>NC_138123.1:18226308-18826308 GCF_964146895.1 Miniopterus schreibersii | reverse complement strand
TTGTTTCAATCTCTTGCAAGTCTCATGTTGTTTCTTACACAATGTGGAAAAATAAGGACTATGTTTCCCAAATCACTTGAAATCAAGGAAAACGAACACTGCATCACTCTTGCACAAACACGCTCTTTCTCCTAATGTGTTGAGAACATTCAAGATACCAGAAAAGAAGGGCATTTTGTAGAGAAATTCAGACGGGTTTGAACAAAAGTACATTTCTATTGGCTGCAGAGTGCAAAACCATGATTGACTTCATGTTCTCTATGAAAACCTTACATTTCCAAGTGACCTGAAGTAGGACGTTCACAAGCAGTTGTGTTTGCGTGTCTGTGGTGAAAGGAGCTCTAAGTTGTGTATTCAGTGCTGGAGAGTGACACACTCTACATAGGTTACACAGCGTTTTGAGAGCACCAAGATGCTAAAAACTGAAACTGCTACAAGGTGTGTGTAGCGTGCAGAAAGAAGGCTTGTCATTTCAAAGAAAGAAGAGGAAACCAAAATCCAGGTAGTGAAACGAACACACCAGTATGGGAGATGTGCATGTGGACAGTTTCAAGCAGAGGCTCTTTGTGGACACTTGGAGACAGCGCTGTGAAAAAATTTCGTACGAAGCGGGATTTGGCCAAAGTTGAAAGACCTTCCAAAACCAACCCTAAAGAATTTAGCCAAACAATGAATGTTGCAATGAACTCCTGCAGGAAAGGTGTCTCTATGACACAACTCCCGAGCCGGTAGCTACATTCTGCACAGTACAAAATGCATATGAATTCCAAGCTGAAAACTCACTCCAGAAGGAAGCAATGCGTGTGTTTCTCTCTGAAAGAACACTCAGCCACTAGGCTTTTGCTTGCTCCTTCAAAGTCTTTGTAGAAACATGTGTTTTCACTGCTGGAATACGTTTTGGGATGCATTGTTTCAATCTCTTGCAAGCCTCATGTTGTTTCTAACACAATGTGGAAAAATAAGGAGTATGTTTCCCAAATCACTTGAAATCCAGGAAAACGCACACTGCATCACTCTTGCACAAACACGCTCTTTCTCCTAATGTGTTGAGAACATTCAAGATACCAGAAAAGAAGGGCATTTTGTAGTGAAATTCAGACGGGTTTGAACAAAAGTACATTTCTATTGGCTGCAGAGTGCAAAACCATGATTGACTTCATGTTCTCGATGAAAACCTTACATTTCCAAGTGACATGAAGTAGGACGTTCACAAAAGGATGTGTTTGAGTGTCTGTGGTGAAAGGAGCTCTAAGTTGTGTATTCAGTGCTGGAGAGTGACACACTCTACATAGGTTACACAGCGTTTTGCGAGAACCAACATGCTAAAAACTGAAACTGCTATAAGGTGTGTGTAGCGTGCAGAAAGAAGGCTTGTCATTTCAAAGAAAGAAGAGGAAACCAAAATCCAGGTAGTGAAACGAACACACCAGTATGGGAGATGTGCATGTGGACAGTTTCAAGCAGAGGCTCTTTGTGGACACTTGGAAACAGAGCTGTGAAAAAATTTCGTACGAAGCGGGATTTGGCCAAAGTTGAAAGAACTTCCAAAACCAACCCTAAAGAACTTAGCCAAACAAGGAATGTTGCAATAAACTCCTGCAGGAAAGGTGCATCTATGACACAACTCCCTGGCAGGTAGCTATATTCTGCACAGTACAAAATATATATGAATTCAAGGCTGAAACCTCACTGCAGAAGGAAGCAATGCGTGTGTTTCTCTCTGAAAGAACACTCAGCCACTAGGCTTTTGCTTGCTCCTTCAAAGTCTTTGTAGAAACATGTGTTTTCACTGCTGGAATACGTTTTGGGATGCATTGTTTCAATCTCTTGCAAGCCTCATGTTGTTTCTAACACAATGTGGAAAAATAAGGAGTATGTTTCCCAAATCACTTGAAATCCAGGAAAACGCACACTGCATCACTCTTGCACAAACACGCTCTTTCTCCTAATGTGTTGAGAACATTCAAGATACCAGAAAAGAAGGGCATTTTGTAGTGAAATTCAGACGGGTTTGTAGAAAAGTACATTTCTATTGGCTGCAGAGTGCAAAACCATGATTGACTTCATGGTCTAGATGAAAACCTTACATTTACAAGTGACCTGAAGTAGGACGTTCACAAAAAGATGTGTTTGCGTGTCTGTGGTGAAAGGAGCTCTAAGTTGTGTATTCAGTGCTGGTAGTGACACACTCTACATAGGTTACACAGCGTTTTGCGAGCACCAACATCCTAAAAACTGAAACTGCTACAAGGTGTGTGTAGCGTGCAGAAAGAAGGCTTGTCATTTCAAAGAAAGAAGAGGAAACCAAAATCCAGGTAGTGAAACGAACACACCAGTATGGGAGATGTGCATGTGGACAGTTTCAAGCAGAGGCTCTTTGTGGACACTTGGGAACAGCGCTGTGAAAAAATTTCGTACGAAGCGGGATTTGGCCAAAGTTGAAAGACCTTCCAAAACCAACCCTAAAGAACTTAGCCAAACAATGAATTTTGCAATAAACTCCGACAGGAAAGGTGCATCTATGACACAACTCCCGTGCAGGTAGCTACATTCTGCACAGTACAAAATGCATATGAATTCAAGGCTGAAAACTCACTCCAGGAGGAAGCAATGCGTGTGTTTCTCTCTGAAAGAACACTCAGCCACTAGGCTTTTGCTTGCTCCTTCAAAGTCTTTGTAGAAACATGTGTTTTCACTGCTGGAATACGTTTTGGGATGCATTGTTTCAATCTCTTGCAAGCCTCATGTTGTTTCTAACAAAATGTGGAAAAATAAGGAGTATGTTTCCCAAATCACTTGAAATCCAGGAAAACGCACACTGCATCACTCTTGCACAATCACGCTCTTTCTCCTAATGTGTTGAGAACATTCAAGATACCAGAAAAGAAGGGCATTTTGTAGTGAAATTCAGACGGGTTTGTAGAAAAGTATATTTCTATTGGCTGCAGAGTGCAAAACCATGATTGACTTCATGGTCTAGATGAAAACCTTACATTTCCAAGTGACCTGAAGTAGGACGTTCACAAAAAGATGTGTTTGCGTGTCTGTGGTGAAAGGAGCTCTAAGTTGTGTATTCAGTGCTGGTAGTGACACACTCTACATAGGTTACACAGCGTTTTGCGAGCACCAACATCCTAAAAACTGAAACTGCTACAAGGTGTGTGTAGAGTGCAGAAAGAAGGCTTGTCATTTCAAAGAAAGAAGAGGAAACCAAAATCCAGGTAGTGAAACGAACACACCAGTATGGGAGATGTGCATGTGGACAGTTTCAAGCAGAGGCTCTTTGTGGACACTTGGGAACAGCGCTGTGAAAAAATTTCGTACGAAGCGGGATTTGGCCAAAGTTGAAAGACCTTCCAAAACCAACCCTAAAGAACTTAGCCAAACAATGAATTTTGCAATAAACTCCTGCAGGAAAGGTGCATCTATGACACAACTCCCGTGCAGGTAGCTACATTCTGCACAGTACAAAATGCATATGAATTCAAGGCTGAAAACTCACTCCAGGAGGAAGCAATGCGTGTGTTTCTCTCTGAAAGAACACTCAGCCACTAGGCTTTTGCTTGCTCCTTCAAAGTCTTTGTAGAAACATGTGTTTTCACTGCTGGAATACGTTTTGGGATGCATTGTTTCAATCTCTTGCAAGCCTCATGTTGTTTCTAACAAAATGTGGAAAAATAAGGAGTATGTTTCCCAAATCACTTGAAATTCAGGAAAACGCACACTGCATCACTCTTGCACAAACACGCTCTTTCTCCTAATGTGTTGAGAACATTCAAGATACCAGAAAAGAAGGGCATTTTGTAGTGAAATTCAGACGGGTTTGTAGAAAAGTACATTTCTATTGGCTGCAGAGTGCAAAACCATGATTGACTTCATGTTCTCGATGAAAACCTTACATTTACAAGTGACCTGAAGTAGGACGTTCACAAAAAGATGTGTTTGCGTGTCTGTGGTGAAAGGAGCTCTAAGTTGTGTATTCAGTGCTGGAGAGTGACACACTCTACATAGGTTACACAGCGTTTTGCGAGAACCAACATGCTAAAAACTGAAACTGCTACAAGGTGTGTGTAGCGTGCAGAAAGAAGGCTTGTCATTTCAAAGAAAGAAGAGGAAACCAAAATCCAGGTAGTGAAACGAACACACCAGTATGGGAGATGTGCATGTGGACAGTTTCAAGCAGAGGCTCTTTGTGGACACTGGGAAACAGAGCTGTGAAAAAATTTCGTACGAAGCGGGATTTGGCCAAAGTTGAAAGACCTTCCAAAACCAACCCTAAAGAACTTAGCCAAACAATGAATGTTGCAATGAACTCCTGCATTATAGGTGTCTCTATGACACAACTCCCGAGCAGGTAGCTACATTCTGCACAGTACAAAATGCATATGAATTCCAAGGTGAAAACTCACTCCAGAAGGAAGCAGTGCGTGTGTTTCTCTCTGAAAGAACACTCAGCCACTAGGCTTGTGCTTGCTCCTTCAAAGTCTTTGTAGAAACATGTGTTTTCACTGCTGGAATACGTTTTGGGATGCATTGTTTCAATCTCTTGCAAGCCTCATGTTGTTTCTTACACAATGTGGAAAAATAAGGAGTATGTTTCCCAAATCACTTGAAATCAAGGAAAACGCACACTGCATCACTCTTGCACAAACACGCTCTTTCTCCTAATGTGTTGAGAACATTCAAGATACCAGAAAAGAAGGGCATTTTGTAGTGAAATTCAGACGGGTTTGAACAAAAGTACATTTCTATTGGCTGCAGAGTGCAAAACCATGATTGACTTCATGTTCTCGATGAAAACCTTACATTTCCAAGTGACATGAAGTAGGACGTTCACAAAAGGATGTCTTTGAGTGTCTCTGGTGAAGGGAGCTCTAAGTTGTGTATTCAGTGCTGGTAGTGACACACTCTACATAGGTTACACAGCGTTTTGCGAGCACCAACATGCTAAAAACTGAAACTGCTACAAGGTGTGTGTAGCGTTCAGAAAGAAGGCTTGTCATTTCAAAGAAAGAAGACGAAACCAAAATCCAGGTAGTGAAACGAACACACCAGTATGGGAGATGTGCATGTGGACAGTTTCAAGCAGAGGCTCTTTGTGGACACTTGGAAACAGAGCTGTGAAAAAATTTCGTACGAAGCGGGATTTGGCCAAAGTTGAAAGACCTTCCAAAACCAACCCTAAAGAACTTAGCCAAACAATGAATGTTGCAATGAACTCCTGCATTATAGGTGTCTCTATGACACAACTCACGAGCAGGTAGCTCCATTCTGCACAGTACAAAATGCATATGAATTCCAAGGTGAAAACTCACTCCAGAAGGAAGCAGTGCGTGTGTTTCTCTCTGAAAGAACACTCAGCCACTAGGCTTGTGCTTGCTCCTTCAAAGTCTTTGTAGAAACGTGTGTTTTCACTGCTGGAATACGTTTTGGGATGCATTGTTTCAATCTCTTGCAAGCCTCATGTTGTTTCTTACACAATGTGGAAAAATAAGGAGTATGTTTCCCAAATCACTTGAAATCAAGGAAAACGCACACTGCATCACTCTTGCACAAACACGCTCTTTCTCCTAATGTGTTGAGAACATTCAAGATACCAGAAAAGAAGGGCATTTTGTAGTGAAATTCAGACGGGTTTGAACAAAAGTACATTTCTATTGGCTGCAGAGTGCAAAACCATGATTGACTTCATGTTCTCGATGAAAACCTTACATTTCCAAGTGACATGAAGTAGGACGTTCACAAAAGGATGTGTTTGAGTGTCTGTGGTGAAGGGAGCTCTAAGTTGTGTATTCAGTGCTGGTAGTGACACACTCTACATAGGTTACACAGCGTTTTGCGAGCACCAACATGCTAAAAACTGAAACTGCTACAAGGTGTGTGTAGCGTTCAGAAAGAAGGCTTGTCATTTCAAAGATAGAAGAGGAAACCAAAATCCAGGTAGTGAAACGAACACACCAGTATGGGAGATGTGCATGTGGACAGTTTCAAGAAGAGGCTCTTTGTGGACACTTGGAAACAGCGCTGTGAAAAAATTTCGTACGAAGCGGGATTTGGCCAAAGTTGAAAGACCTTCCAAAACCAACCCTAAAGAACTTAACCAAACAAGGAATGTTGCAATAAACTCCTGCAGGAAAGGTGCATCTATGACACAACTCCCTGGCAGGTAGCTACATTCTGCACAGTACAAAATGCATATGAATTCAAGGCTGAAACCTCACTGCAGAAGGAAGCAATGCGTGTGTTTCTCTCTGAAAGAACACTCAGCCACTAGGCTTTTGCTTGCTCCTTCAAAGTCTTTGTAGAAACATGTGTTTTCACTGCTGGAATACGTTTTGGGATGCATTGTTTCAATCTCTTGCAAGCCTCATGTTGTTTCTAACACAATGTGGAAAAATAAGGAGTATGTTTCCCAAATCACTTGAAAACAAGGAAAACGCACACTGCATCACTCTTGCACAAACACACTCTTTCTCCTAATGTGTTGAGAACATTCAAGATACCAGAAAAGAAGGGCATTTTGTAGTGAAATTCAGACGGGTTTGTAGAAAAGTACATTTCTATTGGCTGCAGAGTGCAAAACCCTGATTGACTTCATGTTCTCGATGAAAACCTTACATTTCCAAGTGACCTGAAGTAGGACGTTCACAAAAAGATGTGTTTGCGTGTCTGTGGTGAAAGGAGCTCTAAGTTGTGTATTCAGTGCTGGAGAGTGACACACTCTACATAGGTTACACAGCGTTTTGCGAGCACCAACATGCTAAAAACTGAAACTGCTACAAGGTGTGTGTAGCGTTCAGAAAGAAGGCTTGTCATTTCAAAGAAAGAAGAGGAAACCAAAATCCAGGTAGTGAAACGAACACACCAGTATGGGAGATGTGCATGTGGACAGTTTCAAGCAGAGGCTCTTTGTGGACACTTGGAAACAGCGCTGTGAAAAAATTTCGTACGAAGCGGGATTTGGCCAAAGTTGAAAGACCTTCCAAAACCAACCCTAAAGAACTTAGCCAAACAAGGAATGTTGCAATGAACTCCTGCAGGAAAGGTGTCTCTATGAACAACTCCCGAGCCGGTAGCTACATTCTGCACAGTACAAAATGCATATGAATTCAAGGCTGAAAACTCACTCCAGAAGGAAGCAATGTGTGTGTTTCTCTCTGAAAGAACACTCAGCCACTAGGCTTTTGCTTGCTCCTTCAAAGTCTTTGTAGAAATGTGTGTTTTCACTGCTGGAATACGTTTTGGGATGCATTGTTTCAATCTCTTGCAAGTCTCATGTTTTTTCTTACACAATGTGGAAAAATAAGGACTATGTTTCCCAAATCACTTGAAATCAAGGAAAACGAACACTGCATCACTCTTGCAAAAACACGCTCTTTCTCCTAATGTGTTGAGAACATTCAAGATACCAGAAAAGAAGGGCATTTTGTAGAGAAATTCAGACGGGTTTGAACAAAAGTACATTTCTATTGGCTGCAGAGTGCAAAACCATGATTGACTTCATGTTCTCTATGAAAACCTTACATTTCCAAGTGACCTGAAGTAGGACGTTCACAAGCAGTTGTGTTTGCGTGTCTGTGGTGAAAGGAGCTCTAAGTTGTGTATTCAGTGCTGGAGAGTGACACACTCTACATAGGTTACACAGCGTTTTGAGAGCACCAAGATGCTAAAAACTGAAACTGCTACAAGGTGTGTGTAGCGTGCAGAAAGAAGGCTTGTCATTTCAAAGAAAGAAGAGGAAACCAAAATCCAGGTAGTGAAACGAACACACCAGTATGGGAGATGTGCATGTGGACAGTTTCAAGCAGAGGCTCTTTGTGGACACTTGGAGACAGCGCTGTGAAAAAATTTCGTACGAAGCGGGATTTGGCCAAAGTTGAAAGACCTTCCAAAACCAACCCTAAAGAATTTAGCCAAACAATGAATGTTGCAATGAACTCCTGCAGGAAAGGTGTCTCTATGACACAACTCCCGAGCCGGTAGCTACATTCTGCACAGTACAAAATGCATATGAATTCCAAGCTGAAAACTCACTCCAGAAGGAAGCAATGCGTGTGTTTCTCTCTGAAAGAACACTCAGCCACTAGGCTTTTGCTTGCTCCTTCAAAGTCTTTGTAGAAACATGTGTTTTCACTGCTGGAATACGTTTTGGGATGCATTGTTTCAATCTCTTGCAAGCCTCATGTTGTTTCTAACACAATGTGGAAAAATAAGGAGTATGTTTCCCAAATCACTTGAAATCCAGGAAAACGCACACTGCATCACTCTTGCACAAACACGCTCTTTCTCCTAATGTGTTGAGAACATTCAAGATACCAGAAAAGAAGGGCATTTTGTAGTGAAATTCAGACGGGTTTGAACAAAAGTACATTTCTATTGGCTGCAGAGTGCAAAACCATGATTGACTTCATGTTCTCGATGAAAACCTTACATTTCCAAGTGACATGAAGTAGGACGTTCACAAAAGGATGTGTTTGAGTGTCTGTGGTGAAAGGAGCTCTAAGTTGTGTATTCAGTGCTGGAGAGTGACACACTCTACATAGGTTACACAGCGTTTTGCGAGAACCAACATGCTAAAAACTGAAACTGCTATAAGGTGTGTGTAGCGTGCAGAAAGAAGGCTTGTCATTTCAAAGAAAGAAGAGGAAACCAAAATCCAGGTAGTGAAACGAACACACCAGTATGGGAGATGTGCATGTGGACAGTTTCAAGCAGAGGCTCTTTGTGGACACTTGGAAACAGAGCTGTGAAAAAATTTCGTACGAAGCGGGATTTGGCCAAAGTTGAAAGAACTTCCAAAACCAACCCTAAAGAACTTAGCCAAACAAGGAATGTTGCAATAAACTCCTGCAGGAAAGGTGCATCTATGACACAACTCCCTGGCAGGTAGCTATATTCTGCACAGTACAAAATATATATGAATTCAAGGCTGAAACCTCACTGCAGAAGGAAGCAATGCGTGTGTTTCTCTCTGAAAGAACACTCAGCCACTAGGCTTTTGCTTGCTCCTTCAAAGTCTTTGTAGAAACATGTGTTTTCACTGCTGGAATACGTTTTGGGATGCATTGTTTCAATCTCTTGCAAGCCTCATGTTGTTTCTAACACAATGTGGAAAAATAAGGAGTATGTTTCCCAAATCACTTGAAATCCAGGAAAACGCACACTGCATCACTCTTGCACAAACACGCTCTTTCTCCTAATGTGTTGAGAACATTCAAGATACCAGAAAAGAAGGGCATTTTGTAGTGAAATTCAGACGGGTTTGTAGAAAAGTACATTTCTATTGGCTGCAGAGTGCAAAACCATGATTGACTTCATGGTCTAGATGAAAACCTTACATTTACAAGTGACCTGAAGTAGGACGTTCACAAAAAGATGTGTTTGCGTGTCTGTGGTGAAAGGAGCTCTAAGTTGTGTATTCAGTGCTGGTAGTGACACACTCTACATAGGTTACACAGCGTTTTGCGAGCACCAACATCCTAAAAACTGAAACTGCTACAAGGTGTGTGTAGCGTGCAGAAAGAAGGCTTGTCATTTCAAAGAAAGAAGAGGAAACCAAAATCCAGGTAGTGAAACGAACACACCAGTATGGGAGATGTGCATGTGGACAGTTTCAAGCAGAGGCTCTTTGTGGACACTTGGGAACAGCGCTGTGAAAAAATTTCGTACGAAGCGGGATTTGGCCAAAGTTGAAAGACCTTCCAAAACCAACCCTAAAGAACTTAGCCAAACAATGAATTTTGCAATAAACTCCGACAGGAAAGGTGCATCTATGACACAACTCCCGTGCAGGTAGCTACATTCTGCACAGTACAAAATGCATATGAATTCAAGGCTGAAAACTCACTCCAGGAGGAAGCAATGCGTGTGTTTCTCTCTGAAAGAACACTCAGCCACTAGGCTTTTGCTTGCTCCTTCAAAGTCTTTGTAGAAACATGTGTTTTCACTGCTGGAATACGTTTTGGGATGCATTGTTTCAATCTCTTGCAAGCCTCATGTTGTTTCTAACAAAATGTGGAAAAATAAGGAGTATGTTTCCCAAATCACTTGAAATCCAGGAAAACGCACACTGCATCACTCTTGCACAATCACGCTCTTTCTCCTAATGTGTTGAGAACATTCAAGATACCAGAAAAGAAGGGCATTTTGTAGTGAAATTCAGACGGGTTTGTAGAAAAGTATATTTCTATTGGCTGCAGAGTGCAAAACCATGATTGACTTCATGGTCTAGATGAAAACCTTACATTTCCAAGTGACCTGAAGTAGGACGTTCACAAAAAGATGTGTTTGCGTGTCTGTGGTGAAAGGAGCTCTAAGTTGTGTATTCAGTGCTGGTAGTGACACACTCTACATAGGTTACACAGCGTTTTGCGAGCACCAACATCCTAAAAACTGAAACTGCTACAAGGTGTGTGTAGAGTGCAGAAAGAAGGCTTGTCATTTCAAAGAAAGAAGAGGAAACCAAAATCCAGGTAGTGAAACGAACACACCAGTATGGGAGATGTGCATGTGGACAGTTTCAAGCAGAGGCTCTTTGTGGACACTTGGGAACAGCGCTGTGAAAAAATTTCGTACGAAGCGGGATTTGGCCAAAGTTGAAAGACCTTCCAAAACCAACCCTAAAGAACTTAGCCAAACAATGAATTTTGCAATAAACTCCTGCAGGAAAGGTGCATCTATGACACAACTCCCGTGCAGGTAGCTACATTCTGCACAGTACAAAATGCATATGAATTCAAGGCTGAAAACTCACTCCAGGAGGAAGCAATGCGTGTGTTTCTCTCTGAAAGAACACTCAGCCACTAGGCTTTTGCTTGCTCCTTCAAAGTCTTTGTAGAAACATGTGTTTTCACTGCTGGAATACGTTTTGGGATGCATTGTTTCAATCTCTTGCAAGCCTCATGTTGTTTCTAACAAAATGTGGAAAAATAAGGAGTATGTTTCCCAAATCACTTGAAATTCAGGAAAACGCACACTGCATCACTCTTGCACAAACACGCTCTTTCTCCTAATGTGTTGAGAACATTCAAGATACCAGAAAAGAAGGGCATTTTGTAGTGAAATTCAGACGGGTTTGTAGAAAAGTACATTTCTATTGGCTGCAGAGTGCAAAACCATGATTGACGTCATGGTCTAGATGAAAACCTTACATTTACAAGTGACCTGAAGTAGGACGTTCACAAAAAGATGTGTTTGCGTGTCTGTGGTGAAAGGAGCTCTAAGTTGTGTATTCAGTGCTGGAGAGTGACACACTCTACATAGGTTACACAGCGTTTTGCGAGAACCAACATGCTAAAAACTGAAACTGCTACAAGGTGTGTGTAGCGTGCAGAAAGAAGGCTTGTCATTTCAAAGAAAGAAGAGGAAACCAAAATCCAGGTAGTGAAACGAACACACCAGTATGGGAGATGTGCATGTGGACAGTTTCAAGCAGAGGCTCTTTGTGGACACTTGGGAACAGCGCTGTGAAAAAATTTCGTACGAAGCGGGATTTGGCCAAAGTTGAAAGACCTTCCAAAACCAACCCTAAAGAACTTAGCCAAACAATGAATGTTGCAATAAACTCCTGCAGGAAAGGTGCATCTATGACACAACTCCCTGGCAGGTAGCTACATTCTGCACAGTAGAAAATGCATATGAATTCAAGGCTGAAACCTCACTGCAGAAGGAAGCAATGCGTGTGTTTCTCTCTGAAAGAACACTCAGCCACTAGGCTTTTGCTTGCTCCTTCAAACTCTTTGTAGAAACATGTGTTTTCACTGCTGGAATACGTTTTGGGATGCATTGTTTCAATCTCTTGCAAGCCTCATGTTGTTTCTAACACAATGTGGAAAAATAAGGAGTATGTTTCCCAAATCACTTGAAATCCAGGAAAACGCACACTGCATCACTCTTGCACAAACACGCTCTTTCTCCTAATGTGTTGAGAATATTCAAGATACCAGAAAAGAAGGGCATTTTGTAGTGAAATTCAGACGGGTTTGTAGAAAAGTACATTTCTATTGGCTGCAGAGTGCAAAACCATGATTGACGTCATGGTCTAGATGAAAACCTTACATTTACAAGTGACCTGAAGTAGGACGTTCACAAAAAGATGTGTTTGCGTGTCTGTGGTGAAAGGAGCTCTAAGTTGTGTATTCAGTGCTGGAGAGTGACACACTCTACATAGGTTACACAGCGTTTTGCGAGAACCAACATGCTAAAAACTGAAACTGCTACAAGGTGTGTGTAGCGTGCAGAAAGAAGGCTTGTCATTTCAAAGAAAGAAGAGGAAACCAAAATCCAGGTAGTGAAACGAACACACCAGTATGGGAGATGTGCATGTGGACAGTTTCAAGCAGAGGCTCTTTGTGGACACTGGGAAACAGAGCTGTGAAAAAATTTCGTACGAAGCGGGATTTGGCCAAAGTTGAAAGACCTTCCAAAACCAACCCTAAAGAACTTAGCCAAACAATGAATGTTGCAATGAACTCCTGCATTATAGGTGTCTCTATGACACAACTCCCGAGCAGGTAGCTACATTCTGCACAGTACAAAATGCATATGAATTCCAAGGTGAAAACTCACTCCAGAAGGAAGCAGTGCGTGTGTTTCTCTCTGAAAGAACACTCAGCCACTAGGCTTGTGCTTGCTCCTTCAAAGTCTTTGTAGAAACATGTGTTTTCACTGCTGGAATACGTTTTGGGATGCATTGTTTCAATCTCTTGCAAGCCTCATGTTGTTTCTTACACAATGTGGAAAAATAAGGAGTATGTTTCCCAAATCACTTGAAATCAAGGAAAACGCACACTGCATCACTCTTGCACAAACACGCTCTTTCTCCTAATGTGTTGAGAACATTCAAGATACCAGAAAAGAAGGGCATTTTGTAGTGAAATTCAGACGGGTTTGAACAAAAGTACATTTCTATTGGCTGCAGAGTGCAAAACCATGATTGACTTCATGTTCTCGATGAAAACCTTACATTTCCAAGTGACATGAAGTAGGACGTTCACAAAAGGATGTGTTTGAGTGTCTGTGGTGAAGGGAGCTCTAAGTTGTGTATTCAGTGCTGGTAGTGACACACTCTACATAGGTTACACAGCGTTTTGCGAGCACCAACATGCTAAAAACTGAAACTGCTACAAGGTGTGTGTAGCGTTCAGAAAGAAGGCTTGTCATTTCAAAGATAGAAGAGGAAACCAAAATCCAGGTAGTGAAACGAACACACCAGTATGGGAGATGTGCATGTGGACAGTTTCAAGAAGAGGCTCTTTGTGGACACTTGGAAACAGCGCTGTGAAAAAATTTCGTACGAAGCGGGATTTGGCCAAAGTTGAAAGACCTTCCAAAACCAACCCTAAAGAACTTAACCAAACAAGGAATGTTGCAATAAACTCCTGCAGGAAAGGTGCATCTATGACACAACTCCCTGGCAGGTAGCTACATTCTGCACAGTACAAAATGCATATGAATTCAAGGCTGAAACCTCACTGCAGAAGGAAGCAATGCGTGTGTTTCTCTCTGAAAGAACACTCAGCCACTAGGCTTTTGCTTGCTCCTTCAAAGTCTTTGTAGAAACATGTGTTTTCACTGCTGGAATACGTTTTGGGATGCATTGTTTCAATCTCTTGCAAGCCTCATGTTGTTTCTAACACAATGTGGAAAAATAAGGAGTATGTTTCCCAAATCACTTGAAATCAAGGAAAACGCACACTGCATCACTCTTGCACAAACACACTCTTTCTCCTAATGTGTTGAGAACATTCAAGATACCAGAAAAGAAGGGCATTTTGTAGTGAAATTCAGACGGGTTTGTAGATAAGTACATTTCTATTGGCTGCAGAGTGCAAAACCCTGATTGACTTCATGTTCTCGATGAAAACCTTACATTTCCAAGTGACCTGAAGTAGGACGTTCACAAAAAGATGTGTTTGCGTGTCTGTGGTGAAAGGAGCTCTAAGTTGTGTATTCAGTGCTGGAGAGTGACACACTCTACATAGGTTACACAGCGTTTTGCGAGCACCAACATGCTAAAAACTGAAACTGCTACAAGGTGTGTGTAGCGTTCAGAAAGAAGGCTTGTCATTTCAAAGAAAGAAGAGGAAACCAAAATCCAGGTAGTGAAACGAACACACCAGTATGGGAGATGTGCATGTGGACAGTTTCAAGCAGAGGCTCTTTGTGGACACTTGGAAACAGCGCTGTGAAAAAATTTCGTACGAAGCGGGATTTGGCCAAAGTTGAAAGACCTTCCAAAACCAACCCTAAAGAACTTAGCCAAACAAGGAATGTTGCAATGAACTCCTGCAGGAAAGGTGTCTCTATGAACAACTCCCGAGCCGGTAGCTACATTCTGCACAGTACAAAATGCATATGAATTCAAGGCTGAAAACTCACTCCAGAAGGAAGCAATGTGTGTGTTTCTCTCTGAAAGAACACTCAGCCACTAGGCTTTTGCTTGCTCCTTCAAAGTCTTTGTAGAAATGTGTGTTTTCACTGCTGGAATACGTTTTGGGATGCATTGTTTCAATCTCTTGCAAGTCTCATGTTTTTTCTTACACAATGTGGAAAAATAAGGACTATGTTTCCCAAATCACTTGAAATCAAGGAAAACGAACACTGCATCACTCTTGCACAAACACGCTCTTTCTCCTAATGTGTTGAGAACATTCAAGATACCAGAAAAGAAGGGCATTTTGTAGAGAAATTCAGACGGGTTTGAACAAAAGTACATTTCTATTGGCTGCAGAGTGCAAAACCATGATTGACTTCATGTTCTCTATGAAAACCTTACATTTCCAAGTGACCTGAAGTAGGACGTTCACAAGCAGTTGTGTTTGCGTGTCTGTGGTGAAAGGAGCTCTAAGTTGTGTATTCAGTGCTGGAGAGTGACACACTCTACATAGGTTACACAGCGTTTTGAGAGCACCAAGATGCTAAAAACTGAAACTGCTACAAGGTGTGTGTAGCGTGCAGAAAGAAGGCTTGTCATTTCAAAGAAAGAAGAGGAAACCAAAATCCAGGTAGTGAAACGAACACACCAGTATGGGAGATGTGCATGTGGACAGTTTCAAGCAGAGGCTCTTTGTGGACACTTGGAGACAGCGCTGTGAAAAAATTTCGTACGAAGCGGGATTTGGCCAAAGTTGAAAGACCTTCCAAAACCAACCCTAAAGAATTTAGCCAAACAATGAATGTTGCAATGAACTCCTGCAGGAAAGGTGTCTCTATGACACAACTCCCGAGCCGGTAGCTACATTCTGCACAGTACAAAATGCATATGAATTCCAAGCTGAAAACTCACTCCAGAAGGAAGCAATGCGTGTGTTTCTCTCTGAAAGAACACTCAGCCACTAGGCTTTTGCTTGCTCCTTCAAAGTCTTTGTAGAAACATGTGTTTTCACTGCTGGAATACGTTTTGGGATGCATTGTTTCAATCTCTTGCAAGCCTCATGTTGTTTCTAACACAATGTGGAAAAATAAGGAGTATGTTTCCCAAATCACTTGAAATCCAGGAAAACGCACACTGCATCACTCTTGCACAAACACGCTCTTTCTCCTAATGTGTTGAGAACATTCAAGATACCAGAAAAGAAGGGCATTTTGTAGTGAAATTCAGACGGGTTTGAACAAAAGTACATTTCTATTGGCTGCAGAGTGCAAAACCATGATTGACTTCATGTTCTCGATGAAAACCTTACATTTCCAAGTGACATGAAGTAGGACGTTCACAAAAGGATGTGTTTGAGTGTCTGTGGTGAAAGGAGCTCTAAGTTGTGTATTCAGTGCTGGAGAGTGACACACTCTACATAGGTTACACAGCGTTTTGCGAGAACCAACATGCTAAAAACTGAAACTGCTATAAGGTGTGTGTAGCGTGCAGAAAGAAGGCTTGTCATTTCAAAGAAAGAAGAGGAAACCAAAATCCAGGTAGTGAAACGAACACACCAGTATGGGAGATGTGCATGTGGACAGTTTCAAGCAGAGGCTCTTTGTGGACACTTGGAAACAGAGCTGTGAAAAAATTTCGTACGAAGCGGGATTTGGCCAAAGTTGAAAGAACTTCCAAAACCAACCCTAAAGAACTTAGCCAAACAAGGAATGTTGCAATAAACTCCTGCAGGAAAGGTGCATCTATGACACAACTCCCTGGCAGGTAGCTATATTCTGCACAGTACAAAATATATATGAATTCAAGGCTGAAACCTCACTGCAGAAGGAAGCAATGCGTGTGTTTCTCTCTGAAAGAACACTCAGCCACTAGGCTTTTGCTTGCTCCTTCAAAGTCTTTGTAGAAACATGTGTTTTCACTGCTGGAATACGTTTTGGGATGCATTGTTTCAATCTCTTGCAAGCCTCATGTTGTTTCTAACACAATGTGGAAAAATAAGGAGTATGTTTCCCAAATCACTTGAAATCCAGGAAAACGCACACTGCATCCCTCTTGCACAAACACGCTCTTTCTCCTAATGTGTTGAGAACATTCAAGATACCAGAAAAGAAGGGCATTTTGTAGTGAAATTCAGACGGGTTTGTAGAAAAGTACATTTCTATTGGCTGCAGAGTGCAAAACCATGATTGACTTCATGGTCTAGATGAAAACCTTACATTTACAAGTGACCTGAAGTAGGACGTTCACAAAAAGATGTGTTTGCGTGTCTGTGGTGAAAGGAGCTCTAAGTTGTGTATTCAGTGCTGGTAGTGACACACTCTACATAGGTTACACAGCGTTTTGCGAGCACCAACATCCTAAAAACTGAAACTGCTACAAGGTGTGTGTAGCGTGCAGAAAGAAGGCTTGTCATTTCAAAGAAAGAAGAGGAAACCAAAATCCAGGTAGTGAAACGAACACACCAGTATGGGAGATGTGCATGTGGACAGTTTCAAGCAGAGGCTCTTTGTGGACACTTGGGAACAGCGCTGTGAAAAAATTTCGTACGAAGCGGGATTTGGCCAAAGTTGAAAGACCTTCCAAAACCAACCCTAAAGAACTTAGCCAAACAATGAATTTTGCAATAAACTCCGACAGGAAAGGTGCATCTATGACACAACTCCCGTGCAGGTAGCTACATTCTGCACAGTACAAAATGCATATGAATTCAAGGCTGAAAACTCACTCCAGGAGGAAGCAATGCGTGTGTTTCTCTCTGAAAGAACACTCAGCCACTAGGCTTTTGCTTGCTCCTTCAAAGTCTTTGTAGAAACGTGTGTTTTCACTGCTGGAATACGTTTTGGGATGCATTGTTTCAATCTCTTGCAAGCCTCATGTTGTTTCTAACAAAATGTGGAAAAATAAGGAGTATGTTTCCCAAATCACTTGAAATCCAGGAAAACGCACACTGCATCACTCTTGCACAATCACGCTCTTTCTCCTAATGTGTTGAGAACATTCAAGATACCAGAAAAGAAGGGCATTTTGTAGTGAAATTCAGACGGGTTTGTAGAAAAGTATATTTCTATTGGCTGCAGAGTGCAAAACCATGATTGACTTCATGGTCTAGATGAAAACCTTACATTTCCAAGTGACCTGAAGTAGGACGTTCACAAAAGGATGTGTTTGCGTGTCTGTGGTGAAAGGAGCTCTAAGTTGTGTATTCAGTGCTGGTAGTGACACACTCTACATAGGTTACACAGCGTTTTGCGAGCACCAACATCCTAAAAACTGAAACTGCTACAAGGTGTGTGTAGAGTGCAGAAAGAAGGCTTGTCATTTCAAAGAAAGAAGAGGAAACCAAAATCCAGGTAGTGAAACGAACACACCAGTATGGGAGATGTGCATGTGGACAGTTTCAAGCAGAGGCTCTTTGTGGACACTTGGGAACAGCGCTGTGAAAAAATTTCGTACGAAGCGGGATTTGGCCAAAGTTGAAAGACCTTCCAAAACCAACCCTAAAGAACTTAGCCAAACAATGAATTTTGCAATAAACTCCTGCAGGAAAGGTGCATCTATGACACAACTCCCGTGCAGGTAGCTACATTCTGCACAGTACAAAATGCATATGAATTCAAGGCTGAAAACTCACTCCAGGAGGAAGCAATGCGTGTGTTTCTCTCTGAAAGAACACTCAGCCACTAGGCTTTTGCTTGCTCCTTCAAAGTCTTTGTAGAAACATGTGTTTTCACTGCTGGAATACGTTTTGGGATGCATTGTTTCAATCTCTTGCAAGCCTCATGTTGTTTCTAACAAAATGTGGAAAAATAAGGAGTATGTTTCCCAAATCACTTGAAATTCAGGAAAACGCACACTGCATCACTCTTGCACAAACACGCTCTTTCTCCTAATGTGTTGAGAACATTCAAGATACCAGAAAAGAAGGGCATTTTGTAGTGAAATTCAGACGGGTTTGTAGAAAAGTACATTTCTATTGGCTGCAGAGTGCAAAACCATGATTGACGTCATGGTCTAGATGAAAACCTTACATTTACAAGTGACCTGAAGTAGGACGTTCACAAAAAGATGTGTTTGCGTGTCTGTGGTGAAAGGAGCTCTAAGTTGTGTATTCAGTGCTGGAGAGTGACACACTCTACATAGGTTACACAGCGTTTTGCGAGCACCAACATGCTAAAAACTGAAACTGCTACAAGGTGTGTGTAGCGTGCAGAAAGAAGGCTTGTCATTTCAAAGAAAGAAGAGGAAACCAAAATCCAGGTAGTGAAACGAACACACCAGTATGGGAGATGTGCATGTGGACAGTTTCAAGCAGAGGCTCTTTGTGGACACTTGGGAACAGCGCTGTGAAAAAATTTCGTACGAAGCGGGATTTGGCCAAAGTTGAAAGACCTTCCAAAACCAACCCTAAAGAACTTAGCCAAACAATGAATGTTGCAATAAACTCCTGCAGGAAAGGTGCATCTATGACACAACTCCCTGGCAGGTAGCTACATTCTGCACAGTAGAAAATGCATATGAATTCAAGGCTGAAACCTCACTGCAGAAGGAAGCCATGCGTGTGTTTCTCTCTGAAAGAACACTCAGCCACTAGGCTTTTGCTTGCTCCTTCAAAGTCTTTGTAGAAACATGTGTTTTCACTGCTGGAATACGTTTTGGGATGCATTGTTTCAATCTCTTGCAAGCCTCATGTTGTTTCTAACACAATGTGGAAAAATAAGGAGTATGTTTCCCAAATCACTTGAAATCCAGGAAAACGCACACTGCATCACTCTTGCACAAACACGCTCTTCTCCTAATGTGTTGAGAACATTCAAGATACCAGAAAAGAAGGGCATTTTGTAGTGAAATTCAGACGGGTTTGTAGAAAAGTACATTTCTATTGGCTGCAGAGTGCAAAACCCTGATTGACTTCATGTTCTCGATGAAAACCTTACATTTCCAAGTGACCTGAAGTAGGACGTTCACAAAAAGATGTGTTTGCGTGTCTGTGGTGAAAGGAGCTCTAAGTTGTGTATTCAGTGCTGGAGAGTGACACACTCTACATAGGTTACACAGCGTTTTGCGAGCACCAACATGCTAAAAACTGAAACTGCTACAAGGTGTGTGTAGCGTTCAGAAAGAAGGCTTGTCATTTCAAAGAAAGAAGAGGAAACCAAAATCCAGGTAGTGAAACGAACACACCAGTATGGGAGATGTGCATGTGGACAGTTTCAAGCAGAGGCTCTTTGTGGACACTTGGAAACAGCGCTGTGAAAAAATTTCGTACGAAGCGGGATTTGGCCAAAGTTGAAAGACCTTCCAAAACCAACCCTAAAGAACTTAGCCAAACAAGGAATGTTGCAATAAACTCCTGCAGGAAAGGTGCATCTATGACACAACTCCCTGGCAGGTAGCTACATTCTGCACAGTACAAAATGCATATGAATTCAAGGCTGAAACCTCACTGCAGAAGGAAGCCATGCGTGTGTTTCTCTCTGAAAGAACACTCAGCCACTAGGCTTGTGCTTGCTCCTTCAAAGTCTTTGTAGAAACATGTGTTTTCACTGCTGGAATACGTTTTGGGATGCATTGTTTCAATCTCTTGCAAGCCTCATGTTGTTTCTAACACAATGTGGAAAAATAAGGAGTATGTTTCCCAAATCACTTGAAATCCAGGAAAACGCACACTGCATCACTCTTGCACAAACACGCTCTTCTCCTAATGTGTTGAGAACATTCAAGATACCAGAAAAGAAGGGCATTTTGTAGTGAAATTCAGACGGGTTTGTAGAAAAGTACATTTCTATTGGCTGCAGAGTGCAAAACCCTGATTGACTTCATGTTCTCGATGAAAACCTTACATTTCCAAGTGACCTGAAGTAGGACGTTCACAAAAAGATGTGTTTGCGTGTCTGTGGTGAAAGGAGCTCTAAGTTGTGTATTCAGTGCTGGAGAGTGACACACTCTACATAGGTTACACAGCGTTTTGCGAGCACCAACATGCTAAAAACTGAAACTGCTACAAGGTGTGTGTAGCGTGCAGAAAGAAGGCTTGTCATTTCAAAGAAAGAAGAGGAAACCAAAATCCAGGTAGTGAAACGAACACACCAGTATGGGAGATGTGCATGTGGACAGTTTCCAGCAGAGGCTCTTTGTGGACACTTGGGAACAGCGCTGTGAAAAAATTTCGTACGAAGCGGGATTTGGCCAAAGTTGAAAGACCTTCCAAAACCAACCCTAAAGAACTTAGCCAAACAATGAATGTTGCAATAAACTCCTGCAGGAAAGGTGCATCTATGACACAACTCCCTGGCAGGTAGCTACATTCTGCACAGTACAAAATGCATATGAATTCAAGGCTGAAAACTCACTCCAGAAGGAAGCAATGCGTGTGTTTCTCTCTGAAAGAACACTCAGCCACTAGGCTTTTGCTTGCTCCTTCAAAGTCTTTGTAGAAACATGTGTTTTCACTGCTGGAATACGTTTTGGGATGCATTGTTTCAATCTCTTGCAAGCCTCATGTTGTTTCTAACACAATGTGGAAAAATAAGGAGTATGTTTCCCAAATCACTTGAAATCCAGGAAAACGCACACTGCATCACTCTTGCACAAACACGCTCTTTCTCCTAATGTGTTGAGAACATTCAAGATACCAGAAAAGAAGGGCATTTTGTAGTGAAATTCAGACGGGTTTGTAGAAAAGTACATTTCTATTGGCTGCAGAGTGCAAAACAATGATTGACTTCATGGTCTCGATGAAAACCTTACATTTCCAAGTGACCTGAAGTAGGACGTTCACAAAAGGATGTGTTTGAGTGTCTGTGTTGAAAGGAGCTCTAAGTTGTGTATTCAGTGCTGGTAGTGACACACTCTACATAGGTTACACAGGGTTTTGCGAGCACCAACATGCTAAAAACTGAGACTACTACAAGGTGTGTGTAGCGTGCAGAAAGAAGGCTTGTCATTTCAAAGAAAGAAGAGGAAACCAAAATCCAGGTAGTGAAACGAACACACCAGTATGGGAGATGTGCATGTGGACAGTTTCAAGCAGAGGCTCTTTGTGGACACTTGGAAACAGAGCTGTGAAAAAATTTCGTACGAAGCGGGATTTGGCCAAAGTTGAAAGACCTTCCAAAACCAACCCTAAAGAACTTAGCCAAACAATGAATGTTGCAATGAACTCCTGCAGGAAAGGTGTCTCCATGACACAACTCCCGAGCAGGTAGCTACATTCTGCACAGTACAAAATGCATATGAATTCCAAGCTGAAACCTCACTGCAGAAGGAAGCAATGCGTGTGTTTCTCTCTGAAAGAACACTCAGCCACTAGGCTTTTGCTTGCTCCTTCAAAGTCTTTGTAGAAACGTGTGTTTTCACTGCTGGAATACGTTTTGGGATGCATTGTTTCAATCTCTTGCAAGCCTCATGTTGTTTCTTACACAATGTGGAAAAATAAGGAGTATGTTTCCCAAATCTCTTGAAATCCAGGAAAACCCACACTGCATCACTCTTGCACAAACACGCTCTTTCTCCTAATGTGTTGAGAACATTCAAGATACCAGAAAAGAAGGGCATTTTGTAGTGAAATTCAGACGGGTTTGTAGAAAAGTACATTTCTATTGGCTGCAGAGTGCAAAACCATGATTGACTTCATGGTCTAGATGAAAACCTTACATTTCCAAGTGACATGAAGTAGGACGTTCACAAAAGGATGTCTTTGAGTGTCTCTGGTGAAGGGAGCTCTAAGTTGTGTATTCAGTGCTGGAGAGTGACACACTCTACATAGGTTACACAGCGTTTTGCGAGAACCAACATGCTAAAAACTGAAACTGCTACAAGGTGTGTGTAGCGTGCAGAAAGAAGGCTTGTCATTTCAAAGAAAGAAGAGGAAACCAAAATCCAGGTAGTGAAACGAACACACCAGTATGGGAGATGTGCATGTGGACAGTTTCAAGCAGAGGCTCTTTGTGGACACTTGGAAACAGAGCTGTGAAAAAATTTCGTACGAAGCGGGATTTGGCCAAAGTTGAAAGACCTTCCAAAACCAACCCTAAAGAACTTAGCCAAACAAGGAATGTTGCAATGAACTCCTGCAGGAAAGGTGTCTCTATGACACAACTCCCGAGCAGGTAGCTACATTCTGCACAGTACAAAATGCATATGAATTCAAGGCTGAAACCTCACTGCAGGAGGAAGCAATGCGTGTGTTTCTCTCTGAAAGAACACTAAGCCACTAGGCTTTTGCTTGCTCCTTCAAAGTCTTTGTAGAAACATGTGTTTTCACTGCTGGAATACGTTTTGGGATGCATTGTTTCAATCTCTTGCAAGCCTCATGTTGTTTCTAACACAATGTGGAAAAATAAGGAGTATGTTTCCCAAATCACTTGAAATCCAGGAAAACGCACACTGCATCACTCTTGCACAAACACGCTCTTTCTCCTAATGTGTTGAGAACATTCAAGATACCAGAAAAGAAGGGCATTTTGTAGTGAAATTCAGACGGGTTTGTAGAAAAGTACATTTCTATTGGCTGCAGAGTGCAAAACCCTGATTGACTTCATGGTCTCGATGAAAACCTTACATTTCCAAGTGACCTGAAGTAGGACGTTCACAAAAAGATGTGTTTGCGTGTCTGTGGTGAAAGGAGCTCTAAGTTGTGTATTCAGTGCTAGAGAGTGACACACTCTACATAGGTTACACAGCGTTTTACGAGAACCAACATGCTAAAAACTGAAACTGCTACAAGGTGTGTGTAGCGTGCAGAAAGAAGGCTTGTCATTTCAAAGAAAGAAGAGGAAACCAAAATCCAGGTAGTGAAACGAACACACCAGTATGGGAGATGTGCATGTGGACAGTTTCAAGCAGAGGCTCTTTGTGGACACTTGGAAACAGAGCTGTGAAAACATTTCGTACGAAGCGGGATTTGGCCAAAGTTGAAAGACCTTCCAAAACCAACCCTAAAGAACTTAGCCAAACAATGAATGTTGCAATGAACTCCTGCAGGAAAGGTGTCTCTATGACACAACTCCCTGGCAGGTAGCTACATTCTGCACAGTACAAAATGCATATGAATTCAAGGCTGAAAACTCACTCCAGAAGGAAGCAATGCGTGTGTTTCTCTCTGAAAGAACACTCAGCCAATAGGCTTTTGCTTGCTCCTTCAAAGTCTTTGTAGAAACATGTGTTTTCACTGCTGGAATACGTTTTGGGATGCATTGTTTCAATCTCTTGCAAGCCTCATGTTGTTTCTAACACAATGTGGAAAAATAAGGAGTATGTTTCCCAAATCACTTGAAATCCAGGAAAACGCACACTGCATCACTCTTGCACAAACACGCTCTTTCTCCTAATGTGTTGAGAACATTCAAGATACCAGAAAAGAAGGGCATTTTGTAGTGAAATTCAGACGGGTTTGTAGAAAAGTACATTTCTATTGGCTGCAGAGTGCAAAACCATGATTGACTTCATGGTCTCGATGAAAACCTTACATTTCCAAGTGACCTGAAGTAGGACGTTCACAAAAGGATGTGTTTGAGTGTCTGTGGTGAAAGGAGCTCTAAGTTGTGTATTCAGTGCTGGTAGTGACACACTCTACATAGGTTACACAGCGTTTTGCGAGCACCAACATGCTAAAAACTGAAACTGCTACAAGGTGTGTGTAGCGTGCAGAAAGAAGGCTTGTCATTTCAAAGAAAGAAGAGGAAACCAAAATCCCGGTAGTGAAACGAACACACCAGTATGGAAGATGTGCATGTGGACATTTTCAAGCAGGGGCTCTTTGTGGACACTTGGGAACAGCGCTGTGAAAAAATTTCGTACGAAGCGGGATTTGGCCAAAGTTGAAAGACCTTCCAAAACCAACCCTAAAGAACTTTGCTAAACAATGAATGTTGCAATAAACTCCTGCAGGAAAGGTGCATCTATGACACAACTCCCGAGCAGGTAGCTACATTCTGCACAGTACAAAATGCATATGAATTCAAGGCTGAAAACTCACTCCAGAAGGAAGCAGTGCGTGTGTTTCTCTCTGAAAGAACACTCAGCCACTAGGCTTTTGCTTGCTCCTTCAAAGTCTTTGTAGAAACATGTGTTTTCACTGCTGGAATACGTTTTGGGATGCATTGTTTCAATCTCTTGCAAGCCTCATGTTGTTTCTTACACAATGTGGAAAAATAAGGAGTATGTTTCCCAAATCACTTGAAATCCAGGAAAACGCACACTGCATCACTCTTGCACAAACACGCTCTTTCTCCTAATGTTTGAGAACATTCAAGATACCAGAAAAGAAGGGCATTTTGTAGTGAAATTCAGGCGGGTTTGAACAAAAGTACATTTCTATTGGTTGCAGAGTGCAAAACCATGATTGACTCCATGTTTTCGATGAAAACCTTACTTTTCCAAGTGACCTGAAGTAGGTCATTCACAAAAAGATGTGTTTGCGTGTCTGTGGTGAAAGGAGCTCTAAGTTGTGTATTCAGTGCTGGAGAGTGACACACTCTACATAGGTTAGACAGCGTTTTGCGAGCACCAACATGCTAAAAACTGAAACTGCTACAAGGTGTGTGTAGCGTGCAGAAAGGCTTGTCATTTCACAGAAAGAAGAGGAAACCAAAATCCAGGTAGTGAAACGAACACACCAGTATGGGAGATGTGCATGTGGACAGTTTCAAGCAGAGGCTCTTTGTGGACACTTGGGAACAGCGCTGTGAAAAAATTTCGTACGAAGCGGGATTTGGCCAAAGTTGAAAGACCTTCCAAAACCAACCCTAAAGAACTTAGCCAAACAATGAATGTTGCAATAAACTCCTGCAGGAAAGGTGCATCTATGACACAACTCCCGTGCAGGTAGCTACATTCTGCACAGTACAAAATGCATATGAATTCAAGGCTGAAAACTCACTCCAGAAGGAAGCAATGCGTGTGTTTCTCTCTGAAAGAACACTCTGCCACTAGGCTTTTGCTTGCTCCTTCAAAGTCTTTGTAGAAACATGTGTTTTCACTGCTGGAATACGTTTTGGGATGCATTGTTTCAATCTCTTGCAAGCCTCATGTTGTTTCTAACACAATGTGGAAAAATAAGGAGTATGTTTCCCAAATCACTTGAAATCCAGGAAAACGCACACTGCATCACTCTTGCACAAACACGCTCTTTCTCCTAATGTGTTGAGAACATTCAAGATACCAGAAAAGAAGGGCATTTTGTAGTGAAATTCAGACGGGTTTGTAGAAAAGTACATTTCTATTGGCTGCAGAGTGCAAAACCATGATTGACTTCATGGTCTCGATGAAAACCTTACATTTACAAGTGACCTGAAGTAGGACGTTCACAAAAAGATGTGTTTGCGTGTCTGTGGTGAAAGGAGCTCTAAGTTCTGTATTCAGTGCTGGAGAGTGACACACTCTACATAGGTTACACAGCGTTTTGCGAGCACCAACATGCTAAAAACTGAAACTGCTACAAGGTGTGTGTAGCGTGCAGAAAGAAGGCTTGTCATTTCAAAGAAAGAAGAGGAAACCAAAATCCAGGTAGTGAAACGAACACACCAGTATGGGAGATGTGCATGTGGACAGTTTCAAGCAGAGGCTCTTTGTGGACACTTGGAAACAGAGCTGTGAAAAAATTTCGTACGAAGCGGGATTTGGCCAAAGTTGAAAGACCTTCCAAAACCAACCCTAAAGAACTTAGCCAAACAAGGAATGTTGCAATGAACTCCTGCAGGAAAGGTGTCTCTATGACACAACTCCCGAGCAGGTAGCTACATTCTGCACAGTACAAAATGCATATGAATTCAAGGCTGAAAACTCACTCCAGGAGGAAGCAATGCGTGTGTTTCTCTCTGAAAGAACACTAAGCCACTAGGCTTTTGCTTGCTCCTTCAAAGTCTTTGTAGAAACATGTGTTTTCACTGCTGGAATACGTTTTGGGATGCATTGTTTCAATCTCTTGCAAGCCTCATGTTGTTTCTAACAAAATGTGGAAAAATAAGGAGTATGTTTCCCAAATCACTTGAAATCCAGGAAAACGCACACTGCATCACTCTTGCACAAACACGCTCTTTCTCCTAATGTGTTGAGAACATTCAAGATACCAGAAAAGAAGGGCATTTTGTAGTGAAATTCAGACGGGTTTGTAGAAAAGTACATTTCTATTGGCTGCAGAGTGCAAAACCATGATTGACTTCATGGTCTCGATGAAAACCTTACATTTACAAGTGACCTGAAGTAGGACGTTCACAAAAAGATGTGTTTGCGTGTCTGTGGTGAAAGGAGCTCTAAGTTGTGTATTCAGTGCTAGAGAGTGACACACTCTACATAGGTTACACAGCGTTTTACGAGAACCAACATGCTAAAAACTGAAACTGCTACAAGGTGTGTGTAGCGTGCAGAAAGAAGGCTTGTCATTTCAAAGAAAGAAGAGGAAACCAAAATCCAGGTAGTGAAACGAACACACCAGTATGGGAGATGTGCATGTGGACAGTTTCAAGCAGAGGCTCTTTGTGGACACTTGGAAACAGAGCTGTGAAAACATTTCGTACGAAGCGGGATTTGGCCAAAGTTGAAAGACCTTCCAAAACCAACCCTAAAGAACTTAGCCAAACAATGAATGTTGCAATGAACTCCTGCAGGAAAGGTGTCTCTATGACACAACTCCCGAGCAGGTAGCTACATTCTGCACAGTACAAAATGCATATGAATTCAAGGCTGAAAACTCACTCCAGAAGGAAGCAATGCGTGTGTTTCTCTCTGAAAGAACACTCAGCCAATAGGCTTTTGCTTGCTCCTTCAAAGTCTTTGTAGAAACATGTGTTTTCACTGCTGGAATACGTTTTGGGATGCATTGTTTCAATCTCTTGCAAGCCTCATGTTGTTTCTAACACAATGTGGAAAAATAAGGAGTATGTTTCCCAAATCACTTGAAATCCAGGAAAACGCACACTGCATCACTCTTGCACAAACACGCTCTTTCTCCTAATGTGTTGAGAACATTCAAGATACCAGAAAAGAAGGGCATTTTGTAGTGAAATTCAGACGGGTTTGTAGAAAAGTACATTTCTATTGGCTGCAGAGTGCAAAACCATGATTGACTTCATGGTCTCGATGAAAACCTTACATTTCCAAGTGACCTGAAGTAGGACGTTCACAAAAGGATGTGTTTGAGTGTCTGTGGTGAAAGGAGCTCTAAGTTGTGTATTCAGTGCTGGTAGTGACACACTCTACATAGGTTACACAGCGTTTTGCGAGCACCAACATGCTAAAAACTGAAACTGCTACAAGGTGTGTGTAGCGTGCAGAAAGAAGGCTTGTCATTTCAAAGAAAGAAGAGGAAACCAAAATCCCGGTAGTGAAACGAACACACCAGTATGGGAGATGTGCATGTGGACATTTTCAAGCAGGGGCTCTTTGTGGACACTTGGGAACAGCGCTGTGAAAAAATTTCGTACGAAGCGGGATTTGGCCAAAGTTGAAAGACCTTCCAAAACCAACCCTAAAGAACTTTGCTAAACAATGAATGTTGCAATAAACTCCTGCAGGAAAGGTGCATCTATGACACAACTCCCGAGCAGGTAGCTACATTCTGCACAGTACAAAATGCATATGAATTCAAGGCTGAAAACTCACTCCAGAAGGAAGCACTGCGTGTGTTTCTCTCTGAAAGAACACTCAGCCACTAGGCTTTTGCTTGCTCCTTCAAAGTCTTTGTAGAAACATGTGTTTTCACTGCTGGAATACGTTTTGGGATGCATTGTTTCAATCTCTTGCAAGCCTCATGTTGTTTCTTACACAATGTGGAAAAATAAGGAGTATGTTTCCCAAATCACTTGAAATCCAGGAAAACGCACACTGCATCACTCTTGCACAAACACGCTCTTTCTCCTAATGTTTGAGAACATTCAAGATACCAGAAAAGAAGGGCATTTTGTAGTGAAATTCAGGCGGGTTTGAACAAAAGTACATTTCTATTGGTTGCAGAGTGCAAAACCATGATTGACTCCATGTTTTCGATGAAAACCTTACTTTTCCAAGTGACCTGAAGTAGGTCATTCACAAAAAGATGTGTTTGCGTGTCTGTGGTGAAAGGAGCTCTAAGTTGTGTATTCAGTGCTGGAGAGTGACACACTCTACATAGGTTAGACAGCGTTTTGCGAGCACCAACATGCTAAAAACTGAAACTGCTACAAGGTGTGTGTAGCGTGCAGAAAGGCTTGTCATTTCACAGAAAGAAGAGGAAACCAAAATCCAGGTAGTGAAACGAACACACCAGTATGGGAGATGTGCATGTGGACAGTTTCAAGCAGAGGCTCTTTGTGGACACTTGGGAACAGCGCTGTGAAAAAATTTCGTACGAAGCGGGATTTGGCCAAAGTTGAAAGACCTTCCAAAACCAACCCTAAAGAACTTAGCCAAACAATGAATGTTGCAATAAACTCCTGCAGGAAAGGTGCATCTATGACACAACTCCCGTGCAGGTAGCTACATTCTGCACAGTACAAAATGCATATGAATTCAAGGCTGAAAACTCACTCCAGAAGGAAGCAATGCGTGTGTTTCTCTCTGAAAGAACACTCTGCCACTAGGCTTTTGCTTGCTCCTTCAAAGTTTTTGTAGAAACATGTGTTTTCACTGCTGGAATACGTTTTGGGATGCATTGTTTCAATCTCTTGCAAGCCTCATGTTGTTTCTAACACAATGTGGAAAAATAAGGAGTATGTTTCCCAAATCACTTGAAATCCAGGAAAACGCACACTGCATCACTCTTGCACAAACACGCTCTTTCTCCTAATGTGTTGAGAACATTCAAGATACCAGAAAAGAAGGGCATTTTGTAGTGAAATTCAGACGGGTTTGTAGAAAAGTACATTTCTATTGGCTGCAGAGTGCAAAACCATGATTGACTTCATGGTCTCGATGAAAACCTTACATTTACAAGTGACCTGAAGTAGGACGTTCACAAAAAGATGTGTTTGCGTGTCTGTGGTGAAAGGAGCTCTAAGTTCTGTATTCAGTGCTGGAGAGTGACACACTCTACATAGGTTACACAGCGTTTTGCGAGCACCAACATGCTAAAAACTGAAACTGCTACAAGGTGTGTGTAGCGTGCAGAAAGAAGGCTTGTCATTTCAAAGAAAGAAGAGGAAACCAAAATCCAGGTAGTGAAACGAACACACCAGTATGGGAGATGTGCATGTGGACAGTTTCAAGCAGAGGCTCTTTGTGGACACTTGGAAACAGAGCTGTGAAAAAATTTCGTACGAAGCGGGATTTGGCCAAAGTTGAAAGACCTTCCAAAACCAGCCCTAAAGAACTTAGCCAAACAAGGAATGTTGCAATGAACTCCTGCAGGAAAGGTGTCTCTATGACACAACTCCCGAGCAGGTAGCTACATTCTGCACAGTACAAAATGCATATGAATTCAAGGCTGAAAACTCACTCCAGGAGGAAGCAATGCGTGTGTTTCTCTCTGAAAGAACACTAAGCCACTAGGCTTTTGCTTGCTCCTTCAAAGTCTTTGTAGAAACATGTGTTTTCACTGCTGGAATACGTTTTGGGATGCATTGTTTCAATCTCTTGCAAGCCTCATGTTGTTTCTAACAAAATGTGGAAAAATAAGGAGTATGTTTCCCAAATCACTTGAAATCCAGGAAAACGCACACTGCATCACTCTTGCACAAACACGCTCTTTCTCCTAATGTGTTGAGAACATTCAAGATACCAGAAAAGAAGGGCATTTTGTAGTGAAATTCAGACGGGTTTGTAGAAAAGTACATTTCTATTGGCTGCAGAGTGCAAAACCATGATTGACTTCATGGTCTCGATGAAAACCTTACATTTACAAGTGACCTGAAGTAGGACGTTCACAAAAAGATGTGTTTGCGTGTCTGTGGTGAAAGGAGCTCTAAGTTGTGTATTCAGTGCTAGAGAGTGACACACTCTACATAGGTTACACAGCGTTTTACGAGAACCAACATGCTAAAAACTGAAACTGCTACAAGGTGTGTGTAGCGTGCAGAAAGAAGGCTTGTCATTTCAAAGAAAGAAGAGGAAACCAAAATCCAGGTAGTGAAACGAACACACCAGTATGGGAGATGTGCATGTGGACAGTTTCAAGCAGAGGCTCTTTGTGGACACTTGGAAACAGAGCTGTGAAAACATTTCGTACGAAGCGGGATTTGGCCAAAGTTGAAAGACCTTCCAAAACCAACCCTAAAGAACTTAGCCAAACAATGAATGTTGCAATGAACTCCTGCAGGAAAGGTGTCTCTATGACACAACTCCCGAGCAGGTAGCTACATTCTGCACAGTACAAAATGCATATGAATTCAAGGCTGAAAACTCACTCCAGAAGGAAGCAATGCGTGTGTTTCTCTCTGAAAGAACACTCAGCCAGTAGGCTTTTGCTTGCTCCTTCAAAGTCTTTGTAGAAACATGTGTTTTCACTGCTGGAATACGTTTTGGGATGCATTGTTTCAATCTCTTGCAAGCCTCATGTTGTTTCTAACACAATGTGGAAAAATAAGGAGTATGTTTCCCAAATCACTTGAAATCCAGGAAAACGCACACTGCATCACTCTTGCACAAACACGCTCTTTCTCCTAATGTGTTGAGAACATTCAAGATACCAGAAAAGAAGGGCATTTTGTAGTGAAATTCAGACGGGTTTGTAGAAAAGTACATTTCTATTGGCTGCAGAGTGCAAAACCATGATTGACTTCATGGTCTCGATGAAAACCTTACATTTCCAAGTGACCTGAAGTAGGACGTTCACAAAAGGATGTGTTTGAGTGTCTGTGGTGAAAGGAGCTCTAAGTTGTGTATTCAGTGCTGGTAGTGACACACTCTACATAGGTTACACAGCGTTTTGCGAGCACCAACATGCTAAAAACTGAAACTGCTACAAGGTGTGTGTAGCGTGCAGAAAGAAGGCTTGTCATTTCAAAGAAAGAAGAGGAAACCAAAATCCCGGTAGTGAAACGAACACACCAGTATGGGAGATGTGCATGTGGACATTTTCAAGCAGGGGCTCTTTGTGGACACTTGGGAACAGCGCTGTGAAAAAATTTCGTACGAAGCGGGATTTGGCCAAAGTTGAAAGACCTTCCAAAACCAACCCTAAAGAACTTTGCTAAACAATGAATGTTGCAATAAACTCCTGCAGGAAAGGTGCATCTATGACACAACTCCCGAGCAGGTAGCTACATTCTGCACAGTACAAAATGCATATGAATTCAAGGCTGAAAACTCACTCCAGAAGGAAGCACTGCGTGTGTTTCTCTCTGAAAGAACACTCAGCCACTAGGCTTTTGCTTGCTCCTCCAAAGTCTTTGTAGAAACATGTGTTTTCACTGCTGGAATACGTTTTGGGATGCATTGTTTCAATCTCTTGCAAGCCTCATGTTGTTTCTTACACAATGTGGAAAAATAAGGAGTATGTTTCCCAAATCACTTGAAATCCAGGAAAACGCACACTGCATCACTCTTGCACAAACACGCTCTTTCTCCTAATGTTTGAGAACATTCAAGATACCAGAAAAGAAGGGCATTTTGTAGTGAAATTCAGGCGGGTTTGAACAAAAGTACATTTCTATTGGTTGCAGAGTGCAAAACCATGATTGACTCCATGTTTTCGATGAAAACCTTACTTTTCCAAGTGACCTGAAGTAGGTCATTCACAAAAAGATGTGTTTGCGTGTCTGTGGTGAAAGGAGCTCTAAGTTGTGTATTCAGTGCTGGAGAGTGACACACTCTACATAGGTTAGACAGCGTTTTGCGAGCACCAACATGCTAAAAACTGAAACTGCTACAAGGTGTGTGTAGCGTGCAGAAAGGCTTGTCATTTCACAGAAAGAAGAGGACACCAAAATCCAGGTAGTGAAACGAACACACCAGTATGGGAGATGTGCATGTGGACAGTTTCAAGCAGAGGCTCTTTGTGGACACTTGGGAACAGCGCTGTGAAAAAATTTCGTACGAAGCGGGATTTGGCCAAAGTTGAAAGACCTTCCAAAACCAACCCTAAAGAACTTAGCCAAACAATGAATGTTGCAATAAACTCCGACAGGAAAGGTGCATCTATGACACAACTCCCGTGCAGGTAGCTACATTCTGCACAGTACAAAATGCATATGAATTCAAGGCTGAAAACTCACTCCAGAAGGAAGCAATGCGTGTGTTTCTCTCTGAAAGAACACTCTGCCACTAGGCTTTTGCTTGCTCCTTCAAAGTTTTTGTAGAAACATGTGTTTTCACTGCTGGAATACGTTTTGGGATGCATTGTTTCAATCTCTTGCAAGCCTCATGTTGTTTCTAACACAATGTGGAAAAATAAGGAGTATGTTTCCCAAATCACTTGAAATCCAGGAAAACGCACACTGCATCACTCTTGCACAAACACGCTCTTTCTCCTAATGTGTTGAGAACATTCAAGATACCAGAAAAGAAGGGCATTTTGTAGTGAAATTCAGACGGGTTTGTAGAAAAGTACATTTCTATTGGCTGCAGAGTGCAAAACCATGATTGACTTCATGGTCTCGATGAAAACCTTACATTTACAAGTGACCTGAAGTAGGACGTTCACAAAAAGATGTGTTTGCGTGTCTGTGGTGAAAGGAGCTCTAAGTTCTGTATTCAGTGCTGGAGAGTGACACACTCTACATAGGTTACACAGCGTTTTGCGAGCACCAACATGCTAAAAACTGAAACTGCTACAAGGTGTGTGTAGCGTGCAGAAAGAAGGCTTGTCATTTCAAAGAAAGAAGAGGAAACCAAAATCCAGGTAGTGAAACGAACACACCAGTATGGGAGATGTGCATGTGGACAGTTTCAAGCAGAGGCTCTTTGTGGACACTTGGAAACAGAGCTGTGAAAAAATTTCGTACGAAGCGGGATTTGGCCAAAGTTGAAAGACCTTCCAAAACCAACCCTAAAGAACTTAGCCAAACAAGGAATGTTGCAATGAACTCCTGCAGGAAAGGTGTCTCTATGACACAACTCCCGAGCAGGTAGCTACATTCTGCACAGTACAAAATGCATATGAATTCAAGGCTGAAAACTCACTCCAGGAGGAAGCAATGCGTGTGTTTCTCTCTGAAAGAACACTAAGCCACTAGGCTTTTGCTTGCTCCTTCAAAGTCTTTGTAGAAACATGTGTTTTCACTGCTGGAATACGTTTTGGGATGCATTGTTTCAATCTCTTGCAAGCCTCATGTTGTTTCTAACAAAATGTGGAAAAATAAGGAGTATGTTTCCCAAATCACTTGAAATCCAGGAAAACGCACACTGCATCACTCTTGCACAAACACGCTCTTTCTCCTAATGTGTTGAGAACATTCAAGATACCAGAAAAGAAGGGCATTTTGTAGTGAAATTCAGACGGGTTTGTAGAAAAGTACATTTGTATTGGCTGCAGAGTGCAAAACCATGATTGACTTCATGGTCTAGATGAAAACCTTACATTTCCAAGTGACCTGAAGTAGGACGTTCACAAAAAGATGTGTTTGCGTGTCTGTGGTGAAAGGAGCTCTAAGTTGTGTATTCAGTGCTGGAGAGTGACACACTCTACATAGGTTACACAGCGTTTTGCGAGCACCAAGATGCTAAAAACTTAAACTGCTACAAGGTGTGTGTAGCGTGCAGAAAGAAGGCTTGTCATTTCAAAGAAAGAAGAGGAAACCAAAATCCCGGTAGTGAAACGAACACACCAGTATGGGAGATGTGCATGTGGACATTTTCAAGCAGGGGCTCTTTGTGGACACTTGGGAACAGCGCTGTGAAAAAATTTCGTACGAAGCGGGATTTGGCCAAAGTTGAAAGACCTTCCAAAACCAACCCTAAAGAACTTTGCTAAACAATGAATGTTGCAATAAACTCCTGCAGGAAAGGTGCATCTATGACACAACTCCCGAGCAGGTAGCTACATTCTGCACAGTACAAAATGCATATGAATTCAAGGCTGAAAACTCACTCCAGAAGGAAGCACTGCGTGTGTTTCTCTCTGAAAGAACACTCAGCCACTAGGCTTTTGCTTGCTCCTTCAAAGTCTTTGTAGAAACATGTGTTTTCACTGCTGGAATACGTTTTGGGATGCATTGTTTCAATCTCTTGCAAGCCTCATGTTGTTTCTTACACAATGTGGAAAAATAAGGAGTATGTTTCCCAAATCACTTGAAATCCAGGAAAACGCACACTGCATCACTCTTGCACAAACACGCTCTTTCTCCTAATGTTTGAGAACATTCAAGATACCAGAAAAGAAGGGCATTTTGTAGTGAAATTCAGGCGGGTTTGAACAAAAGTACATTTCTATTGGTTGCAGAGTGCAAAACCATGATTGACTCCATGTTTTCGATGAAAACCTTACTTTTCCAAGTGACCTGAAGTAGGTCATTCACAAAAAGATGTGTTTGCGTGTCTGTGGTGAAAGGAGCTCTAAGTTGTGTATTCAGTGCTGGAGAGTGACACACTCTACATAGGTTAGACAGCGTTTTGCGAGCACCAACATGCTAAAAACTGAAACTGCTACAAGGTGTGTGTAGCGTGCAGAAAGGCTTGTCATTTCACAGAAAGAAGAGGACACCAAAATCCAGGTAGTGAAACGAACACACCAGTATGGGAGATGTGCATGTGGACAGTTTCAAGCAGAGGCTCTTTGTGGACACTTGGGAACAGCGCTGTGAAAAAATTTCGTACGAAGCGGGATTTGGCCAAAGTTGAAAGACCTTCCAAAACCAACCCTAAAGAACTTAGCCAAACAATGAATGTTGCAATAAACTCCGACAGGAAAGGTGCATCTATGACACAACTCCCGTGCAGGTAGCTACATTCTGCACAGTACAAAATGCATATGAATTCAAGGCTGAAAACTCACTCCAGAAGGAAGCAATGCGTGTGTTTCTCTCTGAAAGAACACTCTGCCACTAGGCTTTTGCTTGCTCCTTCAAAGTTTTTGTAGAAACATGTGTTTTCACTGCTGGAATACGTTTTGGGATGCATTGTTTCAATCTCTTGCAAGCCTCATGTTGTTTCTAACACAATGTGGAAAAATAAGGAGTATGTTTCCCAAATCACTTGAAATCCAGGAAAACGCACACTGCATCACTCTTGCACAAACACGCTCTTTCTCCTAATGTGTTGAGAACATTCAAGATACCAGAAAAGAAGGGCATTTTGTAGTGAAATTCAGACGGGTTTGTAGAAAAGTACATTTCTATTGGCTGCAGAGTGCAAAACCATGATTGACTTCATGGTCTCGATGAAAACCTTACATTTACAAGTGACCTGAAGTAGGACGTTCACAAAAAGATGTGTTTGCGTGTCTGTGGTGAAAGGAGCTCTAAGTTCTGTATTCAGTGCTGGAGAGTGACACACTCTACATAGGTTACACAGCGTTTTGCGAGCACCAACATGCTAAAAACTGAAACTGCTACAAGGTGTGTGTAGCGTGCAGAAAGAAGGCTTGTCATTTCAAAGAAAGAAGAGGAAACCAAAATCCAGGTAGTGAAACGAACACACCAGTATGGGAGATGTGCATGTGGACAGTTTCAAGCAGAGGCTCTTTGTGGACACTTGGAAACAGAGCTGTGAAAAAATTTCGTACGAAGCGGGATTTGGCCAAAGTTGAAAGACCTTCCAAAACCAACCCTAAAGAACTTAGCCAAACAAGGAATGTTGCAATGAACTCCTGCAGGAAAGGTGTCTCTATGACACAACTCCCGAGCAGGTAGCTACATTCTGCACAGTACAAAATGCATATGAATTCAAGGCTGAAAACTCACTCCAGGAGGAAGCAATGCGTGTGTTTCTCTCTGAAAGAACACTAAGCCACTAGGCTTTTGCTTGCTCCTTCAAAGTCTTTGTAGAAACATGTGTTTTCACTGCTGGAATACGTTTTGGGATGCATTGTTTCAATCTCTTGCAAGCCTCATGTTGTTTCTAACAAAATGTGGAAAAATAAGGAGTATGTTTCCCAAATCACTTGAAATCCAGGAAAACGCACACTGCATCACTCTTGCACAAACACGCTCTTTCTCCTAATGTGTTGAGAACATTCAAGATACCAGAAAAGAAGGGCATTTTGTAGTGAAATTCAGACGGGTTTGTAGAAAAGTACATTTCTATTGGCTGCAGAGTGCAAAACCATGATTGACTTCATGGTCTCGATGAAAACCTTACATTTACAAGTGACCTGAAGTAGGACGTTCACAAAAAGATGTGTTTGCGTGTCTGTGGTGAAAGGAGCTCTAAGTTGTGTATTCAGTGCTAGAGAGTGACACACTCTACATAGGTTACACAGCGTTTTACGAGAACCATCATGCTAAAAACTGAAACTGCTACAAGGTGTGTGTAGCGTGCAGAAAGAAGGCTTGTCATTTCAAAGAAAGAAGAGGAAACCAAAATCCAGGTAGTGAAACGAACACACCAGTATGGGAGATGTGCATGTGGACAGTTTCAAGCAGAGGCTCTTTGTGGACACTTGGAAACAGAGCTGTGAAAAAATTTCGTACGAAGCGGGATTTGGCCAAAGTTGAAAGACCTTCCAAAACCAACCCTAAAGAACTTAGCCAAACAATGAATGTTGCAATGAACTCCTGCAGGAAAGGTGTCTCTATGACACAACTCCCGAGCAGGTAGCTACATTCTGCACAGTACAAAATGCATATGAATTCAAGGCTGAAAACTCACTCCAGAAGGAAGCAATGCGTGTGTTTCTCTCTGAAAGAACACTCAGCCAGTAGGCTTTTGCTTGCTCCTTCAAAGTCTTTGTAGAAACATGTGTTTTCACTGCTGGAATACGTTTTGGGATGCATTGTTTCAATCTCTTGCAAGCCTCATGTTGTTTCTAACACAATGTGGAAAAATAAGGAGTATGTTTCCCAAATCACTTGAAATCCAGGAAAACGCACACTGCATCACTCTTGCACAAACACGCTCTTTCTCCTAATGTGTTGAGAACATTCAAGATACCAGAAAAGAAGGGCATTTTGTAGTGAAATTCAGACGGGTTTGTAGAAAAGTACATTTCTATTGGCTGCAGAGTGCAAAACCATGATTGACTTCATGGTCTCGATGAAAACCTTACATTTCCAAGTGACCTGAAGTAGGACGTTCACAAAAGGATGTGTTTGAGTGTCTGTGGTGAAAGGAGCTCTAAGTTGTGTATTCAGTGCTGGTAGTGACACACTCTACATAGGTTACACAGCGTTTTGCGAGCACCAACATGCTAAAAACTGAAACTGCTACAAGGTGTGTGTAGCGTGCAGAAAGAAGGCTTGTCATTTCAAAGAAAGAAGAGGAAACCAAAATCCAGGTAGTGAAACGAACACACCAGTATGGGAGATGTGCATGTGGACATTTTCAAGCAGGGGCTCTTTGTGGACACTTGGGAACAGCGCTGTGAAAAAATTTCGTACGAAGCGGGATTTGGCCAAAGTTGAAAGACCTTCCAAAACCAACCCTAAAGAACTTTGCTAAACAATGAATGTTGCAATAAACTCCTGCAGGAAAGGTGCATCTATGACACAACTCCCGAGCAGGTAGCTACATTCTGCACAGTACAAAATGCATATGAATTCAAGGCTGAAAACTCACTCCAGAAGGAAGCACTGCGTGTGTTTCTCTCTGAAAGAACACTCAGCCACTAGGCTTTTGCTTGCTCCTTCAAAGTCTTTGTAGAAACATGTGTTTTCACTGCTGGAATACGTTTTGGGATGCATTGTTTCAATCTCTTGCAAGCCTCATGTTGTTTCTTACACAATGTGGAAAAATAAGGAGTATGTTTCCCAAATCACTTGAAATCCAGGAAAACGCACACTGCATCACTCTTGCACAAACACGCTCTTTCTCCTAATGTTTGAGAACATTCAAGATACCAGAAAAGAAGGGCATTTTGTAGTGAAATTCAGGCGGGTTTGAACAAAAGTACATTTCTATTGGTTGCAGAGTGCAAAACCATGATTGACTCCATGTTTTCGATGAAAACCTTACTTTTCCAAGTGACCTGAAGTAGGTCGTTCACAAAAAGATGTGTTTGCGTGTCTGTGGTGAAAGGAGCTCTAAGTTGTGTATTCAGTGCTGGAGAGTGACACACTCTACATAGGTTAGACAGCGTTTTGCGAGCACCAACATGCTAAAAACTGAAACTGCTACAAGGTGTGTGTAGCGTGCAGAAAGGCTTGTCATTTCACAGAAAGAAGAGGAAACCAAAATCCAGGTAGTGAAACGAACACACCAGTATGGGAGATGTGCATGTGGACAGTTTCAAGCAGAGGCTCTTTGTGGACACTTGGGAACAGCGCTGTGAAAAAATTTCGTACGAAGCGGGATTTGGCCAAAGTTGAAAGACCTTCCAAAACCAACCCTAAAGAACTTAGCCAAACAATGAATGTTGCAATAAACTCCTGCAGGAAAGGTGCATCTATGACACAACTCCCGTGCAGGTAGCTACATTCTGCACAGTACAAAATGCATATGAATTCAAGGCTGAAAACTCACTCCAGAAGGAAGCAATGCGTGTGTTTCTCTCTGAAAGAACACTCTGCCACTAGGCTTTTGCTTGCTCCTTCAAAGTTTTTGTAGAAACATGTGTTTTCACTGCTGGAATACGTTTTGGGATGCATTGTTTCAATCTCTTGCAAGCCTCATGTTGTTTCTAACACAATGTGGAAAAATAAGGAGTATGTTTCCCAAATCACTTGAAATCCAGGAAAACGCACACTGCATCACTCTTGCACAAACACGCTCTTTCTCCTAATGTGTTGAGAACATTCAAGATACCAGAAAAGAAGGGCATTTTGTAGTGAAATTCAGACGGGTTTGTAGAAAAGTACATTTCTATTGGCTGCAGAGTGCAAAACCATGATTGACTTCATGGTCTAGATGAAAACCTTACATTTACAAGTGACCTGAAGTAGGACGTTCACAAAAAGATGTGTTTGCGTGTCTGTGGTGAAAGGAGCTCTAAGTTCTGTATTCAGTGCTGGAGAGTGACACACTCTACATAGGTTACACAGCGTTTTGCGAGCACCAACATGCTAAAAACTGAAACTGCTACAAGGTGTGTGTACGTGCAGAAAGTAGGCTTGTCATTTCAAAGAAAGAATAGGAAACCAAAATCCAGGTAGTGAAACGAACACACCAGTATGGGAGATGTGCATGTGGACAGTTTCAAGCAGAGTCTCTTTGTGGACACTTGGAAACAGCGCTGTGAAAAAATTTCGTACGTAGCGGGATTTGGCCAAAGATGAAAGACCTTCCAAAACCAACCCTAAAGAACTTAGCCAAACAATGAATGTTGCAATGAACTCCTGCAGGAAAGGTGTCTCTATGACACAACTCCCGAGCAGGAGGCTACATTCTGCACAGTACAAAATGCATATGAATTCCAAGCTGAAAACTCACTCCAGAAGGAAGCAGTGCGTGTGTTTCTCTCTGAAAGAACACTCAGCCACTAGGCTTTTGCTTGCTCCTTGAAAGTCTTTGTCGAAACGTGTGTTTTCACTGCTGGAATACGTTTTGGGATGCATTGTTTCAATCTCTTGCAAGCCTCATGTTGTTTCTTACACAATGTGGAAAAATAAGGAGTATGTTTCCCAAATCACTTGAAATCAAGGAAAACGCACACTGCATCACTCTTGCACAAACACGCTCTTTCTCCTAATGTGTTGAGAACATTCAAGATACCAGAAAAGAAGGGCATTTTGTAGAGAAATTCAGACGGGTTTGAATAAAAGTACATTTCTATTGGCTGTAGGGTGCAAAACCCTGATTGACTTCATGTTCTCGATGAAAACCTTACATTTCCAAGTGACCTGAAGTAGGACGTTCACAAAAAGATGTGTTTGCGTGTCTGTGGTGAAAGGAGCTCTAAGTTGTGTATTCCGTGCTGGAGAGTGACACACTCTACATAGGTTACACAGCGTTTTGCGAGTACCAACATGCTAAAAACTGAAACTGCTACAAGGTGTGTGTAGCGTGCAGAAAGAAGGCTTGTCATTTCAAAGAAAGAAGAGGAAACCAAAATCCAGGTAGTGAAACGAACACACCAGTATGGGAGATGTGCATGTGGACAGTTTCAAGCAGAGGCTCTTTGTGGACACTTGGGAACAGCGCTGTGAAAAAATTTCGTACGAAGCGGGATTTGGCCAAAGTTGAAAGACCTTCCAAAACCAACCCTAAAAAACTTAGCCAAACAATGAATGTTGCAATAAACTGCTGCAGGAAAGGTGCATCTATGACACAACTCCCTGGCAGGTAGCTACATTCTGCACAGTACAAAATGCATATGAATTCAAGGCTGAAAACTCACTGAAGTAGGAAACAATGCGTGTGTTTCTCTCTGAAAGAACACTCAGCCACTAGGCCTTTGCATGCTCCTTCAAAGTCTTTGTAGAAACGTGTGTTTTCACTGCTGGAATACGTTTTGGGATGCATTGTTTCAATCTCTTGCAAGCCTCCTGTTGTTTCTTACACAATGTGGAAAAATAAGGAGTATGTTTCCCAAATCACTTGAAATCAAGGAAAACGCACACTGCATCACTCTTGCACAAACACGCTCTTTCTCCTAATGTGTTGAGAACATTCAAGATACCAGAAAAGAAGGGCATTTTGTAGTGAAATTCAGACGGGTTTGAACAAAAGTACATTTCTATTGGCTGCAGAGTGCAAAACCATGATTGACTTCATGTTCTCGATGAAATCCTTACATTTCCAAGTGACATGAAGTAGGACGTTCACAAAAGGATGTGTTTGAGTGTCTGTGGTGAAGGGAGCTCTAAGTTGTGTATTCAGTGCTGGTAGTGACACACTCTACATAGGTTACACAGCGTTTTGCGAGCACCAACATGCTAAAAACTGAAACTGCTACAAGGTGTGTGTAGCGTTCAGAAAGAAGGCTTGTCATTTCAAAGAAAGAAGAGGAAACCAAAATCCAGGTAGTGAAACGAACACACCAGTATGGGAGATGTGCATGTGGACAGTTTCAAGCAGAGGCTCTTTGTGGACACTTGGAAACAGAGCTGTGAAAAAATTTCGTACGAAGCGGGATTTGGCCAAAGTTGAAAGACCTTCCAAAACCAACCCTAAAGAACTTAGCCAAACAATGAATGTTGCAATGAACTCCTGCATTATAGGTGTCTCTATGACACAACTCACGAGCAGGTAGCTCCATTCTGCACAGTACAAAATGCATATGAATTCCAAGGTGAAAACTCACTCCAGAAGGAAGCAGTGCGTGTGTTTCTCTCTGAAAGAACACTCAGCCACTAGGCTTGTGCTTGCTCCTTCAAAGTCTTTGTAGAAACGTGTGTTTTCACTGCTGGAATACGTTTTGGGATGCATTGTTTCAATCTCTTGCAAGCCTCATGTTGTTTCTTACACAATGTGGAAAAATAAGGAGTATGTTTCCCAAATCACTTGAAATCAAGGAAAACGCACACTGCATCACTCTTGCACAAACACGCTCTTTCTCCTAATGTGTTGAGAACATTCAAGATACCAGAAAAGAAGGGCATTTTGTAGTGAAATTCAGACGGGTTTGTAGAAAAGTACATTTCTATTGGCTGCAGAGTGCAAAACCCTGATTGACTTCATGTTCTCGATGAAAACCTTACATTTCCAAGTGACCTGAAGTAGGACGTTCACAAAAAGATGTGTTTGCGTGTCTGTGGTGAAAGGAGCTCTAAGTTGTGTATTCAGTGCTGGAGAGTGACACACTCTACATAGGTTACACAGCGTTTTGCGAGCACCAACATGCTAAAAACTGAAACTGCTACAAGGTGTGTGTAGCGTTCAGAAAGAAGGCTTGTCATTTCAAAGAAAGAAGAGGAAACCAAAATCCAGGTAGTGAAACAAACACACCAGTATGGGAGATGTGCATGTGGACAGTTTCAAGCAGAGGCTCTTTGTGGACACTTGGAAACAGCGCTGTGAAAAAATTTCGTACGAAGCGGGATTTGGCCAAAGTTGAAAGACCTTCCAAAACCAACCCTAAAGAACTTAGCCAAACAAGGAATGTTGCAATAAACTCCTGCAGGAAAGGTGCATCTATGACACAACTCCCTGGCAGGTAGCTACATTCTGCACAGTACAAAATGCATATGAATTCAAGGCTGAAACCTCACTGCAGAAGGAAGCCATGCGTGTGTTTCTCTCTGAAAGAACACTCAGCCACTAGGCTTTTGCTTGCTCCTTCAAAGTCTTTGTAGAACCATGTGTTTTCACTGCTGGAATACGTTTTGGGATGCATTGTTTCAATCTCTTGCAAGCCTCATGTTGTTTCTAACACAATGTGGAAAAATAAGGAGTATGTTTCCCAAATCACTTGAAATCCAGGAAAACGCACACTGCATCACTCTTGCACAAACACGCTCTTTCTCCTAATGTGTTGAGAACATTCAAGATACCAGAAAAGAAGGGCATTTTGTAGTGAAATTCAGACGGGTTTGTAGAAAAGTACATTTCTATTGGCTGCAGAGTGCAAAACCCTGATTGACTTCATGTTCTCGATGAAAACCTTACATTTCCAAGTGAACTGAAGTAGGACGTTCACAAAAAGATGTGTTTGCGTGTCTGTGGTGAAAGGAGCTCTAAGTTGTGTATTCAGTGCTGGAGAGTGACACACTCTACATAGGTTACACAGCGTTTTGCGAGCACCAACATGCTAAAAACTGAAACTGCTACAAGGTGTGTGTAGCGTGCAGAAAGAAGGCTTGTCATTTCAAAGAAAGAAGAGGAAACCAAAATCCAGGTAGTGAAACGAACACACCAGTATGGGAGATGTGCATGTGGACAGTTTCAAGCAGAGGCTCTTTGTGGACACTTGGGAACAGCGCTGTAAAAAAATTTCGTACGAAGCGGGATTTGGCCAAAGTTGAAAGACCTTCCAAAACCAACCCTAAAGAACTTAGCCAAACAATGAATGTTGCAATAAACTCCTGCAGGAAAGGTGCATCTATGACACAACTCCCTGGCAGGTAGCTACATTCTGCACAGTACAAAATGCATATGAATTCAAGGCTGAAAACTCACTCCAGAAGGAAGCAATGCGTGTGTTTCTCTCTGAAAGAACACTCTGCCACTAGGCTTTTGCTTGCTCCTTCAAAGTCTTTGTAGAAACATGTGTTTTCACTGCTGGAATACGTTTTGGGATGCATTGTTTCAATCTCTTGCAAGCCTCATGTTGTTTCTAACACAATGTGGAAAAATAAGGAGTATGTTTCCCAAATCACTTGAAATCCAGGAAAACGCACACTGCATCACTCTTGCACAAACACGCTCTTTCTCCTAATGTGTTGAGAACATTCAAGATACCAGAAAAGAAGGGCATTTTGTAGTGAAATTCAGACGGGTTTGTAGAAAAGTACATTTCTATTGGCTGCAGAGTGCAAAACAATGATTGACTTCATGGTCTCGATGAAAACCTTACATTTCCAAGTGACCTGAAGTAGGACGTTCACAAAAGGATGTCTTTGAGTGTCTGTGTTGAAAGGAGCTCTAAGTTGTGTATTCAGTGCTGGTAGTGACACACTCTACATAGGTTACACAGGGTTTTGCGAGCACCAACATGCTAAAAACTGAGACTACTACAAGGTGTGTGTAGCGTGCAGAAAGAAGGCTTGTCATTTCAAAGAAAGAAGAGGAAACCAAAATCCAGGTAGTGAAACGAACACACCAGTATGGGAGATGTGCATGTGGACAGTTTCAAGCAGAGGCTCTTTGTGGACACTTGGAAACAGAGCTGTGAAAAAATTTCGTACGAAGCGGGATTTGGCCAAAGTTGAAAGACCTTCCAAAACCAACCCTAAAGAACTTAGCCAAACAATGAATGTTGCAATGAACTCCTGCAGGAAAGGTGTCTCTATGACACAACTCCCGAGCAGGTAGCTACATTCTGCACAGTACAAAATGCATATGAATTCCAAGCTGAAAACTCACTCCAGAAGGAAGCAATGCGTGTGTTTCTCTCTGAAAGAACACTCAGCCACTAGGCTTTTGCTTGCTCCTTCAAAGTCTTTGTAGAAACGTGTGTTTTCACTGGTGGAATACGTTTTGGGATGCATTGTTTCAATCTCTTGCAAGCCTCATGTTGTTTCTTACACACTGTGGGAAAATAAGGAGTATGTTTCCCAAATCTCTTGAAATCCAGGAAAACCCACACTGCATCACTCTTGCACAAACACGCTCTTTCTCCTAATGTGTTGAGAACATTCAAGATACCAGAAAAGAAGGGCATTTTGTAGTGAAATTCAGACGGGTTTGTAGAAAAGTACATTTCTATTGGCTGCAGAGTGCAAAACCATGATTGACTTCATGGTCTAGATGAAAACCTTACATTTCCAAGTGACCTGAAGTAGGACGTTCACAAAAAGATGTGTTTGCGTGTCTGTGGTGAAAGGAGCTCTAAGTTGTGTATTCAGTGCTGGAGAGTGACACACTCTACATAGGTTACACAGCGTTTTGCGAGAACCAACATGCTAAAAACTGAAACTGCTACAAGGTGTGTGTAGCGTGCAGAAAGAAGGCTTGTCATTTCAAAGAAAGAAGAGGAAACCAAAATCCAGGTAGTGAAACGAACACACCAGTATGGGAGATGTGCATGTGGACAGTTTCAAGCAGAGGCTCTTTGTGGACACTTGGAAACAGAGCTGTGAAAAAATTTCGTACGAAGCGGGATTTGGCCAAAGTTGAAAGACCTTCCAAAACCAACCCTAAAGAACTTAGCCAAACAAGGAATGTTGCAATGAACTCCTGCAGGAAAGGTGTCTCTATGACACAACTCCCGAGCAGGTAGCTACATTCTGCACAGTACAAAATGCATATGAATTCAAGGCTGAAAACTCACTCCAGGAGGAAGCAATGCGTGTGTTTCTCTCTGAAAGAACACTAAGCCACTAGGCTTTTGCTTGCTCCTTCAAAGTCTTTGTAGAAACATGTGTTTTCACTGCTGGAATACGTTTTGGGATGCATTGTTTCAATCTCTTGCAAGCCTCATGTTGTTTCTAACAAAATGTGGAAAAATAAGGAGTATGTTTCCCAAATCACTTGAAATCCAGGAAAACGCACACTGCATCACTCTTGCACAAACACGCTCTTTCTCCTAATGTGTTGAGAACATTCAAGATACCAGAAAAGAAGGGCATTTTGTAGTGAAATTCAGACGGGTTTGTAGAAAAGTACATTTCTATTGGCTGCAGAGTGCAAAACCATGATTGACTTCATGGTCTCGATGAAAACCTTACATTTCCAAGTGACCTGAAGTAGGACGTTCACAAAAAGATGTGTTTGCGTGTCTGTGGTGAAAGGAGCTCTAAGTTGTGTATTCAGTGCTAGAGAGTGACACACTCTACATAGGTTACACAGCGTTTTACGAGAACCAACATGCTAAAAACTGAAACTGCTACAAGGTGTGTGTAGCGTGCAGAAAGAAGGCTTGTCATTTCAAAGAAAGAAGAGGAAACCAAAATCCAGGTAGTGAAACGAACACACCAGTATGGGAGATGTGCATGTGGACAGTTTCAAGCAGAGGCTCTTTGTGGACACTTGAAAACAGCGCTGTGAAAAAATTTCGTACGAAGCGGGATTTGGCCAAAGTTGAAAGACCTTCCAAAACCAACCCTAAAGAACTTAGCCAAACAAGGAATGTTGCAATAAACTCCTGCAGGAAAGGTGCATCTATGACACAACTCCCTGGCAGGTAGCTACATTCTGCACAGTACAAAATGCATATGAATTCAAGGCTGAAACCTCACTGCAGAAGGAAGCCATGCGTGTGTTTCTCTCTGAAAGAACACTCAGCCACTAGGCTTTTGCTTGCTCCTTCAAAGTCTTTGTAGAACCATGTGTTTTCACTGCTGGAATACGTTTTGGGATGCATTGTTTCAATCTCTTGCAAGCCTCATGTTGTTTCTAACACAATGTGGAAAAATAAGGAGTATGTTTCCCAAATCACTTGAAATCCAGGAAAACGCACACTGCATCACTCTTGCACAAACACGCTCTTTCTCCTAATGTGTTGAGAACATTCAAGATACCAGAAAAGAAGGGCATTTTGTAGTGAAATTCAGACGGGTTTGTAGAAAAGTACATTTCTATTGGCTGCAGAGTGCAAAACCCTGATTGACTTCATGTTCTCGATGAAAACCTTACATTTCCAAGTGAACTGAAGTAGGACGTTCACAAAAAGATGTGTTTGCGTGTCTGTGGTGAAAGGAGCTCTAAGTTGTGTATTCAGTGCTGGAGAGTGACACACTCTACATAGGTTACACAGCGTTTTGCGAGCACCAACATGCTAAAAACTGAAACTGCTACAAGGTGTGTGTAGCGTGCAGAAAGAAGGCTTGTCATTTCAAAGAAAGAAGAGGAAACCAAAATCCAGGTAGTGAAACGAACACACCAGTATGGGAGATGTGCATGTGGACAGTTTCAAGCAGAGGCTCTTTGTGGACACTTGGGAACAGCGCTGTGAAAAAATTTCGTACGAAGCGGGATTTGGCCAAAGTTGAAAGACCTTCCAAAACCAACCCTAAAGAACTTAGCCAAACAATGAATGTTGCAATAAACTCCTGCAGGAAAGGTGCATCTATGACACAACTCCCTGGCAGGTAGCTACATTCTGCACAGTACAAAATGCATATGAATTCAAGGCTGAAAACTCACTCCAGAAGGAAGCAATGCGTGTGTTTCTCTCTGAAAGAACACTCTGCCACTAGGCTTTTGCTTGCTCCTTCAAAGTCTTTGTAGAAACATGTGTTTTCACTGCTGGAATACGTTTTGGGATGCATTGTTTCAATCTCTTGCAAGCCTCATGTTGTTTCTAACACAATGTGGAAAAATAAGGAGTATGTTTCCCAAATCACTTGAAATCCAGGAAAACGCACACTGCATCACTCTTGCACAAACACGCTCTTTCTCCTAATGTGTTGAGAACATTCAAGATACCAGAAAAGAAGGGCATTTTGTAGTGAAATTCAGACGGGTTTGTAGAAAAGTACATTTCTATTGGCTGCAGAGTGCAAAACAATGATTGACTTCATGGTCTCGATGAAAACCTTACATTTCCAAGTGACCTGAAGTAGGACGTTCACAAAAGGATGTCTTTGAGTGTCTGTGTTGAAAGGAGCTCTAAGTTGTGTATTCAGTGCTGGTAGTGACACACTCTACATAGGTTACACAGGGTTTTGCGAGCACCAACATGCTAAAAACTGAGACTACTACAAGGTGTGTGTAGCGTGCAGAAAGAAGGCTTGTCATTTCAAAGAAAGAAGAGGAAACCAAAATCCAGGTAGTGAAACGAACACACCAGTATGGGAGATGTGCATGTGGACAGTTTCAAGCAGAGGCTCTTTGTGGACACTTGGAAACAGAGCTGTGAAAAAATTTCGTACGAAGCGGGATTTGGCCAAAGTTGAAAGACCTTCCAAAACCAACCCTAAAGAACTTAGCCAAACAATGAATGTTGCAATGAACTCCTGCAGGAAAGGTGTCTCTATGACACAACTCCCGAGCAGGTAGCTACATTCTGCACAGTACAAAATGCATATGAATTCCAAGCTGAAAACTCACTCCAGAAGGAAGCAATGCGTGTGTTTCTCTCTGAAAGAACACTCAGCCACTAGGCTTTTGCTTGCTCCTTCAAAGTCTTTGTAGAAACGTGTGTTTTCACTGGTGGAATACGTTTTGGGATGCATTGTTTCAATCTCTTGCAAGCCTCATGTTGTTTCTTACACACTGTGGGAAAATAAGGAGTATGTTTCCCAAATCTCTTGAAATCCAGGAAAACCCACACTGCATCACTCTTGCACAAACACGCTCTTTCTCCTTATGTGTTGAGAACATTCAAGATACCAGAAAAGAAGGGCATTTTGTAGTGAAATTCAGACGGGTTTGTAGAAAAGTACATTTCTATTGGCTGCAGAGTGCAAAACCATGATTGACTTCATGGTCTAGATGAAAACCTTACATTTCCAAGTGACCTGAAGTAGGACGTTCACAAAAAGATGTGTTTGCGTGTCTGTGGTGAAAGGAGCTCTAAGTTGTGTATTCAGTGCTGGAGAGTGACACACTCTACATAGGTTACACAGCGTTTTGCGAGAACCAACATGCTAAAAACTGAAACTGCTACAAGGTGTGTGTAGCGTGCAGAAAGAAGGCTTGTCATTTCAAAGAAAGAAGAGGAAACCAAAATCCAGGTAGTGAAACGAACACACCAGTATGGGAGATGTGCATGTGGACAGTTTCAAGCAGAGGCTCTTTGTGGACACTTGGAAACAGAGCTGTGAAAAAATTTCGTACGAAGCGGGATTTGGCCAAAGTTGAAAGACCTTCCAAAACCAACCCTAAAGAACTTAGCCAAACAAGGAATGTTGCAATGAACTCCTGCAGGAAAGGTGTCTCTATGACACAACTCCCGAGCAGGTAGCTACATTCTGCACAGTACAAAATGCATATGAATTCAAGGCTGAAAACTCACTCCAGGAGGAAGCAATGCGTGTGTTTCTCTCTGAAAGAACACTAAGCCACTAGGCTTTTGCTTGCTCCTTCAAAGTCTTTGTAGAAACATGTGTTTTCACTGCTGGAATACGTTTTGGGATGCATTGTTTCAATCTCTTGCAAGCCTCATGTTGTTTCTAACAAAATGTGGAAAAATAAGGAGTATGTTTCCCAAATCACTTGAAATCCAGGAAAACGCACACTGCATCACTCTTGCACAAACACGCTCTTTCTCCTAATGTGTTGAGAACATTCAAGATACCAGAAAAGAAGGGCATTTTGTAGTGAAATTCAGACGGGTTTGTAGAAAAGTACATTTCTATTGGCTGCAGAGTGCAAAACCATGATTGACTTCATGGTCTCGATGAAAACCTTACATTTCCAAGTGACCTGAAGTAGGACGTTCACAAAAAGATGTGTTTGCGTGTCTGTGGTGAAAGGAGCTCTAAGTTGTGTATTCAGTGCTAGAGAGTGACACACTCTACATAGGTTACACAGCGTTTTACGAGAACCAACATGCTAAAAACTGAAACTGCTACAAGGTGTGTGTAGCGTGCAGAAAGAAGGCTTGTCATTTCAAAGAAAGAAGAGGAAACCAAAATCCAGGTAGTGAAACGAACACACCAGTATGGGAGATGTGCATGTGGACATTTTCAAGCAGGGGCTCTTTGTGGACACTTGGGAACAGCGCTGTGAAAAAATTTCGTACGAAGCGGGATTTGGCCAAAGTTGAAAGACCTTCCAAAACCAACCCTAAAGAACTTAGCCAAACAATGAATGTTGCAATAAACTCCTGCAGGAAAGGTGCATCTATGACACAACTCCCTGGCAGGTAGCTACATTCTGCACAGTACAAAATGCATATGAATTCAAGGCTGAAAACTCACTCCAGAAGGAAGCAATGCGTGTGTTTCTCTCTGAAAGAACACTCAGCCACTAGGCTTTCGCTTGCTCCTTCAAAGTCTTTGTAGAAACGTGTGTTTTCACTGCTGGAATACGTTTTGGGATGCATTGTTTCAATCTCTTGCAAGCCTCATGTTGTTTCTTACACAATGTGGAAAAATAAGGAGTATGTTTCCCAAATCTCTTGAAATCCAGGAAAACCCACACTGCATCACTCTTGCACAAACACGCTCTTTCTCCTAATGTGTTGAGAACATTCAAGATACCAGAAAAGAAGGGCATTTTGTAGTGAAATTCAGACGGGTTTGTAGAAAAGTACATTTCTATTGGCTGCAGAGTGCAAAACCATGATTGACTTCATGGTCTAGATGAAAACCTTACATTTCCAAGTGACCTGAAGTAGGACGTTCAGAAAAAGATGTGTTTGCGTGTCTGTGGTGAAAGGAGCTCTAAGTTGTGTATTCAGTGCTGGAGAGTGACACACTCTACATAGGTTACACAGCGTTTTACGAGAACCAACATGCTAAAAACTGAAACTGCTACAAGGTGTGTGTAGCGTGCAGAAAGAAGGCTTGTCATTTCAAAGAAAGAAGAGGAAACCAAAATCCAGGTAGTGAAACGAACACACCAGTATGGGAGATGTGCATGTGGACAGTTTCAAGCAGAGGCTCTTTGTGGACACTTGGAAACAGAGCTGTGAAAAAATTTCGTACGAAGCGGGATTTGGCCAAAGTTGAAAGACCTTCCAAAACCAACCCTAAAGAACTTAGCCAAACAAGGAATGTTGCAATGAACTCCTGCAGGAAAGGTGTCTCTATGACACAACTCCCGAGCAGGTAGCTACATTCTGCACAGTACAAAATGCATATGAATTCAAGGCTGAAAACTCACTCCAGGAGGAAGCAATGCGTGTGTTTCTCTCTGAAAGAACACTAAGCCACTAGGCTTTTGCTTGCTCCTTCAAAGTCTTTGTAGAAACATGTGTTTTCACTGCTGGAATACGTTTTGGGATGCATTGTTTCAATCTCTTGCAAGCCTCATGTTGTTTCTTACACAATGTGGAAAAATAAGGAGTATGTTTCCCAAATCACTTGAAATCCAGGAAAACGCACACTGCATCACTCTTGCACAAACACGCTCTTTCTCTTAATGTGTTGAGAACATTCAAGATACCAGAAAAGAAGGGCATTTTGTAGTGAAATTCAGACAGGATTGAACAAAAGTACATTTCTATTGGCTGCAGAGTGCAAAACCATGATTGACTTCATGGTCTCGATGAAAACCTTACATTTACAAGTGACCTGAAGTAGGACGTTCACAAAAAGATGTGTTTGCGTGTCTGTGGTGAAAGGAGCTCTAAGTTGTGTATTCAGTGCTAGAGAGTGACACACTCTACATAGGTTACACAGCGTTTTACGAGAACCAACATGCTAAAAACTGAAACTGCTACAAGGTGTGTGTAGCGTGCAGAAAGAAGGCTTGTCATTTCAAAGAAAGAAGAGGAAACCAAAATCCAGGTAGTGAAACGAACACACCAGTATGGGAGATGTGCATGTGGACAGTTTCAAGCAGAGGCTCTTTGTGGACACTTGGAAACAGAGCTGTGAAAAAATTTCGTACGAAGCGGGATTTGGCCAAAGTTGAAAGACCTTCCAAAACCAACCCTAAAGAACTTAGCCAAACAATGAATGTTGCAATGAACTCCTGCAGGAAAGGTGTCTCCATGACACAACTCCCGAGCAGGTAGCTACATTCTGCACAGTACAAAATGCATATGAATTCCAAGCTGAAAACTCACTCCAGAAGGAAGCAATGCGTGTGTTTCTCTCTGAAAGAACACTCAGCCAATAGGCTTTTGCTTGCTCCTTCAAAGTCTTTGTAGAAACATGTGTTTTCACTGCTGGAATACGTTTTGGGATGCATTGTTTCAATCTCTTGCAAGCCTCATGTTGTTTCTAACACAATGTGGAAAAATAAGGAGTATGTTTCCCAAATCACTTGAAATCCAGGAAAACGCACACTGCATCACACTTGCTCAAACACGCTCTTTCTCCAAATGTGTTGAGAACATTCAAGATACCAGAAAAGAAGGGCATTTTGTAGTGAAATTCAGACGGGTTTGTAGAAAAGTACATTTCTATTGGCTGCAGAGTGCAAAACCATGATTGACTTCATGGTCTCGATGAAAACCTTACATTTCCAAGTGACCTGAAGTAGGACGTTCACAAAAGGATGTGTTTGAGTGTCTGTGGTGAAAGGAGCTCTAAGTTGTGTATTCAGTGCTGGTAGTGACACACTCTACATAGGTTACACAGCGTTTTGCGAGCACCAACATGCTAAAAACTGAAACTGCTACAAGGTGTGTGTAGCGTTCAGAAAGAAGGCTTGTCATTTCAAAGAAAGAAGAGGAAACCAAAATCCCGGTAGTGAAACGAACACACCAGTATGGGAGATGTGCATGTGGACATTTTCAAGCAGGGGCTCTTTGTGGACACTTGGGAACAGCGCTGTGAAAAAATTTCGTACGAAGCGGGATTTGGCCAAAGTTGAAAGACCTTCCAAAACCAACCCTAAAGAACTTAGCTAAACAATGAATGTTGCAATAAACTCCTGCAGGAAAGGTGCATCTATGACACAACTCCCGAGCAGGTAGCTACATTCTGCACAGTACAAAATGCATATGAATTCAAGGCTGAAAACTCACTCCAGAAGGAAGCAATGCGTGTGTTTCTCTCTGAAAGAACACTCAGCCACTAGGCTTTTGCTTGCTCCTTCAAAGTCTTTGTAGAAACATGTGTTTTCACTGCTGGAATACGTTTTGGGATGCATTGTTTCAATCTCTTGCAAGCCTCATGTTGTTTCTTACACAATGTGGAAAAATAAGGAGTATGTTTCCCAAATCACTTGAAATCCAGGAAAACGCACACTGCATCACTCTTGCACAAACACGCTCTTTCTCCTAATGTGTTGAGAACATTCAAGATACCAGAAAAGAAGGGCATTTTGTAGTGAAATTCAGACGGGTTTGTAGAAAAGTACATTTCTATTGGCTGCAGAGTGCAAAACAATGATTGACTTCATGGTCTCGATGAAAACCTTATATTTCCAAGTGACCTGAAGTAGGACGTTCACAAAAGGATGTCTTTGAGTGTCTGTGTTGAAAGGAGCTCTAAGTTGTGTATTCAGTGCTGGTAGTGACACACTCTACATAGGTTACACAGGGTTTTGCGAGCACCAACATGCTAAAAACTGAGACTACTACAAGGTGTGTGTAGCGTGCAGAAAGAAGGCTTGTCATTTCAAAGAAAGAAGAGGAAACCAAAATCCAGGTAGTGAAACGAACACACCAGTATGGGAGATGTGCATGTGGACAGTTTCAAGCAGAGGCTCTTTGTGGACACTTGGAAACAGAGCTGTGAAAAAATTTCGTACGAAGCGGGATTTGGCCAAAGTTGAAAGACCTTCCAAAACCAACCCTAAAGAACTTAGCCAAACAATGAATGTTGCAATGAACTCCTGCAGGAAAGGTGTCTCCATGACACAACTCCCGAGCAGGTAGCTACATTCTGCACAGTACAAAATGCATATGAATTCCAAGCTGAAAACTCACTCCAGAAGGAAGCAATGCGTGTGTTTCTCTCTGAAAGAACACTCAGCCACTAGGCTTTTGCTTGCTCCTTCAAAGTCTTTGTAGAAACGTGTGTTTTCACTGCTGGAATACGTTTTGGGATGCATTGTTTCAATCTCTTGCAAGCCTCATGTTGTTTCTTACACAATGTGGAAAAATAAGGAGTATGTTTCCCAAATCTCTTGAAATCCAGGAAAACCCACACTGCATCACTCTTGCACAAACACGCTCTTTCTCCTAATGTGTTGAGAACATTCAAGATACCAGAAAAGAAGGGCATTTTGTAGTGAAATTCAGACGGGTTTGTAGAAAAGTACATTTCTATTGGCTGCAGAGTGCAAAACCATGATTGACTTCATGGTCTAGATGAAAACCTTACATTTCCAAGTGACCTGAAGTAGGACGTTCACAAAAAGATGTGTTTGCGTGTCTGTGGTGAAAGGAGCTCTAAGTTGTGTATTCAGTGCTGGAGAGTGACACACTCTACATAGGTTACACAGCGTTTTGCGAGAACCAACATGCTAAAAACTGAAACTGCTACAAGGTGTGTGTAGCGTGCAGAAAGAAGGCTTGTCATTTCAAAGAAAGAAGAGGAAACCAAAATCCAGGTAGTGAAACGAACACACCAGTATGGGAGATGTGCATGTGGACAGTTTCAAGCAGAGGCTCTTTGTGGACACTTGGAAACAGAGCTGTGAAAAAATTTCGTACGAAGCGGGATTTGGCCAAAGTTGAAAGACCTTCCAAAACCAACCCTAAAGAACTTAGCCAAACAAGGAATGTTGCAATGAACTCCTGCAGGAAAGGTGTCTCTATGACACAACTCCCGAGCAGGTAGCTACATTCTGCACAGTACAAAATGCATATGAATTCAAGGCTGAAAACTCACTCCAGGAGGAAGCAATGCGTGTGTTTCTCTCTGAAAGAACACTAAGCCACTAGGCTTTTGCTTGCTCCTTCAAAGTCTTTGTAGAACCATGTGTTTTCACTGCTGGAATACGTTTTGGGATGCATTGTTTCAATCTCTTGCAAGCCTCATGTTGTTTCTAACACAATGTGGAAAAATAAGGAGTATGTTTCCCAAATCACTTGAAATCCAGGAAAACGCACACTGCATCACTCTTGCACAAACACGCTCTTTCTCCTAATGTGTTGAGAACATTCAAGATACCAGAAAAGAAGGGCATTTTGTAGTGAAATTCAGACGGGTTTGTAGAAAAGTACATTTCTATTGGCTGCAGAGTGCAAAACCATGATTGACTTCATGGTCTCGATGAAAACCTTACATTTACAAGTGACCTGAAGTAGGACGTTCACAAAAAGATGTGTTTGCGTGTCTGTGGTGAAAGGAGCTCTAAGTTGTGTATTCAGTGCTAGAGAGTGACACACTCTACATAGGTTACACAGCGTTTTACGAGAACCAACATGCTAAAAACTGAAACTGCTACAAGGTGTGTGTAGCGTGCAGAAAGAAGGCTTGTCATTTCAAAGAAAGAAGAGGAAACCAAAATCCAGGTAGTGAAACGAACACACCAGTATGGGAGATGTGCATGTGGACAGTTTCAAGCAGAGGCTCTTTGTGGACACTTGGAAACAGAGCTGTGAAAAAATTTCGTACGAAGCGGGATTTGGCCAAAGTTGAAAGACCTTCCAAAACCAACCCTAAAGAACTTAGCCAAACAATGAATGTTGCAATGAACTCCTGCAGGAAAGGTGTCTCTATGACACAACTCCCGAGCAGGTAGCTACATTCTGCACAGTACAAAATGCATATGAATTCAAGGCTGAAAACTCACTCCAGAAGGAAGCAATGCGTGTGTTTCTCTCTGAAAGAACACTCAGCCAATAGGCTTTTGCTTGCTCCTTCAAAGTCTTTGTAGAAACATGTGTTTTCACTGCTGGAATACGTTTTGGGATGCATTGTTTCAATCTCTTGCAAGCCTCATGTTGTTTCTAACACAATGTGGAAAAATAAGGAGTATGTTTCCCAAATCACTTGAAATCCAGGAAAACGCACACTGCATCACTCTTGCACAAACACGCTCTTTCTCCTAATGTGTTGAGAACATTCAAGATACCAGAAAAGAAGGGCATTTTGTAGTGAAATTCAGACGGGTTTGTAGAAAAGTACATTTCTATTGGCTGCAGAGTGCAAAACCATGATTGACTTCATGGTCTCGATGAAAACCTTACATTTCCAAGTGACCTGAAGTAGGACGTTCACAAAAGGATGTGTTTGAGTGTCTGTGGTGAAAGGAGCTCTAAGTTGTGTATTCAGTGCTGGTAGTGACACACTCTACATAGGTTACACAGCGTTTTGCGAGCACCAACATGCTAAAAACTGAAACTGCTACAAGGTGTGTGTAGCGTGCAGAAAGAAGGCTTGTCATTTCAAAGAAAGAAGAGGAAACCAAAATCCCGGTAGTGAAACGAACACACCAGTATGGGAGATGTGCATGTGGACATTTTCAAGCAGGGGCTCTTTGTGGACACTTGGGAACAGCGCTGTGAAAAAATTTCGTACGAAGCGGGATTTGGCCAAAGTTGAAAGACCTTCCAAAACCAACCCTAAAGAACTTAGCTAAACAATGAATGTTGCAATAAACTCCTGCAGGAAAGGTGCATCTATGACACAACTCCCGAGCAGGTAGCTCTATTCTGCACAGTACAAAATGCATATGAATTCAAGGCTGAAAACTCACTCCAGAAGGAAGCAATGCGTGTGTTTCTCTCTGAAAGAACACTCAGCCACTAGGCTTTTGCTTGCTCCTTCAAAGTCTTTGTAGAAACATGTGTTTTCACTACTGGAATACGTTTTGGGATGCATTGTTTCAATCTCTTGCAAGCCTCATGTTGTTTCTTACACAATGTGGAAAAATAAGGAGTATGTTTCCCAAATCACTTGAAATCCAAGAAAACGCACACTGCATCACTCTTGCACAAACACGCTCTTTCTCCTAATGTTTGAGAACATTCAAGATACCAGAAAAGAAGGGCATTTTGTAGTGAAATTCAGGCGGGTTTGAACAAAAGTACATTTCTATTGGTTGCAGAGTGCAAAACCATGATTGACTCCATGTTTTCGATGAAAACCTTACTTTTCCAAGTGACCTGAAGTAGGTCGTTCACAAAAAGATGTGTTTGCGTGTCTGTGGTGAAAGGAGCTCTAAGTTGTGTATTCAGTGCTGGAGAGTGACACACTCTACATAGGTTAGACAGCGTTTTGCGAGCACCAACATGCTAAAAACTGAAACTGCTACAAGGTGTGTGTAGCGTGCAGAAAGGCTTGTCATTTCACAGAAAGAAGAGGAAACCAAAATCCAGGTAGTGAAACGAACACACCAGTATGGGAGATGTGCATGTGGACAGTTTCAAGCAGAGGCTCTTTGTGGACACTTGGGAACAGCGCTGTGAAAAAATTTCGTACGAAGCGGGATTTGGCCAAAGATGAAAGACCTTCCAAAACCAACCCTAAAGAACTTAGCCAAACAATGAATGTTGCAATAAACTCCTGCAGGAAAGGTGCATCTATGACACAACTCCCGTGCAGGTAGCTACATTCTGCACAGTACAAAATGCATATGAATTCAAGGCTGAAAACTCACTCCAGGAGGAAGCAATGCGTGTGTTTCTCTCTGAAAGAACACTCTGCCACTAGGCTTTTGCTTGCTCCTTCAAAGTCTTTGTAGAAACGTGTGTTTTCACTGCTGGAATACGTTTTGGGATGCATTGTTTCAATCTCTTGCAAGCCTCATGTTGTTTCTTACACAATGTGGAAAAATAAGGAGTATGTTTCCCAAATCTCTTGAAATCCAGGAAAACCCACACTGCATCACTCTTGCACAAACACGCTCTTTCTCCTAATGTGTTGAGAACATTCAAGATACCAGAAAAGAAGGGCATTTTGTAGTGAAATTCAGACGGGTTTGTAGAAAAGTACATTTCTATTGGCTGCAGAGTGCAAAACCATGATTGACTTCATGGTCTCGATGAAAACCTTACATTTCCAAGTGACCTGAAGTAGGACGTTCACAAAAGATTGTGTTTGAGTGTCTGTGGTGAAAGGAGCTCTAAGTTGTGTATTCAGTGCTGGTAGTGACACACTCTACATAGGTTACACAGCGTTTTGCGAGCACCAACATGCTAAAAACTGAAACTGCTACACGGTGTGTGTAGCGTGCAGAAAGAAGGCTTGTCATTTCAAAGAAAGAAGAGGAAACCAAAATCCCGGTAGTGAAACGAACACACCAGTATGGGAGATGTGCATGTGGACATTTTCAAGCAGGGGCTCTTTGTGGACACTTGGGAACAGCGCTGTGAAAAAATTTCGTACGAAGCGGGATTTGGCCAAAGTTGAAAGACCTTCCAAAACCAACCCTAAAGAACTTAGCCAAACAATGAATGTTGCAATAAACTCCTGCAGGAAAGGTGCATCTATGACACAACTCCCTGGCAGGTAGCTACATTCTGCACAGTACAAAATGCATATGAATTCAAGGCTGAAAACTCACTCCAGAAGGAAGCAATGCGTGTGTTTCTCTCTGAAAGAACACTCAGCCACTAGGCTTTTGCTTGCTCCTTCAAAGTCTTTGTAGAAACATGTGTTTTCACTGCTGGAATACGTTTTGGGATGCATTGTTTCAATCTCTTGCAAGCCTCATGTTGTTTCTAACACAATGTGGAAAAATAAGGAGTATGTTTCCCAAATCACTTGAAATCCAGGAAAACGCACACTGCATCACTCTTGCACAAACACGCTCTTTCTCCTAATGTGTTGAGAACATTCAAGATACCAGAAAAGAAGGGCATTTTGTAGTGAAATTCAGACGGGTTTGTAGAAAAGTACATTTCTATTGGCTGCAGAGTGCAAAACAATGATTGACTTCATGGTCTCGATGAAAACCTTACATTTCCAAGTGACCTGAAGTAGGACGTTCACAAAAGGATGTCTTTGAGTGTCTGTGTTGAAAGGAGCTCTAAGTTGTGTATTCAGTGCTGGTAGTGACACACTCTACATAGGTTACACAGGGTTTTGCGAGCACCAACATGCTAAAAACTGAGACTACTACAAGGTGTGTGTAGCGTGCAGAAAGAAGGCTTGTCATTTCAAAGAAAGAAGAGGAAACCAAAATCCAGGTAGTGAAACGAACACACCAGTATGGGAGATGTGCATGTGGACAGTTTCAAGCAGAGGCTCTTTGTGGACACTTGGAAACAGAGCTGTGAAAAAATTTCGTACGAAGCGGGATTTGGCCAAAGTTGAAAGACCTTCCAAAACCAACCCTAAAGAACTTAGCCAAACAATGAATGTTGCAATGAACTCCTGCAGGAAAGGTGTCTCCATGACACAACTCCCGAGCAGGTAGCTACATTCTGCACAGTACAAAATGCATATGAATTCCAAGCTGAAAACTCACTCCAGAAGGAAGCAATGCGTGTGTTTCTCTCTGAAAGAACACTCAGCCACTAGGCTTTTGCTTGCTCCTTCAAAGTCTTTGTAGAAACGTGTGTTTTCACTGCTGGAATACGTTTTGGGATGCATTGTTTCAATCTCTTGCAAGCCTCATGTTGTTTCTTACACAATGTGGAAAAATAAGGAGTATGTTTCCCAAATCTCTTGAAATCCAGGAAAACCCACACTGCATCACTCTTGCACAAACACGCTCTTTCTCCTAATGTGTTGAGAACATTCAAGAGACCAGAAAAGAAGGGCATTTTGTAGTGAAATTCAGACGGGTTTGTAGAAAAGTACATTTCTATTGGCTGCAGAGTGCAAAACCATGATTGACTTCATGGTCTAGATGAAAACCTTACATTTCCAAGTGACCTGAAGTAGGACGTTCACAAAAAGATGTGTTTGCGTGTCTGTGGTGAAAGGAGCTCTAAGTTGTGTATTCAGTGCTGGAGAGTGACACACTCTACATAGGTTACACAGCGTTTTGCGAGAACCAACATGCTAAAAACTGAAACTGCTACAAGGTGTGTGTAGCGTGCAGAAAGAAGGCTTGTCATTTCAAAGAAAGAAGAGGAAACCAAAATCCAGGTAGTGAAACGAACACACCAGTATGGGAGATGTGCATGTGGACAGTTTCAAGCAGAGGCTCTTTGTGGACACTTGGAAACAGAGCTGTGAAAAAATTTCGTACGAAGCGGGATTTGGCCAAAGTTGAAAGACCTTCCAAAACCAACCCTAAAGAACTTAGCCAAACAAGGAATGTTGCAATGAACTCCTGCAGGAAAGGTGTCTCTATGACACAACTCCCTGGCAGGTAGCTACATTCTGCACAGTACAAAATGCATATGAATTCAAGGCTGAAAACTCACTCCAGAAGGAAGCAGTGCGTGTGTTTCTCTCTGAAAGAACACTCAGCCACTAGGCTTTTGCTTGCTCCTTCAAAGTCTGTAGAAACATGTGTTTTCACTGCTGGAATACGTTTTGGGATGCATTGTTTCAATCTCTTGCAAGCCTCATGTTGTTTCTAACACAATGTGGAAAAATAAGGAGTATGTTTCCCAAATCACTTGAAATCCAGGAAAACGCACACTGCATCACTCTTGCACAAACACACTCTTTCTCCTAATGTGTTGAGAACATTCAAGATACCAGAAAAGAAGGGCATTTTGTAGTGAAATTCAGACGGGTTTGTAGAAAAGTACATTTCTATTGGCTGCAGAGTGCAAAACAATGATTGACTTCATGGTCTCGATGAAAACCTTACATTTCCAAGTGACCTGAAGTAGGACGTTCACAAAAGGATGTCTTTGAGTGTCTGTGTTGAAAGGAGCTCTAAGTTGTGTATTCAGTGCTGGTAGTGACACACTCTACATAGGTTACACAGGGTTTTGCGAGCACCAACATGCTAAAAACTGAGACTACTACAAGGTGTGTGTAGCGTGCAGAAAGAAGGCTTGTCATTTCAAAGAAAGAAGAGGAAACCAAAATCCAGGTAGTGAAACGAACACACCAGTATGGGAGATGTGCATGTGGACAGTTTCAAGCAGAGGCTCTTTGTGGACACTTGGAAACAGAGCTGTGAAAAAATTTCGTACGAAGCGGGATTTGGCCAAAGTTGAAAGACCTTCCAAAACCAACCCTAAAGAACTTAGCCAAACAATGAATGTTGCAATGAACTCCTGCAGGAAAGGTGTCTCCATGACACAACTCCCGAGCAGGTAGCTACATTCTGCACAGTACAAAATGCATATGAATTCCAAGCTGAAAACTCACTCCAGAAGGAAGCAATGCGTGTGTTTCTCTCTGAAAGAACACTCAGCCACTAGGCTTTTGCTTGCTCTTTCAAAGTCTTTGTAGAAACGTGTGTTTTCACTGCTGGAATACGTTTTGGGATGCATTGTTTCAATCTCTTGCAAGCCTCATGTTGTTTCTTACACAATGTGGGAAAATAAGGAGTATGTTTCCCAAATCTCTTGAAATCCAGGAAAACCCACACTGCATCACTCTTGCACAAACACGCTCTTTCTCCTAATGTGTTGAGAACATTCAAGATACCAGAAAAGAAGGGCATTTTGTAGTGAAATTCAGACGGGTTTGTAGAAAAGTACATTTCTATTGGCTGCAGAGTGCAAAACCATGATTGACTTCATGGTCTAGATGAAAACCTTACATTTCCAAGTGACCTGAAGTAGGACGTTCACAAAAAGATGTGTTTGCGTGTCTGTGGTGAAAGGAGCTCTAAGTTGTGTATTCAGTGCTGGAGAGTGACACACTCTACATAGGTTACACAGCGTTTTGCGAGAACCAACATGCTAAAAACTGAAACTGCTACAAGGTGTGTGTAGCGTGCAGAAAGAAGGCTTGTCATTTCAAAGAAAGAAGAGGAAACCAAAATCCAGGTAGTGAAACGAACACACCAGTATGGGAGATGTGCATGTGGACAGTTTCAAGCAGAGGCTCTTTGTGGACACTTGGAAACAGAGCTGTGAAAAAATTTCGTACGAAGCGGGATTTGGCCAAAGTTGAAAGACCTTCCAAAACCAACCCTAAAGAACTTAGCCAAACAAGGAATGTTGCAATGAACTCCTGCAGGAAAGGTGTCTCTATGACACAACTCCCGAGCAGGTAGCTACATTCTGCACAGTACAAAATGCATATGAATTCAAGGCTGAAAACTCACTCCAGGAGGAAGCAATGCGTGTGTTTCTCTCTGAAAGAACACTAAGCCACTAGGCTTTTGCTTGCTCCTTCAAAGTCTTTGTAGAAACATGTGTTTTCACTGCTGGAATACGTTTTGGGATGCATTGTTTCAATCTCTTGCAAGCCTCATGTTGTTTCTAACAAAATGTGGAAAAATAAGGAGTATGTTTCCCAAATCACTTGAAATCCAGGAAAACGCACACTGCATCACTCTTGCACAAACACGCTCTTTCTCCTAATGTGTTGAGAACATTCAAGATACCAGAAAAGAAGGGCATTTTGTAGTGAAATTCAGACGGGTTTGTAGAAAAGTACATTTCTATTGGCTGCAGAGTGCAAAACCATGATTGACTTCATGGTCTCGATGAAAACCTTACATTTACAAGTGACCTGAAGTAGGACGTTCACAAAAAGATGTGTTTGCGTGTCTGTGGTGAAAGGAGCTCTAAGTTGTGTATTCAGTGCTAGAGAGTGACACACTCTACATAGGTTACACAGCGTTTTACGAGAACCAACATGCTAAAAACTGAAACTGCTACAAGGTGTGTGTAGCGTGCAGAAAGAAGGCTTGTCATTTCAAAGAAAGAAGAGGAAACCAAAATCCAGGTAGTGAAACGAACACACCAGTATGGGAGATGTGCATGTGGACAGTTTCAAGCAGAGGCTCTTTGTGGACACTTGGAAACAGAGCTGTGAAAAAATTTCGTACGAAGCGGGATTTGGCCAAAGTTGAAAGACCTTCCAAAACCAACCCTAAAGAACTTAGCCAAACAATGAATGTTGCAATGAACTCCTGCAGGAAAGGTGTCTCTATGACACAACTCCCGAGCAGGTAGCTACATTCTGCACAGTACAAAATGCATATGAATTCAAGGCTGAAAACTCACTCCAGAAGGAAGCAGTGCGTGTGTTTCTCTCTGAAAGAACACTCAGCCAATAGGCTTTTGCCTGCTCCTTCAAAGTCTTTGTAGAAACATGTGTTTTCACTGCTGGAATACGTTTTGGGATGCATTGTTTCAATCTCTTGCAAGCCTCATGTTGTTTCTAACACAATGTGGAAAAATAAGGAGTATGTTTCCCAAATCACTTGAAATCCAGGAAAACGCACACTGCATCACTCTTGCACAAACACGCTCTTTCTCCTAATGTGTTGAGAACATTCAAGATACCAGAAAAGAAGGGCATTTTGTAGTGAAATTCAGACGGGTTTGTAGAAAAGTACATTTCTATTGGCTGCAGAGTGCAAGACCATGGTTGACTTCATGGTCTCGATGAAAACCTTACATTTCCAAGTGACCTGAAGTAGGACGTTCACAAAAGGATGTGTTTGAGTGTCTGTGGTGAAGGGAGCTCTAAGTTGTGTATTCAGTGCTGGTAGTGACACACTCTACATAGGTTACACAGCGTTTTGCGAGCACCAACATGCTAAAAACTGAAACTGCTACAAGGTGTGTGTAGCGTGCAGAAAGAAGGCTTGTCATTTCAAAGAAAGAAGAGGAAACCAAAATCCAGGTAGTGAAACGAACACACCAGTATGGGAGATGTGCATGTGGACAGTTTCAAGCAGAGGCTCTTTGTGGACACTTGGAAACAGAGCTGTGAAAAAATTTCGTACGAAGCGGGATTTGGCCAAAGTTGAAAGACCTTCCAAAACCAACCCTAAAGAACTTAGCCAAACAATGAATGTTGCAATGAACTCCTGCAGGAAAGGTGTCTCCATGACACAACTCCCGAGCAGGTAGCTACATTCTGCACAGTACAAAATGCATATGAATTCAAGGCTGAAAACTCACTCCAGAAGGAAGCAATGCGTGTGTTTCTCTCTGAAAGAACACTCAGCCACTAGGCTTTTGCTTGCTCCTTCAAAGTCTTTGTAGAAACATGTGTTTTCACTGCTGGAATACGTTTTGGGATGCATTGTTTCAATCTCTTGCAAGCCTCATGTTGTTTCTTACACAATGTGGAAAAATAAGGAGTATGTTTCCCAAATCACTTGAAATCCAGGAAAACGCACACTGCATCACTCTTGCACAAACACGCTCTTTCTCCTAATGTGTTGAGAACATTCAAGATACCAGAAAAGAAGGGCATTTTGTAGTGAAATTCAGACGGGTTTGTAGAAAAGTTCATTTCTATTGGCTGCAGAGTGCAAAACCATGATTGACTTCATGGCCTAGATGAAAACCTTACATTTACAAGTGACCTGAAGTAGGACGTTCACAAAAAGATGTGTTTGCGTGTCTGTGGTGAAAGGAGCTCTAAGTTGTGTATTCAGTGCTGGAGAGTGACACACTCTACATAGGTTACACACCGTTTTGCGAGCAACAACATGCTAAAAACTGAAACTGCTACAAGGTGTGTGTAGCGTGCAGAAAGAAGGCTTCTCATTTCAAAGAAAGAAGAGGAAACCAAAATCCAGGTAGTGAAACGAACACACCAGTATGGGAGATGTGCATGTGGACAGTTTCAAGAAGAGGCTCTTTGTGGACACTTGGAAACAGCGCTGTGAAAAAATTTCGTACGAAGCGGGATTTGGCCAAAGTTGAAAGACCTTCCAAAACCAACCCTAAAGAACTTAGCCAAACAAGGAATGTTGCAATGAACTCCTGCAGGAAAGGTGTCTCTATGACACAACTCCCGAGCAGGTAGCTACATTCTGCACAGTACAAAATGCATATGAATTCCAAGCTGAAAACTCACTCCAGAAGGAAGCAGTGCGTGTGTTTCTCTCTGAAAGAACACTCAGCCAATAGGCTTTTGCTTGCTCCTTCAAAGTCTTTGTCGAAACGTGTGTTTTCACTGCTGGAATACGTTTTGGGATGCATTGTTTCAATCTCTTGCAAGCCTCATGTTGTTTCTAACACAATGTGGAAAAATAAGGAGTATGTTTCCCAAATCACTTGAAATCCAGGAAAACGCACACTGCATCACTCTTGCACAAACACGCTCTTTCTCCTAATGTGTTGAGAACATTCAAGAAACCAGAAAAGAAGGGCATTTTGTAGTGAAATTCAGACGGGTTTGTAGAAAAGTACATTTCTATTGGCTGCAGAGTGCAAAACCATGATTGACTTCATGGTCTCGATGAAAACCTTACATTTCCAAGTGACCTGAAGTAGGACGTTCACAAAAGGATGTGTTTGAGTGTCTGTGGTGAAAGGAGCTCTAAGTTGTGTATTCAGTGCTGGTAGTGACACACTCTACATAGGTTACACAGCGTTTTGCGAGCACCAACATGCTAAAAACTGAAACTGCTACAAGGTGTGTGTAGCGTGCAGAAAGAAGGCTTGTCATTTCAAAGAAAGAATAGGAAACCAAAATCCCGGTAGTGAAACGAACACACCAGTATGGGAGATGTGCATGTGGACATTTTCAAGCAGGGGCTCTTTGTGGACACTTGGGAACAGCGCTGTGAAAAAATTTCGTACGAAGCGGGATTTGGCCAAAGTTGAAAGACCTTCCAAAACCAACCCTAAAGAACTTAGCTAAACAATGAATGTTGCAATAAACTCCTGCAGGAAAGGTGCATCTATGACACAACTCCCGAGCAGGTAGCTACATTCTGCACAGTACAAAATGCATATGAATTCAAGGCTGAAAACTCACTCCAGAAGGAAGCAATGCGTGTGTTTCTCTCTGAAAGAACACTCAGCCACTAGGCTTTTGCTTGCTCCTTCAAAGTCTTTGTAGAAACATGTGTTTTCACTGCTGGAATACGTTTTGGGATGCATTGTTTCAATCTCTTGCAAGCCTCATGTTGTTTCTTACACAATGTGGAAAAATAAGGAGTATGTTTCCCAAATCACTTGAAATCCAGGAAAACGCACACTGCATCACTCTTGCACAAACACGCTCTTTCTCCTAATGTGTTGAGAACATTCAAGATACCAGAAAAGAAGGGCATTTTGTAGTGAAATTCAGACGGGTTTGTAGAAAAGTTCATTTCTATTGGCTGCAGAGTGCAAAACCATGATTGACTTCATGGCCTAGATGAAAACCTTACATTTACAAGTGACCTGAAGTAGGACGTTCACAAAAAGATGTGTTTGCGTGTCTGTGGTGAAAGGAGCTCTAAGTTGTGTATTCAGTGCTGGAGAGTGACACACTCTACATAGGTTACACAGCGTTTTGCGAGCAACAACATGCTAAAAACTGAAACTGCTACAAGGTGTGTGTAGCGTGCAGAAAGAAGGCTTCTCATTTCAAAGAAAGAAGAGGAAACCAAAATCCAGGTAGTGAAACGAACACACCAGTATGGGAGATGTGCATGTGGACAGTTTCAAGCAGAGGCTCTTTGTGGACACTTGGAAACAGCGCTGTGAAAAAATTTCGTACGAAGCGGGATTTGGCCAAAGTTGAAAGACCTTCCAAAACCAACCCTAAAGAACTTAGCCAAACAATGAATGTTGCAATGAACTCCTGCAGGAAAGGTGTCTCTATGACACAACTCCCGAGCAGGTAGCTACATTCTGCACAGTACAAAATGCATATGAATTCCAAGCTGAAAACTCACTCCAGAAGGAAGCAGTGAGTGTGTTTCTTTCTGAAAGAACACTCAGCCACTAGGCTTTTGCTTGCTCCTTCAAAGTCTTTGTCGAAACGTGTGTTTTCACTGCTGGAATACGTTTTGGGATGCATTGTTTCAATCTCTTGCAAGCCTCATGTTGTTTCTTACACAATGTGGAAAAATAAGGAGTATGTTTCCCAAATCATTTGAAATCCAGGAAAACGCACACTGCATCACTCTTGCACAAACACGCTCTTTCTCCTAATGTGTTGAGAACATTCAAGATACCAGAAAAGAAGGGCATTTTGTAGTGAAATTCAGGCGGGTTTGAACAAAAGTACATTTCTATTGGTTGCAGAGTGCAAAACCATGATTGACTCCATGTTTTCGATGAAAACCTTACTTTTCCAAGTGACCTGAAGTAGGTCGTTCACAAAAAGATGTGTTTGCGTGTCTGTGGTGAAAGGAGCTCTAAGTTGTGTATTCAGTGCTGGAGAGTGACACACTCTACATAGGTTAGACAGCGTTTTGCGAGCACCAACATGCTAAAAACTGAAACTGCTACACGGTGTGTGTAGCGTGCAGAAAGGCTTGTCATTTCACAGAAAGAAGAGGAAACCAAAATCCAGGTAGTGAAACGAACACACCAGTATGGGAGATGTGCATGTGGACAGTTTCAAGCAGAGGCTCTTTGTGGACACTTGGGAACAGCGCTGTGAAAAAATTTCGTACGAAGCGGGATTTGGCCAAAGTTGAAAGACCTTCCAAAACCAACCCTAAAGAACTTAGCCAAACAATGAATGTTGCAATAAACTCCTGCAGGAAAGGTGCATCTATGACACAACTCCCGTGCAGGTAGCTACATTCTGCACAGTACAAAATGCATATGAATTCAAGGCTGAAAACTCACTCCAGAAGGAAGCAATGCGTGTGTTTCTCTCTGAAAGAACACTCTGCCACTAGGCTTTTGCTTGCTCCTTCAAAGTTTTTGTAGAAACATGTGTTTTCACTGCTGGAATACGTTTTGGGATGCATTGTTTCAATCTCTTGCAAGCCTCATGTTGTTTCTAACACAATGTGGAAAAATAAGGAGTATGTTTCCCAAATCACTTGAAATCCAGGAAAACGCACACTGCATCACTCTTGCACAAACACGCTCTTTCTCCTAATGTGTTGAGAACATTCAAGATACCAGAAAAGAAGGGCATTTTGTAGTGAAATTCAGACGGGTTTGTAGAAAAGTACATTTCTATTGGCTGCAGAGTGCAAAACCATGATTGACTTCATGGTCTAGATGAAAACCTTACATTTCCAAGTGACCTGAAGTAGGACGTTCACAAAAGGATGTCTTTGAGTCTCTGTGTTGAAAGGAGCTCTAAGTTGTGTATTCAGTGCTGGTAGTGACACACTCTACATAGGTTACAAAGGGTTTTGCGAGCACCAACATGCTAAAAACTGAGACTACTACAAGGTGTGTGTAGCGTGCAGAAAGAAGGCTTGTCATTTCAAAGAAAGAAGAGGAAACCAAAATCCAGGTAGTGAAACGAACACACCAGTATGGGAGATGTGCATGTGGACAGTTTCAAGCAGAGGCTCTTTGTGGACACTTGGAAACAGAGCTGTGAAAAAATTTCGTACGAAGCGGGATTTGGCCAAAGTTGAAAGACCTTCCAAAACCAACCCTAAAGAACTTAGCCAAACAATGAATGTTGCAATGAACTCCTGCAGGAAAGGTGTCTCCATGACACAACTCCCGAGCAGGTAGCTACATTCTGCACAGTACAAAATGCATATGAATTCCAAGCTGAAAACTCACTCCAGAAGGAAGCAATGCGTGTGTTTCTCTCTGAAAGAACACTCAGCCACTAGGCTTTTGCTTGCTCCTTCAAAGTCTTTGTAGAAACGTGTGTTTTCACTGCTGGAATACGTTTTGGGATGCATTGTTTCAATCTCTTGCAAGCCTCATGTTGTTTCTTACACAATGTGGAAAAATAAGGAGTATGTTTCCCAAATCTCTTGAAATCCAGGAAAACCCACACTGCATCACTCTTGCACAAACACGCTCTTTCTCCTAATGTGTTGAGAACATTCAAGATACCAGAAAAGAAGGGCATTTTGTAGTGAAATTCAGACGGGTTTGTAGAAAAGTACATTTCTATTGGCTGCAGAGTGCAAAACCATGATTGACTTCATGGTCTAGATGAAAACCTTACATTTCCAAGTGACCTGAAGTAGGACGTTCACAAAAAGATGTGTTTGCGTGTCTGTGGTGAAAGGAGCTCTAAGTTGTGTATTCAGTGCTGGAGAGTGACACACTCTACATAGGTTACACAGCGTTTTGCGAGAACCAACATGCTAAAAACTGAAACTGCTACAAGGTGTGTGTAGCGTGCAGAAAGAAGGCTTGTCATTTCAAAGAAAGAAGAGGAAACCAAAATCCAGGTAGTGAAACGAACACACCAGTATGGGAGATGTGCATGTGGACAGTTTCAAGCAGAGGCTCTTTGTGGACACTTGGAAACAGAGCTGTGAAAAAATTTCGTACGAAGCGGGATTTGGCCAAAGTTGAAAGACCTTCCAAAACCAACCCTAAAGAACTTAGCCAAACAATGAATGTTGCAATGAACTCCTGCAGGAAAGGTGTCTCCATGACACAACTCCCGAGCAGGTAGCTACATTCTGCACAGTACAAAATGCATATGAATTCAAGGCTGAAAACTCACTCCAGGAGGAAGCAATGCGTGTGTTTCTCTCTGAAAGAACACTAAGCCACTAGGCTTTTGCTTGCTCCTTCAAAGTCTTTGTAGAAACATGTGTTTTCACTGCTGGAATACGTTTTGGGATGCATTGTTTCAATCTCTTGCAAGCCTCATGTTGTTTCTAACAAAATGTGGAAAAATAAGGAGTATGTTTCCCAAATCACTTGAAATCCAGGAAAACGCACACTGCATCACTCTTGCACAAACACGCTCTTTCTCCTAATGTGTTGAGAACATTCAAGATACCAGAAAAGAAGGGCATTTTGTAGTGAAATTCAGACGGGTTTGTAGAAAAGTACATTTCTATTGGCTGCAGAGTGCAAAACCATGATTGACTTCATGGTCTCGATGAAAACCTTACATTTACAAGTGACCTGAAGTAGGACGTTCACAAAAAGATGTGTTTGCGTGTCTGTGGTGAAAGGAGCTCTAAGTTGTGTATTCAGTGCTAGAGAGTGACACACTCTACATAGGTTACACAGCGTTTTACGAGAACCAACATGCTAAAAACTGAAACTGCTACAAGGTGTGTGTAGCGTGCAGAAAGAAGGCTTGTCATTTCAAAGAAAGAAGAGGAAACCAAAATCCAGGTAGTGAAACGAACACACCAGTATGGGAGATGTGCATGTGGACAGTTTCAAGCAGAGGCTCTTTGTGGACACTTGGAAACAGAGCTGTGAAAAAATTTCGTACGAAGCGGGATTTGGCCAAAGTTGAAAGACCTTCCAAAACCAACCCTAAAGAACTTAGCCAAACAATGAATGTTGCAATGAACTCCTGCAGGAAAGGTGTCTCTATGACACAACTCCCGAGCAGGTAGCTACATTCTGCACAGTACAAAATGCATATGAATTCAAGGCTGAAAACTCACTCCAGAAGGAAGCAATGCGTGTGTTTCTCTCTGAAAGAACACTCTGCCACTAGGCTTTTGCTTGCTCCTTCAAAGTTTTTGTAGAAACATGTGTTTTCACTGCTGGAATACGTTTTGGGATGCATTGTTTCAATCTCTTGCAAGCCTCATGTTGTTTCTAACACAATGTGGAAAAATAAGGAGTATGTTTCCCAAATCACTTGAAATCCAGGAAAACGCACACTGCATCACTCTTGCACAAACACGCTCTTTCTCCTAATGTGTTGAGAACATTCAAGATACCAGAAAAGAAGGGCATTTTGTAGTGAAATTCAGACGGGTTTGTAGAAAAGTACATTTCTATTGGCTGCAGAGTGCAAAACCATGATTGACTTCATGGTCTAGATGAAAACCTTACATTTCCAAGTGACCTGAAGTAGGACGTTCACAAAAGGATGTCTTTGAGTCTCTGTGTTGAAAGGAGCTCTAAGTTGTGTATTCAGTGCTGGTAGTGACACACTCTACATAGGTTACAAAGGGTTTTGCGAGCACCAACATGCTAAAAACTGAGACTACTACAAGGTGTGTGTAGCGTGCAGAAAGAAGGCTTGTCATTTCAAAGAAAGAAGAGGAAACCAAAATCCAGGTAGTGAAACGAACACACCAGTATGGGAGATGTGCATGTGGACAGTTTCAAGCAGAGGCTCTTTGTGGACACTTGGAAACAGAGCTGTGAAAAAATTTCGTACGAAGCGGGATTTGGCCAAAGTTGAAAGACCTTCCAAAACCAACCCTAAAGAACTTAGCCAAACAATGAATGTTGCAATGAACTCCTGCAGGAAAGGTGTCTCCATGACACAACTCCCGAGCAGGTAGCTACATTCTGCACAGTACAAAATGCATATGAATTCCAAGCTGAAAACTCACTCCAGAAGGAAGCAATGCGTGTGTTTCTCTCTGAAAGAACACTCAGCCACTAGGCTTTTGCTTGCTCCTTCAAAGTCTTTGTAGAAACGTGTGTTTTCACTGCTGGAATACGTTTTGGGATGCATTGTTTCAATCTCTTGCAAGCCTCATGTTGTTTCTTACACAATGTGGAAAAATAAGGAGTATGTTTCCCAAATCTCTTGAAATCCAGGAAAACCCACACTGCATCACTCTTGCACAAACACGCTCTTTCTCCTAATGTGTTGAGAACATTCAAGATACCAGAAAAGAAGGGCATTTTGTAGTGAAATTCAGACGGGTTTGTAGAAAAGTACATTTCTATTGGCTGCAGAGTGCAAAACCATGATTGACTTCATGGTCTAGATGAAAACCTTACATTTCCAAGTGACCTGAAGTAGGACGTTCACAAAAAGATGTGTTTGCGTGTCTGTGGTGAAAGGAGCTCTAAGTTGTGTATTCAGTGCTGGAGAGTGACACACTCTACATAGGTTACACAGCGTTTTGCGAGAACCAACATGCTAAAAACTGAAACTGCTACAAGGTGTGTGTAGCGTGCAGAAAGAAGGCTTGTCATTTCAAAGAAAGAAGAGGAAACCAAAATCCAGGTAGTGAAACGAACACACCAGTATGGGAGATGTGCATGTGGACAGTTTCAAGCAGAGGCTCTTTGTGGACACTTGGAAACAGAGCTGTGAAAAAATTTCGTACGAAGCGGGATTTGGCCAAAGTTGAAAGACCTTCCAAAACCAACCCTAAAGAACTTAGCCAAACAATGAATGTTGCAATGAACTCCTGCAGGAAAGGTGTCTCCATGACACAACTCCCGAGCAGGTAGCTACATTCTGCACAGTACAAAATGCATATGAATTCAAGGCTGAAAACTCACTCCAGGAGGAAGCAATGCGTGTGTTTCTCTCTGAAAGAACACTAAGCCACTAGGCTTTTGCTTGCTCCTTCAAAGTCTTTGTAGAAACATGTGTTTTCACTGCTGGAATACGTTTTGGGATGCATTGTTTCAATCTCTTGCAAGCCTCATGTTGTTTCTAACAAAATGTGGAAAAATAAGGAGTATGTTTCCCAAATCACTTGAAATCCAGGAAAACGCACACTGCATCACTCTTGCACAAACACGCTCTTTCTCCTAATGTGTTGAGAACATTCAAGATACCAGAAAAGAAGGGCATTTTGTAGTGAAATTCAGACGGGTTTGTAGAAAAGTACATTTCTATTGGCTGCAGAGTGCAAAACCATGATTGACTTCATGGTCTCGATGAAAACCTTACATTTACAAGTGACCTGAAGTAGGACGTTCACAAAAAGATGTGTTTGCGTGTCTGTGGTGAAAGGAGCTCTAAGTTGTGTATTCAGTGCTAGAGAGTGACACACTCTACATAGGTTACACAGCGTTTTACGAGAACCAACATGCTAAAAACTGAAACTGCTACAAGGTGTGTGTAGCGTGCAGAAAGAAGGCTTGTCATTTCAAAGAAAGAAGAGGAAACCAAAATCCAGGTAGTGAAACGAACACACCAGTATGGGAGATGTGCATGTGGACAGTTTCAAGCAGAGGCTCTTTGTGGACACTTGGAAACAGAGCTGTGAAAAAATTTCGTACGAAGCGGGATTTGGCCAAAGTTGAAAGACCTTCCAAAACCAACCCTAAAGAACTTAGCCAAACAATGAATGTTGCAATGAACTCCTGCAGGAAAGGTGTCTCTATGACACAACTCCCGAGCAGGTAGCTACATTCTGCACAGTACAAAATGCATATGAATTCAAGGCTGAAAACTCACTCCAGAAGGAAGCAATGCGTGTGTTTCTCTCTGAAAGAACACTCTGCCACTAGGCTTTTGCTTGCTCCTTCAAAGTTTTTGTAGAAACATGTGTTTTCACTGCTGGAATACGTTTTGGGATGCATTGTTTCAATCTCTTGCAAGCCTCATGTTGTTTCTAACACAATGTGGAAAAATAAGGAGTATGTTTCCCAAATCACTTGAAATCCAGGAAAACGCACACTGCATCACTCTTGCACAAACACGCTCTTTCTCCTAATGTGTTGAGAACATTCAAGATACCAGAAAAGAAGGGCATTTTGTAGTGAAATTCAGACGGGTTTGTAGAAAAGTACATTTCTATTGGCTGCAGAGTGCAAAACCATGATTGACTTCATGGTCTAGATGAAAACCTTACATTTCCAAGTGACCTGAAGTAGGACGTTCACAAAAGGATGTCTTTGAGTCTCTGTGTTGAAAGGAGCTCTAAGTTGTGTATTCAGTGCTGGTAGTGACACACTCTACATAGGTTACAAAGGGTTTTGCGAGCACCAACATGCTAAAAACTGAGACTACTACAAGGTGTGTGTAGCGTGCAGAAAGAAGGCTTGTCATTTCAAAGAAAGAAGAGGAAACCAAAATCCAGGTAGTGAAACGAACACACCAGTATGGGAGATGTGCATGTGGACAGTTTCAAGCAGAGGCTCTTTGTGGACACTTGGAAACAGAGCTGTGAAAAAATTTCGTACGAAGCGGGATTTGGCCAAAGTTGAAAGACCTTCCAAAACCAACCCTAAAGAACTTAGCCAAACAATGAATGTTGCAATGAACTCCTGCAGGAAAGGTGTCTCCATGACACAACTCCCGAGCAGGTAGCTACATTCTGCACAGTACAAAATGCATATGAATTCCAAGCTGAAAACTCACTCCAGAAGGAAGCAATGCGTGTGTTTCTCTCTGAAAGAACACTCAGCCACTAGGCTTTTGCTTGCTCCTTCAAAGTCTTTGTAGAAACGTGTGTTTTCACTGCTGGAATACGTTTTGGGATGCATTGTTTCAATCTCTTGCAAGCCTCATGTTGTTTCTTACACAATGTGGAAAAATAAGGAGTATGTTTCCCAAATCTCTTGAAATCCAGGAAAACCCACACTGCATCACTCTTGCACAAACACGCTCTTTCTCCTAATGTGTTGAGAACATTCAAGATACCAGAAAAGAAGGGCATTTTGTAGTGAAATTCAGACGGGTTTGTAGAAAAGTACATTTCTATTGGCTGCAGAGTGCAAAACCATGATTGACTTCATGGTCTAGATGAAAACCTTACATTTCCAAGTGACCTGAAGTAGGACGTTCACAAAAAGATGTGTTTGCGTGTCTGTGGTGAAAGGAGCTCTAAGTTGTGTATTCAGTGCTGGAGAGTGACACACTCTACATAGGTTACACAGCGTTTTGCGAGAACCAACATGCTAAAAACTGAAACTGCTACAAGGTGTGTGTAGCGTGCAGAAAGAAGGCTTGTCATTTCAAAGAAAGAAGAGGAAACCAAAATCCAGGTAGTGAAACGAACACACCAGTATGGGAGATGTGCATGTGGACAGTTTCAAGCAGAGGCTCTTTGTGGACACTTGGAAACAGAGCTGTGAAAAAATTTCGTACGAAGCGGGATTTGGCCAAAGTTGAAAGACCTTCCAAAACCAACCCTAAAGAACTTAGCCAAACAATGAATGTTGCAATGAACTCCTGCAGGAAAGGTGTCTCCATGACACAACTCCCGAGCAGGTAGCTACATTCTGCACAGTACAAAATGCATATGAATTCAAGGCTGAAAACTCACTCCAGGAGGAAGCAATGCGTGTGTTTCTCTCTGAAAGAACACTAAGCCACTAGGCTTTTGCTTGCTCCTTCAAAGTCTTTGTAGAAACATGTGTTTTCACTGCTGGAATACGTTTTGGGATGCATTGTTTCAATCTCTTGCAAGCCTCATGTTGTTTCTAACAAAATGTGGAAAAATAAGGAGTATGTTTCCCAAATCACTTGAAATCCAGGAAAACGCACACTGCATCACTCTTGCACAAACACGCTCTTTCTCCTAATGTGTTGAGAACATTCAAGATACCAGAAAAGAAGGGCATTTTGTAGTGAAATTCAGACGGGTTTGTAGAAAAGTACATTTCTATTGGCTGCAGAGTGCAAAACCATGATTGACTTCATGGTCTCGATGAAAACCTTACATTTACAAGTGACCTGAAGTAGGACGTTCACAAAAAGATGTGTTTGCGTGTCTGTGGTGAAAGGAGCTCTAAGTTGTGTATTCAGTGCTAGAGAGTGACACACTCTACATAGGTTACACAGCGTTTTACGAGAACCAACATGCTAAAAACTGAAACTGCTACAAGGTGTGTGTAGCGTGCAGAAAGAAGGCTTGTCATTTCAAAGAAAGAAGAGGAAACCAAAATCCAGGTAGTGAAACGAACACACCAGTATGGGAGATGTGCATGTGGACAGTTTCAAGCAGAGGCTCTTTGTGGACACTTGGAAACAGAGCTGTGAAAAAATTTCGTACGAAGCGGGATTTGGCCAAAGTTGAAAGACCTTCCAAAACCAACCCTAAAGAACTTAGCCAAACAATGAATGTTGCAATGAACTCCTGCAGGAAAGGTGTCTCTATGACACAACTCCCGAGCAGGTAGCTACATTCTGCACAGTACAAAATGCATATGAATTCAAGGCTGAAAACTCACTCCAGAAGGAAGCAATGCGTGTGTTTCTCTCTGAAAGAACACTCAGCCAATAGGCTTTTGCTTGCTCCTTCAAAGTCTTTGTAGAAACATGTGTTTTCACTGCTGGAATACGTTTTGGGATGCATTGTTTCAATCTCTTGCAAGCCTCATGTTGTTTCTAACACAATGTGGAAAAATAAGGAGTATGTTTCCCAAATCACTTGAAATCCAGGAAAACGCACACTGCATCACTCTTGCACAAACACGCTCTTTCTCCTAATGTGTTGAGAACATTCAAGATACCAGAAAAGAAGGGCATTTTGTAGTGAAATTCAGACGGGTTTGTAGAAAAGTATATTTCTATTGGCTGCAGAGTGCAAAACCATGATTGACTTCATGGTCTCGATGAAAACCTTACATTTCCAAGTGACCTGAAGTAGGACGTTCACAAAAGGATGTGTTTGAGTGTCTGTGGTGAAGGGAGCTCTAAGTTGTGTATTCAGTGCTGGTAGTGACACACTCTACATAGGTTACACAGCGTTTTGCGAGCACCAACATGCTAAAAACTGAAACTGCTACAAGGTGTGTGTAGCGTGCAGAAAGAAGGCTTGTCATTTCAAAGAAAGAATAGGAAACCAAAATCCCGGTAGTGAAACGAACACACCAGTATGGGAGATGTGCATGTGGACATTTTCAAGCAGGGGCTCTTTGTGGACACTTGGGAACAGCGCTGTGAAAAAATTTCGTACGAAGCGGGATTTGGCCAAAGTTGAAAGACCTTCCAAAACCAACCCTAAAGAACTTAGCCAAACAATGAATGTTGCAATAAACTCCTGCAGGAAAGGTGCATCTATGACACAACTCCCGTGCAGGTAGCTACATTCTGCACAGTACAAAATGCATATGAATTCAAGGCTGAAAACTCACTCCAGAAGGAAGCAATGCGTGTGTTTCTCTCTGAAAGAACACTCTGCCACTAGGCTTTTGCTTGCTCCTTCAAAGTTTTTGTAGAAACGTGTGTTTTCACTGCTGGAATACGTTTTGGGATGCATTCTTTCAATCTCTTGCAAGCCTCATGTTGTTTCTAACACAATGTGGAAAAATAAGGAGTATGTTTCCCAAATCACTTGAAATCCAGGAAAACGCACACTGCATCACTCTTGCACAAACACGCTCTTTCTCCTAATGTGTTGAGAACATTCAAGATACCAGAAAAGAAGGGCATTTTGTAGTGAAATTCAGACGGGTTTGTAGAAAAGTTCATTTCTATTGGCTGCAGAGTGCAAAACCATGATTGACTTCATGGCCTAGATGAAAACCTTACATTTACAAGTGACCTGAAGTAGGACGTTCACAAAAAGATGTGTTTGCGTGTCTGTGGTGAAAGGAGCTCTAAGTTGTGTATTCAGTGCTGGAGAGTGACACACTCTACATAGGTTACACAGCGTTTTGCGAGCAACAACATGCTAAAAACTGAAACTGCTACAAGGTGTGTGTAGCGTGCAGAAAGAAGGCTTCTCATTTCAAAGAAAGAAGAGGAAACCAAAATCCAGGTAGTGAAACGAACACACCAGTATGGGAGATGTGCATGTGGACAGTTTCAAGCAGAGGCTCTTTGTGGACACTTGGAAACAGCGCTGTGAAAAAATTTCGTACGAAGCGGGATTTGGCCAAAGTTGAAAGACCTTCCAAAACCAACCCTAAAGAACTTAGCCAAACAATGAATGTTGCAATGAACTCCTGCAGGAAAGGTGTCTCTATGACACAACTCCCGAGCAGGTAGCTACATTCTGCACAGTACAAAATGCATATGAATTCCAAGCTGAAAACTCACTCCAGAAGGAAGCAGTGCGTGTGTTTCTTTCTGAAAGAACACTCAGCCACTAGGCTTTTGCTTGCTCCTTCAAAGTCTTTGTCGAAACGTGTGTTTTCACTGCTGGAATACGTTTTGGGATGCATTGTTTCAATCTCTTGCAAGCCTCATGTTGTTTCTTACACAATGTGGAAAAATAAGGAGTATGTTTCCCAAATCATTTGAAATCCAGGAAAACGCACACTGCATCACTCTTGCACAAACACGCTCTTTCTCCTAATGTGTTGAGAACATTCAAGATACCAGAAAAGAAGGGCATTTTGTAGTGAAATTCAGGCGGGTTTGAACAAAAGTACATTTCTATTGGTTGCAGAGTGCAAAACCATGATTGACTCCATGTTTTCGATGAAAACCTTACTTTTCCAAGTGACCTGAAGTAGGTCGTTCACAAAAAGATGTGTTTGCGTGTCTGTGGTGAAAGGAGCTCTAAGTTGTGTATTCAGTGCTGGAGAGTGACACACTCTACATAGGTTAGACAGCGTTTTGCGAGCACCAACATGCTAAAAACTGAAACTGCTACACGGTGTGTGTAGCGTGCAGAAAGGCTTGTCATTTCACAGAAAGAAGAGGAAACCAAAATCCAGGTAGTGAAACGAACACACCAGTATGGGAGATGTGCATGTGGACAGTTTCAAGCAGAGGCTCTTTGTGGACACTTGGGAACAGCGCTGTGAAAAAATTTCGTACGAAGCGGGATTTGGCCAAAGTTGAAAGACCTTCCAAAACCAACCCTAAAGAACTTAGCCAAACAATGAATGTTGCAATAAACTCCTGCAGGAAAGGTGCATCTATGACACAACTCCCGTGCAGGTAGCTACATTCTGCACAGTACAAAATGCATATGAATTCAAGGCTGAAAACTCACTCCAGAAGGAAGCAATGCGTGTGTTTCTCTCTGAAAGAACACTCTGCCACTAGGCTTTTGCTTGCTCCTTCAAAGTTTTTGTAGAAACATGTGTTTTCACTGCTGGAATACGTTTTGGGATGCATTCTTTCAATCTCTTGCAAGCCTCATGTTGTTTCTAACACAATGTGGAAAAATAAGGAGTATGTTTCCCAAATCACTTGAAATCCAGGAAAACGCACACTGCATCACTCTTGCACAAACACGCTCTTTCTCCTAATGTGTTGAGAACATTCAAGATACCAGAAAAGAAGGGCATTTTGTAGTGAAATTCAGACGGGTTTGTAGAAAAGTACATTTCTATTGGCTGCAGAGTGCAAAACCATGATTGACTTCATGGTCTAGATGAAAACCTTACATTTCCAAGTGACCTGAAGTAGGACGTTCACAAAAGGATGTCTTTGAGTCTCTGTGTTGAAAGGAGCTCTAAGTTGTGTATTCAGTGCTGGTAGTGACACACTCTACATAGGTTACAAAGGGTTTTGCGAGCACCAACATGCTAAAAACTGAGACTACTACAAGGTGTGTGTAGCGTGCAGAAAGAAGGCTTGTCATTTCAAAGAAAGAAGAGGAAACCAAAATCCAGGTAGTGAAACGAACACACCAGTATGGGAGATGTGCATGTGGACAGTTTCAAGCAGAGGCTCTTTGTGGACACTTGGAAACAGAGCTGTGAAAAAATTTCGTACGAAGCGGGATTTGGCCAAAGTTGAAAGACCTTCCAAAACCAACCCTAAAGAACTTAGCCAAACAATGAATGTTGCAATGAACTCCTGCAGGAAAGGTGTCTCCATGACACAACTCCCGAGCAGGTAGCTACATTCTGCACAGTACAAAATGCATATGAATTCCAAGCTGAAAACTCACTCCAGAAGGAAGCAATGCGTGTGTTTCTCTCTGAAAGAACACTCAGCCACTAGGCTTTTGCTTGCTCCTTCAAAGTCTTTGTAGAAACGTGTGTTTTCACTGCTGGAATACGTTTTGGGATGCATTGTTTCAATCTCTTGCAAGCCTCATGTTGTTTCTTACACAATGTGGAAAAATAAGGAGTATGTTTCCCAAATCTCTTGAAATCCAGGAAAACCCACACTGCATCACTCTTGCACAAACACGCTCTTTCTCCTAATGTGTTGAGAACATTCAAGATACCAGAAAAGAAGGGCATTTTGTAGTGAAATTCAGACGGGTTTGTAGAAAAGTACATTTCTATTGGCTGCAGAGTGCAAAACCATGATTGACTTCATGGTCTAGATGAAAACCTTACATTTCCAAGTGACCTGAAGTAGGACGTTCACAAAAAGATGTGTTTGCGTGTCTGTGGTGAAAGGAGCTCTAAGTTGTGTATTCAGTGCTGGAGAGTGACACACTCTACATAGGTTACACAGCGTTTTGCGAGAACCAACATGCTAAAAACTGAAACTGCTACAAGGTGTGTGTAGCGTGCAGAAAGAAGGCTTGTCATTTCAAAGAAAGAAGAGGAAACCAAAATCCAGGTAGTGAAACGAACACACCAGTATGGGAGATGTGCATGTGGACAGTTTCAAGCAGAGGCTCTTTGTGGACACTTGGAAACAGAGCTGTGAAAAAATTTCGTACGAAGCGGGATTTGGCCAAAGTTGAAAGACCTTCCAAAACCAACCCTAAAGAACTTAGCCAAACAATGAATGTTGCAATGAACTCCTGCAGGAAAGGTGTCTCCATGACACAACTCCCGAGCAGGTAGCTACATTCTGCACAGTACAAAATGCATATGAATTCAAGGCTGAAAACTCACTCCAGGAGGAAGCAATGCGTGTGTTTCTCTCTGAAAGAACACTAAGCCACTAGGCTTTTGCTTGCTCCTTCAAAGTCTTTGTAGAAACATGTGTTTTCACTGCTGGAATACGTTTTGGGATGCATTGTTTCAATCTCTTGCAAGCCTCATGTTGTTTCTAACAAAATGTGGAAAAATAAGGAGTATGTTTCCCAAATCACTTGAAATCCAGGAAAACGCACACTGCATCACTCTTGCACAAACACGCTCTTTCTCCTAATGTGTTGAGAACATTCAAGATACCAGAAAAGAAGGGCATTTTGTAGTGAAATTCAGACGGGTTTGTAGAAAAGTACATTTCTATTGGCTGCAGAGTGCAAAACCATGATTGACTTCATGGTCTCGATGAAAACCTTACATTTACAAGTGACCTGAAGTAGGACGTTCACAAAAAGATGTGTTTGCGTGTCTGTGGTGAAAGGAGCTCTAAGTTGTGTATTCAGTGCTAGAGAGTGACACACTCTACATAGGTTACACAGCGTTTTACGAGAACCAACATGCTAAAAACTGAAACTGCTACAAGGTGTGTGTAGCGTGCAGAAAGAAGGCTTGTCATTTCAAAGAAAGAAGAGGAAACCAAAATCCAGGTAGTGAAACGAACACACCAGTATGGGAGATGTGCATGTGGACAGTTTCAAGCAGAGGCTCTTTGTGGACACTTGGAAACAGAGCTGTGAAAAAATTTCGTACGAAGCGGGATTTGGCCAAAGTTGAAAGACCTTCCAAAACCAACCCTAAAGAACTTAGCCAAACAATGAATGTTGCAATGAACTCCTGCAGGAAAGGTGTCTCTATGACACAACTCCCGAGCAGGTAGCTACATTCTGCACAGTACAAAATGCATATGAATTCAAGGCTGAAAACTCACTCCAGAAGGAAGCAATGCGTGTGTTTCTCTCTGAAAGAACACTCAGCCAATAGGCTTTTGCTTGCTCCTTCAAAGTCTTTGTAGAAACATGTGTTTTCACTGCTGGAATACGTTTTGGGATGCATTGTTTCAATCTCTTGCAAGCCTCATGTTGTTTCTAACACAATGTGGAAAAATAAGGAGTATGTTTCCCAAATCACTTGAAATCCAGGAAAACGCACACTGCATCACTCTTGCACAAACACGCTCTTTCTCCTAATGTGTTGAGAACATTCAAGATACCAGAAAAGAAGGGCATTTTGTAGTGAAATTCAGACGGGTTTGTAGAAAAGTACATTTCTATTGGCTGCAGAGTGCAAAACCATGATTGACTTCATGGTCTCGATGAAAACCTTACATTTCCAAGTGACCTGAAGTAGGACGTTCACAAAAGGATGTGTTTGAGTGTCTGTGGTGAAGGGAGCTCTAAGTTGTGTATTCAGTGCTGGTAGTGACACACTCTACATAGGTTACACAGCGTTTTGCGAGCACCAACATGCTAAAAACTGAAACTGCTACAAGGTGTGTGTAGCGTGCAGAAAGAAGGCTTGTCATTTCAAAGAAAGAATAGGAAACCAAAATCCCGGTAGTGAAACGAACACACCAGTATGGGAGATGTGCATGTGGACATTTTCAAGCAGGGGCTCTTTGTGGACACTTGGGAACAGCGCTGTGAAAAAATTTCGTACGAAGCGGGATTTGGCCAAAGTTGAAAGACCTTCCAAAACCAACCCTAAAGAACTTAGCTAAACAATGAATGTTGCAATAAACTCCTGCAGGAAAGGTGCATCTATGACACAACTCCCGAGCAGGTAGCTACATTCTGCACAGTACAAAATGCATATGAATTCAAGGCTGAAAACTCACTCCAGAAGGAAGCAATGCGTGTGTTTCTCTCTGAAAGAACACTCAGCCACTAGGCTTTTGCTTGCTCCTTCAAAGTCTTTGTAGAAACATGTGTTTTCACTGCTGGAATACGTTTTGGGATGCATTGTTTCAATCTCTTGCAAGCCTCATGTTGTTTCTTACACAATGTGGAAAAATAAGGAGTATGTTTCCCAAATCACTTGAAATCCAGGAAAACGCACACTGCATCACTCTTGCACAAACACGCTCTTTCTCCTAATGTGTTGAGAACATTCAAGATACTAGAAAAGAAGGGCATTTTGTAGTGAAATTCAGACGGGTTTGTAGAAAAGTTCATTTCTATTGGCTGCAGAGTGCAAAACCATGATTGACTTCATGGCCTAGATGAAAACCTTACATTTACAAGTGACCTGAAGTAGGACGTTCACAAAAAGATGTGTTTGCGTGTCTGTGGTGAAAGGAGCTCTAAGTTGTGTATTCAGTGCTGGAGAGTGACACACTCTACATAGGTTACAGAGCGTTTTGCGAGCAACAACATGCTAAAAACTGAAACTGCTACAAGGTGTGTGTAGCGTGCAGAAAGAAGGCTTGTCATTTCAAAGAAAGAAGAGGAAACCAAAATCCAGGTAGTGAAACGAACACACCAGTATGGGAGATGTGCATGTGGACAGTTTCAAGCAGAGGCTCTTTGTGGACACTTGGAAACAGCGCTGTGAAAAAATTTCGTACGAAGCGGGATTTGGCCAAAGTTGAAAGACCTTCCAAAACCAACCCTAAAGAACTTAGCCAAACAAGGAATGTTGCAATGAACTCCTGCAGGAAAGGTGTCTCTATGACACAACTCCCGAGCAGGTAGCTACATTCTGCACAGTACAAAATGCATATGAATTCCAAGCTGAAAACTCACTCCAGAAGGAAGCAGTGCGTGTGTTTCTTTCTGAAAGAACACTCAGCCACTAGGCTTTTGCTTGCTCCTTCAAAGTCTTTGTCGAAACGTGTGTTTTCACTGCTGGAATACGTTTTGGGATGCATTGTTTCAATCTCTTGCAAGCCTCATGTTGTTTCTTACACAATGTGGAAAAATAAGGAGTATGTTTCCCAAATCATTTGAAATCCAGGAAAACGCACACTGCATCACTCTTGCACAAACACGCTCTTTCTCCTAATGTTTGAGAACATTCAAGATACCAGAAAAGAAGGGCATTTTGTAGTGAAATTCAGGCGGGTTTGAACAAAAGTACATTTCTATTGGTTGCAGAGTGCAAAACCATGATTGACTCCATGTTTTCGATGAAAACCTTACTTTTCCAAGTGACCTGAAGTAGGTCGTTCACAAAAAGATGTGTTTGCGTGTCTGTGGTGAAAGGAGCTCTAAGTTGTGTATTCAGTGCTGGAGAGTGACACACTCTACATAGGTTAGACAGCGTTTTGCGAGCACCAACATGCTAAAAACTGAAACTGCTACAAGGTGTGTGTAGCGTGCAGAAAGGCTTGTCATTTCACAGAAAGAAGAGGAAACCAAAATCCAGGTAGTGAAACGAACACACCAGTATGGGAGATGTGCATGTGGACAGTTTCAAGCAGAGGCTCTTTGTGGACACTTGGGAACAGCGCTGTGAAAAAATTTCGTACGAAGCGGGATTTGGCCAAAGTTGAAAGACCTTCCAAAACCAACCCTAAAGAACTTAGCCAAACAATGAATGTTGCAATAAACTCCTGCAGGAAAGGTGCATCTATGACACAACTCCCGTGCAGGTAGCTACATTCTGCACAGTAGAAAATGCATATGAATTCAAGGCTGAAAACTCACTGAAGAAGGAAGCAATGCGTGTGTTTCTCTCTGAAAGAACACTCTGCCACTAGGCTTTTGCTTGCTCCTTCAAAGTTTTTGTAGAAACATGTGTTTTCACTGCTGGAATACGTTTTGGGATGCATTGTTTCAATCTCTTGCAAGCCTCATGTTGTTTCTAACACAATGTGGAAAAATAAGGAGTATGTTTCCCAAATCACTTGAAATCCAGGAAAACGCACACTGCATCACTCTTGCACAAACACGCTCTTTCTCCTAATGTGTTGAGAACATTCAAGATACCAGAAAAGAAGGGCATTTTGTAGTGAAATTCAGACGGGTTTGTAGAAAAGTACATTTCTATTGGCTGCAGAGTGCAAAACCATGATTGACTTCATGGTCTAGATGAAAACCTTACATTTCCAAGTGACCTGAAGTAGGACGTTCACAAAAAGATGTGTTTGCGTGTCTGTGGTGAAAGGAGCTCTAAGTTCTGTATTCAGTGCTGGAGAGTGACACACTCTACATAGGTTACACAGCGTTTTGCGAGCACCAACATGGTAAAAACTGAAACTGCTACAAGGTGTGTGTAGCGTGCAGAAAGAAGGCTTGTCATTTCAAAGAAAGAAGAGGAAACCAAAATCCAGGTAGTGAAACGAACACACCAGTATGGGAGATGTGCATGTGGACAGTTTCAAGCAGAGGCTCTTTGTGGACACTTGGAAACAGCGCTGTGAAAAAATTTCGTACGAAGCGGGATTTGGCCAAAGTTGAAAGACCTTCCAAAACCAACCCTAAAGAACTTAGCCAAACAATGAATGTTGCAATGAACTCCTGCAGGAAAGGTGTCTCTATGACACAACTCCCGAGCAGGTAGCTACATTCTGCACAGTACAAAATGCATATGAATTCCAAGCTGAAAACTCACTCCAGAAGGAAGCAGTGCGTGTGTTTCTTTCTGAAAGAACACTCAGCCACTAGGCTTTTGCTTGCTCCTTCAAAGTCTTTGTCGAAACGTGTGTTTTCACTGCTGGAATACGTTTTGGGATGCATTGTTTCAATCTCTTGCAAGCCTCATGTTGTTTCTTACACAATGTGGAAAAATAAGGAGTATGTTTCCCAAATCATTTGAAATCCAGGAAAACGCACACTGCATCACTCTTGCACAAACACGCTCTTTCTCCTAATGTGTTGAGAACATTCAAGATACCAGAAAAGAAGGGCATTTTGTAGTGAAATTCAGGCGGGTTTGAACAAAAGTACATTTCTATTGGTTGCAGAGTGCAAAACCATGATTGACTCCATGTTTTCGATGAAAACCTTACTTTTCCAAGTGACCTGAAGTAGGTCGTTCACAAAAAGATGTGTTTGCGTGTCTGTGGTGAAAGGAGCTCTAAGTTGTGTATTCAGTGCTGGAGAGTGACACACTCTACATAGGTTAGACAGCGTTTTGCGAGCACCAACATGCTAAAAACTGAAACTGCTACACGGTGTGTGTAGCGTGCAGAAAGGCTTGTCATTTCACAGAAAGAAGAGGAAACCAAAATCCAGGTAGTGAAACGAACACACCAGTATGGGAGATGTGCATGTGGACAGTTTCAAGCAGAGGCTCTTTGTGGACACTTGGGAACAGCGCTGTGAAAAAATTTCGTACGAAGCGGGATTTGGCCAAAGTTGAAAGACCTTCCAAAACCAACCCTAAAGAACTTAGCCAAACAATGAATGTTGCAATAAACTCCTGCAGGAAAGGTGCATCTATGACACAACTCCCGTGCAGGTAGCTACATTCTGCACAGTACAAAATGCATATGAATTCAAGGCTGAAAACTCACTCCAGAAGGAAGCAATGCGTGTGTTTCTCTCTGAAAGAACACTCTGCCACTAGGCTTTTGCTTGCTCCTTCAAAGTTTTTGTAGAAACATGTGTTTTCACTGCTGGAATACGTTTTGGGATGCATTGTTTCAATCTCTTGCAAGCCTCATGTTGTTTCTAACACAATGTGGAAAAATAAGGAGTATGTTTCCCAAATCACTTGAAATCCAGGAAAACGCACACTGCATCACTCTTGCACAAACACGCTCTTTCTCCTAATGTGTTGAGAACATTCAAGATACCAGAAAAGAAGGGCATTTTGTAGTGAAATTCAGACGGGTTTGTAGAAAAGTACATTTCTATTGGCTGCAGAGTGCAAAACCATGATTGACTTCATGGTCTAGATGAAAACCTTACATTTCCAAGTGACCTGAAGTAGGACGTTCACAAAAGGATGTCTTTGAGTCTCTGTGTTGAAAGGAGCTCTAAGTTGTGTATTCAGTGCTGGTAGTGACACACTCTACATAGGTTACAAAGGGTTTTGCGAGCACCAACATGCTAAAAACTGAGACTACTACAAGGTGTGTGTAGCGTGCAGAAAGAAGGCTTGTCATTTCAAAGAAAGAAGAGGAAACCAAAATCCAGGTAGTGAAACGAACACACCAGTATGGGAGATGTGCATGTGGACAGTTTCAAGCAGAGGCTCTTTGTGGACACTTGGAAACAGAGCTGTGAAAAAATTTCGTACGAAGCGGGATTTGGCCAAAGTTGAAAGACCTTCCAAAACCAACCCTAAAGAACTTAGCCAAACAATGAATGTTGCAATGAACTCCTGCAGGAAAGGTGTCTCCATGACACAACTCCCGAGCAGGTAGCTACATTCTGCACAGTACAAAATGCATATGAATTCCAAGCTGAAAACTCACTCCAGAAGGAAGCAATGCGTGTGTTTCTCTCTGAAAGAACACTCAGCCACTAGGCTTTTGCTTGCTCCTTCAAAGTCTTTGTAGAAACGTGTGTTTTCACTGCTGGAATACGTTTTGGGATGCATTGTTTCAATCTCTTGCAAGCCTCATGTTGTTTCTTACACAATGTGGAAAAATAAGGAGTATGTTTCCCAAATCTCTTGAAATCCAGGAAAACCCACACTGCATCACTCTTGCACAAACACGCTCTTTCCCCTAATGTGTTGAGAACATTCAAGATACCAGAAAAGAAGGGCATTTTGTAGTGAAATTCAGACGGGTTTGTAGAAAAGTACATTTCTATTGGCTGCAGAGTGCAAAACCATGATTGACTTCATGGTCTAGATGAAAACCTTACATTTCCAAGTGACCTGAAGTAGGACGTTCACAAAAAGATGTGTTTGCGTGTCTGTGGTGAAAGGAGCTCTAAGTTGTGTATTCAGTGCTGGAGAGTGACACACTCTACATAGGTTACACAGCGTTTTGCGAGAACCAACATGCTAAAAACTGAAACTGCTACAAGGTGTGTGTAGCGTGCAGAAAGAAGGCTTGTCATTTCAAAGAAAGAAGAGGAAACCAAAATCCAGGTAGTGAAACGAACACACCAGTATGGGAGATGTGCATGTGGACAGTTTCAAGCAGAGGCTCTTTGTGGACACTTGGAAACAGAGCTGTGAAAAAATTTCGTACGAAGCGGGATTTGGCCAAAGTTGAAAGACCTTCCAAAACCAACCCTAAAGAACTTAGCCAAACAATGAATGTTGCAATGAACTCCTGCAGGAAAGGTGTCTCCATGACACAACTCCCGAGCAGGTAGCTACATTCTGCACAGTACAAAATGCATATGAATTCAAGGCTGAAAACTCACTCCAGGAGGAAGCAATGCGTGTGTTTCTCTCTGAAAGAACACTAAGCCACTAGGCTTTTGCTTGCTCCTTCAAAGTCTTTGTAGAAACATGTGTTTTCACTGCTGGAATACGTTTTGGGATGCATTGTTTCAATCTCTTGCAAGCCTCATGTTGTTTCTAACAAAATGTGGAAAAATAAGGAGTATGTTTCCCAAATCACTTGAAATCCAGGAAAACGCACACTGCATCACTCTTGCACAAACACGCTCTTTCTCCTAATGTGTTGAGAACATTCAAGATACCAGAAAAGAAGGGCATTTTGTAGTGAAATTCAGACGGGTTTGTAGAAAAGTACATTTCTATTGGCTGCAGAGTGCAAAACCATGATTGACTTCATGGTCTCGATGAAAACCTTACATTTCCAAGTGACCTGAAGTAGGACGTTCACAAAAAGATGTGTTTGCGTGTCTGTGGTGAAAGGAGCTCTAAGTTGTGTATTCAGTGCTGGAGAGTGACACACTCTACATAGGTTACACAGCGTTTTGCGAGAACCAACATGCTAAAAACTGAAACTGCTACAAGGTGTGTGTAGCGTGCAGAAAGAAGGCTTGTCATTTCAAAGAAAGAAGAGGAAACCAAAATCCAGGTAGTGAAACGAACACACCAGTATGGGAGATGTGCATGTGGACAGTTTCAAGCAGAGGCTCTTTGTGGACACTTGGAAACAGAGCTGTGAAAAAATTTCGTACGAAGCGGGATTTGGCCAAAGTTGAAAGACCTTCCAAAACCAACCCTAAAGAACTTAGCCAAACAATGAATGTTGCAATGAACTCCTGCAGGAAAGGTGTCTCCATGACACAACTCCCGAGCAGGTAGCTACATTCTGCACAGTACAAAATGCATATGAATTCAAGGCTGAAAACTCACTCCAGGAGGAAGCAATGCGTGTGTTTCTCTCTGAAAGAACACTAAGCCACTAGGCTTTTGCTTGCTCCTTCAAAGTCTTTGTAGAAACATGTGTTTTCACTGCTGGAATACGTTTTGGGATGCATTGTTTCAATCTCTTGCAAGCCTCATGTTGTTTCTAACAAAATGTGGAAAAATAAGGAGTATGTTTCCCAAATCACTTGAAATCCAGGAAAACGCACACTGCATCACTCTTGCACAAACACGCTCTTTCTCCTAATGTGTTGAGAACATTCAAGATACCAGAAAAGAAGGGCATTTTGTAGTGAAATTCAGACGGGTTTGTAGAAAAGTACATTTCTATTGGCTGCAGAGTGCAAAACCATGATTGACTTCATGGTCTCGATGAAAACCTTACATTTACAAGTGACCTGAAGTAGGACGTTCACAAAAAGATGTGTTTGCGTGTCTGTGGTGAAAGGAGCTCTAAGTTGTGTATTCAGTGCTAGAGAGTGACACACTCTACATAGGTTACACAGCGTTTTACGAGAACCAACATGCTAAAAACTGAAACTGCTACAAGGTGTGTGTAGCGTGCAGAAAGAAGGCTTGTCATTTCAAAGAAAGAAGAGGAAACCAAAATCCAGGTAGTGAAACGAACACACCAGTATGGGAGATGTGCATGTGGACAGTTTCAAGCAGAGGCTCTTTGTGGACACTTGGAAACAGAGCTGTGAAAAAATTTCGTACGAAGCGGGATTTGGCCAAAGTTGAAAGACCTTCCAAAACCAACCCTAAAGAACTTAGCCAAACAATGAATGTTGCAATGAACTCCTGCAGGAAAGGTGTCTCTATGACACAACTCCCGAGCAGGTAGCTACATTCTGCACAGTACAAAATGCATATGAATTCAAGGCTGAAAACTCACTCCAGAAGGAAGCAATGCGTGTGTTTCTCTCTGAAAGAACACTCAGCCAATAGGCTTTTGCTTGCTCCTTCAAAGTCTTTGTAGAAACATGTGTTTTCACTGCTGGAATACGTTTTGGGATGCATTGTTTCAATCTCTTGCAAGCCTCATGTTGTTTCTAACACAATGTGGAAAAATAAGGAGTATGTTTCCCAAATCACTTGAAATCCAGGAAAACGCACACTGCATCACTCTTGCACAAACACGCTCTTTCTCCTAATGTGTTGAGAACATTCAAGATACCAGAAAAGAAGGGCATTTTGTAGTGAAATTCAGACGGGTTTGTAGAAAAGTACATTTCTATTGGCTGCAGAGTGCAAAACCATGATTGACTTCATGGTCTCGATGAAAACCTTACATTTCCAAGTGACCTGAAGTAGGACGTTCACAAAAGGATGTGTTTGAGTGTCTGTGGTGAAGGGAGCTCTAAGTTGTGTATTCAGTGCTGGTAGTGACACACTCTACATAGGTTACACAGCGTTTTGCGAGCACCAACATGCTAAAAACTGAAACTGCTACAAGGTGTGTGTAGCGTGCAGAAAGAAGGCTTGTCATTTCAAAGAAAGAATAGGAAACCAAAATCCCGGTAGTGAAACGAACACACCAGTATGGGAGATGTGCATGTGGACATTTTCAAGCAGGGGCTCTTTGTGGACACTTGGGAACAGCGCTGTGAAAAAATTTCGTACGAAGCGGGATTTGGCCAAAGTTGAAAGACCTTCCAAAACCAACCCTAAAGAACTTAGCTAAACAATGAATGTTGCAATAAACTCCTGCAGGAAAGGTGCATCTATGACACAACTCCCGAGCAGGTAGCTACATTCTGCACAGTACAAAATGCATATGAATTCAAGGCTGAAAACTCACTCCAGAAGGAAGCAATGCGTGTGTTTCTCTCTGAAAGAACACTCAGCCACTAGGCTTTTGCTTGCTCCTTCAAAGTCTTTGTAGAAACATGTGTTTTCACTGCTGGAATACGTTTTGGGATGCATTGTTTCAATCTCTTGCAAGCCTCATGTTGTTTCTTACACAATGTGGAAAAATAAGGAGTATGTTTCCCAAATCACTTGAAATCCAGGAAAACGCACACTGCATCACTCTTGCACAAACACGCTCTTTCTCCTAATGTGTTGAGAACATTCAAGATACTAGAAAAGAAGGGCATTTTGTAGTGAAATTCAGACGGGTTTGTAGAAAAGTTCATTTCTATTGGCTGCAGAGTGCAAAACCATGATTGACTTCATGGCCTAGATGAAAACCTTACATTTACAAGTGACCTGAAGTAGGACGTTCACAAAAAGATGTGTTTGCGTGTCTGTGGTGAAAGGAGCTCTAAGTTGTGTATTCAGTGCTGGAGAGTGACACACTCTACATAGGTTACAGAGCGTTTTGCGAGCAACAACATGCTAAAAACTGAAACTGCTACAAGGTGTGTGTAGCGTGCAGAAAGAAGGCTTGTCATTTCAAAGAAAGAAGAGGAAACCAAAATCCAGGTAGTGAAACGAACACACCAGTATGGGAGATGTGCATGTGGACAGTTTCAAGCAGAGGCTCTTTGTGGACACTTGGAAACAGCGCTGTGAAAAAATTTCGTACGAAGCGGGATTTGGCCAAAGTTGAAAGACCTTCCAAAACCAACCCTAAAGAACTTAGCCAAACAAGGAATGTTGCAATGAACTCCTGCAGGAAAGGTGTCTCTATGACACAACTCCCGAGCAGGTAGCTACATTCTGCACAGTACAAAATGCATATGAATTCCAAGCTGAAAACTCACTCCAGAAGGAAGCAGTGCGTGTGTTTCTTTCTGAAAGAACACTCAGCCACTAGGCTTTTGCTTGCTCCTTCAAAGTCTTTGTCGAAACGTGTGTTTTCACTGCTGGAATACGTTTTGGGATGCATTGTTTCAATCTCTTGCAAGCCTCATGTTGTTTCTTACACAATGTGGAAAAATAAGGAGTATGTTTCCCAAATCATTTGAAATCCAGGAAAACGCACACTGCATCACTCTTGCACAAACACGCTCTTTCTCCTAATGTTTGAGAACATTCAAGATACCAGAAAAGAAGGGCATTTTGTAGTGAAATTCAGGCGGGTTTGAACAAAAGTACATTTCTATTGGTTGCAGAGTGCAAAACCATGATTGACTCCATGTTTTCGATGAAAACCTTACTTTTCCAAGTGACCTGAAGTAGGTCGTTCACAAAAAGATGTGTTTGCGTGTCTGTGGTGAAAGGAGCTCTAAGTTGTGTATTCAGTGCTGGAGAGTGACACACTCTACATAGGTTAGACAGCGTTTTGCGAGCACCAACATGCTAAAAACTGAAACTGCTACAAGGTGTGTGTAGCGTGCAGAAAGGCTTGTCATTTCACAGAAAGAAGAGGAAACCAAAATCCAGGTAGTGAAACGAACACACCAGTATGGGAGATGTGCATGTGGACAGTTTCAAGCAGAGGCTCTTTGTGGACACTTGGGAACAGCGCTGTGAAAAAATTTCGTACGAAGCGGGATTTGGCCAAAGTTGAAAGACCTTCCAAAACCAACCCTAAAGAACTTAGCCAAACAATGAATGTTGCAATAAACTCCTGCAGGAAAGGTGCATCTATGACACAACTCCCGTGCAGGTAGCTACATTCTGCACAGTAGAAAATGCATATGAATTCAAGGCTGAAAACTCACTGAAGAAGGAAGCAATGCGTGTGTTTCTCTCTGAAAGAACACTCTGCCACTAGGCTTTTGCTTGCTCCTTCAAAGTTTTTGTAGAAACATGTGTTTTCACTGCTGGAATACGTTTTGGGATGCATTGTTTCAATCTCTTGCAAGCCTCATGTTGTTTCTAACACAATGTGGAAAAATAAGGAGTATGTTTCCCAAATCACTTGAAATCCAGGAAAACGCACACTGCATCACTCTTGCACAAACACGCTCTTTCTCCTAATGTGTTGAGAACATTCAAGATACCAGAAAAGAAGGGCATTTTGTAGTGAAATTCAGACGGGTTTGTAGAAAAGTACATTTCTATTGGCTGCAGAGTGCAAAACCATGATTGACTTCATGGTCTAGATGAAAACCTTACATTTCCAAGTGACCTGAAGTAGGACGTTCACAAAAAGATGTGTTTGCGTGTCTGTGGTGAAAGGAGCTCTAAGTTCTGTATTCAGTGCTGGAGAGTGACACACTCTACATAGGTTACACAGCGTTTTGCGAGCACCAACATGGTAAAAACTGAAACTGCTACAAGGTGTGTGTAGCGTGCAGAAAGAAGGCTTGTCATTTCAAAGAAAGAAGAGGAAACCAAAATCCAGGTAGTGAAACGAACACACCAGTATGGGAGATGTGCATGTGGACAGTTTCAAGCAGAGGCTCTTTGTGGACACTTGGAAACAGCGCTGTGAAAAAATTTCGTACGAAGCGGGATTTGGCCAAAGTTGAAAGACCTTCCAAAACCAACCCTAAAGAACTTAGCCAAACAATGAATGTTGCAATGAACTCCTGCAGGAAAGGTGTCTCTATGACACAACTCCCGAGCAGGTAGCTACATTCTGCACAGTACAAAATGCATATGAATTCCAAGCTGAAAACTCACTCCAGAAGGAAGCAGTGCGTGTGTTTCTTTCTGAAAGAACACTCAGCCACTAGGCTTTTGCTTGCTCCTTCAAAGTCTTTGTCGAAACGTGTGTTTTCACTGCTGGAATACGTTTTGGGATGCATTGTTTCAATCTCTTGCAAGCCTCATGTTGTTTCTTACACAATGTGGAAAAATAAGGAGTATGTTTCCCAAATCATTTGAAATCCAGGAAAACGCACACTGCATCACTCTTGCACAAACACGCTCTTTCTCCTAATGTGTTGAGAACATTCAAGATACCAGAAAAGAAGGGCATTTTGTAGTGAAATTCAGGCGGGTTTGAACAAAAGTACATTTCTATTGGTTGCAGAGTGCAAAACCATGATTGACTCCATGTTTTCGATGAAAACCTTACTTTTCCAAGTGACCTGAAGTAGGTCGTTCACAAAAAGATGTGTTTGCGTGTCTGTGGTGAAAGGAGCTCTAAGTTGTGTATTCAGTGCTGGAGAGTGACACACTCTACATAGGTTAGACAGCGTTTTGCGAGCACCAACATGCTAAAAACTGAAACTGCTACACGGTGTGTGTAGCGTGCAGAAAGGCTTGTCATTTCACAGAAAGAAGAGGAAACCAAAATCCAGGTAGTGAAACGAACACACCAGTATGGGAGATGTGCATGTGGACAGTTTCAAGCAGAGGCTCTTTGTGGACACTTGGGAACAGCGCTGTGAAAAAATTTCGTACGAAGCGGGATTTGGCCAAAGTTGAAAGACCTTCCAAAACCAACCCTAAAGAACTTAGCCAAACAATGAATGTTGCAATAAACTCCTGCAGGAAAGGTGCATCTATGACACAACTCCCGTGCAGGTAGCTACATTCTGCACAGTACAAAATGCATATGAATTCAAGGCTGAAAACTCACTCCAGAAGGAAGCAATGCGTGTGTTTCTCTCTGAAAGAACACTCTGCCACTAGGCTTTTGCTTGCTCCTTCAAAGTTTTTGTAGAAACATGTGTTTTCACTGCTGGAATACGTTTTGGGATGCATTGTTTCAATCTCTTGCAAGCCTCATGTTGTTTCTAACACAATGTGGAAAAATAAGGAGTATGTTTCCCAAATCACTTGAAATCCAGGAAAACGCACACTGCATCACTCTTGCACAAACACGCTCTTTCTCCTAATGTGTTGAGAACATTCAAGATACCAGAAAAGAAGGGCATTTTGTAGTGAAATTCAGACGGGTTTGTAGAAAAGTACATTTCTATTGGCTGCAGAGTGCAAAACCATGATTGACTTCATGGTCTAGATGAAAACCTTACATTTCCAAGTGACCTGAAGTAGGACGTTCACAAAAGGATGTCTTTGAGTCTCTGTGTTGAAAGGAGCTCTAAGTTGTGTATTCAGTGCTGGTAGTGACACACTCTACATAGGTTACAAAGGGTTTTGCGAGCACCAACATGCTAAAAACTGAGACTACTACAAGGTGTGTGTAGCGTGCAGAAAGAAGGCTTGTCATTTCAAAGAAAGAAGAGGAAACCAAAATCCAGGTAGTGAAACGAACACACCAGTATGGGAGATGTGCATGTGGACAGTTTCAAGCAGAGGCTCTTTGTGGACACTTGGAAACAGAGCTGTGAAAAAATTTCGTACGAAGCGGGATTTGGCCAAAGTTGAAAGACCTTCCAAAACCAACCCTAAAGAACTTAGCCAAACAATGAATGTTGCAATGAACTCCTGCAGGAAAGGTGTCTCCATGACACAACTCCCGAGCAGGTAGCTACATTCTGCACAGTACAAAATGCATATGAATTCCAAGCTGAAAACTCACTCCAGAAGGAAGCAATGCGTGTGTTTCTCTCTGAAAGAACACTCAGCCACTAGGCTTTTGCTTGCTCCTTCAAAGTCTTTGTAGAAACGTGTGTTTTCACTGCTGGAATACGTTTTGGGATGCATTGTTTCAATCTCTTGCAAGCCTCATGTTGTTTCTTACACAATGTGGAAAAATAAGGAGTATGTTTCCCAAATCTCTTGAAATCCAGGAAAACCCACACTGCATCACTCTTGCACAAACACGCTCTTTCCCCTAATGTGTTGAGAACATTCAAGATACCAGAAAAGAAGGGCATTTTGTAGTGAAATTCAGACGGGTTTGTAGAAAAGTACATTTCTATTGGCTGCAGAGTGCAAAACCATGATTGACTTCATGGTCTAGATGAAAACCTTACATTTCCAAGTGACCTGAAGTAGGACGTTCACAAAAAGATGTGTTTGCGTGTCTGTGGTGAAAGGAGCTCTAAGTTGTGTATTCAGTGCTGGAGAGTGACACACTCTACATAGGTTACACAGCGTTTTGCGAGAACCAACATGCTAAAAACTGAAACTGCTACAAGGTGTGTGTAGCGTGCAGAAAGAAGGCTTGTCATTTCAAAGAAAGAAGAGGAAACCAAAATCCAGGTAGTGAAACGAACACACCAGTATGGGAGATGTGCATGTGGACAGTTTCAAGCAGAGGCTCTTTGTGGACACTTGGAAACAGAGCTGTGAAAAAATTTCGTACGAAGCGGGATTTGGCCAAAGTTGAAAGACCTTCCAAAACCAACCCTAAAGAACTTAGCCAAACAATGAATGTTGCAATGAACTCCTGCAGGAAAGGTGTCTCCATGACACAACTCCCGAGCAGGTAGCTACATTCTGCACAGTACAAAATGCATATGAATTCAAGGCTGAAAACTCACTCCAGGAGGAAGCAATGCGTGTGTTTCTCTCTGAAAGAACACTAAGCCACTAGGCTTTTGCTTGCTCCTTCAAAGTCTTTGTAGAAACATGTGTTTTCACTGCTGGAATACGTTTTGGGATGCATTGTTTCAATCTCTTGCAAGCCTCATGTTGTTTCTAACAAAATGTGGAAAAATAAGGAGTATGTTTCCCAAATCACTTGAAATCCAGGAAAACGCACACTGCATCACTCTTGCACAAACACGCTCTTTCTCCTAATGTGTTGAGAACATTCAAGATACCAGAAAAGAAGGGCATTTTGTAGTGAAATTCAGACGGGTTTGTAGAAAAGTACATTTCTATTGGCTGCAGAGTGCAAAACCATGATTGACTTCATGGTCTCGATGAAAACCTTACATTTACAAGTGACCTGAAGTAGGACGTTCACAAAAAGATGTGTTTGCGTGTCTGTGGTGAAAGGAGCTCTAAGTTGTGTATTCAGTGCTAGAGAGTGACACACTCTACATAGGTTACACAGCGTTTTACGAGAACCAACATGCTAAAAACTGAAACTGCTACAAGGTGTGTGTAGCGTGCAGAAAGAAGGCTTGTCATTTCAAAGAAAGAAGAGGAAACCAAAATCCAGGTAGTGAAACGAACACACCAGTATGGGAGATGTGCATGTGGACAGTTTCAAGCAGAGGCTCTTTGTGGACACTTGGAAACAGAGCTGTGAAAAAATTTCGTACGAAGCGGGATTTGGCCAAAGTTGAAAGACCTTCCAAAACCAACCCTAAAGAACTTAGCCAAACAATGAATGTTGCAATGAACTCCTGCAGGAAAGGTGTCTCTATGACACAACTCCCGAGCAGGTAGCTACATTCTGCACAGTACAAAATGCATATGAATTCAAGGCTGAAAACTCACTCCAGAAGGAAGCAGTGCGTGTGTTTCTCTCTGAAAGAACACTCAGCCAATAGGCTTTTGCTTGCTCCTTCAAAGTCTTTGTAGAAACATGTGTTTTCACTGCTGGAATACGTTTTGGGATGCATTGTTTCAATCTCTTGCAAGCCTCATGTTGTTTCTAACACAATGTGGAAAAATAAGGAGTATGTTTCCCAAATCACTTGAAATCCAGGAAAACGCACACTGCATCACTCTTGCACAAACACGCTCTTTCTCCTAATGTGTTGAGAACATTCAAGATACCAGAAAAGAAGGGCATTTTGTAGTGAAATTCAGACGGGTTTGTAGAAAAGTACATTTCTATTGGCTGCAGAGTGCAAGACCATGGTTGACTTCATGGTCTCGATGAAAACCTTACATTTCCAAGTGACCTGAAGTAGGACGTTCACAAAAGGATGTGTTTGAGTGTCTGTGGTGAAGGGAGCTCTAAGTTGTGTATTCAGTGCTGGTAGTGACACACTCTACATAGGTTACACAGCGTTTTGCGAGCACCAACATGCTAAAAACTGAAACTGCTACAAGGTGTGTGTAGCGTGCAGAAAGAAGGCTTGTCATTTCAAAGAAAGAAGAGGAAACCAAAATCCAGGTAGTGAAACGAACACACCAGTATGGGAGATGTGCATGTGGACAGTTTCAAGCAGAGGCTCTTTGTGGACACTTGGAAACAGAGCTGTGAAAAAATTTCGTACGAAGCGGGATTTGGCCAAAGTTGAAAGACCTTCCAAAACCAACCCTAAAGAACTTAGCCAAACAATGAATGTTGCAATGAACTCCTGCAGGAAAGGTGTCTCCATGACACAACTCCCGAGCAGGTAGCTACATTCTGCACAGTACAAAATGCATATGAATTCAAGGCTGAAAACTCACTCCAGGAGGAAGCAATGCGTGTGTTTCTCTCTGAAAGAACACTAAGCCACTAGGCTTTTGCTTGCTCCTTCAAAGTCTTTGTAGAAACATGTGTTTTCACTGCTGGAATACGTTTTGGGATGCATTGTTTCAATCTCTTGCAAGCCTCATGTTGTTTCTAACAAAATGTGGAAAAATAAGGAGTATGTTTCCCAAATCACTTGAAATCCAGGAAAACGCACACTGCATCACTCTTGCACAAACACGCTCTTTCTCCTAATGTGTTGAGAACATTCAAGATACCAGAAAAGAAGGGCATTTTGTAGTGAAATTCAGACGGGTTTGTAGAAAAGTACATTTCTATTGGCTGCAGAGTGCAAAACCATGATTGACTTCATGGTCTCGATGAAAACCTTACATTTCCAAGTGACCTGAAGTAGGACGTTCACAAAAGGATGTGTTTGAGTGTCTGTGGTGAAGGGAGCTCTAAGTTGTGTATTCAGTGCTGGTAGTGACACACTCTACATAGGTTACACAGCGTTTTGCGAGCACCAACATGCTAAAAACTGAAACTGCTACAAGGTGTGTGTAGCGTGCAGAAAGAAGGCTTGTCATTTCAAAGAAAGAATAGGAAACCAAAATCCCGGTAGTGAAACGAACACACCAGTATGGGAGATGTGCATGTGGACATTTTCAAGCAGGGGCTCTTTGTGGACACTTGGGAACAGCGCTGTGAAAAAATTTCGTACGAAGCGGGATTTGGCCAAAGTTGAAAGACCTTCCAAAACCAACCCTAAAGAACTTAGCTAAACAATGAATGTTGCAATAAACTCCTGCAGGAAAGGTGCATCTATGACACAACTCCCGAGCAGGTAGCTACATTCTGCACAGTACAAAATGCATATGAATTCAAGGCTGAAAACTCACTCCAGAAGGAAGCAATGCGTGTGTTTCTCTCTGAAAGAACACTCAGCCACTAGGCTTTTGCTTGCTCCTTCAAAGTCTTTGTAGAAACATGTGTTTTCACTGCTGGAATACGTTTTGGGATGCATTGTTTCAATCTCTTGCAAGCCTCATGTTGTTTCTTACACAATGTGGAAAAATAAGGAGTATGTTTCCCAAATCACTTGAAATCCAGGAAAACGCACACTGCATCACTCTTGCACAAACACGCTCTTTCTCCTAATGTGTTGAGAACATTCAAGATACCAGAAAAGAAGGGCATTTTGTAGTGAAATTCAGACGGTTTTGTAGAAAAGTTCATTTCTATTGGCTGCAGAGTGCAAAACCATGATTGACTTCATGGCCTAGATGAAAACCTTACATTTACAAGTGACCTGAAGTAGGACGTTCACAAAAAGATGTGTTTGCGTGTCTGTGGTGAAAGGAGCTCTAAGTTGTGTATTCAGTGCTGGAGAGTGACACACTCTACATAGGTTACAGAGCGTTTTGCGAGCAACAACATGCTAAAAACTGAAACTGCTACAAGGTGTGTGTAGCGTGCAGAAAGAAGGCTTGTCATTTCAAAGAAAGAAGAGGAAACCAAAATCCAGGTAGTGAAACGAACACACCAGTATGGGAGATGTGCATGTGGACAGTTTCAAGCAGAGGCTCTTTGTGGACACTTGGAAACAGCGCTGTGAAAAAATTTCGTACGAAGCGGGATTTGGCCAAAGTTGAAAGACCTTCCAAAACCAACCCTAAAGAACTTAGCCAAACAAGGAATGTTGCAATGAACTCCTGCAGGAAAGGTGTCTCTATGACACAACTCCCGAGCAGGTAGCTACATTCTGCACAGTACAAAATGCATATGAATTCCAAGCTGAAAACTCACTCCAGAAGGAAGCAGTGCGTGTGTTTCTTTCTGAAAGAACACTCAGCCACTAGGCTTTTGCTTGCTCCTTCAAAGTCTTTGTCGAAACGTGTGTTTTCACTGCTGGAATACGTTTTGGGATGCATTGTTTCAATCTCTTGCAAGCCTCATGTTGTTTCTTACACAATGTGGAAAAATAAGGAGTATGTTTCCCAAATCATTTGAAATCCAGGAAAACGCACACTGCATCACTCTTGCACAAACACGCTCTTTCTCCTAATGTTTGAGAACATTCAAGATACCAGAAAAGAAGGGCATTTTGTAGTGAAATTCAGGCGGGTTTGAACAAAAGTACATTTCTATTGGTTGCAGAGTGCAAAACCATGATTGACTCCATGTTTTCGATGAAAACCTTACTTTTCCAAGTGACCTGAAGTAGGTCGTTCACAAAAAGATGTGTTTGCGTGTCTGTGGTGAAAGGAGCTCTAAGTTGTGTATTCAGTGCTAGAGAGTGACACACTCTACATAGGTTACACAGCGTTTTACGAGAACCAACATGCTAAAAACTGAAACTGCTACAAGGTGTGTGTAGCGTGCAGAAAGAAGGCTTGTCATTTCAAAGAAAGAAGAGGAAACCAAAATCCAGGTAGTGAAACGAACACACCAGTATGGGAGATGTGCATGTGGACAGTTTCAAGCAGAGGCTCTTTGTGGACACTTGGAAACAGAGCTGTGAAAAAATTTCGTACGAAGCGGGATTTGGCCAAAGTTGAAAGACCTTCCAAAACCAACCCTAAAGAACTTAGCCAAACAATGAATGTTGCAATGAACTCCTGCAGGAAAGGTGTCTCTATGACACAACTCCCGAGCAGGTAGCTACATTCTGCACAGTACAAAATGCATATGAATTCAAGGCTGAAAACTCACTCCAGAAGGAAGCAATGCGTGTGTTTCTCTCTGAAAGAACACTCAGCCAATAGGCTTTTGCTTGCTCCTTCAAAGTCTTTGTAGAAACATGTGTTTTCACTGCTGGAATACGTTTTGGGATGCATTGTTTCAATCTCTTGCAAGCCTCATGTTGTTTCTAACACAATGTGGAAAAATAAGGAGTATGTTTCCCAAATCACTTGAAATCCAGGAAAACGCACACTGCATCACTCTTGCACAAACACGCTCTTTCTCCTAATGTGTTGAGAACATTCAAGATACCAGAAAAGAAGGGCATTTTGTAGTGAAATTCAGACGGGTTTGTAGAAAAGTACATTTCTATTGGCTGCAGAGTGCAAAACCATGATTGACTTCATGGTCTCGATGAAAACCTTACATTTCCAAGTGACCTGAAGTAGGACGTTCACAAAAGGATGTGTTTGAGTGTCTGTGGTGAAGGGAGCTCTAAGTTGTGTATTCAGTGCTGGTAGTGACACACTCTACATAGGTTACACAGCGTTTTGCGAGCACCAACATGCTAAAAACTGAAACTGCTACAAGGTGTGTGTAGCGTGCAGAAAGAAGGCTTGTCATTTCAAAGAAAGAAGAGGAAACCAAAATCCAGGTAGTGAAACGAACACACCAGTATGGGAGATGTGCATGTGGACAGTTTCAAGCAGAGGCTCTTTGTGGACACTTGGAAACAGAGCTGTGAAAAAATTTCGTACGAAGCGGGATTTGGCCAAAGTTGAAAGACCTTCCAAAACCAACCCTAAAGAACTTAGCCAAACAATGAATGTTGCAATGAACTCCTGCAGGAAAGGTGTCTCCATGACACAACTCCCGAGCAGGTAGCTACATTCTGCACAGTACAAAATGCATATGAATTCAAGGCTGAAAACTCACTCCAGGAGGAAGCAATGCGTGTGTTTCTCTCTGAAAGAACACTAAGCCACTAGGCTTTTGCTTGCTCCTTCAAAGTCTTTGTAGAAACATGTGTTTTCACTGCTGGAATACGTTTTGGGATGCATTGTTTCAATCTCTTGCAAGCCTCATGTTGTTTCTAACAAAATGTGGAAAAATAAGGAGTATGTTTCCCAAATCACCTGAAATCCAGGAAAACGCACACTGCATCACTCTTGCACAAACACGCTCTTTCTCCTAATGTGTTGAGAACATTCAAGATACCAGAAAAGAAGGGCATTTTGTAGTGAAATTCAGACGGGTTTGTAGAAAAGTACATTTCTATTGGCTGCAGAGTGCAAAACCATGATTGACTTCATGGTCTCGATGAAAACCTTACATTTCCAAGTGACCTGAAGTAGGACGTTCACAAAAGGATGTGTTTGAGTGTCTGTGGTGAAGGGAGCTCTAAGTTGTGTATTCAGTGCTGGTAGTGACACACTCTACATAGGTTACACAGCGTTTTGCGAGCACCAACATGCTAAAAACTGAAACTGCTACAAGGTGTGTGTAGCGTGCAGAAAGAAGGCTTGTCATTTCAAAGAAAGAATAGGAAACCAAAATCCCGGTAGTGAAACGAACACACCAGTATGGGAGATGTGCATGTGGACATTTTCAAGCAGGGGCTCTTTGTGGACACTTGGGAACAGCGCTGTGAAAAAATTTCGTACGAAGCGGGATTTGGCCAAAGTTGAAAGACCTTCCAAAACCAACCCTAAAGAACTTAGCTAAACAATGAATGTTGCAATAAACTCCTGCAGGAAAGGTGCATCTATGACACAACTCCCGAGCAGGTAGCTACATTCTGCACAGTACAAAATGCATATGAATTCAAGGCTGAAAACTCACTCCAGAAGGAAGCAATGCGTGTGTTTCTCTCTGAAAGAACACTCAGCCACTAGGCTTTTGCTTGCTCCTTCAAAGTCTTTGTAGAAACATGTGTTTTCACTGCTGGAATACGTTTTGGGATGCATTGTTTCAATCTCTTGCAAGCCTCATGTTGTTTCTTACACAATGTGGAAAAATAAGGAGTATGTTTCCTAAATCACTTGAAATCCAGGAAAACGCACACTGCATCACTCTTGCACAAACACGCTCTTTCTCCTAATGTGTTGAGAACATTCAAGATACCAGAAAAGAAGGGCATTTTGTAGTGAAATTCAGACGGGTTTGTAGAAAAGTTCATTTCTATTGGCTGCAGAGTGCAAAACCATGATTGACTTCATGGCCTAGATGAAAACCTTACATTTACAAGTGACCTGAAGTAGGACGTTCACAAAAAGATGTGTTTGCGTGTCTGTGGTGAAAGGAGCTCTAAGTTGTGTATTCAGTGCTGGAGAGTGACACACTCTACATAGGTTACAGAGCGTTTTGCGAGCAACAACATGCTAAAAACTGAAACTGCTACAAGGTGTGTGTAGCGTGCAGAAAGAAGGCTTGTCATTTCAAAGAAAGAAGAGGAAACCAAAATCCAGGTAGTGAAACGAACACACCAGTATGGGAGATGTGCATGTGGACAGTTTCAAGCAGAGGCTCTTTGTGGACACTTGGAAACAGCGCTGTGAAAAAATTTCGTACGAAGCGGGATTTGGCCAAAGTTGAAAGACCTTCCAAAACCAACCCTAAAGAACTTAGCCAAACAAGGAATGTTGCAATGAACTCCTGCAGGAAAGGTGTCTCTATGACACAACTCCCGAGCAGGTAGCTACATTCTGCACAGTACAAAATGCATATGAATTCCAAGCTGAAAACTCACTCCAGAAGGAAGCAGTGCGTGTGTTTCTTTCTGAAAGAACACTCAGCCACTAGGCTTTTGCTTGCTCCTTCAAAGTCTTTGTCGAAACGTGTGTTTTCACTGCTGGAATACGTTTTGGGATGCATTGTTTCAATCTCTTGCAAGCCTCATGTTGTTTCTTACACAATGTGGAAAAATAAGGAGTATGTTTCCCAAATCATTTGAAATCCAGGAAAACGCACACTGCATCACTCTTGCACAAACACGCTCTTTCTCCTAATGTTTGAGAACATTCAAGATACCAGAAAAGAAGGGCATTTTGTAGTGAAATTCAGGCGGGTTTGAACAAAAGTACATTTCTATTGGTTGCAGAGTGCAAAACCATGATTGACTCCGTGTTTTCGATGAAAACCTTACTTTTCCAAGTGACCTGAAGTAGGTCGTTCACAAAAAGATGTGTTTGCGTGTCTGTGGTGAAAGGAGCTCTAAGTTGTGTATTCAGTGCTGGAGAGTGACACACTCTACATAGGTTAGACAGCGTTTTGCGAGCACCAACATGCTAAAAACTGAAACTGCTACAAGGTGTGTGTAGCGTGCAGAAAGGCTTGTCATTTCACAGAAAGAAGAGGAAACCAAAATCCAGGTAGTGAAACGAACACACCAGTATGTGAGATGTGCATGTGGACAGTTTCAAGCAGAGGCTCTTTGTGGACACTTGGGAACAGCGCTGTGAAAAAATTTCGTACGAAGCGGGATTTGGCCAAAGTTGAAAGACCTTCCAAAACCAACCCTAAAGAACTTAGCCAAACAATGAATTTTGCAATAAACTCCTGCAGGAAAGGTGCATCTATGACACAACTCCCGTGCAGGTAGCTACATTCTGCACAGTAGAAAATGCATATGAATTCAAGGCTGAAAACTCACTCCAGAAGGAAGCAATGCGTGTGTTTCTCTCTGAAAGAACACTCTGCCACTAGGCTTTTGCTTGCTCCTTCAAAGTTTTTGTAGAAACATGTGTTTTCACTGCTGGAATACGTTTTGGGATGCATTGTTTCAATCTCTTGCAAGCCTCATGTTGTTTCTAACACAATGTGGAAAAATAAGGAGTATGTTTCCCAAATCACTTGAAATCCAGGAAAACGCACACTGCATCACTCTTGCACAAACACGCTCTTTCTCCTAATGTGTTGAGAACATTCAAGATACCAGAAAAGAAGGGCATTTTGTAGTGAAATTCAGACGGGTTTGTAGAAAAGTACATTTCTATTGGCTGCAGAGTGCAAAACCATGATTGACTTCATGGTCTAGATGAAAACCTTACATTTACAAGTGACCTGAAGTAGGACGTTCACAAAAAGATGTGTTTGCGTGTCTGTGGTGAAAGGAGCTCTAAGTTCTGTATTCAGTGCTGGAGAGTGACACACTCTACATAGGTTACACAGCGTTTTGCGAGCACCAACATGGTAAAAACTGAAACTGCTACAAGGTGTGTGTAGCGTGCAGAAAGAAGGCTTGTCATTTCAAAGAAAGAAGAGGAAACCAAAATCCAGGTAGTGAAACGAACACACCAGTATGGGAGATGTGCATGTGGACAGTTTCAAGCAGAGTCTCTTTGTGGACACTTGGAAACAGCGCTGTGAAGAAATTTCGTACGAAGCGGGATTTGGCCAAAGATGAAAGACCTTCCAAAACCAACCCTAAAGAACTTAGCCAAACAATGAATGTTGCAATGAACTCCTGCAGGAAAGGTGTCTCTATGACACAACTCCCGAGCAGGAGGCTACATTCTGCACAGTACAAAATGCATATGAATTCCAAGCTGAAAACTCACTCCAGAAGGAAGCAGTGCGTGTGTTTCTCTCTGAAAGAACACTCAGCCACTAGGCTTTTGCTTGCTCCTTGAAAGTCTTTGACGAAACGTGTGTTTTCACTGCTGGAATACGTTTTGGGATGCATTGTTTCAATCTCTTGCAAGCCTCATGTTGTTTCTTACACAATGTGGAAAAATAAGGAGTATGTTTCCCAAATCACTTGAAATCAAGGAAAACGCACACTGCATCACTCTTGCACAAACACGCTCTTTCTCCTAATGTGTTGAGAACATTCAAGATACCAGAAAAGAAGGGCATTTTGTAGAGAAATTCAGACGGGTTTGAATAAAAGTACATTTCTATTGGCTGTAGGGTGCAAAACCCTGATTGACTTCATGTTCTCGATGAAAACCTTACATTTCCAAGTGACCTGAAGTAGGACGTTCACAAAAAGATGTGTTTGCGTGTCTGTGGTGAAAGGAGCTCTAAGTTGTGTATTCAGTGCTGGAGAGTGACACACTCTACATAGGTTACACAGCGTTTTGCGAGTACCAACATGCTAAAAACTGAAACTGCTACAAGGTGTGTGTAGCGTGCAGAAAGAAGGCTTGTCATTTCAAAGAAAGAAGAGGAAACCAAAATCCAGGTAGTGAAACGAACACACCAGTATGGGAGATGTGCATGTGGACAGTTTCAAGCAGAGGCTCTTTGTGGACACTTGGGAACAGCGCTGTGAAAAAATTTCATACGAAGCGGGATTTGGCCAAAGTTGAAAGACCTTCCAAAACCAACCCTAAAGAACTTAGCCAAACAATGAATGTTGCAATAAACTGCTGCAGGAAAGGTGCATCTATGACACAACTCCCTGGCAGGTAGCTACATTCTGCACAGTACAAAATGCATATGAATTCAAGGCTGAAAACTCACTGAAGAAGGAAGCAATGCGTGTGTTTCTCTCTGAAAGAACACTCAGCCACTAGGCCTTTGCATGCTCCTTCAAAGTCTTTGTAGAAACATGTGTTTTCACTGCTGGAATACGTTTTGGGATGCATTGTTTCAATCTCTTGCAAGCCTTCTGTTGTTTCTTACACAATGTGGAAAAATAAGGAGTATGTTTCCCAAATCACTTGAAATCAACGAAAACGCACACTGCATCACTCTTGCACGAACACGCTCTTTCTCCTAATGTGTTGAGAACATTCAAGATACCAGAAAAGAAGGGCATTTTGTAGTGAAATTCAGACGGGTTTGAACAAAAGTTCATTTCTATTGGCTGCAGAGGGCAAAACCATGATTGACTTCATGGTCTCGATGAAAACCTTACATTTACAAGTGACATGAAGTAGGACGTTCACAAAAGGATGTGTTTGAGTGTCTGTGGTGAAAGGAGTTCTAATTTGTGTATTCAGTGCTGGTAGTGACACACTCTACATAGGTTACACAGCGTTTTGCGAGCACCAACATGCTAAAAACTGAAACTGCTACAAGGTGTGTGTAGCGTGCAGAAAGAAGGCTTGTCATTTCAAAGAAAGAAGAGGAAACCAAAATCCAGGTAGTGAAACGAACACACCAGTATGGGAGATGTGCATGTGGACAGTTTCAAGCAGAGGCTCTTTGTGGACACTTGGAAACAGAGCTGTGAAAAAATTTCGTACGAAGCGGGATTTGGCCAAAGTTGAAAGGCCTTCCAAAACCAACCCTAAAGAACTTAGCCAAACAATGAATGTTGCAATGAACTCCTGCAGGAAAGGTGTCTCTATGACACAACTCCCGAGCAGGTAGCCACATTCTGCACAGTACAAAATGCATATGAATTCCAAGCTGAAAACTCACTCCAGAAGGAAGCAGTGCGTGTGTTTCTCTCTGAAAGAACACTCAGCCACTAGGCTTTTGCTTGCTCCTTGAAAGTCTTTGTCGAAACGTGTGTTTTCACTGCTGGAATACGTTTTGGGATGCATTGTTTCAATCTCTTGCAAGCCTCATGTTTTTTCTTACACAATGTGGAAAAATAAGGAGTATGTTTCCCAAATCACTTGAAATCAAGGAAAACGCACACTGCATCACTCTTGCACAAACACGCTCTTTCTCCTAATGTGTTGAGAACATTCAAGATACCAGAAAAGAAGGGCATTTTGTAGAGAAATTCAGACGGGTTTGAATAAAAGTACATTTCTATTGGCTCTAGGGTGCAAAACCCTGATTGACTTCATGTTCTCGATGAAAACCTTACATTTCCAAGTGACCTGAAGTAGGACGTTCACAAAAAGATGTGTTTGCGTGTCTGTGGTGAAAGGAGCTCTAAGTTGTGTATTCAGTGCTGGAGAGTGACACACTCTACATAGGTTACACAGCGTTTTGCGAGTACCAACATGCTAAAAACTGAAACTGCTACAAGGTGTGTAGCGTGCAGAAAGAAGGCTTGTCATTTCAAAGAAAGAAGAGGAAACCAAAATCCAGGTAGTGAAACGAACACACCAGTATGGGAGATGTGCATGTGGACAGTTTCAAGCAGAGGCTCTTTGTGGACACTTGGGAACAGCGCTGTGAAAAAATTTCATACGAAGCGGGATTTGGCCAAAGTTGAAAGACCTTCCAAAACCAACCCTAAAGAACTTAGCCAAACAATGAATGTTGCAATAAACTGCTGCAGGAAAGGTGCATCTATGACACAACTCCCTGGCAGGTAGCTACATTCTGCACAGTACAAAATGCATATGAATTCAAGGCTGAAAACTCACTGAAGAAGGAAGCAATGCGTGTGTTTCTCTCTGAAAGAACACTCAGCCACTAGGCCTTTGCATGCTCCTTCAAAGTCTTTGTAGAAACATGTGTTTTCACTGCTGGAATACGTTTTGGGATGCATTGTTTCAATCTCTTGCAAGCCTCCTATTGTTTCTTACACAATGTGGAAAAATAAGGAGTATGTTTCCCAAATCACTTGAAATCAAGGAAAACGCACACTGCATCACTCTTGCACAAACACGCTCTTTCTCCTAATGTGTTGAGAACATTCAAGATACCAGAAAAGAAGGGCATTTTGTAGTGAAATTCAGACGGGTTTGTAGAAAAGTACATTTCTGTTGGCTGCAGAGTGCAAAACCATGATTGACTTCATGTTCTCGATGAAAACCTTACATTTCCAAGTGACATGAAGTAGGACGTTCACAAAAGGATGTGTTTGAGTGTCGGTGGTGAAAGGAGCTCTAAGTTGTGTATTCAGTGCTGGAGAATGACACACTCTACATATGTTACACAGCGTTTTGCGAGCACCAACATGCTAAAAACTGAAACTGCTACAAGGTGTGTGTAGCGTGCAGAAAGAAGGCTTCTCATTTCAAAGAAAGAAGAGGAAACCAAAATCCAGGTAGTGAAACGAACACACCAGTATGGGAGATGTGCATGTGGACAGTTTCAAGCAGAGGCTCTTTGTGGACACTTGGAAACAGAGCTGTGAAAAAATTTCGTACGAAGCGGGATTTGGCCAAAGTTGAAAGGCCTTCCAAAACCAACCCTAAAGAACTTAGCCAAACAAGGAATGTTGCAATGAACTCCTGCAGGAAAGGTGTCTCTATGACACAACTCCTGAGCAGGTAGCTACATTCTGCACAGTACAAAATGCATATGAATTCCAAGCTAAAACTCACTCCAAAAGGAAGCAGTGCGTGTGTTTCTTTCTGAAAGAACACTCAGCCACTAGGCTTTTGCTTGCTCCTTCAAAGTCTTTGTAGAAACGTGTGTTTTCACTGCTGGAATACGTTTTGGGATGCATTGTTTCAATCTCTTGCAAGCCTCATGTTGTTTCTAACAGAATGTGGAAAAATAAGGAGTATGTTTCCCAAATCACTTGAAATCCAGGAAAACGCACACTGCATCACTCTTGCACGAACACGCTCTTTCTCCTAATGTGTTGAGAACATTCAAGATACCAGAAAAGAAGGGCATTTTGTAGTGAAATTCAGACGGGTTTGAACAAAAGTTCATTTCTATTGGCTGCAGAGGGCAAAACCATGATTGACTTCATGGTCTCGATGAAAACCTTACATTTACAAGTGACATGAAGTAGGACGTTCACAAAAGGATGTGTTTGAGTGTCTGTGGTGAAAGGAGTTCTAATTTGTGTATTCAGTGCTGGTAGTGACACACTCTACATAGGTTACACAGCGTTTTGCGAGCACCAACATGCTAAAAACTGAAACTGCTACAAGGTGTGTGTAGCGTGCAGAAAGAAGGCTTGTCATTTCAAAGAAAGAAGAGGAAACCAAAATCCAGGTAGTGAAACGAACACACCAGTATGGGAGATGTGCATGTGGACAGTTTCAAGCAGAGGCTCTTTGTGGACACTTGGAAACAGAGCTGTGAAAAAATTTCGTACGAAGCGGGATTTGGCCAAAGTTGAAAGGCCTTCCAAAACCAACCCTAAAGAACTTAGCCAAACAATGAATGTTGCAATGAACTCCTGCAGGAAAGGTGTCTCTATGACACAACTCCCGAGCAGGTAGCCACATTCTGCACAGTACAAAATGCATATGAATTCCAAGCTGAAAACTCACTCCAGAAGGAAGCAGTGCGTGTGTTTCTTTCTGAAAGAACACTCAGCCACTAGGCTTTTGCTTGCTCCTTCAAAGTCTTTGTAGAAACGTGTGTTTTCACTGCTGGAATACGTTTTGGGATGCATTGTTTCAATCTCTTGCAAGCCTCATGTTGTTTCTTACACAATGTGGAAAAATAAGGAGTATGTTTCCCAAATCACTTGAAATCCAGGAAAACGCACACTGCATCACTCTTGCACAAACACGCTCTTTCTCTTAATGTGTTGAGAACATTCAAGATACCAGAAAAGAAGGGCATTTTGTAGTGAAATTCAGACGGGATTGAACAAAAGTACATTTCTATTGGCTGCAGAGTGCAAAACCATGATTGACTTCATGTTCTCGATGAAAACCTTACATTTCCAAGTGACATGAAGTAGGACGTTCACAAAAAGATGTGTTTGAGTGTCTGTGGTGAAGGGAGCTCTAAGTTGTGTATTCAGTGCTGGTAGTGACACACTCTACATACGTTACACAGCGTTTTGCGAGCACCAACATGCTAAAAACTGAAACTGCTACAAGGTGTGTGTAGCGTGCAGAAAGAAGGCTTGTCATTTCAAAGAAAGAAGAGGAAACCAAAATCCAGGTAGTGAAACGAACACACCAGTATGGGAGATGTGCATGTGGACAGTTTCAAGCAGAGGCTCTTTGTGGACACTTGGGAACAGAGCTGTGAAAAAATTTCGTACGAAGCGGGATTTGGCCAAAGTTGAAAGACCTTCCAAAACCAACCCTAAAGAACTTAGCCAAACAATGAATGTTGCAATAAACTCCTGCCGGAAAGGTGCATCTATGACACAACTCCCGAGCAGGTAGCTACATTCTGCAGAGTACAAAATGCATATGAATTCAAAGCTGAAAACTCACTCCAGAAGGAAGCAATGCGTGTGTTTCTCTCTGAAAGAACACTCAGCCACTAGGCTTTTGCTTGCTCCGTCAAAGTCTTTGTAGAAACATGTGTTTTCACTGCTGGAATACGTTTTGGGATGCATTGTTTCAATCTCTTGCAAGCCTCATGTTGTTTCTAACACAATGTGGAAAAATAAGGAGTATGTTTCCCAAATCACTTGAAATCCAGGAAAACGCACACTGCATCACTCTTGCACAAACACGCTCTTTCTCCTAATGTGTTGAGAACATTCAAGATACCAGAAAAGAAGGGCATTTTGTAGTGAAATTCAGACGGGTTTGTAGAAAAGTACATTTCTATTGGCTGCAGAGTGCAAAACCATGATTGACTTCATGGTCTAGATGAAAACCTTACATTTACAAGTGACCTGAAGTAGGACGTTCACAAAAAGATGTGTTTGCGTGTCTGTGGTGAAAGGAGCTCTAAGTTGTGTATTCAGTGCTGGTAGTGACACACTCTACATAGGTTACACAGCGTTTTGCGAGCACCAACATGCTAAAAACTGAAACTGCTACAAGGTGTGTGTAGCGTGCAGAAAGAAGGCTTGTCATTTCAAAGAAAGAAGAGGAAACCAAAATCCAGGTAGTGAAACGAACACACCAGTATGGGAGATGTGCATGTGGACAGTTTCAAGCAGAGGCTCTTTGTGGACACTTGGGAACAGCGCTGTGAAAAAATTTCGTACGAAGCGGGATTTGGCCAAGGTTGAAAGACCTTCCAAAACCAACCCTAAAGAACTTAGCCAAACAATGAATGTTGCAATAAACTGCTGCAGGAAAGGTGCATCTATGACACAACTCCCTGGCAGGTAGCTACATTCTGCACAGTACAAAATGCATATGAATTCAAGGCTGAAAACTCACTGAAGAAGGAAGCAATGCGTGTGTTTCTCTCTGAAAGAACACTCAGCCACTAGGCCTTTGCATGCTCCTTCAAAGTCTTTGTAGAAACATGTGTTTTCACTGCTGGAATACGTTTTGGGATGCATTGTTTCAATCTCTTGCAAGCCTCCTGTTGTTTCTTACACAATGTGGAAAAATAAGGAGTATGTTTCCCAAATCACTTGAAATCAAGGAAAACGCACACTGCATCACTCTTGCACAAACACGCTCTTTCTCCTAATGTGTTGAGAACATTCAAGATACCAGAAAAGAAGGGCATTTTGTAGTGAAATTCAGACGGGTTTGTAGAAAAGTACATTTCTGTTGGCTGCAGAGTGCAAAACCATGATTGACTTCATGTTCTCGATGAAAACCTTACATTTCCAAGTGACATGAAGTAGGACGTTCACAAAAGGATGTGTTTGAGTGTCGGTGGTGAAAGGAGCTCTAAGTTGTGTATTCAGTGCTGGAGAATGACACACTCTACATATGTTACACAGCGTTTTGCGAGCACCAACATGCTAAAAACTGAAACTGCTACAAGGTGTGTGTAGCGTGCAGAAAGAAGGCTTCTCATTTCAAAGAAAGAAGAGGAAACCAAAATCCAAGTAGTGAAACGAACACACCAGTATGGGAGATGTGCATGTGGACAGTTTCAAGCAGAGGCTCTTTGTGGACACTTGGAAACAGAGCTGTGAAAAAATTTCGTACGAAGCGGGATTTGGCCAAAGTTGAAAGGCCTTCCAAAACCAACCCTAAAGAACTTAGCCAAACAAGGAATGTTGCAATGAACTCCTGCAGGAAAGGTGTCTCTATGACACAACTCCTGAGCAGGTAGCTACATTCTGCACAGTACAAAATGCATATGAATTCCAAGCTAAAACTCACTCCAAAAGGAAGCAGTGCGTGTGTTTCTTTCTGAAAGAACACTCAGCCACTAGGCTTTTGCTTGCTCCTTCAAAGTCTTTGTAGAAACGTGTGTTTTCACTGCTGGAATACGTTTTGGGATGCATTGTTTCAATCTCTTGCAAGCCTCATGTTGTTTCTAACAGAATGTGGAAAAATAAGGAGTATGTTTCCCAAATCACTTGAAATCCAGGAAAACGCACACTGCATCACTCTTGCACGAACACGCTCTTTCTCCTAATGTGTTGAGAACATTCAAGATACCAGAAAAGAAGGGCATTTTGTAGTGAAATTCAGACGGGTTTGAACAAAAGTTCATTTCTATTGGCTGCAGAGGGCAAAACCATGATTGACTTCATGGTCTCGATGAAAACCTTACATTTACAAGTGACATGAAGTAGGACGTTCACAAAAGGATGTGTTTGAGTGTCTGTGGTGAAAGGAGTTCTAATTTGTGTATTCAGTGCTGGTAGTGACACACTCTACATAGGTTACACAGCGTTTTGCGAGCACCAACATGCTAAAAATTGAAACTGCTACAAGGTGTGTGTAGCGTGCAGAAAGAAGGCTTGTCATTTCAAAGAAAGAAGAGGAAACCAAAATCCAGGTAGTGAAACGAACACACCAGTATGGGAGATGTGCATGTGGACAGTTTCAAGCAGAGGCTCTTTGTGGACACTTGGAAACAGAGCTGTGAAAAAATTTCGTACGAAGCGGGATTTGGCCAAAGTTGAAAGGCCTTCCAAAACCAACCCTAAAGAACTTAGCCAAACAATGAATGTTGCAATGAACTCCTGCAGGAAAGGTGTCTCTATGACACAACTCCCGAGCAGGTAGCCACATTCTGCACAGTACAAAATGCATATGAATTCCAAGCTGAAAACTCACTCCAGAAGGAAGCAGTGCGTGTGTTTCTTTCTGAAAGAACACTCAGCCACTAGGCTTTTGCTTGCTCCTTCAAAGTCTTTGTAGAAACGTGTGTTTTCACTGCTGGAATACGTTTTGGGATGCATTGTTTCAATCTCTTGCAAGCCTCATGTTGTTTCTTACACAATGTGGAAAAATAAGGAGTATGTTTCCCAAATCACTTGAAATCCAGGAAAACGCACACTGCATCACTCTTGCACAAACACGCTCTTTCTCTTAATGTGTTGAGAACATTCAAGATACCAGAAAAGAAGGGCATTTTGTAGTGAAATTCAGACGGGATTGAACAAAAGTACATTTCTGTTGGCTGCAGAGTGCAAAACCATGATTGACTTCATGTTCTCGATGAAAACCTTACATTTCCAAGTGACATGAAGTAGGACGTTCACAAAAAGATGTGTTTGAGTGTCTGTGGTGAAGGGAGCTCTAAGTTGTGTATTCAGTGCTGGTAGTGACACACTCTACATACGTTACACAGCGTTTTGCGAGCACCAACATGCTAAAAACTGAAACTGCTACAAGGTGTGTGTAGCGTGCAGAAAGAAGGCTTGTCATTTCAAAGAAAGAAGAGGAAACCAAAATCCAGGTAGTGAAACGAACACACCAGTATGGGAGATGTGCATGTGGACAGTTTCAAGCAGAGGCTCTTTGTGGACACTTGGGAACAGAGCTGTGAAAAAATTTCGTACGAAGCGGGATTTGGCCAAAGTTGAAAGACCTTCCAAAACCAACCCTAAAGAACTTAGCCAAACAATGAATGTTGCAATAAACTCCTGCCGGAAAGGTGCATCTATGACACAACTCCCGAGCAGGTAGCTACATTCTGCAGAGTACAAAATGCATATGAATTCAAAGCTGAAAACTCACTCCAGAAGGAAGCAATGCGTGTGTTTCTCTCTGAAAGAACACTCAGCCACTAGGCTTTTGCTTGCTCCGTCAAAGTCTTTGTAGAAACATGTGTTTTCACTGCTGGAATACGTTTTGGGATGCATTGTTTCAATCTCTTGCAAGCCTCATGTTGTTTCTAACACAATGTGGAAAAATAAGGAGTATGTTTCCCAAATCACTTGAAATCCAGGAAAACGCACACTGCATCACTCTTGCACAAACACGCTCTTTCTCCTAATGTGTTGAGAACATTCAAGATACCAGAAAAGAAGGGCATTTTGTAGTGAAATTCAGACGGGTTTGTAGAAAAGTACATTTCTATTGGCTGCAGAGTGCAAAACCATGATTGACTTCATGGTCTAGATGAAAACCTTACATTTACAAGTGACCTGAAGTAGGACGTTCACAAAAAGATGTGTTTGCGTGTCTGTGGTGAAAGGAGCTCTAAGTTGTGTATTCAGTGCTGGTAGTGACACACTCTACATAGGTTACACAGCGTTTTGCGAGCACCAACATGCTAAAAACTGAAACTGCTACAAGGTGTGTGTAGCGTGCAGAAAGAAGGCTTGTCATTTCAAAGAAAGAAGAGGAAACCAAAATCCAGGTAGTGAAACGTACACACCAGTATGGGAGATGTGCATGTGGACAGTTTCAAGCAGAGGCTCTTTGTGGACACTTGGGAACAGCGCTGTGAAAAAATTTCGTACGAAGCGGGATTTGGCCAAGGTTGAAAGACCTTCCAAAACCAACCCTAAAGAACTTAGCCAAACAATGAATGTTGCAATAAACTCCTGCAGGAAAGGTGCATCTATGACACAACTCCCGAGCAGGTAGCTACATTCTGCACAGTACAAAATGCATATGAATTCAAGGCTGAAAACTCACTCCAGAAGGAAGCAATGCGTGTGTTTCTCTCTGAAAGAACACTCAGCCACTAGGCTTTTGCTTGCTCCTTCAAAGTCTTTGTAGAAACCTGTGTTTTCACTGCTGGAATACGTTTTGGGATGCATTGTTTCAATCTCTTGCAAGCCTCATGTTGTTTCTAACACAATGTGGAAAAATAAGGAGTATGTTTCCCAAATCACTTGAAATCCAGGAAAACGCACACTGCATCACTCTTGCACAAACACGCTCTTTCTCCTAATGTGTTGAGAACATTCAAGATACCAGAAAAGAAGGGCATTTTGTAGTGAAATTCAGACGGGTTTGTAGAAAAGTACATTTCTATTGGCTGCAGAGTGCAAAACCATGATTGACGTCATGGTCTAGCTTAAAACCTTACATTTACAAGTGACCTGAAGTAGGACGTTCACAAAAAGATGTGTTTGCGTGTCTGTGGTGAAAGGAGCTCTAAGTTGTGTATTCAGTGCTGGAGAGTGACACACTCTACATAGGTTACACAGCGTTTTGCGAGAACCAACATGCTAAAAACTGAAACTGCTACAAGGTGCGTGTAGCGTGCAGAAAGAAGGCTTGTCATTTCAAAGAAAGAAGAGGAAACCAAAATCCAGGTAGTGAAACGAACACACCAGTATGGGAGATGTGCATGTGGACAGTTTCAAGCAGAGGCTCTTTGTGGACACTTGGGAACAGCGCTGTGAAAAAATTTCGTACGAAGCGGGATTTGGCCAAAGTTGAAAGACCTTCCAAAACCAACCCTAAAGAACTTAGCCTAACAATGAATGTTGCAATAAACTCCTGCAGGAAAGGTGCATCTATGACACAACTCCATGGCAGGTAGCTACATTCTGCACCGTACAAAATGCATATGAATTCAAGGCTGAAACCTCACTGCAGAAGGAAGCAATGCGTGTGTTTCTCTCTGAAAGAACACTCAGCCACTAGGCTTTTGCTTGCTCCTTCAAAGTCTTTGTAGAAACATGTGTTTTCACTGCTGGAATACGTTTTGGGATGCATTGTTTCAATCTCTTGCAAGCCTCATGTTGTTTCTAACACAATGTGGAAAAATAAGGAGTATGTTTCCCAAATCACTTGAAATCCAGGAAAACGCACACTGCATCACTCTTGCACAAACACGCTCTTTCTCCTAATGTGTTGAGAACATTCAAGATACCAGAAAAGAAGGGCATTTTGTAGTGAAATTCAGACGGGTTTGAACAAAAGTACATTTCTATTGGCTGCAGAGTGCAAAACCATGATTGACTTCATGTTCTCGATGAAAAGCTTACATTTCCAAGTGACATGAAGTAGGACGTTCACAAAAGGATGTGTTTGAGTGTCTGTGGTGAAAGGAGCTCTAAGTTGTGTATTCAGTGCTGGAGAGTGACACACTCTACATAGGTTACACAGCGTTTTGCGAGAACCAACATGCTAAAAACTGAAACTGGTACAAGGTGTGTGTAGCGTGCAGAAAGAAGGCTTGTCATTTCAAAGAAAGAAGAGGAAACCAAAATCCAGGTAGTGAAACGAACACACCAGTATGGGAGATGTGCATGTGGACAGTTTCAAGCAGAGGCTCTTTGTGGACACTTGGAAACAGAGCTGTGAAAAAATTTCGTACGAAGCGGGATTTGGCCAAAGTTGAAAGACCTTCCAAAACCAACCCTAAAGAACTTAGCCTAACAATGAATGTTGCAATAAACTCCTGCAGGAAAGGTGCATCTATGACACAACTCCATGGCAGGTAGCTACATTCTGCACCGTACAAAATGCATATGAATTCAAGGCTGAAACCTCACTGCAGAAGGAAGCAATGCGTGTGTTTCTCTCTGAAAGAACACTCAGCCACTAGGCTTTTGCTTGCTCCTTCAAAGTCTTTGTAGAAACATGTGTTTTCACTGCTGGAATACGTTTTGGGATGCATTGTTTCAATCTCTTGCAAGCCTCATGTTGTTTCTAACACAATGTGGAAAAATAAGGAGTATGTTTCCCAAATCACTTGAAATCCAGGAAAACGCACACTGCATCACTCTTGCACAAACACGCTCTTTCTCCTAATGTGTTGAGAACATTCAAGATACCAGAAAAGAAGGGCATTTTGTAGTGAAATTCAGACGGGTTTGAACAAAAGTACATTTCTATTGGCTGCAGAGTGCAAAACCATGATTGACTTCATGTTCTCGATGAAAAGCTTACATTTCCAAGTGACATGAAGTAGGACGTTCACAAAAGGATGTGTTTGAGTGTCTGTGGTGAAAGGAGCTCTAAGTTGTGTATTCAGTGCTGGAGAGTGACACACTCTACATAGGTTACACAGCGTTTTGCGAGAACCAACATGCTAAAAACTGAAACTGGTACAAGGTGTGTGTAGCGTGCAGAAAGAAGGCTTGTCATTTCAAAGAAAGAAGAGGAAACCAAAATCCAGGTAGTGAAACGAACACACCAGTATGGGAGATGTGCATGTGGACAGTTTCAAGCAGAGGCTCTTTGTGGACACTTGGAAACAGAGCTGTGAAAAAATTTCGTACGAAGCGGGATTTGGCCAAAGTTGAAAGAACTTCCAAAACCAACCCTAAAGAACTTAGCCAAACAAGGAATGTTGCAATAAACTCCTGCAGGAAAGGTGCATCTATGACACAACTCCCTGGCAGGTAGCTATATTCTGCACAGTACAAAATGCATATGAATTCAAGGCTGAAACCTCACTGCAGAAGGAAGCAATGCGTGTGTTTCTCTCTGAAAGAACACTCAGCCACTAGGCTTTTGCTTGCTCCTTCAAAGTCTTTGTAGAAACATGTGTTTTCACTGCTGGAATACGTTTTGGGATGCATTGTTTCAATCTCTTGCAAGCCTCATGTTGTTTCTAACACAATGTGGAAAAATAAGGAGTATGTTTCCCAAATCACTTGAAATCCAGGAAAACGCACACTGCATCACTCTTGCACAAACACGCTCTTTCTCCTAATGTGTTGAGAACATTCAAGATACCAGAAAAGAAGGGCATTTTGTAGTGAAATTCAGACGGGTTTGTAGAAAAGTACATTTCTATTGGCTGCAGAGTGCAAAACCATGATTGACTTCATGGTCTAGATGAAAACCTTACATTTACAAGTTACCTGAAGTAGGACGTTCACAAAAAGATGTGTTTGCGTGTCTGTGGTGAAAGGGGCTCTAAGTTGTGTATTCAGTGCTGGTAGTGACACACTCTACATAGGTTACACAGCGTTTTGCGAGCACCAACATCCTAAAAACTGAAACTGCTACAAGGTGTGTGTAGCGTGCAGAAAGAAGGCTTGTCATTTCAAAGAAAGAAGAGGAAACCAAAATCCAGGTAGTGAAACGAACACACCAGTATGGGAGATGTGCATGTGGACAGTTTCAAGCAGAGGCTCTTTGTGGACACTTGGGAACAGCGCTGTGAAAAAATTTCGTACGAAGCGGGATTTGGCCAAAGTTGAAAGACCTTCCAAAACCAACCCTAAAGAACTTAGCCAAACAATGAATTTTGCAATAAACTCCGGCAGGAAAGGTGCATCTATGACACAACTCCCGTGCAGGTAGCTACATTCTGCACAGTACAAAATGCATATGAATTCAAGGCTGAAAACTCACTCCAGGAGGAAGCAATGCGTGTGTTTCTCTCTGAAAGAACACTCAGCCACTAGGCTTTTGCTTGCTCCTTCAAAGTCTTTGTAGAAACATGTGTTTTCACTGCTGGAATACGTTTTGGGATGCATTGTTTCAATCTCTTGCAAGCCTCATGTTGTTTCTAACAAAATGTGGAAAAATAAGGAGTATGTTTCCCAAATCACTTGAAATCCAGGAAAACGCACACTGCATCACTCTTGCACAATCACGCTCTTTCTCCTAATGTGTTGAGAACATTCAAGATACCAGAAAAGAAGGGCATTTTGTAGTGAAATTCAGACGGGTTTGAACAAAAGTACATTTCTATTGGCTGCAGAGTGCAAAACCATGATAGACTTCATGGTCTAGGTGAAAAGCTTACATTTCCAAGTGACATGAAGTAGGACGTTCACAAAAGGATGTGTTTGAGTGTCTGTGGTGAAAGGAGCTCTAAGTTGTGTATTCAGTGCTGGAGAGTGACACACTCTACATAGGTTACACAGCGTTTTGCGAGAACCAACATGCTAAAAACTGAAACTGCTACAAGGTGTGTGTAGCGTGCAGAAAGAAGGCTTGTCATTTCAAAGAAAGAAGAGGAAACCAAAATCCAGGTAGTGAAACGAACACACCAGTATGGGAGATGTGCATGTGGACAGTTTCAAGCAGAGGCTCTTTGTGGACACTTGGAAACAGAGCTGTGAAAAAATTTCGTACGAAGCGGGATTTGGCCAAAGTTGAAAGAACTTCCAAAACCAACCCTAAAGAACTTAGCCAAACAAGGAATGTTGCAATAAACTCCTGCAGGAAAGGTACATCTATGACACAACTCCCTGGCAGGTAGCTATATTCTGCACAGTACAAAATGCATATGAATTCAAGGCTGAAACCTCACTGCAGAAGGAAGCAATGCGTGTGTTTCTCTCTGAAAGAACACTCAGCCACTAGGCTTTTGCTTGCTCCTTCAAAGTCTTTGTAGAAACATGTGTTTTCACTGCTGGAATACATTTTGGGATGCATTGTTTCAATCTCTTGCAAGCCTCATGTTGTTTCTAACACAATGTGGAAAAATAAGGAGTATGTTTCCCAAATCACTTGAAATCCAGGAAAACGCACACTGCATCACTCTTGCACAAACACGCTCTTTCTCCTAATGTGTTGAGAACATTCAAGATACCAGAAAAGAAGGGCATTTTGTAGTGAAATTCAGACGGGTTTGTAGAAAAGTACATTTCTATTGGCTGCAGAGTGCAAAACCATGATTGACTTCATGGTCTAGATGAAAACCTTACATTTACAAGTTACCTGAAGTAGGACGTTCACAAAAAGATGTGTTTGCGTGTCTGTGGTGAAAGGGGCTCTAAGTTGTGTATTCAGTGCTGGTAGTGACACACTCTACATAGGTTACACAGCGTTTTGCGAGCACCAACATCCTAAAAACTGAAACTGCTACAAGGTGTGTGTAGCGTGCAGAAAGAAGGCTTGTCATTTCAAAGAAAGAAGAGGAAACCAAAATCCAGGTAGTGAAACGAACACACCAGTATGGGAGATGTGCATGTGGACAGTTTCAAGCAGAGGCTCTTTGTGGACACTTGGGAACAGCGCTGTGAAAAAATTTCGTACGAAGCGGGATTTGGCCAAAGTTGAAAGACCTTCCAAAACCAACCCTAAAGAACTTAGCCAAACAATGAATTTTGCAATAAACTCCGGCAGGAAAGGTGCATCTATGACACAACTCCCGTGCAGGTAGCTACATTCTGCACAGTACAAAATGCATATGAATTCAAGCCTGAAAACTCACTCCAGGAGGAAGCAGTGCGTGTGTTTCTCTCTGAAAGAACACTCAGCCACTAGGCTTGTGCTTGCTCCTTCAAAGTCTTTGTAGAAACATGTGTTTTCACTGCTGGAATACGTTTTGGGATGCATTGTTTCAATCTCTTGCAAGCCTCATGTTGTTTCTTACACAATGTGGAAAAATAAGGAGTATGTTTCCCAAATCACTTGAAATCCAGGAAAACGCACACTGCATCACTCTTGCACAAACACGCTCTTTCTCCTAATGTGTTGAGAACATTCAAGATACCAGAAAAGAAGGGCATTTTGTAGTGAAATTCAGACGGGTTTGTAGAAAAGTACATTTCTATTGGCTGCAGAGTGCAAAACCATGATTGACTTCATGTTCTCGATGAAAACCTTACATTTCCAAGTGACATGAAGTAGGACGTTCACAAAAGGATGTGTTTGAGTGTCTGTGGTGAAGGGAGCTCTAAGTTGTGTATTCAGTGCTGGTAGTGACACACTCTACATAGGTTACACAGCGTTTTGCGAGCACCAACATGCTAAAAACTGAAACTGCTACAAGGTGTGTGTAGCGTTCAGAAAGAAGGCTTGTCATTTCAAAGAAAGAAGAGGAAACCAAAATCCAGGTAGTGAAACGAACACACCAGTATGGGAGATGTGCATGTGGACAGTTTCAAGCAGAGGCTCTTTGTGGACACTTGGAAACAGAGCTGTGAAAAAATTTCGTACGAAGCGGGATTTGGCCAAAGTTGAAGACCTTCCAAAACCAACCCTAAAGAACTTAGCCAAACAATGAATGTTGCAATGAACTCCTGCATTATAGGTGTCTCTATGACACAACTCACGAGCAGGTAGCTCCATTCTGCACAGTACAAAATGCATATGAATTCCAAGGTGAAAACTCACTCCAGAAGGAAGCAGTGCGTGTGTTTCTCTCTGAAAGAACACTCAGCCACTAGGCTTGTGCTTGCTCCTTCAAAGTCTTTGTAGAAACGTGTGTTTTCACTGCTGGAATACGTTTTGGGATGCATTGTTTCAATCTCTTGCAAGCCTCATGTTGTTTCTTACACAATGTGGAAAAATAAGGAGTATGTTTCCCAAATCACTTGAAATCAAGGAAAACGCACACTGCATCACTCTTGCACAAACACGCTCTTTCTCCTAATGTGTTGAGAACATTCAAGATACCAGAAAAGAAGGGCATTTTGTAGTGAAATTCAGACGGGTTTGAACAAAAGTACATTTCTATTGGCTGGAGAGTGCAAAACCATGATTGACTTCATGTTCTCGATGAAAACCTTACATTTCCAAGTGACATGAAGTAGGACGTTCACAAAAGGATGTGTTTGAGTGTCTGTGGTGAAGGGAGCTCTAAGTTGTGTATTCAGTGCTGGTAGTGACACACTCTACATAGGTTACACAGCGTTTTGCGAGCACCAACATGCTAAAAACTGAAACTGCTACAAGGTGTGTGTAGCGTTCAGAAAGAAGGCTTGTCATTTCAAAGAAAGAAGAGGAAACCAAAATCCAGGTAGTGAAACGAACACACCAATATGGGAGATGTGCATGTGGACAGTTTCAAGAAGAGGCTCTTTGTGGACACTTGGAAACAGCGCTGTGAAAAAGTTTCGTACGAAGCGGGATTTGGCCAAAGTTGAAAGACCTTCCAAAACCAACCCTAAAGAACTTAGCCAAACAAGGAATGTTGCAATAAACTCCTGCAGGAAAGGTGCATCTATGACACAACTCCCTGGCAGGTAGCTACATTCTGCACAGTACAAAATGCATATGAATTCAAGGCTGAAACCTCACTGCAGAAGGAAGCAATGCGTGTGTTTCTCTCTGAAAGAACACTCAGCCACTAGGCTTTTGCTTGCTCCTTCAAAGTCTTTGTAGAAACATGTGTTTTCACTGCTGGAATACGTTTTGGGATGCATTGTTTCAATCTCTTGCAAGCCTCATGTTGTTTCTAACACAATGTGGAAAAATAAGGAGTATGTTTCCCAAATCACTTGAAATCCAGGAAAACGCACACTGCATCACTCTTGCACAAACACGCTCTTTCTCCTAATGTGTTGAGAACATTCAAGATACCAGAAAAGAAGGGCATTTTGTAGTGAAATTCAGATGGGTTTGTAGAAAAGTACATTTCTATTGGCTGCAGAGTGGAAAACCCTGATTGACTTCATGTTCTCGATGAAAACCTTACATTTCCAAGTGACCTGAAGTAGGACGTTCACAAAAAGATGTGTTTGCGTGTCTGTGGTGAAAGGAGCTCTAAGTTGTGTATTCAGTGCTGGAGAGTGACACACTCTACATAGGTTACACAGCGTTTTGCGAGCACCAACATGCTAAAAACTGAAACTGCTACAAGGTGTGTGTAGCGTTCAGAAAGAAGGCTTGTCATTTCAAAGAAAGAAGAGGAAACCAAAATCCAGGTAGTGAAACGAACACACCAGTATGGGAGATGTGCATGTGGACAGTTTCAAGCAGAGGCTCTTTGTGGACACTTGGAAACAGCGCTGTGAAAAAATTTCGTACGAAGCGGGATTTGGCCAAAGTTGAAAGACCTTCCAAAACCAACCCTAAAGAACTTAGCCAAACAAGGAATGTTGCAATAAACTCCTGCAGGAAAGGTGCATCTATGACACAACTCCCGTGCAGGTAGCTACATTCTGCACAGTACAAAATGCATATGAATTCAAGGCTGAAACCTCACTGCAGAAGGAAGCCATGCGTGTGTTTCTCTCTGAAAGAACACTCAGCCACTAGGCTTTTGCTTGCTCCTTCAAAGTCTTTGTAGAAACATGTGTTTTCACTGCTGGAATACGTTTTGGGATGCATTGTTTCAATCTCTTGCAAGCCTCATGTTGTTTCTAACACAATGTGGAAAAATAAGGAGTATGTTTCCCAAATCACTTGAAATCCAGGAAAACGCACACTGCATCACTCTTGCACAAACACGCTCTTTCTCCTAATGTGTTGAGAACATTCAAGATACCAGAAAAGAAGGGCATTTTGTAGTGAAATTCAGACGGGTTTGTAGAAAAGTACATTTCTATTGGCTGCAGAGTGCAAAACCCTGATTGACTTCATGTTCTCGATGAAAACCTTACATTTCCAAGTGACCTGAAGTAGGACGTTCACAAAAAGATGTGTTTGCGTGTCTGTGGTGAAAGGAGCTCTAAGTTGTGTATTCAGTGCTGGAGAGTGACACACTCTACATAGGTTACACAGCGTTTTGCGAGTACCAGCATGCTAAAAACTGAAACTGCTACAAGGTGTGTGTAGCGTGCAGAAAGAAGGCTTGTCATTTCAAAGAAAGAAGAGGAAACCAAAATCCAGGTAGTGAAACGAACACACCAGTATGGGAGATGTGCATGTGGACAGTTTCAAGCAGAGGCTCTTTGTGGACACTTGGGAACAGCGCTGTGAAAAAATTTCGTACGAAGCGGGATTTGGCCAAAGTTGAAAGACCTTCCAAAACCAACCCTAAAGAACTTAGCCAAACAATGAATGTTGCAATAAATTCCTGCAGGAAAGGTGCATCTATGACACAACTCCCTGGCAGGTAGCTACATTCTGCACAGTACAAAATGCATATGAATTCAAGGCTGAAAACTCACTCCAGAAGGAAGCAATGCGTGTGTTTTTCTCTGAAAGAACACTCAGCCACTAGGCTTTTGCTTGCTCCTTCAAAGTCTTTGTAGAAACATGTGTTTTCACTGCTGGAATACGTTTTGGGATGCATTGTTTCAATCTCTTGCAAGCCTCATGTTGTTTCTAACACAATGTGGAAAAATAAGGAGTATGTTTCCCAAATCACTTGAAATCCAGGAAAACGCACACTGCATCACTCTTGCACAAACACGCTCTTTCTCCTAATGTGTTGAGAACATTCAAGATACCAGAAAAGAAGGGCATTTTGTAGTGAAATACAGACGGGTTTGTAGAAAAGTACATTTCTATTGGCTGCAGAGTGCAAAACCATGATTGACTTCATGGTCTCGATGAAAACCTTACATTTCCAAGTGACCTGAAGTAGGACGTTCACAAAAGGATGTGTTTGAGTGTCTGTGGTGAAAGGAGCTCTAAGTTGTGTATTCAGTGCTGGTAGTGACACACTCTACATAGGTTACACAGCGTTTTGCGAGCACCAACATGCTAAAAACTGAAACTGCTACAAGGTGTGCGTAGCGTGCAGAAAGAAGGCTTGTCATTTCAAAGAAAGAAGAGGAAACCAAAATCCCGGTAGTGAAACGAACACACCAGTATGGGAGATGTGCATGTGGACATTTTCAAGCAGGGGCTCTTTGTGGACACTTGGGAACAGCGCTGTGAAAAAATTTCGTACGAAGCGGGATTTGGCCAAAGTTGAAAGACCTTCCAAAACCAACCCTAAAGAACTTAGCTAAACAATGAATGTTGCAATAAACTCCTGCAGGAAAGGTGCATCTATGACACAACTCCCGAGCAGGTAGCTACATTCTGCACAGTACAAAATGCATATGAATTCCAAGCTGAAAACTCACTCCAGAAGGAAGCAGTGCGTGTGTTTCTTTCTGAAAGAACACTCAGCCACTAGGCTTTTGCTTGCTCCTTCAAAGTCTTTGTCGAAACGTGTGTTTTCACTGCTGGAATACGTTTTGGGATGCATTGTTTCAATCTCTTGCAAGCCTCATGTTGTTTCTTACACAATGTGGAAAAATAAGGAGTATGTTTCCCAAATCACTTGAAATCAAGGAAAACGCACACTGCATTACTCTTGCACAAACACGCTCTTTCTCCTAATGTGTTGAGAACATTCAAGAAACCAGAAAAGAAGGGCATTTCGTAGAGAAATTCAGACGGGTTTGAACAAAAGTACATTTCTATTGGCTGCAGAGTGCAAAACCCTGATTGACTTCATGTTCTCGATGAAAACCTTACATTTCCAAGTGACCTGAAGTAGGACGTTCACAAAAAGATGTGTTTGCGTGTCTGTGGTGAAAGGAGCTCTAAGTTGTGTATTCAGTGCTGGAGAGTGACACACTCTACATAGGTTACACAGCATTTTGCGAACACCAACATGCTAAAAACTGAAACTGCTACAAGGTGTGTGTAGCGTGCAGAAAGAAGGCTTGTCATTTCAAAGAAAGAAGAGGAAACCAAAATCCAGGTAGTGAAACGAACACACCAGTATGGGAGATGTGAATGTGGACAGTTTCAAGCAGAGGCTCTTTGTGGACACTTGGGAACAGCGCTGTGAAAAAATTTCGTACGAAGCGGGATTTGGCCACAATTGAAAGACCTTCCAAAACCAACCCTAAAGAACTTAGCCAAACAATGAATGTTGCAATAAACTCCTGCAGGAAAGGTGCATCTATGACACAACTCCCGTGCAGGTAGCTACATTCTGCACAGTACAAAATGCATATGAATTCAAGGCTGAAAACTCAATCCAGGAGGAAGCAATGCGTGTGTTTCTCTCTGAAAGAACACTCAGCCACTAGGCTTTTGCTTGCTCCTTCAAAGTCTTTGTAGAAACATGTGTTTTCACTGCTGGAATACGTTTTGGGATGCATTGTTTCAATCTCTTGCAAGCCTCATGTTGTTTCTAACACAATGTGGAAAAATAAGGAGTATGTTTCCCAAATCACTTGAAATCCAGGAAAACGCACACTGCATCACTCTTGCACAAACACGCTCTTTCTCCTAATGTGTTGAGAACATTCAAGATACCAGAAAAGAAGGGCATTTTGTAGTGAAATTCAGACGGGTTTGTAGAAAAGTACATTTCTATTGGCTGCAGAGTGCAAAACCATGATTGACTTCATGGTCTCGATGAAAACCTTACATTTCCAAGTGACCTGAAGTAGGACGTTCACAAAAGGATGTGTTTGAGTGTCTGTGGTGAAAGGAGCTCTAAGTTGTGTATTCAGTGCTGGTAGTGACACACTCTACATAGGTTACACAGCGTTTTGCGAGCACCAACATCCTAAAAACTGAAACTGCTACAAGGTGGGTGTAGCGTGCAGAAAGAAGGCTTGTCATTTCAAAGAAAGAAGAGGAAACCAAAATCCAGGTAGTGAAACGAACACACCAGTATGGGAGATGTGCATGTGGACAGTTTCAAGCAGAGGCTCTTTGTGGACACTTGGGAACAGCGCTGTGAAAAAATTTCGTACGAAGCGGGATTTGGCCAAAGTTGAAAGACCTTCCAAAACCAACCCTAAAGAACTTAGCCAAACAATGAATGTTGCAATAAACTCCTGCAGGAAAGGTGCATCTATGACACAACTCCCTGGCAGGTAGCTACATTCTGCACAGTACAAAATGCATATGAATTCAAGGCTGAAAACTCACTCCAGAAGGAAGCAATGCGTGTGTTTCTCTCTGAAAGAACACTCAGCCACTAGGCTTGTGCTTGCTCCTTCAAAGTCTTTGTAGAAACATGTGTTTTCACTGCTGGAATACGTTTTGGGATGCATTGTTTCAATCTCTTGCAAGCCTCATGTTGTTTCTAACACAATGTGGAAAAATAAGGAGTATGTTTCCCAAATCACTTGAAATCCAGGAAAACGCACACTGCATCACTCTTGCACAAACACGCTCTTTCTCCTAATGTGTTGAGAACATTCAAGATACCAGAAAAGAAGGGCATTTTGTAGTGAAATTCAGACGGGTTTGTAGAAAAGTACATTTCTATTGGCTGCAGAGTGCAAAACAATGATTGACTTCATGGTCTCGATGAAAACCTTACATTTCCAAGTGACCTGAAGTAGGACGTTCACAAAAGGATGTCTTTGAGTGTCTGTGTTGAAAGGAGCTCTAAGTTGTGTATTCAGTGCTGGTAGTGACACACTCTACATAGGTTACACAGGGTTTTGCGAGCACCAACATGCTAAAAACTGAGACTACTACAAGGTGTGTGTAGCGTGCAGAAAGAAGGCTTGTCATTTCAAAGAAAGAAGAGGAAACCAAAATCCAGGTAGTGAAACGAACACACCAGTATGGGAGATGTGCATGTGGACAGTTTCAAGCAGAGGCTCTTTGTGGACACTTGGAAACAGAGCTGTGAAAAAATTTCGTACGAAGCGGGATTTGGCCAAAGTTGAAAGACCTTCCAAAACCAACCCTAAAGAACTTAGCCAAACAATGAATGTTGCAATGAACTCCTGCAGGAAAGGTGTCTCCATGACACAACTCCCGAGCAGGTAGCTACATTCTGCACAGTACAAAATGCATATGAATTCCAAGCTGAAAACTCACTCCAGAAGGAAGCAATGCGTGTGTTTCTCTCTGAAAGAACACTCAGCCACTAGGCTTTTGCTTGCTCCTTCAAAGTCTTTGTAGAAACGTGTGTTTTCACTGCTGGAATACGTTTTGGGATGCATTGTTTCAATCTCTTGCAAGCCTCATGTTGTTTCTTACACAATGTGGAAAAATAAGGAGTATGTTTCCCAAATCTCTTGAAATCCAGGAAAACCCACACTGCATCACTCTTGCACAAACACGCTCTTTCTCCTAATGTGTTGAGAACATTCAAGATACCAGAAAAGAAGGGCATTTTGTAGTGAAATTCAGACGGGTTTGTAGAAAAGTACATTTCTATTGGCTGCAGAGTGCAAAACCATGATTGACTTCATGGTCTAGATGAAAACCTTACATTTCCAAGTGACCTGAAGTAGGACGTTCACAAAAAGATGTGTTTGCGTGTCTGTGGTGAAAGGAGCTCTAAGTTGTGTATTCAGTGCTGGAGAGTGACACACTCTACATAGGTTACACAGCGTTTTGCGAGAACCAACATGCTAAAAACTGAAACTGCTACAAGGTGTGTGTAGCGTGCAGAAAGAAGGCTTGTCATTTCAAAGAAAGAAGAGGAAACCAAAATCCAGGTAGTGAAACGAACACACCAGTATGGGAGATGTGCATGTGGACAGTTTCAAGCAGAGGCTCTTTGTGGACACTTGGAAACAGAGCTGTGCAAAAATTTCGTACGAAGCGGGATTTGGCCAAAGTTGAAAGACCTTCCAAAACCAACCCTAAAGAACTTAGCCAAACAAGGAATGTTGCAATGAACTCCTGCAGGAAAGGTGTCTCTATGACACAACTCCCGAGCAGGTAGCTACATTCTGCACAGTACAAAATGCATATGAATTCAAGGCTGAAAACTCACTCCAGGAGGAAGCAATGCGTGTGTTTCTCTCTGAAAGAACACTAAGCCACTAGGCTTTTGCTTGCTCTTTCAAAGTCTTTGTAGAAACATGTGTTTTCACTGCTGGAATACGTTTTGGGATGCATTGTTTCAATCTCTTGCAAGCCTCATGTTGTTTCTAACAAAATGTGGAAAAATAAGGAGTATGTTTCCCAAATCACTTGAAATCCAGGAAAACGCACACTGCATCACTCTTGCACAAACACGCTCTTTCTCCTAATGTGTTGAGAACATTCAAGATACCAGAAAAGAAGGGCATTTTGTAGTGAAATTCAGACGGGTTTGTAGAAAAGTACATTTCTATTGGCTGCAGAGTGCAAAACCATGATTGACTTCATGGTCTCGATGAAAACCTTACGTTTACAAGTGACCTGAAGTAGGACGTTCACAAAAAGATGTGTTTGCGTGTCTGTGGTGAAAGGAGCTCTAAGTTGTGTATTCAGTGCTAGAGAGTGACACACTCTACATAGGTTACACAGCGTTTTGCGAGAAACAACATGCTAAAAACTGAAACTGCTACAAGGTGTGTGTAGCGTGCAGAAAGAAGGCTTGTCATTTCAAAGAAAGAAGAGGAAACCAAAATCCAGGTAGTGAAACGAACACACCAGTATGGGAGATGTGCATGTGGACAGTTTCAAGCAGAGGCTCTTTGTGGACACTTGGAAACAGAGCTGTGAAAAAATTTCGTACGAAACGGGATTTGGCCAAAGTTGAAAGACCTTCCAAAACCAACACTAAAGAACTTAGCCAAACAATGAATGTTGCAATGAACTCCTGCAGGAAAGGTGCATCTATGACACAACTCCCGAGCAGGTAGCTACATTCTGCACAATACAAAATGCATATGAATTCAAGGCTGAAAACTCACTCCAGAAGGAAGCAATGCGTGTGTTTCTCTCTGAAAGAACACTCAGCCACTAGGCTTTTGCTTGCTCCTTCAAAGTCTTTGTAGAAACATGTGTTTTCACTGCTGGAATACGTTTTGGGATGCATTGTTTCAATCTCTTGCAAGCCTCATGTTGTTTCTTACACAATGTGGAAAAATAAGGAGTATGTTTCCCAAATCACTTGAAATCCAGGAAAACGCACACTGCATCACTCTTGCACAAACACGCTCTTTCTCCTAATGTGTTGAGAACATTCAAGATACCAGAAAAGAAGGGCATTTTGTAGTGAAATTCAGACGGGTTTGTAGAAAAGTTCATTTCTATTGGCTGCAGAGTGCAAAACCATGATTGACTTCATGGCCTAGATGAAAACCTTACATTTACAAGTGACCTGAAGTAGGACGTTCACAAAAAGATGTGTTTGCGTGTCTGTGGTGAAAGGAGCTCTAAGTTGTGTATTCAGTGCTGGAGAGTGACACACTCTACATAGGTTACACAGCGTTTTGCGAGCACCAACATGCTAAAAACTGAAACTGCTACAAGGTGTGTGTAGCGTGCAGAAAGAAGGCTTCTCATTTCAAAGAAAGAAGAGGAAACCAAAATCCAGGTAGTGAAACGAACACACCAGTATGGGAGATGTGCATGTGGACAGTTTCAAGCAGAGGCTCTTTGTGGACACTTGGAAACAGCGCTGTGAAAAAATTTCGTACGAAGCGGGATTTGGCCAAAGTTGAAAGACCTTCCAAAACCAACCCTAAAGAACTTAGCCAAACAATGAATGTTGCAATGAACTCCTGCAGGAAAGGTGTCTCTATGACACAACTCCCGAGCAGGTAGCTACATTCTGCACAGTACAAAATGCATATGAATTCCAAGCTGAAAACTCACTCCAGAAGGAAGCAGTGCGTGTGTTTCTTTCTGAAAGAACACTCAGCCACTAGGCTTTTGCTTGCTCCTTCAAAGTCTTTGTAGAAACGTGTGTTTTCACTGCTGGAATACGTTTTGGGATGCATTGTTTCAATCTCTTGCAAGCCTCATGTTGTTTCTAACAGAATGTGGAAAAATAAGGAGTATGTTTCCCAAATCACTTGAAATCCAGGAAAACGCACACTGCATCACTCTTGCACAAACACGCTCTTTCTCCTAATGTGTTGAGAACATTCAAGATACCAGAAAAGAAGGGCATTTTGTAGTGAAATTCAGACGGGTTTGAACAAAAGTTCATTTCTATTGGCTGCAGAGGGCAAAACCATGATTGACTTCATGGTCTCGATGAAAACCTTACATTTACAAGTGACATGAAGTAGGACGTTCACAAAAGGATGTGTTTGAGTGTCTGTGGTGAAAGGAGTTCTAATTTGTGTATTCAGTGCTGGTAGTGACACACTCTACATAGGTTACACAGCGTTTTGCGAGCACCAACATGCTAAAAACTGAAACTGCTACAAGGTGTGTGTAGCGTGCAGAAAGAAGGCTTGTCATTTCAAAGAAAGAAGAGGAAACCAAAATCCAGGTAGTGAAACGAACACACCAGTATGGGAGATGTGCATGTGGACAGTTTCAAGCAGAGGCTCTTTGTGGACACTTGGAAACAGAGCTGTGAAAAAATTTCGTACGAAGCGGGATTTGGCCAAAGTTGAAAGGCCTTCCAAAACCAACCCTAAAGAACTTAGCCAAACAATGAATGTTGCAATGAACTCCTGCAGGAAAGGTGTCTCTATGACACAACTCCCGAGCAGGTAGCCACATTCTGCACAGTACAAAATGCATATGAATTCCAAGCTGAAAACTCACTCCAGAAGGAAGCAGTGCGTGTGTTTCTTTCTGAAAGAACACTCAGCCACTAGGCTTTTGCTTGCTCCTTCAAAGTCTTTGTAGAAACGTGTGTTTTCACTGCTGGAATACGTTTTGGGATGCATTGTTTCAATCTCTTGCAAGCCTCATGTTGTTTCTTACAAAATGTGGAAAAATAAGGAGTATGTTTCCCAAATCACTTGAAATCCAGGAAAACGCACACTGCATCACTCTTGCACAAACACGCTCTTTCTCTTAATGTGTTGAGAACATTCAAGATACCAGAAAAGAAGGGCATTTTGTAGTGAAATTCAGACGGGATTGAACAAAAGTACATTTCTATTGGCTGCAGAGTGCAAAACCATGATTGACTTCATGTTCTCGATGAAAACCTTACATTTCCAAGTGACATGAAGTAGGACGTTCACAAAAAGATGTGTTTGAGTGTCTGTGGTGAAGGGAGCTCTAAGTTGTGTATTCAGTGCTGGTAGTGACACACTCTACATACGTTACACAGCGTTTTGCGAGCACCAACATGCTAAAAACTGAAACTGCTACAAGGTGTGTGTAGCGTGCAGAAAGAAGGCTTGTCATTTCAAAGAAAGAAGAGGAAACCAAAATCCAGGTAGTGAAACGAACACACCAGTATGGGAGATGAGCATGTGGACAGTTTCAAGCAGAGGCTCTTTGTGGACACTTGGGAACAGAGCTGTGAAAAAATTTCGTACGAAGCGGGATTTGGCCAAAGTTGAAAGACCTTCCAAAACCAACCCTAAAGAACTTAGCCAAACAATGAATGTTGCAATAAACTCCTGCCGGAAAGGTGCATCTATGACACAACTCCCGTGCAGGTAGCTACATTCTGCACAGTAGAAAATGCATATGAATTCAAGGCTGAAAACTCACTCCAGAAGGAAGCAATGCGTGTGTTTCTCTCTGAAAGAACACTCTGCCACTAGGCTTTTGCTTGCTCCTTCAAAGTTTTTGTAGAAACATGTGTTTTCACTGCTGGAATACGTTTTGGGATGCATTGTTTCAATCTCTTGCAAGCCTCATGTTGTTTCTAACACAATGTGGAAAAATAAGGAGTATGTTTCCCAAATCACTTGAAATCCAGGAAAACGCACACTGCATCACTCTTGCACAAACACGCTCTTTCTCCTAATGTGTTGAGAACATTCAAGATACCAGAAAAGAAGGGCATTTTGTAGTGAAATTCAGACGGGTTTGTAGAAAAGTACATTTCTATTGGCTGCAGAGTGCAAAACCATGATTGACTTCATGGTCTAGATGAAAACCTTACATTTACAAGTGACCTGAAGTAGGACGTTCACAAAAAGATGTGTTTGCGTGTCTGTGGTGAAAGGAGCTCTAAGTTCTGTATTCAGTGCTGGAGAGTGACACACTCTACATAGGTTACACAGCGTTTTGCGAGCACCAACATGCTAAAAACTGAAACTGCTACAAGGTGTGTGTAGCGTGCAGAAAGAAGGCTTGTCATTTCAAAGAAAGAAGAGGAAACCAAAATCCAGGTAGTGAAACAAACACACCAGTATGGGAGATGTGCATGTGGACAGTTTCAAGCAGAGTCTCTTTGTGGACACTTGGAAACAGCGCTGTGAAAAAATTTCGTACGAAGCGGGATTTGGCCAAAGATGAAAGACCTTCCAAAACCAACCCTAAAGAACTTAGCCAAACAATGAATGTTGCAATGAACTCCTGCAGGAAAGGTGTCTCTATGACACAACTCCCGAGCAGGAGGCTACATTCTGCACAGTACAAAATGCATATGAATTCCAAGCTGAAAACTCACTCCAGAAGGAAGCAGTGCGTGTGTTTCTCTCTGAAAGAACACTCAGCCACTAGGCTTTTGCTTGCTCCTTGAAAGTCTTTGTCGAAACGTGTGTTTTCACTGCTGGAATACGTTTTGGGATGCATTGTTTCAATCTCTTGCAAGCCTCATGTTGTTTCTTACACAATGTGGAAAAATAAGGAGTATGTTTCCCAAATCACTTGAAATCAAGGAAAACGCACACTGCATCACTCTTGCACAAACACGCTCTTTCTCCTAATGTGTTGAGAACATTCAAGATACCAGAAAAGAAGGGCATTTTGTAGAGAAATTCAGACGGGTTTGAATAAAAGTACATTTCTATTGGCTATAGGGTGCAAAACCCTGATTGACTTCATGTTCTCGATGAAAACCTTACATTTCCAAGTGACCTGAAGTAGGACGTTCACAAAAAGATGTGTTTGCGTGTCTGTGGTGAAAGGAGCTCTAAGTTGTGTATTCAGTGCTGGAGAGTGACACACTCTACATAGGTTACACAGCGTTTTGCGAGTACCAACATGCTAAAAACTGAAACTGCTACAAGGTGTGTGTAGCGTGCAGAAAGAAGGCTTGTCATTTCAAAGAAAGAAGAGGAAACCAAAATCCAGGTAGTGAAACGAACACACCAGTATGGGAGATGTGCATGTGGACAGTTTCAAGCAGAGGCTCTTTGTGGACACTTGGGAACAGCGCTGTGAAAAAATTTCATACGAAGCGGGATTTGGCCAAAGTTGAAAGACCTTCCAAAACCAACCCTAAAGAACTTAGCCAAACAATGAATGTTGCAATAAACTGCTGCAGGAAAGGTGCATCTATGACACAACTCCCTGGCAGGTAGCTACACTCTGCACAGTACAAAATGCATATGAATTCAAGGCTGAAAACTCACTGAAGAAGGAAGCAATGCGTGTGTTTCTCTCTGAAAGAACACTCAGCCACTAGGCCTTTGCATGCTCCTTCAAAGTCTTTGTAGAAACATGTGTTTTCACTGCTGGAATACGTTTTGGGATGCATTGTTTCAATCTCTTGCAAGCCTCCTGTTGTTTCTTACACAATGTGGAAAAATAAGGAGTATGTTTCCCAAATCACTTGAAATCAAGGAAAACGCACACTGCATCACTCTTGCACAAACACGCTCTTTCTCTTAATGTGTTGAGAACATTCAAGATACCAGAAAAGAAGGGCATTTTGTAGTGAAATTCAGACGGGTTTGTAGAAAAGTACATTTCTATTGGCTGCAGAGTGCAAAACCATGATTGACTTCATGTTCTCGATGAAAACCTTACATTTCCAAGTGACATAAAGTAGGACGTTCACAAAAGGATGTGTTTGAGTGTGGGTGGTGAAAGGAGCTCTAAGTTGTGTATTCAGTGCTGGAGAATGACACACTCTACAAAGGTTACCCAGCGTTTTGCGAGCACCAACATGCTAAAAACTGAAACTGCTACAAGGTGTGTGTAGCGTGCAGAAAGAAGGCTTGTCATTTCAAAGAAAGAAGAGGAAACCAAAATCCAGGTAGTGAAACGAACACACCAGTATGGGAGATGTGCATGTGGACAGTTTCAAGCAGAGTCTCTTTGTGGACACTTGGAAACAGCGCTGTGAAAAAATTTCGTACGAAGCGGGATTTGGCCAAAGATGAAAGACCTTCCAAAACCAACCCTAAAGAACTTAGCCAAACAATGAATGTTGCAATGAACTCCTGCAGGAAAGGTGTCTCTATGACACAACTCCCGAGCAGGAGGCTACATTCTGCACAGTACAAAATGCATATGAATTCCAAGCTGAAAACTCACTCCAGAAGGAAGCAGTGCGTGTGTTTCTCTCTGAAAGAACACTCAGCCACTAGGCTTTTGCTTGCTCCTTGAAAGTCTTTGTCGAAACGTGTGTTTTCACTGCTGGAATACGTTTTGGGATGCATTGTTTCAATCTCTTGCAAGCCTCATGTTGTTTCTTACACAATGTGGAAAAATAAGGAGTATGTTTCCCAAATCACTTGAAATCAAGGAAAACGCACACTGCATCACTCTTGCACAAACACGCTCTTTCTCCTAATGTGTTGAGAACATTCAAGATACCAGAAAAGAAGGGCATTTTGTAGAGAAATTCAGACGGGTTTGAATAAAAGTACATTTCTATTGGCTGTAGGGTGCAAAACCCTGATTGACTTCATGTTCTCGATGAAAACCTTACATTTCCAAGTGACCTGAAGTAGGACGTTCACAAAAAGATGTGTTTGCGTGTCTGTGGTGAAAGGAGCTCTAAGTTGTGTATTCAGTGCTGGAGAGTGACACACTCTACATAGGTTACACAGCGTTTTGCGAGTACCAACATGCTAAAAACTGAAACTGCTACAAGGTGTGTGTAGCGTGCAGAAAGAAGGCTTGTCATTTCAAAGAAAGAAGAGGAAACCAAAATCCAGGTAGTGAAACGAACACACCAGTATGGGAGATGTGCATGTGGACAGTTTCAAGCAGAGGCTCTTTGTGGACACTTGGGAACAGCGCTGTGAAAAAATTTCATACGAAGCGGGATTTGGCCAAAGTTGAAAGACCTTCCAAAACCAACCCTAAAGAACTTAGCCAAACAATGAATGTTGCAATAAACTGCTGCAGGAAAGGTGCATCTATGACACAACTCCCTGGCAGGTAGCTACACTCTGCACAGTACAAAATGCATATGAATTCAAGGCTGAAAACTCACTGAAGAAGGAAGCAATGCGTGTGTTTCTCTCTGAAAGAACACTCAGCCACTAGGCCTTTGCATGCTCCTTCAAAGTCTTTGTAGAAACATGTGTTTTCACTGCTGGAATACGTTTTGGGATGCATTGTTTCAATCTCTTGCAAGCCTCCTGTTGTTTCTTACACAATGTGGAAAAATAAGGAGTATGTTTCCCAAATCACTTGAAATCAAGGAAAACGCACACTGCATCACTCTTGCACAAACACGCTCTTTCTCCTAATGTGTTGAGAACATTCAAGATACCAGAAAAGAAGGGCATTTTGTAGTGAAATTCAGACGGGTTTGTAGAAAAGTACATTTCTGTTGGCTGCAGAGTGCAAAACCATGATTGACTTCATGTTCTCGATGAAAACCTTACATTTCCAAGTGACATGAAGTAGGACGTTCACAAAAGGATGTGTTTGAGTGTCGGTGGTGAAAGGAGCTCTAAGTTGTGTATTCAGTGCTGGAGAATGACACACTCTACATAGGTTACACAGCGTTTTGCGAGCACCAACATGCTAAAAACTGAAACTGCTACAAGGTGTGTGTAGCGTGCAGAAAGAAGGCTTGTCATTTCAAAGAAAGAAGAGGAAACCAAAATCCAGGTAGTGAAACGAACACACCAGTATGGGAGATGTGCATGTGGACAGTTTCAAGCAGAGGCTCTTTGTGGACACTTGGAAACAGAGCTGTGAAAAAATTTCGTACGAAGCGGGATTTGGCCAAAGTTGAAAGGCCTTACAAAACCAACCCTAAAGAACTTAGCCAAACAAGGAATGTTGCAATGAACTCCTGCAGGAAAGGTGTCTCTATGACACAACTCCTGAGCAGGTAGCTACATTCTGCACAGTACAAAATGCATATGAATTCCAAGCTAAAACTCACTCCAAAAGGAAGCAGTGCGTGTGTTTCTTTCTGAAAGAACACTCAGCCACTAGGCTTTTGCTTGCTCCTTCAAAGTCTTTGTAGAAAGGTGTGTTTTCACTGCTGGAATACGTTTTGGGATGCATTGTTTCAATCTCTTGCAAGCCTCATGTTGTTTCTAACAGAATGTGGAAAAATAAGGAGTATGTTTCCCAAATCACTTGAAATCCAGGAAAACGCACACTGCATCACTCTTGCACGAACACGCTCTTTCTCCTAATGTGTTGAGAACATTCAAGATACCAGAAAAGAAGGGCATTTTGTAGTGAAATTCAGACGGGTTTGAACAAAAGTTCATTTCTATTGGCTGCAGAGGGCAAAACCATGATTGACTTCATGGTCTCGATGAAAACCTTACATTTACAAGTGACATGAAGTAGGACGTTCACAAAAGGATGTGTTTGAGTGTCTGTGGTAAAGGAGTTCTAATTTGTGTATTCAGTGCTGGTAGTGACACACTCTACATAGGTTACACAGCGTTTTGCGAGCACCAACATGCTAAAAACTGAAACTGCTACAAGGTGTGTGTAGCGTGCAGAAAGAAGGCTTGTCATTTCAAAGAAAGAAGAGGAAACCAAAATCCAGGTAGTGAAACGAACACACCAGTATGGGAGATGTGCATGTGGACAGTTTCAAGCAGAGGCTCTTTGTGGACACTTGGAAACAGAGCTGTGAAAAAATTTCGTACGAAGCGGGATTTGGCCAAAGTTGAAAGGCCTTCCAAAACCAACCCTAAAGAACTTAGCCAAACAATGAATGTTGCAATGAACTCCTGCAGGAAAGGTGTCTCTATGACACAACTCCCGAGCAGGTAGCCACATTCTGCACAGTACAAAATGCATATGAATTCCAAGCTGAAAACTCACTCCAGAAGGAAGCAGTGCGTGTGTTTCTTTCTGAAAGAACACTCAGCCACTAGGCTTTTGCTTGCTCTTTCAAAGTCTTTGTAGAAACATGTGTTTTCACTGCTGGAATACGTTTTGGGATGCATTGTTTCAATCTCTTGCAAGCCTCATGTTGTTTCTAACACAATGTGGAAAAATAAGGAGTATGTTTCCCAAATCACTTGAAATCCAGGAAAACGCACACTGCATCACTCTTGCACAAACACGCTCTTTCTCCTAATGTGTTGAGAACATTCAAGATACCAGAAAAGAAGGGCATTTTGTAGTGAAATTCAGACGGGTTTGTAGAAAAGTACATTTCTATTGGCTGCAGAGTGCAAAACCATGATTGACTTCATGGTCTAGATGAAAACCTTACATTTACAAGTGACCTGAAGTAGGACGTTCACAAAAAGATGTGTTTGCGTGTCTGTGGTGAAAGGAGCTCTAAGTTGTGTATTCAGTGCTGGTAGTGACACACTCTACATAGGTTACACAGCGTTTTGCGAGCACCAACATGCTAAAAACTGAAACTGCTACAAGGTGTGTGTAGCGTGCAGAAAGAAGGCTTGTCATTTCAAAGAAAGAAGAGGAAACCAAAATCCAGGTAGTGAAACGAACACACCAGTATGGGAGATGTGCATGTGGACAGTTTCAAGCAGAGGCTCTTTGTGGACACTTGGGAACAGCGCTGTGAAAAAATTTCGTACGAAGCGGGATTTGGCCAAGGTTGAAAGACCTTCCAAAACCAACCCTAAAGAACTTAGCCAAACAATGAATGTTGCAATAAACTCCTGCAGGAAAGGTGCATCTATGACACAACTCCCGAGCAGGTAGCTACATTCTGCACAGTACAAAATGCATATGAATTCAAGGCTGAAAACTCACTCCAGAAGGAAGCAATGCGTGTGTTTCTCTCTGAAAGAACACTCAGCCACTAGGCTTTTGCTTGCTCCTTCAAAGTCTTTGTAGAAACCTGTGTTTTCACTGCTGGAATACGTTTTGGGATGCATTGTTTCAATCTCTTGCAAGCCTCATGTTGTTTCTAACACAATGTGGAAAAATAGGAGTATGTTTCCCAAATCACTTGAAATCCAGGAAAACGCACACTGCATCACTCTTGCACAAACACGCTCTTTCTCCTAATGTGTTGAGAACATTCAAGATACCAGAAAAGAAGGGCATTTTGTAGTGAAATTCAGACGGGTTTGTAGAAAAGTACATTTCTATTGGCTGCAGAGTGCAAAACCATGATTGACGTCATGGTCTAGCTTAAAACCTTACATTTACAAGTGACCTGAAGTAGGACGTTCACAAAAAGATGTGTTTGCGTGTCTGTGGTGAAAGGAGCTCTAAGTTGTGTATTCAGTGCTGGAGAGTGACACACTCTACATAGGTTACACAGCGTTTTGCGAGAACCAACATGCTAAAAACTGAAACTGCTACAAGGTGCGTGTAGCGTGCAGAAAGAAGGCTTGTCATTTCAAAGAAAGAAGAGGAAACCAAAATCCAGGTAGTGAAACGAACACACCAGTATGGGAGATGTGCATGTGGACAGTTTCAAGCAGAGGCTCTTTGTGGACACTTGGGAACAGCGCTGTTAAAAAATTTCGTACGAAGCGGGATTTGGCCAAAGTTGAAAGACCTTCCAAAACCAACCCTAAAGAACTTAGCCTAACAATGAATGTTGCAATAAACTCCTGCAGGAAAGGTGCATCTATGACACAACTCCATGGCAGGTAGCTACATTCTGCACCGTACAAAATGCATATGAATTCAAGGCTGAAACCTCACTGCAGAAGGAAGCAATGCGTGTGTTTCTCTCTGAAAGAACACTCAGCCACTAGGCTTTTGCTTGCTCCTTCAAAGTCTTTGTAGAAACATGTGTTTTCACTGCTGGAATACGTTTTGGGATGCATTGTTTCAATCTCTTGCAAGCCTCATGTTGTTTCTAACACAATGTGGAAAAATAAGGAGTATGTTTCCCAAATCACTTGAAATCCAGGAAAACGCACACTGCATCACTCTTGCACAAACACGCTCTTTCTCCTAATGTGTTGAGAACATTCAAGATACCAGAAAAGAAGGGCATTTTGTAGTGAAATTCAGACGGGTTTGAACAAAAGTACATTTCTATTGGCTGCAGAGTGCAAAACCATGATTGACTTCATGTTCTCGATGAAAAGCTTACATTTCCAAGTGACATGAAGTAGGACGTTCACAAAAGGATGTGTTTGAGTGTCTGTGGTGAAAGGAGCTCTAAGTTGTGTATTCAGTGCTGGAGAGTGACACACTCTACATAGGTTACACAGCGTTTTGCGAGAACCAACATGCTAAAAACTGATACTGCTACAAGGTGTGTGTAGCGTGCAGAAAGAAGGCTTGTCATTTCAAAGAAAGAAGAGGAAACCAAAATCCAGGTAGTGAAACGAACACACCAGTATGGGAGATGTGCATGTGGACAGTTTCAAGCAGAGGCTCTTTGTGGACACTTGGAAACAGAGCTGTGAAAAAATTTCGTACGAAGCGGGATTAGGCCAAAGTTGAAAGAACTTCCAAAACCAACCCTAAAGAACTTAGCCAAACAAGGAATGTTGCAATAAACTCCTGCAGGAAAGGTGCATCTATGACACAACTCCCTGGCAGGTAGCTATATTCTGCACAGTACAAAATGCATATGAATTCAAGGCTGAAACCTCACTGCAGAAGGAAGCAATGTGTGTGTTTCTCTCTGAAAGAACACTCAGCCACTAGGCTTTTGCTTGCTCCTTCAAAGTCTTTGTAGAAACATGTGTTTTCACTGCTGGAATACGTTTTGGGATGCATTGTTTCAATCTCTTGCAAGCCTCATGTTGTTTCTAACACAATGTGGAAAAATAAGGAGTATGTTTCCCAAATCACTTGAAATCCAGGAAAACGCACACTGCATCACTCTTGCACAAACACGCTCTTTCTCCTAATGTGTTGAGAACATTCAAGATACCAGAAAAGAAGGGCATTTTGTAGTGAAATTCAGACGGGTTTGTAGAAAAGTACATTTCTATTGGCTGCAGAGTGCAAAACCATGATTGACTTCATGGTCTAGATGAAAACCTTACATTTACAAGTTACCTGAAGTTGGACGTTCACAAAAAGATGTGTTTGCGTGTCTGTGGTGAAAGGAGCTCTAAGTTGTATATTCAGTGCTGGTAGTGACACACTCTACATAGGTTACACAGCGTTTTGCGAGCACCAACATCCTAAAAACTGAAACTGCTACAAGGTGTGTGTAGCGTGCAGAAAGAAGGCTTGTCATTTCAAAGAAAGAAGAGGAAACCAAAATCCAGGTAGTGAAACGAACACACCAGTATGGGAGATGTGCATGTGGACAGTTTCAAGCAGAGGCTCTTTGTGGACACTTGGGAAGAGCGCTGTGAAAAAATTTCGTACGAAGCGGGATTTGGCCAAAGTTGAAAGACCTTCCAAAACCAACCCTAAAGAGCTTAGCCAAAAAATGAATTTTGCAATAAACTCCGGCAGGAAAGGTGCATCTATGACACAACTCCCGTGCAGGTAGCTACATTCTGCACAGTACAAAATGCATATGAATTCAAGGCTGAAAACTCACTCCAGGAGGAAGCAATGCGTGTGTTTCTCTCTGAAAGAACACTCAGCCACTAAGCTTTTGCTTGCTCCTTCAAAGTCTTTGTAGAAACATGTGTTTTCACTGCTGGAATACGTTTTGGGATGCATTGTTTCAATCTCTTGCAAGCCTCATGTTGTTTCTAACAAAATGTGGAAAAATAAGGAGTATGTTTCCCAAATCACTTGAAATCCAGGAAAACGCACACTGCATCACTCTTGCACAATCACGCTCTTTCTCCTAATGTGTTGAGAACATTCAAGATACCAGAAAAGAAGGGCATTTTGTAGTGAAATTCAGACGGGTTTGAACAAAAGTACATTTCTATTGGCTGCAGAGTGCAAAACCATGATTGACTTCATGGTCTAGGTGAAAACCTTACATTTCCAAGTGACCTGAAGTAGGACGTTCACAAAAAGATGTGTTTGCGTGTCTGTGGTGAAAGGAGCTCTAAGTTGTGTATTCAGTGCTGGTAGTGACACACTCTACATAGGTTACACAGCGTTTTGCGAGCACCAACATCCTAAAAACTGAAACTGCTACAAGGTGTGTGTAGCGTGCAGAAAGAAGGCTTGTCATTTCAAAGAAAGAAGAGGAAACCAAAATCCAGGTAGTGAAACGAACACACCAATATGGGAGATGTGCATGTGGACAGTTTCAAGCAGAGGCTCTTTGTGGACACTTGGGAACAGCGCTGTGAAAAAATTTCGTACGAAGCGGGATTTGGCCAAAGTTGAAAGACCTTCCAAAACCAACCCTAAAGAACTTAGCCTAACAATGAATGTTGCAATAAACTCCTGCAGGAAAGGTGCATCTATGACACAACTCCATGGCAGGTAGCTACATTCTGCACAGTACAAAATGCATATGAATTCAAGGCTGAAACCTCACTGCAGAAGGAAGCAATGCGTGTGTTTCTCTCTGAAAGAACACTCAGCCACTAGGCTTTTGCTTGCTCCTTCAAAGTCTTTGTAGAAACATGTGTTTTCACTGCTGGAATACGTTTTGGGATGCATTGTTTCAATCTCTTGCAAGCCTCATGTTGTTTCTAACACAATGTGGAAAAATAAGGAGTATGTTTCCCAAATCACTTGAAATCCAGGAAAACGCACACTGCATCACTCTTGCACAAACACGCTCTTTCTCCTAATGTGTTGAGAACATTCAAGATACCAGAAAAGAAGGGCATTTTGTAGTGAAATTCAGACGGGTTTGAACAAAAGTACATTTCTATTGGCTGCAGAGTGCAAAACCATGATTGACTTCATGTTCTCGATGAAAAGCTTACATTTCCAAGTGACATGAAGTAGGACGTTCACAAAAGGATGTGTTTGAGTGTCTGTGGTGAAAGGAGCTCTAAGTTGTGTATTCAGTGCTGGAGAGTGACACACTCTACATAGGTTACACAGCGTTTTGCGAGAACCAACATGCTAAAAACTGAAACTGCTACAAGGTGTGTGTAGCGTGCAGAAAGAAGGCTTGTCATTTCAAAGAAAGAAGAGGAAACCAAAATCCAGGTAGTGAAACGAACACACCAGTATGGGAGATGTGCATGTGGACAGTTTCAAGCAGAGGCTCTTTGTGGACACTTGGAAACAGAGCTGTGAAAAAATTTCGTACGAAGCGGGATTTGGCCAAAGTTGAAAGAACTTCCAAAACCAACCCTAAAGAACTTAGCCAAACAATGAATGTTGCAATGAACTCCTGCATTATAGGTGTCTCTATGACACAACTCCCGAGCAGGTAGCTACATTCTGCACAGTACAAAATGCATATGAATTCCAAGGTGAAAACTCACTCCAGAAGGAAGCAGTGCGTGTGTTTCTCTCTGAAAGAACACTCAGCCACTAGGCTTGTGCTTGCTCCTTCAAAGTCTTTGTAGAAACATGTGTTTTCACTGCTGGAATACGTTTTGGGATGCATTGTTTCAATCTCTTGCAAGCCTCATGTTGTTTCTTACACAATGTGGAAAAATAAGGAGTATGTTTCCCAAATCACTTGAAATCAAGGAAAACGCACACTGCATCACTCTTGCACAAACACGCTCTTTCTCCTAATGTGTTGAGAACATTCAAGATACCAGAAAAGAAGGGCATTTTGTAGTGAAATTCAGACGGGTTTGTAGAAAAGTACATTTCTATTGGCTGCAGAGTGCAAAACCATGATTGACTTCATGTTCTCGATGAAAACCTTACATTTCCAAGTGACATGAAGTAGGACGTTCACAAAAGGATGTGTTTGAGTGTCTGTGGTGAAGGGAGCTCTAAGTTGTGTATTCAGTGCTGGTAGTGACACACTCTACATAGGTTACACAGCGTTTTGCGAGCACCAACATGCTAAAAACTGAAACTGCTACAAGGTGTGTGTAGCGTTCAGAAAGAAGGCTTGTCATTTCAAAGAAAGAAGAGGAAACCAAAATCCAGGTAGTGAAACGAACACACCAGTATGGGAGATGTGCATGTGGACAGTTTCAAGCAGAGGCTCTTTGTGGACACTTGGAAACAGAGCTGTGAAAAAATTTCGTACGAAGCGGGATTTGGCCAAAGTTGAAGACCTTCCAAAACCAACCCTAAAGAACTTAGCCAAACAATGAATGTTGCAATGAACTCCTGCATTATAGGTGTCTCTATGACACAACTCACGAGCAGGTAGCTCCATTCTGCACAGTACAAAATGCATATGAATTCCAAGGTGAAAACTCACTCCAGAAGGAAGCAGTGCGTGTGTTTCTCTCTGAAAGAACACTCAGCCACTAGGCTTGTGCTTGCTCCTTCAAAGTCTTTGTAGAAACGTGTGTTTTCACTGCTGGAATACGTTTTGGGATGCATTGTTTCAATCTCTTGCAAGCCTCATGTTGTTTCTTACACAATGTGGAAAAATAAGGAGTATGTTTCCCAAATCACTTGAAATCAAGGAAAACGCACACTGCATCACTCTTGCACAAACACGCTCTTTCTCCTAATGTGTTGAGAACATTCAAGATACCAGAAAAGAAGGGCATTTTGTAGTGAAATTCAGACGGGTTTGAACAAAAGTACATTTCTATTGGCTGGAGAGTGCAAAACCATGATTGACTTCATGTTCTCGATGAAAACCTTACATTTCCAAGTGACATGAAGTAGGACGTTCACAAAAGGATGTGTTTGAGTGTCTGTGGTGAAGGGAGCTCTAAGTTGTGTATTCAGTGCTGGTAGTGACACACTCTACATAGGTTACACAGCGTTTTGCGAGCACTAACATGCTAAAAACTGAAACTGCTACAAGGTGTGTGTAGCGTTCAGAAAGAAGGCTTGTCATTTCAAAGAAAGAAGAGGAAACCAAAATCCAGGTAGTGAAACGAACACACCAGTATGGGAGATGTGCATGTGGACAGTTTCAAGAAGAGGCTCTTTGAGGACACTTGGAAACAGCGCTGTGAAAAAATTTCGTACGAAGCGGGATTTGGCCAAAGTTGAAAGACCTTCCAAAACCAACCCTAAAGAACTTAGCCTAACAATGAATGTTGCAATAAACTCCTGCAGGAAAGGTGCATCTATGACACAACTCCCTGGCAGGTAGCTACATTCTGCACAGTACAAAATGCATATGAATTCAAGGCTGAAACCTCACTGCAGAAGGAAGCAATGCGTGTGTTTCTCTCTGAAAGAACACTCAGCCACTAGGCTTTTGCTTGCTCCTTCAAAGTCTTTGTAGAAACATGTGTTTTCACTGCTGGAATACGTTTTGGGATGCATTGTTTCAATCTCTTGCAAGCCTCATGTTGTTTCTAACACAATGTGGAAAAATAAGGAGTATGTTTCCCAAATCACTTGAAATCCAGGAAAACGCACACTGCATCACTCTTGCACAAACACGCTCTTTCTCCTAATGTGTTGAGAACATTCAAGATACCAGAAAAGAAGGGCATTTTGTAGTGAAATTCAGACGGGTTTGTACAAAAGTACATTTCTATTGGCTGCAGAGTGCAAAACCATGATTGACTTCATGGTCTAGATGAAAACCTTACATTTACAAGTTACCTGAAGTAGGACGTTCACAAAAAGATGTGTTTGCGTGTCTGTGGTGAAAGGGGCTCTAAGTTGTGTATTCAGTGCTGGTAGTGACACACTCTACATAGGTTACACAGCGTTTTGCGAGCACCAACATCCTAAAAACTGAAACTGCTACAAGGTGTGTGTAGCGTGCAGAAAGAAGGCTTGTCATTTCAAAGAAAGAAGAGGAAACCAAAATCCAGGTAGTGAAACGAACACACCAGTATGGGAGATGTGCATGTGGACAGTTTCAAGCAGAGGCTCTTTGTGGACACTTGGGAACAGCGCTGTGAAAAAATTTCGTACGAAGCGGGATTTGGCCAAAGTTGAAAGACCTTCCAAAACCAACCCTAAAGAACTTAGCCAAACAATGAATTTTGCAATAAACTCCGGCAGGAAAGGTGCATCTATGACACAACTCCCGTGCAGGTAGCTACATTCTGCACAGTACAAAATGCATATGAATTCAAGGCTGAAAACTCACTCCAGGAGGAAGCAATGCGTGTGTTTCTCTCTGAAAGAACACTCAGCCACTAGGCTTTTGCTTGCTCCTTCAAAGTCTTTGTAGAAACATGTGTTTTCACTGCTGGAATACGTTTTGGGATGCATTGTTTCAATCTCTTGCAAGCCTCATGTTGTTTCTAACAAAATGTGGAAAAATAAGGAGTATGTTTCCCAAATCACTTGAAATCCAGGAAAACGCACACTGCATCACTCTTGCACAATCACGCTCTTTCTCCTAATGTGTTGAGAACATTCAAGATACCAGAAAAGAAGGGCATTTTGTAGTGAAATTCAGACGGGTTTGAACAAAAGTTCATTTCTATTGGCTGCAGAGTGCAAAACCATGATTGACGTCATGGTCTAGATGAAAACCTTACATTTACAAGTGACCTGAAGTAGGACGTTCACAAAAAGATGTGTTTGCGTGTCTGTGGTGAAAGGAGCTCTAAGTTGTGTATTCAGTGCTGGAGAGTGACACACTCTACATAGGTTACACAGCGTTTTGCGAGAACCAACATGCTAAAAACTGAAACTGCTACAAGGTGTGTGTAGCGTGCAGAAAGAAGGCTTGTCATTTCAAAGAAAGAAGAGGAAACCAAAATCCAGGTAGTGAAACGAACACACCAGTATGGGAGATGTGCATGTGGACAGTTTCAAGCAGAGGCTCTTTGTGGACACTGGGAAACAGAGCTGTGAAAAAATTTCGTACGAAGCGGGATTTGGCCAAAGTTGAAAGACCTTCCAAAACCAACCCTAAAGAACTTAGCCAAACAATGAATGTTGCAATGAACTCCTGCATTATAGGTGTCTCTATGACACAACTCCCGAGCAGGTAGCTACATTCTGCACAGTACAAAATGCATATGAATTCCAAGGTGAAAACTCACTCCAGAAGGAAGCAGTGCGTGTGTTTCTCTCTGAAAGAACACTCAGCCACTAGGCTTGTGCTTGCTCCTTCAAAGTCTTTGTAGAAACATGTGTTTTCACTGCTGGAATACGTTTTGGGATGCATTGTTTCAATCTCTTGCAAGCCTCATGTTGTTTCTTACACAATGTGGAAAAATAAGGAGTATGTTTCCCAAATCACTTGAAATCCAGGAAAACGCACACTGCATCACTCTTGCACAAACACGCTCTTTCTCCTAATGTGTTGAGAACATTCAAGATACCAGAAAAGAAGGGCATTTTGTAGTGAAATTCAGACGGGTTTGTAGAAAAGTACATTTCTATTGGCTGCAGAGTGCAAAACCATGATTGACTTCATGTTCTCGATGAAAACCTTACATTTCCAAGTGACATGAAGTAGGACGTTCACAAAAGGATGTGTTTGAGTGTCTGTGGTGAAGGGAGCTCTAAGTTGTGTATTCAGTGCTGGTAGTGACACACTCTACATAGGTTACACAGCGTTTTGCGAGCACCAACATGCTAAAAACTGAAACTGCTACAAGGTGTGTGTAGCGTTCAGAAAGAAGGCTTGTCATTTCAAAGAAAGAAGAGGAAACCAAAATCCAGGTAGTGAAACGAACACACCAGTATGGGAGATGTGCATGTGGACAGTTTCAAGCAGAGGCTCTTTGTGGACACTTGGAAACAGAGCTGTGAAAAAATTTCGTACGAAGCGGGATTTGGCCAAAGTTGAAGACCTTCCAAAACCAACCCTAAAGAACTTAGCCAAACAATGAATGTTGCAATGAACTCCTGCATTATAGGTGTCTCTATGACACAACTCACGAGCAGGTAGCTCCATTCTGCACAGTACAAAATGCATATGAATTCCAAGGTGAAAACTCACTCCAGAAGGAAGCAGTGCGTGTGTTTCTCTCTGAAAGAACACTCAGCCACTAGGCTTGTGCTTGCTCCTTCAAAGTCTTTGTAGAAACGTGTGTTTTCACTGCTGGAATACGTTTTGGGATGCATTGTTTCAATCTCTTGCAAGCCTCATGTTGTTTCTTACACAATGTGGAAAAATAAGGAGTATGTTTCCCAAATCACTTGAAATCAAGGAAAACGCACACTGCATCACTCTTGCACAAACACGCTCTTTCTCCTAATGTGTTGAGAACATTCAAGATACCAGAAAAGAAGGGCATTTTGTAGTGAAATTCAGACGGGTTTGAACAAAAGTACATTTCTATTGGCTGGAGAGTGCAAAACCATGATTGACTTCATGGTCTAGATGAAAACCTTACATTTCCAAGTGACATGAAGTAGGACGTTCACAAAAGGATGTGTTTGAGTGTCTGTGGTGAAGGGAGCTCTAAGTTGTGTATTCAGTGCTGGTAGTGACACACTCTACATAGGTTACACAGCGTTTTGCGAGCACTAACATGCTAAAAACTGAAACTGCTACAAGGTGTGTGTAGCGTTCAGAAAGAAGGCTTGTCATTTCAAAGAAAGAAGAGGAAACCAAAATCCAGGTAGTGAAACGAACACACCAGTATGGGAGATGTGCATGTGGACAGTTTCAAGAAGAGGCTCTTTGAGGACACTTGGAAACAGCGCTGTGAAAAAATTTCGTACGAAGCGGGATTTGGCCAAAGTTGAAAGACCTTCCAAAACCAACCCTAAAGAACTTAGCCTAACAATGAATGTTGCAATAAACTCCTGCAGGAAAGGTGCATCTATGACACAACTCCCTGGCAGGTAGCTACATTCTGCACAGTACAAAATGCATATGAATTCAAGGCTGAAACCTCACTGCAGAAGGAAGCAATGCGTGTGTTTCTCTCTGAAAGAACACTCAGCCACTAGGCTTTTGCTTGCTCCTTCAAAGTCTTTGTAGAAACATGTGTTTTCACTGCTGGAATACGTTTTGGGATGCATTGTTTCAATCTCTTGCAAGCCTCATGTTGTTTCTAACACAATGTGGAAAAATAAGGAGTATGTTTCCCAAATCACTTGAAATCCAGGAAAACGCACACTGCATCACTCTTGCACAAACACGCTCTTTCTCCTAATGTGTTGAGAACATTCAAGATACCAGAAAAGAAGGGCATTTTGTAGTGAAATTCAGACGGGTTTGTAGAAAAGTACATTTCTATTGGCTGCAGAGTGCAAAACCCTGATTGACTTCATGTTCTCGATGAAAACCTTACATTTCCAAGTGACCTGAAGTAGGACGTTCACAAAAAGATGTGTTTGCGTGTCTGTGGTGAAAGGAGCTCTAAGTTGTGTATTCAGTGCTGGAGAGTGACACACTCTACATAGGTTACACAGCGTTTTGCGAGCACCAACATGCTAAAAACTGAAACTGCTACAAGGTGTGTGTAGCGTTCAGAAAGAAGGCTTGTCATTTCAAAGAAAGAAGAGGAAACCAAAATCCAGGTAGTGAAACGAACACACCAGTATGGGAGATGTGCATGTGGACAGTTTCAAGCAGAGGCTCTTTGTGGACACTTGGAAACAGCGCTGTGAAAAAATTTCGTACGAAGCGGGATTTGGCCAAAGTTGAAAGACCTTCCAAAACCAACCCTAAAGAACTTAGCCAAACAAGGAATGTTGCAATAAACTCCTGCAGGAAAGGTGCATCTATGACACAACTCCCTGGCAGGTAGCTACATTCTGCACAGTACAAAATGCATATGAATTCAAGGCTGAAACCTCACTGCAGAAGGAAGCCATGCGTGTGTTTCTCTCTGAAAGAACACTCAGCCACTAGGCTTTTGCTTGCTCCTTCAAAGTCTTTGTAGAAACATGTGTTTTCACTGCTGGAATACGTTTTGGGATGCATTGTTTCAATCTCTTGCAAGCCTCATGTTGTTTCTAACACAATGTGGAAAAATAAGGAGTATGTTTCCCAAATCACTTGAAATCCAGGAAAACGCACACTGCATCACTCTTGCACAAACACGCTCTTTCTCCTAATGTGTTGAGAACATTCAAGATACCAGAAAAGAAGGGCATTTTGTAGTGAAATTCAGACGGGTTTGTAGAAAAGTACATTTCTATTGGCTGCAGAGTGCAAAACCCTGATTGACTTCATGTTCTCGATGAAAACCTTACATTTCCAAGTGACCTGAAGTAGGACGTTCACAAAAAGATGTGTTTGCGTGTCTGTGGTGAAAGGAGCTCTAAGTTGTGTATTCAGTGCTGGAGAGTGACACACTCTACATAGGTTACACAGCGTTTTGCGAGTACCAACATGCTAAAAACTGAAACTGCTACAAGGTGTGTGTAGCGTGCAGAAAGAAGGCTTGTCATTTCAAAGAAAGAAGAGGAAACCAAAATCCAGGTAGTGAAACGAACACACCAGTATGGGAGATGTGCATGTGGACAGTTTCAAGCAGAGGCTCTTTGTGGACACTTGGGAACAGCGCTGTGAAAAAATTTCGTACGAAGCGGGATTTGGCCAAAGTTGAAAGACCTTCCAAAACCAACCCTAAAGAACTTAGCCAAACAATGAATGTTGCAATAAATTCCTGCAGGAAAGGTGCATCTATGACACAACTCCCTGGCAGGTAGCTACATTCTGCACAGTACAAAATGCATATGAATTCAAGGCTGAAAACTCACTCCAGAAGGAAGCAATGCGTGTGTTTCTCTCTGAAAGAACACTCAGCCACTAGGCTTTTGCTTGCTCCTTCAAAGTCTTTGTAGAAACATGTGTTTTCACTGCTGGAATACGTTTTGGGATGCATTGTTTCAATCTCTTGCAAGCCTCATGTTGTTTCTAACACAATGTGGAAAAATAAGGAGTATGTTTCCCAAATCACTTGAAATCCAGGAAAACGCACACTGCATCACTCTTGCACAAACACGCTCTTTCTCCTAATGTGTTGAGAACATTCAAGATACCAGAAAAGAAGGGCATTTTGTAGTGAAATTCAGACGGGTTTGTAGAAAAGTACATTTCTATTGGCTGCAGAGTGCAAAACCATGATTGACTTCATGTTCTCGATGAAAACCTTACATTTCCAAGTGACATAAAGTAGGACGTTCACAAAAGGATGTGTTTGAGTGTGGGTGGTGAAAGGAGCTCTAAGTTGTGTATTCAGTGCTGGAGAATGACACACTCTACAAAGGTTACCCAGCGTTTTGCGAGCACCAACATGCTAAAAACTGAAACTGCTACAAGGTGTGTGTAGCGTGCAGAAAGAAGGCTTGTCATTTCAAAGAAAGAAGAGGAAACCAAAATCCAGGTAGTGAAACGAACACACCAGTATGGGAGATGTGCATGTGGACAGTTTCAAGCAGAGTCTCTTTGTGGACACTTGGAAACAGCGCTGTGAAAAAATTTCGTACGAAGCGGGATTTGGCCAAAGATGAAAGACCTTCCAAAACCAACCCTAAAGAACTTAGCCAAACAATGAATGTTGCAATGAACTCCTGCAGGAAAGGTGTCTCTATGACACAACTCCCGAGCAGGAGGCTACATTCTGCACAGTACAAAATGCATATGAATTCCAAGCTGAAAACTCACTCCAGAAGGAAGCAGTGCGTGTGTTTCTCTCTGAAAGAACACTCAGCCACTAGGCTTTTGCTTGCTCCTTGAAAGTCTTTGTCGAAACGTGTGTTTTCACTGCTGGAATACGTTTTGGGATGCATTGTTTCAATCTCTTGCAAGCCTCATGTTGTTTCTTACACAATGTGGAAAAATAAGGAGTATGTTTCCCAAATCACTTGAAATCAAGGAAAACGCACACTGCATCACTCTTGCACAAACACGCTCTTTCTCCTAATGTGTTGAGAACATTCAAGATACCAGAAAAGAAGGGCATTTTGTAGAGAAATTCAGACGGGTTTGAATAAAAGTACATTTCTATTGGCTGTAGGGTGCAAAACCCTGATTGACTTCATGTTCTCGATGAAAACCTTACATTTCCAAGTGACCTGAAGTAGGACGTTCACAAAAAGATGTGTTTGCGTGTCTGTGGTGAAAGGAGCTCTAAGTTGTGTATTCAGTGCTGGAGAGTGACACACTCTACATAGGTTACACAGCGTTTTGCGAGTACCAACATGCTAAAAACTGAAACTGCTACAAGGTGTGTGTAGCGTGCAGAAAGAAGGCTTGTCATTTCAAAGAAAGAAGAGGAAACCAAAATCCAGGTAGTGAAACGAACACACCAGTATGGGAGATGTGCATGTGGACAGTTTCAAGCAGAGGCTCTTTGTGGACACTTGGGAACAGCGCTGTGAAAAAATTTCATACGAAGCGGGATTTGGCCAAAGTTGAAAGACCTTCCAAAACCAACCCTAAAGAACTTAGCCAAACAATGAATGTTGCAATAAACTGCTGCAGGAAAGGTGCATCTATGACACAACTCCCTGGCAGGTAGCTACACTCTGCACAGTACAAAATGCATATGAATTCAAGGCTGAAAACTCACTGAAGAAGGAAGCAATGCGTGTGTTTCTCTCTGAAAGAACACTCAGCCACTAGGCCTTTGCATGCTCCTTCAAAGTCTTTGTAGAAACATGTGTTTTCACTGCTGGAATACGTTTTGGGATGCATTGTTTCAATCTCTTGCAAGCCTCCTGTTGTTTCTTACACAATGTGGAAAAATAAGGAGTATGTTTCCCAAATCACTTGAAATCAAGGAAAACGCACACTGCATCACTCTTGCACAAACACGCTCTTTCTCCTAATGTGTTGAGAACATTCAAGATACCAGAAAAGAAGGGCATTTTGTAGTGAAATTCAGACGGGTTTGTAGAAAAGTACATTTCTATTGGCTGCAGAGTGCAAAACCATGATTGACTTCATGTTCTCGATGAAAACCTTACATTTCCAAGTGACATGAAGTAGGACGTTCACAAAAGGATGTGTTTGAGTGTGGGTGGTGAAAGGAGCTCTAAGTTGTGTATTCAGTGCTGGAGAATGACACACTCTACATAGGTTACACAGCGTTTTGCGAGCACCAACATGCTAAAAACTGAAACTGCTACAAGGTGTGTGTAGCGTGCAGAAAGAAGGCTTGTCATTTCAAAGAAAGAAGAGGAAACCAAAATCCAGGTAGTGAAACGAACACACCAGTATGGGAGATGTGCATGTGGACAGTTTCAAGCAGAGGCTCTTTGTGGACACTTGGAAACAGAGCTGTGAAAAAATTTCGTACGAAGCGGGATTTGGCCAAAGTTGAAAGGCCTTCCAAAACCAACCCTAAAGAACTTAGCCAAACAAGGAATGTTGCAATGAACTCCTGCATGAAAGGTGTCTCTATGACACAACTCCTGAGCAGGTAGCTACATTCTGCACAGTACAAAATGCATATGAATTCCAAGCTAAAACTCACTCCAGAAGGAAGCAGTGCGTGTGTTTCTTTCTGAAAGAACACTCAGCCACTAGGCTTTTGCTTGCTCCTTCAAAGTCTTTGTAGAAACGTGTGTTTTCACTGCTGGAATACGTTTTGGGATGCATTGTTTCAATCTCTTGCAAGCCTCATGTTGTTTCTAACAGAATGTGGAAAAATAAGGAGTATGTTTCCCAAATCACTTGAAATCCAGGAAAACGCACACTGCATCACTCTTGCACGAACACGCTCTTTCTCCTAATGTGTTGAGAACATTCAAGATACCAGAAAAGAAGGGCATTTTGTAGTGAAATTCAGACGGGTTTGAACAAAAGTTCATTTCTATTGGCTGCAGAGGGCAAAACCATGATTGACTTCATGGTCTCGATGAAAACCTTACATTTACAAGTGACATGAAGTAGGACGTTCACAAAAGGATGTGTTTGAGTGTCTGTGGTGAAAGGAGTTCTAATTTGTGTATTCAGTGCTGGTAGTGACACACTCTACATAGGTTACACAGCGTTTTGCGAGCACCAACATGCTAAAAACTGAAACTGCTACAAGGTGTGTGTAGCGTGCAGAAAGAAGGCTTGTCATTTCAAAGAAAGAAGAGGAAACCAAAATCCAGGTAGTGAAACGAACACACCAGTATGGGAGATGTGCATGTGGACAGTTTCAAGCAGAGGCTCTTTTTGGACACTTGGAAACAGAGCTGTGAAAAAATTTCGTACGAAGCGGGATTTGGCCAAAGTTGAAAGGCCTTCCAAAACCAACCCTAAAGAACTTAGCCAAACAATGAATGTTGCAATGAACTCCTGCAGGAAAGGTGTCTCTATGACACAACTCCCGAGCAGGTAGCCACATTCTGCACAGTACAAAATGCATATGAATTCCAAGCTGAAAACTCACTCCAGAAGGAAGCAGTGCGTGTGTTTCTCTCTGAAAGAACACTCAGCCACTAGGCTTTTGCTTGCTCCTTGAAAGTCTTTGTCGAAACGTGTGTTTTCACTGCTGGAATACGTTTTGGGATGCATTGTTTCAATCTCTTGCAAGCCTCATGTTTTTTCTTACACAATGTGGAAAAATAAGGAGTATGTTTCCCAAATCACTTGAAATCAAGGAAAACGCACACTGCATCACTGTTGCACAAACACGCTCTTTCTCCTAATGTGTTGAGAACATTCAAGATACCAGAAAAGAAGGGCATTTTGTAGAGAAATTCAGACGGGTTTGAATAAAAGTACATTTCTATTGGCTGTAGGGTGCAAAACCCTGATTGACTTCATGTTCTCGATGAAAACCTTACATTTCCAAGTGACCTGAAGTAGGACGTTCACAAAAAGATGTGTTTGCGTGTCTGTGGTGAAAGGAGCTCTAAGTTGTGTATTCAGTGCTGGAGAGTGACACACTCTACATAGGTTACACAGCGTTTTGCGAGAACCAACATGCTAAAAACTGAAACTGCTACAAGGTGTGTGTAGCGTGCAGAAAGAAGGCTTGTCATTTCAAAGAAAGAAGAGGAAACCAAAATCCAGGTAGTGAAACGAACACACCAGTATGGGAGATGTGCATGTGGACAGTTTCAAGCAGAGGCTCTTTGTGGACACTTGGGAACAGCGCTGTGAAAAAATTTCATACGAAGCGGGATTTGGCCAAAGTTGAAAGACCTTCCAAAACCAACCCTAAAGAACTTAGCCAAACAATGAATGTTGCAATAAACTGCTGCAGGAAAGGTGCATCTATGACACAACTCCCTGGCAGGTAGCTACATTCTGCACAGTACAAAATGCATATGAATTCAAGGCTGAAAACTCACTGAAGAAGGAAGCAATGCGTGTGTTTCTCTCTGAAAGAACACTCAGCCACTAGGCCTTTGCATGCTCCTTCAAAGTCTTTGTAGAAACATGTGTTTTCACTGCTGGAATACGTTTTGGGATGCATTGTTTCAATCTCTTGCAAGCCTCCTGTTGTTTCTTACACAATGTGGAAAAATAAGGAGTATGTTTCCCAAATCACTTGAAATCAAGGAAAACGCACACTGCATCACTCTTGCACAAACACGCTCTTTCTCCTAATGTGTTGAGAACATTCAAGATACCAGAAAAGAAGGGCATTTTGTAGTGAAATTCAGACGGGTTTGTAGAAAAGTACATTTCTGTTGGCTGCAGAGTGCAAAACCATGATTGACTTCATGTTCTCGATGAAAACCTTACATTTCCAAGTGACATGAAGTAGGACGTTCACAAAAGGATGTGTTTGAGTGTCGGTGGTGAAAGGAGCTCTAAGTTGTGTATTCAGTGCTGGAGAATGACACACTCTACATAGGTTACACAGCGTTTTGCGAGCACCAACATGCTAAAAACTGAAACTGCTACAAGGTGTGTGTAGCGTGCAGAAAGAAGGCTTGTCATTTCAAAGAAAGAAGAGGAAACCAAAATCCAGGTAGTGAAACGAACACACCAGTATGGGAGATGTGCATGTGGACAGTTTCAAGCAGAGGCTCTTTGTGGACACTTGGAAACAGAGCTGTGAAAAAATTTCGTACGAAGCGGGATTTGGCCAAAGTTGAAAGGCCTTCCAAAACCAACCCTAAAGAACTTAGCCAAACAAGGAATGTTGCAATGAACTCCTGCAGGAAAGGTGTCTCTATGACACAACTCCTGAGCAGGTAGCTACATTCTGCACAGTACAAAATGCATATGAATTCCAAGCTAAAACTCACTCCAAAAGGAAGCAGTGCGTGTGTTTCTTTCTGAAAGAACACTCAGCCACTAGGCTTTTGCTTGCTCCTTCAAAGTCTTTGTAGAAAGGTGTGTTTTCACTGCTGGAATACGTTTTGGGATGCATTGTTTCAATCTCTTGCAAGCCTCATGTTGTTTCTAACAGAATGTGGAAAAATAAGGAGTATGTTTCCCAAATCACTTGAAATCCAGGAAAACGCACACTGCATCACTCTTGCACGAACACGCTCTTTCTCCTAATGTGTTGAGAACATTCAAGATACCAGAAAAGAAGGGCATTTTGTAGTGAAATTCAGACGGGTTTGAACAAAAGTTCATTTCTATTGGCTGCAGAGGGCAAAACCATGATTGACTTCATGGTCTCGATGAAAACCTTACATTTACAAGTGACATGAAGTAGGACGTTCACAAAAGGATGTGTTTGAGTGTCTGTGGTAAAGGAGTTCTAATTTGTGTATTCAGTGCTGGTAGTGACACACTCTACATAGGTTACACAGCGTTTTGCGAGCACCAACATGCTAAAAACTGAAACTGCTACAAGGTGTGTGTAGCGTGCAGAAAGAAGGCTTGTCATTTCAAAGAAAGAAGAGGAAACCAAAATCCAGGTAGTGAAACGAACACACCAGTATGGGAGATGTGCATGTGGACAGTTTCAAGCAGAGGCTCTTTGTGGACACTTGGAAACAGAGCTGTGAAAAAATTTCGTACGAAGCGGGATTTGGCCAAAGTTGAAAGGCCTTCCAAAACCAACCCTAAAGAACTTAGCCAAACAATGAATGTTGCAATGAACTCCTGCAGGAAAGGTGTCTCTATGACACAACTCCCGAGCAGGTAGCCACATTCTGCACAGTACAAAATGCATATGAATTCCAAGCTGAAAACTCACTCCAGAAGGAAGCAGTGCGTGTGTTTCTTTCTGAAAGAACACTCAGCCACTAGGCTTTTGCTTGCTCTTTCAAAGTCTTTGTAGAAACATGTGTTTTCACTGCTGGAATACGTTTTGGGATGCATTGTTTCAATCTCTTGCAAGCCTCATGTTGTTTCTAACACAATGTGGAAAAATAAGGAGTATGTTTCCCAAATCACTTGAAATCCAGGAAAACGCACACTGCATCACTCTTGCACAAACACGCTCTTTCTCCTAATGTGTTGAGAACATTCAAGATACCAGAAAAGAAGGGCATTTTGTAGTGAAATTCAGACGGGTTTGTAGAAAAGTACATTTCTATTGGCTGCAGAGTGCAAAACCATGATTGACTTCATGGTCTAGATGAAAACCTTACATTTACAAGTGACCTGAAGTAGGACGTTCACAAAAAGATGTGTTTGCGTGTCTGTGGTGAAAGGAGCTCTAAGTTGTGTATTCAGTGCTGGTAGTGACACACTCTACATAGGTTACACAGCGTTTTGCGAGCACCAACATGCTAAAAACTGAAACTGCTACAAGGTGTGTGTAGCGTGCAGAAAGAAGGCTTGTCATTTCAAAGAAAGAAGAGGAAACCAAAATCCAGGTAGTGAAACGAACACACCAGTATGGGAGATGTGCATGTGGACAGTTTCAAGCAGAGGCTCTTTGTGGACACTTGGGAACAGCGCTGTGAAAAAATTTCGTACGAAGCGGGATTTGGCCAAGGTTGAAAGACCTTCCAAAACCAACCCTAAAGAACTTAGCCAAACAATGAATGTTGCAATAAACTCCTGCAGGAAAGGTGCATCTATGACACAACTCCCGAGCAGGTAGCTACATTCTGCACAGTACAAAATGCATATGAATTCAAGGCTGAAAACTCACTCCAGAAGGAAGCAATGCGTGTGTTTCTCTCTGAAAGAACACTCAGCCACTAGGCTTTTGCTTGCTCCTTCAAAGTCTTTGTAGAAACCTGTGTTTTCACTGCTGGAATACGTTTTGGGATGCATTGTTTCAATCTCTTGCAAGCCTCATGTTGTTTCTAACACAATGTGGAAAAATAGGAGTATGTTTCCCAAATCACTTGAAATCCAGGAAAACGCACACTGCATCACTCTTGCACAAACACGCTCTTTCTCCTAATGTGTTGAGAACATTCAAGATACCAGAAAAGAAGGGCATTTTGTAGTGAAATTCAGACGGGTTTGTAGAAAAGTACATTTCTATTGGCTGCAGAGTGCAAAACCATGATTGACGTCATGGTCTAGCTTAAAACCTTACATTTACAAGTGACCTGAAGTAGGACGTTCACAAAAAGATGTGTTTGCGTGTCTGTGGTGAAAGGAGCTCTAAGTTGTGTATTCAGTGCTGGAGAGTGACACACTCTACATAGGTTACACAGCGTTTTGCGAGAACCAACATGCTAAAAACTGAAACTGCTACAAGGTGCGTGTAGCGTGCAGAAAGAAGGCTTGTCATTTCAAAGAAAGAAGAGGAAACCAAAATCCAGGTAGTGAAACGAACACACCAGTATGGGAGATGTGCATGTGGACAGTTTCAAGCAGAGGCTCTTTGTGGACACTTGGGAACAGCGCTGTTAAAAAATTTCGTACGAAGCGGGATTTGGCCAAAGTTGAAAGACCTTCCAAAACCAACCCTAAAGAACTTAGCCTAACAATGAATGTTGCAATAAACTCCTGCAGGAAAGGTGCATCTATGACACAACTCCATGGCAGGTAGCTACATTCTGCACCGTACAAAATGCATATGAATTCAAGGCTGAAACCTCACTGCAGAAGGAAGCAATGCGTGTGTTTCTCTCTGAAAGAACACTCAGCCACTAGGCTTTTGCTTGCTCCTTCAAAGTCTTTGTAGAAACATGTGTTTTCACTGCTGGAATACGTTTTGGGATGCATTGTTTCAATCTCTTGCAAGCCTCATGTTGTTTCTAACACAATGTGGAAAAATAAGGAGTATGTTTCCCAAATCACTTGAAATCCAGGAAAACGCACACTGCATCACTCTTGCACAAACACGCTCTTTCTCCTAATGTGTTGAGAACATTCAAGATACCAGAAAAGAAGGGCATTTTGTAGTGAAATTCAGACGGGTTTGAACAAAAGTACATTTCTATTGGCTGCAGAGTGCAAAACCATGATTGACTTCATGTTCTCGATGAAAAGCTTACATTTCCAAGTGACATGAAGTAGGACGTTCACAAAAGGATGTGTTTGAGTGTCTGTGGTGAAAGGAGCTCTAAGTTGTGTATTCAGTGCTGGAGAGTGACACACTCTACATAGGTTACACAGCGTTTTGCGAGAACCAACATGCTAAAAACTGATACTGCTACAAGGTGTGTGTAGCGTGCAGAAAGAAGGCTTGTCATTTCAAAGAAAGAAGAGGAAACCAAAATCCAGGTAGTGAAACGAACACACCAGTATGGGAGATGTGCATGTGGACAGTTTCAAGCAGAGGCTCTTTGTGGACACTTGGAAACAGAGCTGTGAAAAAATTTCGTACGAAGCGGGATTTGGCCAAAGTTGAAAGAACTTCCAAAACCAACCCTAAAGAACTTAGCCAAACAAGGAATGTTGCAATAAACTCCTGCAGGAAAGGTGCATCTATGACACAACTCCCTGGCAGGTAGCTATATTCTGCACAGTACAAAATGCATATGAATTCAAGGCTGAAACCTCACTGCAGAAGGAAGCAATGTGTGTGTTTCTCTCTGAAAGAACACTCAGCCACTAGGCTTTTGCTTGCTCCTTCAAAGTCTTTGTAGAAACATGTGTTTTCACTGCTGGAATACGTTTTGGGATGCATTGTTTCAATCTCTTGCAAGCCTCATGTTGTTTCTAACACAATGTGGAAAAATAAGGAGTATGTTTCCCAAATCACTTGAAATCCAGGAAAACGCACACTGCATCACTCTTGCACAAACACGCTCTTTCTCCTAATGTGTTGAGAACATTCAAGATACCAGAAAAGAAGGGCATTTTGTAGTGAAATTCAGACGGGTTTGTAGAAAAGTACATTTCTATTGGCTGCAGAGTGCAAAACCATGATTGACTTCATGGTCTAGATGAAAACCTTACATTTACAAGTTACCTGAAGTTGGACGTTCACAAAAAGATGTGTTTGCGTGTCTGTGGTGAAAGGAGCTCTAAGTTGTATATTCAGTGCTGGTAGTGACACACTCTACATAGGTTACACAGCGTTTTGCGAGCACCAACATCCTAAAAACTGAAACTGCTACAAGGTGTGTGTAGCGTGCAGAAAGAAGGCTTGTCATTTCAAAGAAAGAAGAGGAAACCAAAATCCAGGTAGTGAAACGAACACACCAGTATGGGAGATGTGCATGTGGACAGTTTCAAGCAGAGGCTCTTTGTGGACACTTGGGAAGAGCGCTGTGAAAAAATTTCGTACGAAGCGGGATTTGGCCAAAGTTGAAAGACCTTCCAAAACCAACCCTAAAGAGCTTAGCCAAAAAATGAATTTTGCAATAAACTCCGGCAGGAAAGGTGCATCTATGACACAACTCCCGTGCAGGTAGCTACATTCTGCACAGTACAAAATGCATATGAATTCAAGGCTGAAAACTCACTCCAGGAGGAAGCAATGCGTGTGTTTCTCTCTGAAAGAACACTCAGCCACTAAGCTTTTGCTTGCTCCTTCAAAGTCTTTGTAGAAACATGTGTTTTCACTGCTGGAATACGTTTTGGGATGCATTGTTTCAATCTCTTGCAAGCCTCATGTTGTTTCTAACAAAATGTGGAAAAATAAGGAGTATGTTTCCCAAATCACTTGAAATCCAGGAAAACGCACACTGCATCACTCTTGCACAATCACGCTCTTTCTCCTAATGTGTTGAGAACATTCAAGATACCAGAAAAGAAGGGCATTTTGTAGTGAAATTCAGACGGGTTTGAACAAAAGTACATTTCTATTGGCTGCAGAGTGCAAAACCATGATTGACTTCATGGTCTAGGTGAAAACCTTACATTTCCAAGTGACCTGAAGTAGGACGTTCACAAAAAGATGTGTTTGCGTGTCTGTGGTGAAAGGAGCTCTAAGTTGTGTATTCAGTGCTGGTAGTGACACACTCTACATAGGTTACACAGCGTTTTGCGAGCACCAACATCCTAAAAACTGAAACTGCTACAAGGTGTGTGTAGCGTGCAGAAAGAAGGCTTGTCATTTCAAAGAAAGAAGAGGAAACCAAAATCCAGGTAGTGAAACGAACACACCAATATGGGAGATGTGCATGTGGACAGTTTCAAGCAGAGGCTCTTTGTGGACACTTGGGAACAGCGCTGTGAAAAAATTTCGTACGAAGCGGGATTTGGCCAAAGTTGAAAGACCTTCCAAAACCAACCCTAAAGAACTTAGCCTAACAATGAATGTTGCAATAAACTCCTGCAGGAAAGGTGCATCTATGACACAACTCCCTGGCAGGTAGCTACATTCTGCACAGTACAAAATGCATATGAATTCAAGGCTGAAACCTCACTGCAGAAGGAAGCAATGCGTGTGTTTCTCTCTGAAAGAACACTCAGCCACTAGGCTTTTGCTTGCTCCTTCAAAGTCTTTGTAGAAACATGTGTTTTCACTGCTGGAATACGTTTTGGGATGCATTGTTTCAATCTCTTGCAAGCCTCATGTTGTTTCTAACACAATGTGGAAAAATAAGGAGTATGTTTCCCAAATCACTTGAAATCCAGGAAAACGCACACTGCATCACTCTTGCACAAACACGCTCTTTCTCCTAATGTGTTGAGAACATTCAAGATACCAGAAAAGAAGGGCATTTTGTAGTGAAATTCAGACGGGTTTGAACAAAAGTACATTTCTATTGGCTGCAGAGTGCAAAACCATGATTGACTTCATGTTCTCGATGAAAAGCTTACATTTCCAAGTGACATGAAGTAGGACGTTCACAAAAGGATGTGTTTGAGTGTCTGTGGTGAAAGGAGCTCTAAGTTGTGTATTCAGTGCTGGAGAGTGACACACTCTACATAGGTTACACAGCGTTTTGCGAGAACCAACATGCTAAAAACTGAAACTGCTACAAGGTGTGTGTAGCGTGCAGAAAGAAGGCTTGTCATTTCAAAGAAAGAAGAGGAAACCAAAATCCAGGTAGTGAAACGAACACACCAGTATGGGAGATGTGCATGTGGACAGTTTCAAGCAGAGGCTCTTTGTGGACACTTGGAAACAGAGCTGTGAAAAAATTTCGTACGAAGCGGGATTTGGCCAAAGTTGAAAGAACTTCCAAAACCAACCCTAAAGAACTTAGCCAAACAATGAATGTTGCAATGAACTCCTGCATTATAGGTGTCTCTATGACACAACTCCCGAGCAGGTAGCTACATTCTGCACAGTACAAAATGCATATGAATTCCAAGGTGAAAACTCACTCCAGAAGGAAGCAGTGCGTGTGTTTCTCTCTGAAAGAACACTCAGCCACTAGGCTTGTGCTTGCTCCTTCAAAGTCTTTGTAGAAACATGTGTTTTCACTGCTGGAATACGTTTTGGGATGCATTGTTTCAATCTCTTGCAAGCCTCATGTTGTTTCTTACACAATGTGGAAAAATAAGGAGTATGTTTCCCAAATCACTTGAAATCCAGGAAAACGCACACTGCATCACTCTTGCACAAACACGCTCTTTCTCCTAATGTGTTGAGAACATTCAAGATACCAGAAAAGAAGGGCATTTTGTAGTGAAATTCAGACGGGTTTGTAGAAAAGTACATTTCTATTGGCTGCAGAGTGCAAAACCATGATTGACTTCATGTTCTCGATGAAAACCTTACATTTCCAAGTGACATGAAGTAGGACGTTCACAAAAGGATGTGTTTGAGTGTCTGTGGTGAAGGGAGCTCTAAGTTGTGTATTCAGTGCTGGTAGTGACACACTCTACATAGGTTACACAGCGTTTTGCGAGCACCAACATGCTAAAAACTGAAACTGCTACAAGGTGTGTGTAGCGTTCAGAAAGAAGGCTTGTCATTTCAAAGAAAGAAGAGGAAACCAAAATCCAGGTAGTGAAACGAACACACCAGTATGGGAGATGTGCATGTGGACAGTTTCAAGCAGAGGCTCTTTGTGGACACTTGGAAACAGAGCTGTGAAAAAATTTCGTACGAAGCGGGATTTGGCCAAAGTTGAAGACCTTCCAAAACCAACCCTAAAGAACTTAGCCAAACAATGAATGTTGCAATGAACTCCTGCATTATAGGTGTCTCTATGACACAACTCACGAGCAGGTAGCTCCATTCTGCACAGTACAAAATGCATATGAATTCCAAGGTGAAAACTCACTCCAGAAGGAAGCAGTGCGTGTGTTTCTCTCTGAAAGAACACTCAGCCACTAGGCTTGTGCTTGCTCCTTCAAAGTCTTTGTAGAAACGTGTGTTTTCACTGCTGGAATACGTTTTGGGATGCATTGTTTCAATCTCTTGCAAGCCTCATGTTGTTTCTTACACAATGTGGAAAAATAAGGAGTATGTTTCCCAAATCACTTGAAATCAAGGAAAACGCACACTGCATCACTCTTGCACAAACACGCTCTTTCTCCTAATGTGTTGAGAACATTCAAGATACCAGAAAAGAAGGGCATTTTGTAGTGAAATTCAGACGGGTTTGAACAAAAGTACATTTCTATTGGCTGGAGAGTGCAAAACCATGATTGACTTCATGTTCTCGATGAAAACCTTACATTTCCAAGTGACATGAAGTAGGACGTTCACAAAAGGATGTGTTTGAGTGTCTGTGGTGAAGGGAGCTCTAAGTTGTGTATTCAGTGCTGGTAGTGACACACTCTACATAGGTTACACAGCGTTTTGCGAGCACTAACATGCTAAAAACTGAAACTGCTACAAGGTGTGTGTAGCGTTCAGAAAGAAGGCTTGTCATTTCAAAGAAAGAAGAGGAAACCAAAATCCAGGTAGTGAAACGAACACACCAGTATGGGAGATGTGCATGTGGACAGTTTCAAGAAGAGGCTCTTTGAGGACACTTGGAAACAGCGCTGTGAAAAAATTTCGTACGAAGCGGGATTTGGCCAAAGTTGAAAGACCTTCCAAAACCAACCCTAAAGAACTTAGCCTAACAATGAATGTTGCAATAAACTCCTGCAGGAAAGGTGCATCTATGACACAACTCCCTGGCAGGTAGCTACATTCTGCACAGTACAAAATGCATATGAATTCAAGGCTGAAACCTCACTGCAGAAGGAAGCAATGCGTGTGTTTCTCTCTGAAAGAACACTCAGCCACTAGGCTTTTGCTTGCTCCTTCAAAGTCTTTGTAGAAACATGTGTTTTCACTGCTGGAATACGTTTTGGGATGCATTGTTTCAATCTCTTGCAAGCCTCATGTTGTTTCTAACACAATGTGGAAAAATAAGGAGTATGTTTCCCAAATCACTTGAAATCCAGGAAAACGCACACTGCATCACTCTTGCACAAACACGCTCTTTCTCCTAATGTGTTGAGAACATTCAAGATACCAGAAAAGAAGGGCATTTTGTAGTGAAATTCAGACGGGTTTGTAGAAAAGTACATTTCTATTGGCTGCAGAGTGCAAAACCCTGATTGACTTCATGTTCTCGATGAAAACCTTACATTTCCAAGTGACCTGAAGTAGGACGTTCACAAAAAGATGTGTTTGCGTGTCTGTGGTGAAAGGAGCTCTAAGTTGTGTATTCAGTGCTGGAGAGTGACACACTCTACATAGGTTACACAGCGTTTTGCGAGCACCAACATGCTAAAAACTGAAACTGCTACAAGGTGTGTGTAGCGTTCAGAAAGAAGGCTTGTCATTTCAAAGAAAGAAGAGGAAACCAAAATCCAGGTAGTGAAACGAACACACCAGTATGGGAGATGTGCATGTGGACAGTTTCAAGCAGAGGCTCTTTGTGGACACTTGGAAACAGCGCTGTGAAAAAATTTCGTACGAAGCGGGATTTGGCCAAAGTTGAAAGACCTTCCAAAACCAACCCTAAAGAACTTAGCCAAACAAGGAATGTTGCAATAAACTCCTGCAGGAAAGGTGCATCTATGACACAACTCCCTGGCAGGTAGCTACATTCTGCACAGTACAAAATGCATATGAATTCAAGGCTGAAACCTCACTGCAGAAGGAAGCCATGCGTGTGTTTCTCTCTGAAAGAACACTCAGCCACTAGGCTTTTGCTTGCTCCTTCAAAGTCTTTGTAGAAACATGTGTTTTCACTGCTGGAATACGTTTTGGGATGCATTGTTTCAATCTCTTGCAAGCCTCATGTTGTTTCTAACACAATGTGGAAAAATAAGGAGTATGTTTCCCAAATCACTTGAAATCCAGGAAAACGCACACTGCATCACTCTTGCACAAACACGCTCTTTCTCCTAATGTGTTGAGAACATTCAAGATACCAGAAAAGAAGGGCATTTTGTAGTGAAATTCAGACGGGTTTGTAGAAAAGTACATTTCTATTGGCTGCAGAGTGCAAAACCCTGATTGACTTCATGTTCTCGATGAAAACCTTACATTTCCAAGTGACCTGAAGTAGGACGTTCACAAAAAGATGTGTTTGCGTGTCTGTGGTGAAAGGAGCTCTAAGTTGTGTATTCAGTGCTGGAGAGTGACACACTCTACATAGGTTACACAGCGTTTTGCGAGTACCAACATGCTAAAAACTGAAACTGCTACAAGGTGTGTGTAGCGTGCAGAAAGAAGGCTTGTCATTTCAAAGAAAGAAGAGGAAACCAAAATCCAGGTAGTGAAACGAACACACCAGTATGGGAGATGTGCATGTGGACAGTTTCAAGCAGAGGCTCTTTGTGGACACTTGGGAACAGCGCTGTGAAAAAATTTCGTACGAAGCGGGATTTGGCCAAAGTTGAAAGACCTTCCAAAACCAACCCTAAAGAACTTAGCCAAACAATGAATGTTGCAATAAATTCCTGCAGGAAAGGTGCATCTATGACACAACTCCCTGGCAGGTAGCTACATTCTGCACAGTACAAAATGCATATGAATTCAAGGCTGAAAACTCACTCCAGAAGGAAGCAATGCGTGTGTTTCTCTCTGAAAGAACACTCAGCCACTAGGCTTTTGCTTGCTCCTTCAAAGTCTTTGTAGAAACATGTGTTTTCACTGCTGGAATACGTTTTGGGATGCATTGTTTCAATCTCTTGCAAGCCTCATGTTGTTTCTAACACAATGTGGAAAAATAAGGAGTATGTTTCCCAAATCACTTGAAATCCAGGAAAACGCACACTGCATCACTCTTGCACAAACACGCTCTTTCTCCTAATGTGTTGAGAACATTCAAGATACCAGAAAAGAAGGGCATTTTGTAGTGAAATTCAGACGGGTTTGTAGAAAAGTACATTTCTATTGGCTGCAGAGTGCAAAACAATGATTGACTTCATGGTCTCGATGAAAACCTTACATTTCCAAGTGACCTGAAGTAGGACGTTCACAAAAGGATGTCTTTGAGTGTCTGTGTTGAAAGGAGCTCTAAGTTGTGTATTCAGTGCTGGTAGTGACACACTCTACATAGGTTACTCAGGGTTTTGCGAGCACCAACATGCTAAAAACTGAGACTACTACAAGGTGTGTGTAGCGTGCAGAAAGAAGGCTTGTCATTTCAAAGAAAGAAGAGGAAACCAAAATCCAGGTAGTGAAACGAACACACCAGTATGGGAGATGTGCATGTGGACAGTTTCAAGCAGAGGCTCTTTGTGGACACTTGGAAACAGAGCTGTGAAAAAATTTCGTACGAAGCGGGATTTGGCCAAAGTTGAAAGACCTTCCAAAACCAACCCTAAAGAACTTAGCCAAACAATGAATGTTGCAATGAACTCCTGCAGGAAAGGTGTCTCCATGACACAACTCCCGAGCAGGTAGCTACATTCTGCACAGTACAAAATGCATATGAATTCCAAGCTGAAAACTCACTCCAGAAGGAAGCAATGCGTGTGTTTCTCTCTGAAAGAACACTCAGCCACTAGGCTTTTGCTTGCTCCTTCAAAGTCTTTGTAGAAACGTGTGTTTTCACTGCTGGAATACGTTTTGGGATGCATTGTTTCAATCTCTTGCAAGCCTCATGTTGTTTCTTACACAATGTGGAAAAATAAGGAGTATGTTTCCCAAATCTCTTGAAATCCAGGAAAACCCACACTGCATCACTCTTGCACAAACACGCTCTTTCACCTAATGTGTTGAGAACATTCAAGATACCAGAAAAGAAGGGCATTTTGTAGTGAAATTCAGACGGGTTTGTAGAAAAGTACATTTCTATTGGCTGCAGAGTGCAAAACCATGATTGACTTCATGGTCTAGATGAAAACCTTACATTTCCAAGTGACCTGAAGTAGGACGTTCACAAAAAGATGTGTTTGCGTGTCTGTGGTGAAAGGAGCTCTAAGTTGTGTATTCAGTGCTGGAGAGTGACACACTCTACATAGGTTACACAGCGTTTTGCGAGAACCAACATGCTAAAAACTGAAACTGCTACAAGGTGTGTGTAGCGTGCAGAAAGAAGGCTTGTCATTTCAAAGAAAGAAGAGGAAACCAAAATCCAGGTAGTGAAACGAACACACCAGTATGGGAGATGTGCATGTGGACAGTTTCAAGCAGAGGCTCTTTGTGGACACTTGGAAACAGAGCTGTGAAAAAATTTCGTACGAAGCGGGATTTGGCCAAAGTTGAAAGACCTTCCAAAACCAACCCTAAAGAACTTAGCCAAACAAGGAATGTTGCAATGAACTCCTGCAGGAAAGGTGTCTCTATGACACAACTCCCGAGCAGGTAGCTACATTCTGCACAGTACAAAATGCATATGAATTCAAGGCTGAAAACTCACTCCAGGAGGAAGCAATGCGTGTGTTTCTCTCTGAAAGAACACTAAGCCACTAGGCTTTTGCTTGCTCCTTCAAAGTCTTTGTAGAAACATGTGTTTTCACTGCTGGAATACGTTTTGGGATGCATTGTTTCAATCTCTTGCAAGCCTCATGTTGTTTCTAACAGAATGTGGAAAAATAAGGAGTATGTTTCCCAAATCACTTGAAATCCAGGAAAACGCACACTGCATCACTCTTGCACAAACACGCTCTTTCTCCTAATGTGTTGAGAACATTCAAGATACCAGAAAAGAAGGGCATTTTGTAGTGAAATTCAGACGGGTTTGTAGAAAAGTACATTTCTATTGGCTGCAGAGTGCAAAACCATGATTGACTTCATGGTCTCGATGAAAACCTTACATTTACAAGTGACCTGAAGTAGGACGTTCACAAAAAGATGTGTTTGCGTGTCTGTGGTGAAAGGAGCTCTAAGTTGTGTATTCAGTGCTAGAGAGTGACACACTCTACATAGGTTACACAGCGTTTTGCGAGAACCAACATGCTAAAAACTGAAACTGCTACAAGGTGTGTGTAGCGTGCAGAAAGAAGGCTTGTCATTTCAAAGAAAGAAGAGGAAACCAAAATCCAGGTAGTGAAACGAACACACCAGTATGGGAGATGTGCATGTGGACAGTTTCAAGCAGAGGCTCTTTGTGGACACTTGGAAACAGAGCTGTGAAAAAATTTCGTACGAAGCGGGATTTGGCCAAAGTTGAAAGACCTTCCAAAACCAACACTAAAGAACTTAGCCAAACAATGAATGTTGCAATGAACTCCTGCAGGAAAGGTGCATCTATGACACAACTCCCGAGCAGGTAGCTACATTCTGCACAGTACAAAATGCATATGAATTCAAGGCTGAAAACTCACTCCAGAAGGAAGCAATGCGTGTGTTTCTCTCTGAAAGAACACTCAGCCACTAGGCTTTTGCTTGCTCCTTCAAAGTCTTTGTAGAAACGTGTGTTTTCACTGCTGGAATACGTTTTGGGATGCATTGTTTCAATCTCTTGCAAGCCTCATGTTGTTTCTAACAGAATGTGGAAAAATAAGGAGTATGTTTCCCAAATCACTTGAAATCCAGGAAAACGCACACTGCATCACTCTTGCACAAACACGCTCTTTCTCCTAATGTGTTGAGAACATTCAAGATACCAGAAAAGAAGGGCATTTTGTAGTGAAATTCAGACGGGTTTGAACAAAAGTTCATTTCTATTGGCTGCAGAGGGCAAAACCATGATTGACTTCATGGTCTCGATGAAAACCTTACATTTACAAGTGACATGAAGTAGGACGTTCACAAAAGGATGTGTTTGAGTGTCTGTGGTGAAAGGAGTTCTAATTTGTGTATTCAGTGCTGGTAGTGACACACTCTACATAGGTTACACAGCGTTTTGCGAGCACCAACATGCTAAAAACTGAAACTGCTACAAGGTGTGTGTAGCGTGCAGAAAGAAGGCTTGTCATTTCAAAGAAAGAAGAGGAAACCAAAATCCAGGTAGTGAAACGAACACACCAGTATGGGAGATGTGCATGTGGACAGTTTCAAGCAGAGGCTCTTTGTGGACACTTGGAAACAGAGCTGTGAAAAAATTTCGTACGAAGCGGGATTTGGCCAAAGTTGAAAGGCCTTCCAAAACCAACCCTAAAGAACTTAGCCAAACAATGAATGTTGCAATGAACTCCTGCAGGAAAGGTGTCTCTATGACACAACTCCCGAGCAGGTAGCCACATTCTGCACAGTACAAAATGCATATGAATTCCAAGCTGAAAACTCACTCCAGAAGGAAGCAGTGCGTGTGTTTCTTTCTGAAAGAACAGTCAGCCACTAGGCTTTTGCTTGCTCCTTCAAAGTCTTTGTAGAAACGTGTGTTTTCACTGCTGGAATACGTTTTGGGATGCATTGTTTCAATCTCTTGCAAGCCTCATGTTGTTTCTTACACAATGTGGAAAAATAAGGAGTATGTTTCCCAAATCACTTGAAATCCAGGAAAACGCACACTGCATCACTCTTGCACAAACACGCTCTTTCTCTTAATGTGTTGAGAACATTCAAGATACCAGAAAAGAAGGGCATTTTGTAGTGAAATTCAGACGGGATTGAACAAAAGTACATTTCTATTGGCTGCAGAGTGCAAAACCATGATTGACTTCATGTTCTCGATGAAAACCTTACATTTCCAAGTGACATGAAGTAGGACGTTCACAAAAAGATGTGTTTGAGTGTCTGTGGTGAAGGGAGCTCTAAGTTGTGTATTCAGTGCTGGTAGTGACACACTCTACATACGTTACACAGCGTTTTGCGAGCACCAACATGCTAAAAACTGAAACTGCTACAAGGTGTGTGTAGCGTGCAGAAAGAAGGCTTGTCATTTCAAAGAAAGAAGAGGAAACCAAAATCCAGGTAGTGAAACGAACACACCAGTATGGGAGATGAGCATGTGGACAGTTTCAAGCAGAGGCTCTTTGTGGACACTTGGGAACAGAGCTGTGAAAAAATTTCGTACGAAGCGGGATTTGGCCAAAGTTGAAAGACCTTCCAAAACCAACCCTAAAGAACTTAGCCAAACAATGAATGTTCCAATAAACTCCTGCCGGAAAGGTGCATCTATGACACAACTCCCGAGCAGGTAGCTACATTCTGCAGAGTACAAAATGCATATGAATTCAAGGCTGAAAACTCACTCCAGAAGGAAGCAATGCGTGTGTTTCTCTCTGAAAGAACACTCAGCCACTAGGCTTTTGCTTGCTCCGTCAAAGTCTTTGTAGAAACATGTGTTTTCACTGCTGTAATACGTTTTGGGATGCATTGTTTCAATCTCTTGCAAGCCTCATGTTGTTTCTAACACAATGTGGAAAAATAAGGAGTATGTTTCCCAAATCACTTGAAATCCAGGAAAACGCACACTGCATCACTCTTGCACAAACACGCTCTTTCTCCTAATGTGTTGAGAACATTCAAGATACCAGAAAAGAAGGGCATTTTGTAGTGAAATTCAGACGGGTTTGTAGAAAAGTACATTTCTATTGGCTGCAGAGTGCAAAACCATGATTGACTTCATGGTCTAGATGAAAACCTTACATTTACAAGTGACCTGAAGTAGGACGTTCACAAAAAGATGTGTTTGCGTGTCTGTGGTGAAAGGAGCTCTAAGTTGTGTATTCAGTGTTGGTAGTGACACACTCTACATAGGTTACACAGCGTTTTGCGAGCACCAACATGCTAAAAACTGAAACTGCTACAAGGTGTGTGTAGCGTGCAGAAAGAAGGCTTGTCATTTCAAAGAAAGAAGAGGAAACCAAAATCCAGGTAGTGAAACGAACACACCAGTATGGGAGATGTGCATGTGGACAGTTTCAAGCAGAGGCTCTTTGTGGACACTTGGGAACAGCGCTGTGAAAAAATTTCGTACGAAGCGGGATTTGGCCAAGGTTGAAAGACCTTCCAAAACCAACCCTAAAGAACTTAGCCAAACAATGAATGTTGCAATAAACTCCTGCAGGAAAGGTGCATCTATGACACAACTCCCGAGCAGGTAGCTACATTCTGCACAGTACAAAATGCATATGAATTCAAGGCTGAAAACTCACTCCAGAAGGAAGCAATGCGTGTGTTTCTCTCTGAAAGAACACTCAGCCACTAGGCTTTTGCTTGCTCCTTCAAAGTCTTTGTAGAAACATGTGTTTTCACTGCTGGAATACGTTTTGGGATGCATTGTTTCAATCTCTTGCAAGCCTCATGTTGTTTCTAACACAATGTGGAAAAATAGGAGTATGTTTCCCAAATCACTTGAAATCCAGGAAAACGCACACTGCATCACTCTTGCACAAACACGCTCTTTCTCCTAATGTGTTGAGAACATTCAAGATACCAGAAAAGAAGGGCATTTTGTAGTGAAATTCAGACGGGTTTGTAGAAAAGTACATTTCTATTGGCTGCAGAGTGCAAAACCATGATTGACTTCATGGTCTAGATGAAAACATTACATTTACAAGTTACCTGAAGTAGGACGTTCACAAAAAGATGTGTTTGCGTGTCTGTGGTGAAAGGAGCTCTAAGTTGTGTATTCAGTGCTGGTAGTGACACACTCTACATAGGTTACACAGCGTTTTGCGAGCACCAACATCCTAAAAACTGAAACTGCTACAAGGTGTGTGTAGCGTGCAGAAAGAAGGCTTGTCATTTCAAAGAAAGAAGAGGAAACCAAAATCCAGGTAGTGAAACGAACACACCAGTATGGGAGATGTGCATGTGGACAGTTTCAAGCAGAGGCTCTTTGTGGACACTTGGGAACAGCGCTGTGAAAAAATTTCGTACGAAGCGGGATTTGGCCAAAGTTGAAAGACCTTCCAAAACCAACCCTAAAGAACTTAGCCAAACAATGAATTTTGCAATAAACTCCGGCAGGAAAGGTGCATCTATGACACAACTCCCGTGCAGGTAGCTACATTCTGCACAGTACAAAATGCATATGAATTCAAGGCTGAAAACTCACTCCAGGAGGAAGCAATGCGTGTGTTTCTCTCTGAAAGAACACTCAGCCACTAGGCTTTTGCTTGCTCCTTCAAAGTCTTTGTAGAAACATGTGTTTTCACTGATGGAATACGTTTTGGGATGCATTGTTTCAATCTCTTGCAAGCCTCATGTTGTTTCTAACAAAATGTGGAAAAATAAGGAGTATGTTTCCCAAATCACTTGAAATCCAGGAAAACGCACACTGCATCACTCTTGCACAATCACGCTCTTTCTCCTAATGTGTTGAGAACATTCAAGATACCAGAAAAGAAGGGCATTTTGTAGTGAAATTCAGACGGGTTTGTAGAAAAGTACATTTCTATTGGCTGCAGAGTGCAAAACCATGATTGACGTCATGGTCTAGATGAAAACCTTACATTTCCAAGTGACCTGAAGTAGGACGTTCACAAAAAGATGTGTTTGCGTGTCTGTGGTGAAAGGAGCTCTAAGTTGTGTATTCAGTGCTGGAGAGTGACACACTCTACATACGTTACACAGCGTTTTGCGAGAACCAACATGCTAAAAACTGAAACTGCTACAAGGTGTGTGTAGCGTGCAGAAAGAATGCTTGTCATTTCAAAGAAAGAAGAGGAAACCAAAATCCAGGTAGTGAAACGAACACACCAGTATGGGAGATGTGCATGTGGACAGTTTCAAGCAGAGGCTCTTTGTGGACACTTGGGAACAGCGCTGTGAAAAAATTTCGTACGAAGCGGGATTTGGCCAAAGTTGAAAGACCTTCCAAAACCAACCCTAAAGAACTTAGCCAAACAATGAATGTTGCAATAAACTCCTGCAGGAAAGGTGCTTCTATGACACAACTCCCTGGCAGGTAGCTACATTCTGCACAGTAGAAAATGCATATGAATTCAAGGCTGAAACCTCACTGCAGAAGGAAGCAATGCGTGTGTTTCTCTCTGAAAGAACACTCAGCCACTAGGCTTTTGCTTGCTCCTTCAAAGTCTTGTAGAAACATGTGTTTTCACTGCTGGAATACGTTTTGGGATGCATTGTTTCAATCTCTTGCAAGCCTCATGTTGTTTCTAACACAATGTGGAAAAATAAGGAGTATGTTTCCCAAATCACTTGAAATCAAGGAAAACGCACACTGCATCACTCTTGCACAAACACGCTCTTTCTCCTAATGTGTTGAGAACATTCAAGATACCAGAAAAGAAGGGCATTTTGTAGTGAAATTCAGACGGGTTTGTAGAAAAGTACATTTCTATTGGCTGCAGAGTGCAAAACCCTGATTGACGTCATGGTCTAGATGAAAACCTTACATTTCCAAGTGACCTGAAGTAGGACGTTCACAAAAAGATGTGTTTGCGTGTCTGTGGTGAAAGGAGCTCTAAGTTGTGTATTCAGTGCTGGAGAGTGACACACTCTACATAGGTTACACAGCGTTTTGCGAGCACCAACATGCTAAAAACTGAAACTGCTACAAGGTGTGTGTAGCGTGCAGAAAGAAGGCTTGTCATTTCAAAGAAAGAAGAGGAAACCAAAATCCAGGTAGTGAAACGAACACACCAGTATGGGAGATGTGCATGTGGACAGTTTCAAGCAGAGGCTCTTTGTGGACACTTGGGAACAGCGCTGTGAAAAAATTTCGTACGAAGCGGGATTTGGCCAAAGTTGAAAGACCTTCCAAAACCAACCCTAAAGAACTTAGCCAAACAATGAATGTTGCAATAAACTCCTGCAGGAAAGGTGCATCTATGACACAACTCCCTGGCAGGTAGCTACATTCTGCACAGTACAAAATGCATATGAATTCAAGGCTGAAAACTCACTCCAGAAGGAAGCAATGCGTGTGTTTCTCTCTGAAAGAACACTCAGCCACTAGGCTTTTGCTTGCTCCTTCAAAGTCTTTGTAGAAACATGTGTTTTCACTGCTGGAATACGTTTTGGGATGCATTGTTTCAATCTCTTGCAAGCCTCAAGTTGTTTCTAACACAATGTGGAAAAATAAGGAGTATGTTTCCCAAATCACTTGAAATCCAGGAAAACGCACACTGCATCACTCTTGCACAAACACGCTCTTTCTCCTAATGTGTTGAGAACATTCAAGATACCAGAAAAGAAGGGCATTTTGTAGTGAAATTCAGACGGGTTTGTAGAAAAGTACATTTCTATTGGCTGCAGAGTGCAAAACCCTGATTGACTTCATGTTCTCGATGAAAACCTTACATTTCCAAGTGACCTGAAGTAGGACGTTCACAAAAAGATGTGTTTGCGTGTCTGTGGTGAAAGGAGCTCTAAGTTGTGTATTCAGTGCTGGAGAGTGACACACTCTACATAGGTTACACAGCGTTTTGCGAGCACCAACATGCTAAAAACTGAAACTGCTACAAGGTGTGTGTAGCGTGCAGAAAGAAGGCTTGTCATTTCAAAGAAAGAAGAGGAAACCAAAATCCAGGTAGTGAAACGAACACACCAGTATGGGAGATGTGCATGTGGACAGTTTCAAGCAGAGGCTCTTTGTGGACACTTGGGAACAGCGCTGTGAAAAAATTTCGTACGAAGCGGGATTTGGCCAAAGTTGAAAGACCTTCCAAAACCAACCCTAAAGAACTTAGCCAAACAATGAATGTTGCAATAAACTCCTGCAGGAAAGGTGCATCTATGACACAACTCCCTGGCAGGTAGCTACATTCTGCACAGTACAAAATGCATATGAATTCAAGGCTGAAAACTCACTCCAGAAGGAAGCAATGCGTGTGTTTCTCTCTGAAAGAACACTCAGCCACTAGGCTTTTGCTTGCTCCTTCAAAGTCTTTGTAGAAACATGTGTTTTCACTGCTGGAATACGTTTTGGGATGCATTGTTTCAATCTCTTGCAAGCCTCAAGTTGTTTCTAACACAATGTGGAAAAATAAGGAGTATGTTTCCCAAATCACTTGAAATCCAGGAAAACGCACACTGCATCACTCTTGCACAAACACGCTCTTTCTCCTAATGTGTTGAGAACATTCAAGATACCAGAAAAGAAGGGCATTTTGTAGTGAAATTCAGACGGGTTTGTAGAAAAGTACATTTCTATTGGCTGCAGAGTGCAAAACCCTGATTGACTTCATGTTCTCGATGAAAACCTTACATTTCCAAGTGACCTGAAGTAGGACGTTCACAAAAAGATGTGTTTGCGTGTCTGTGGTGAAAGGAGCTCTAAGTTGTGTATTCAGTGCTGGAGAGTGACACACTCTACATAGGTTACACAGCGTTTTGCGAGCACCAACATGCTAAAAACTGAAACTGCTACAAGGTGTGTGTAGCGTGCAGAAAGAAGGCTTGTCATTTCAAAGAAAGAAGAGGAAACCAAAATCCAGGTAGTGAAACGAACACACCAGTATGGGAGATGTGCATGTGGACAGTTTCAAGCAGAGGCTCTTTGTGGACACTTGGGAACAGCGCTGTGAAAAAATTTCGTACGAAGCGGGATTTGGCCAAAGTTGAAAGACCTTCCAAAACCAACCCTAAAGAACTTAGCCAAACAATGAATGTTGCAATAAACTCCTGCAGGAAAGGTGCATCTATGACACAACTCCCTGGCAGGTAGCTACATTCTGCACAGTACAAAATGCATATGAATTCAAGGCTGAAAACTCACTCCAGAAGGAAGCAATGCGTGTGTTTCTCTCTGAAAGAACACTCAGCCACTAGGCTTTTGCTTGCTCCTTCAAAGTCTTTGTAGAAACATGTGTTTTCACTGCTGGAATACGTTTTGGGATGCATTGTTTCAATCTCTTGCAAGCCTCATGTTGTTTCTAACACAATGTGGAAAAATAAGGAGTATGTTTCCCAAATCACTTGAAATCCAGGAAAACGCACACTGCATCACTCTTGCACAAACACGCTCTTTCTCCTAATGTGTTGAGAACATTCAAGATACCAGAAAAGAAGGGCATTTCGTAGAGAAATTCAGACGGGTTTGTAGAAAAGTACATTTCTATTGGCTGCAGAGTGCAAAACCCTGATTGACTTCATGTTCTCGATAAAAACCTTACATTTCCAAGTGACCTGAAGTAGGACGTTCACAAAAAGATGTGTTTGCGTGTCTGTGGTGAAAGGAGCTCTAAGTTGTGTATTCAGTGCTGGAGAGTGACACACTCTACATAGGTTACACAGCGTTTTGCGAACACCAACATGCTAAAAACTGAAACTGCTACAAGGTGTGTGTAGCGTGCAGAAAGAAGGCTTGTCATTTCAAAGAAAGAAGAGGAAACCAAAATCCAGGTAGTGAAACGAACACACCAGTATGGGAGATGTGAATGTGGACAGTTTCAAGCAGAGGCTCTTTGTGGACACTTGGGAACAGCGCTGTGAAAAAATTTCGTACGAAGCGGGATTTGGCCAAAATTGAAAGACCTTCCAAAACCAACCCTAAAGAACTTAGCCAAACAATGAATGTTGCAATAAACTCCTGCAGGAAAGGTGCATCTATGACACAACTCCCGTGCAGGTAGCTACATTCTGCACAGTACAAAATGCATATGAATTCAAGGCTGAAAACTCAATCCAGGAGGAAGCAATGCGTGTGTTTCTCTCTGAAAGAACACTCAGCCACTAGGCTTTTGCTTGCTCCTTCAAAGTCTTTGTAGAAACATGTGTTTTCACTGCTGGAATACGTTTTGGGATGCATTGTTTCAATCTCTTGCAAGCCTCATGTTGTTTCTAACACAATGTGGAAAAATAAGGAGTATGTTTCCCAAATCACTTGAAATCCAGGAAAACGCACACTGCATCACTCTTGCACAAACACGCTCTTTCTCCTAATGTGTTGAGAACATTCAAGATACCAGAAAAGAAGGGCATTTTGTAGTGAAATTCAGACGGGTTTGTAGAAAAGTACATTTCTATTGGCTGCAGAGTGCAAAACCATGATTGACTTCATGGTCTCGATGAAAACCTTACATTTCCAAGTGACCTGAAGTAGGACGTTCACAAAAAGATGTGTTTGCGTGTCTGTGGTGAAAGGAGCTCTAAGTTGTGTATTCAGTGCTGGAGAGTGACACACTCTACATAGGTTACACAGCGTTTTGCGAGAACCAACATGCTAAAAACTGAAACTGCTACAAGGTGTGTGTCGCGTGCAGAAAGAAGGCTTGTCATTTCAAAGAAAGAAGAGGAAACCAAAATCCAGGTAGTGAAACGAACACACCAGTATGGGAGATGTGCATGTGGACAGTTTCAAGCAGAGGCTCTTTGTGGAAACTTGGAAACAGAGCTTTGAAAAAATTTCGTACGAAGCGGGATTTGGCCAAAGTTGAAAGACCTTCCAAAACCAACCCTAAAGAACTTAGCCAAACAATGAATGTTGCAATGAACTCCTGGAGGAAAGGTGTCTCTATGACACAACTCCCGAGCAGGTAGCTACATTCTGCACAGTACAAAATGCATATGAATTCCAAGCTGAAAACTCACTCCAGAAGGAAGCAGTGCGTGTGTTTCTCTCTGAAAGAACACTCAGCCACTAGGCTTTTGCTTGCTCCTTCAAAGTCTTTGTAGAAACATGTGTTTTCACTGCTGGAATACGTTTTGGGATGCATTGTTTCAATCTCTTGCAAGCCTCATGTTGTTTCTTACACAATGTGGAAAAATAAGGAGTATGTTTCCCAAATCACTTGAAATCAAGCAAAACGCACACTGCATCACTCTTGCACAAACACGCTCTTTCTCCTAATGTGTTGAGAACATTCAAGATACCAGAAAAGAAGGGCATTTTGTAGAGAAATTCAGACGGGTTTGAACAAAAGTACATTTCTATTGGCTGCAGAGTGCAAAACCATGATTGACTTCATGTTCTCGATGAAAACCTTACATTTCCAAGTGACCTGAAGTAGGACGTTCACAAAAAGATGTGTTTGCGTGTCTGTGGTGAAAGGAACTCTAAGTTGTGTATTCAGTGCTGGTAGTGACACACTCTACATAGGTTACACAGCGTTTTGCGAGCACCAACATGCTAAAAACTGAAACTGCTACAAGGTGTGTGTAGCGTGCAGAAAGAAGGCTTGTCATTTCAAAGAAAGAAGAGGAAACCAAAATCCAGGTAGTGAAACGAACACACCAGTATGGGAGATGTGCATGTGGACAGTTTCAAGCAGAGGCTCTTTGTGGAAACTTGGAAACAGAGCTTTGAAAAAATTTCGTACGAAGCGGGATTTGGCCAAAGTTGAAAGACCTTCCAAAACCAACCCTAAAGAACTTAGCCAAACAATGAATGTTGCAATGAACTCCTGGAGGAAAGGTGTCTCTATGACACAACTCCCGAGCAGGTAGCTACATTCTGCACAGTACAAAATGCATATGAATTCCAAGCTGAAAACTCACTCCAGAAGGAAGCAGTGCGTGTGTTTCTCTCTGAAAGAAAACTCAGCCACTAGGCTTTTGCTTGCTCCTTCAAAGTCTTTGTAGAAACATGTGTTTTCACTGCTGGAATACGTTTTGGGATGCATTGTTTCAATCTCTTGCAAGCCTCATGTTGTTTCTTACACAATGTGGAAAAATAAGGAGTATGTTTCCCAAATCACTTGAAATCAAGGAAAACGCACACTGCATCACTCTTGCACAAACACGCTCTTTCTCCTAATGTGTTGAGAACATTCAAGATACCAGAAAAGAAGGGCATTTTGTAGAGAAATTCAGACGGGTTTGAACAAAAGTACATTTCTATTGGCTGCAGAGTGCAAAACCATGATTGACTTCATGTTCTCGATGAAAACCTTACATTTCCAAGTGACCTGAAGTAGGACGTTCACAAAAAGATGTGTTTGCGTGTCTGTGGTGAAAGGAACTCTAAGTTGTGTATTCAGTGCTGGTAGTGACACACTCTACATAGGTTACACAGCGTTTTGCGAGCACCAACATGCTAAAAACTGAAACTGCTACAAGGTGTGTGTAGCGTGCAGAAAGAAGGCTTGTCATTTCAAAGAAAGAAGAGGAAACCAAAATCCAGGTAGTGAAACGAACACACCAGTATGGGAGATGTGCATGTGGACAGTTTCAAGCAGGGGTTCTTTGTGGACACTTGGGAACAGCGCTGGGAAAAAATTTCGTACGAAGCGGGATTTGGCCAAAGTTGAAAGACCTTCCAAAACCAACCCTAAAGAACTTAGCCAAACAATGAATGTTGCAATGAACTCCTGCAGGAAAGGTGTCTCTATGACACAACTCCCTGGCAGGTAGCTACATTCTGCACAGTACAAAATGCATATGAATTCCAAGCTGAAAACTCACTCCAGAAGGAAGCAGTGCGTGTGTTTCTCTCTGAAAGAACACTCAGCCACTGGGCTTTTGCTTGCTCCTTCAAAGTCTTTGTAGAAACGTGTGTTTTCACTGCTGGAATACGTTTTGGGATGCATTGTTTCAATCTCTTGCAAGCCTCATGTTGTTTCTTACAAAATGTGGAAAAATAAGGAGTATGTTTCCCAAATCACTTGAAATCAAGGAAAACGCACACTGCATTACTCTTGCACAAACACGCTCTTTCTCCTAATGTGTTGAGAACATTCAAGATACCAGAAAAGAAGGGCATTTCGTAGAGAAATTCAGACGGGTTTGAACAAAAGTACAATTCTATTGGCTGCAGAGTGCAAAACCCTGATTGACTTCATGTTCTCGATGAAAACCTTACATTTCCAAGTGACCTGAAGTAGGACGTTCACAAAAAGATGTGTTTGCGTGTCTGTGGTGAAAGGAGCTCTAAGTTGTGTATTCAGTGCTGGAGAGTGACACACTCTACATAGGTTACACAGCGTTTTGCGAGCACCAACATGCTAAAAACTGAAACTGCTACAAGGTGTGTGTAGCGTGCAGAAAGAAGGCTTGTCATTTCAAAGAAAGAAGAGGAAACCAAAATCCAGGTAGTGAAACGAACACACCAGTATGGGAGATGTGCATGTGGACAGTTTCAAGCAGAGGCTCTTTGTGGACACTTGGGAACAGCGCTGTGAAAAAATTTCGTACGAAGCGGGATTTGGCCAAAGTTGAAAGACCTTCCAAAACCAACCCTAAAGAACTTAGCCAAACAATGAATGTTGCAATAAACTCCTGCAGGAAAGGTGCATCTATGACACAACTCCCTGGCAGGTAGCTACATTCTGCACAGTACAAAATGCATATGAATTCAAGGCTGAAAACTCACTCCAGAAGGAAGCAATGCGTGTGTTTCTCTCTGAAAGAACACTCAGCCACTAGGCTTTTGCTTGCTCCTTCAAAGTCTTTGTAGAAACATGTGTTTTCACTGCTGGAATACGTTTTGGGATGCATTGTTTCAATCTCTTGCAAGCCTCATGTTGTTTCTAACACAATGTGGAAAAATAAGGAGTATGTTTCCCAAATCACTTGAAATCCAGGAAAACGCACACTGCATCACTCTTGCACAAACACGCTCTTTCTCCTAATGTGTTGAGAACATTCAAGATACCAGAAAAGAAGGGCATTTCGTAGAGAAATTCAGACGGGTTTGTAGAAAAGTACATTTCTATTGGCTGCAGAGTGCAAAACCCTGATTGACTTCATGTTCTCGATAAAAACCTTACATTTCCAAGTGACCTGAAGTAGGACGTTCACAAAAAGATGTGTTTGCGTGTCTGTGGTGAAAGGAGCTCTAAGTTGTGTATTCAGTGCTGGAGAGTGACACACTCTACATAGGTTACACAGCGTTTTGCGAACACCAACATGCTAAAAACTGAAACTGCTACAAGGTGTGTGTAGCGTGCAGAAAGAAGGCTTGTCATTTCAAAGAAAGAAGAGGAAACCAAAATCCAGGTAGTGAAACGAACACACCAGTATGGGAGATGTGAATGTGGACAGTTTCAAGCAGAGGCTCTTTGTGGACACTTGGGAACAGCGCTGTGAAAAAATTTCGTACGAAGCGGGATTTGGCCAAAATTGAAAGACCTTCCAAAACCAACCCTAAAGAACTTAGCCAAACAATGAATGTTGCAATAAACTCCTGCAGGAAAGGTGCATCTATGACACAACTCCCGTGCAGGTAGCTACATTCTGCACAGTACAAAATGCATATGAATTCAAGGCTGAAAACTCAATCCAGGAGGAAGCAATGCGTGTGTTTCTCTCTGAAAGAACACTCAGCCACTAGGCTTTTGCTTGCTCCTTCAAAGTCTTTGTAGAAACATGTGTTTTCACTGCTGGAATACGTTTTGGGATGCATTGTTTCAATCTCTTGCAAGCCTCATGTTGTTTCTAACACAATGTGGAAAAATAAGGAGTATGTTTCCCAAATCACTTGAAATCCAGGAAAACGCACACTGCATCACTCTTGCACAAACACGCTCTTTCTCCTAATGTGTTGAGAACATTCAAGATACCAGAAAAGAAGGGCATTTTGTAGTGAAATTCAGACGGGTTTGTAGAAAAGTACATTTCTATTGGCTGCAGAGTGCAAAACCATGATTGACTTCATGGTCTCGATGAAAACCTTACATTTCCAAGTGACCTGAAGTAGGACGTTCACAAAAAGATGTGTTTGCGTGTCTGTGGTGAAAGGAGCTCTAAGTTGTGTATTCAGTGCTGGAGAGTGACACACTCTACATAGGTTACACAGCGTTTTGCGAGAACCAACATGCTAAAAACTGAAACTGCTACAAGGTGTGTGTCGCGTGCAGAAAGAAGGCTTGTCATTTCAAAGAAAGAAGAGGAAACCAAAATCCAGGTAGTGAAACGAACACACCAGTATGGGAGATGTGCATGTGGACAGTTTCAAGCAGAGGCTCTTTGTGGAAACTTGGAAACAGAGCTTTGAAAAAATTTCGTACGAAGCGGGATTTGGCCAAAGTTGAAAGACCTTCCAAAACCAACCCTAAAGAACTTAGCCAAACAATGAATGTTGCAATGAACTCCTGGAGGAAAGGTGTCTCTATGACACAACTCCCGAGCAGGTAGCTACATTCTGCACAGTACAAAATGCATATGAATTCCAAGCTGAAAACTCACTCCAGAAGGAAGCAGTGCGTGTGTTTCTCTCTGAAAGAACACTCAGCCACTAGGCTTTTGCTTGCTCCTTCAAAGTCTTTGTAGAAACATGTGTTTTCACTGCTGGAATACGTTTTGGGATGCATTGTTTCAATCTCTTGCAAGCCTCATGTTGTTTCTTACACAATGTGGAAAAATAAGGAGTATGTTTCCCAAATCACTTGAAATCAAGCAAAACGCACACTGCATCACTCTTGCACAAACACGCTCTTTCTCCTAATGTGTTGAGAACATTCAAGATACCAGAAAAGAAGGGCATTTTGTAGAGAAATTCAGACGGGTTTGAACAAAAGTACATTTCTATTGGCTGCAGAGTGCAAAACCATGATTGACTTCATGTTCTCGATGAAAACCTTACATTTCCAAGTGACCTGAAGTAGGACGTTCACAAAAAGATGTGTTTGCGTGTCTGTGGTGAAAGGAACTCTAAGTTGTGTATTCAGTGCTGGTAGTGACACACTCTACATAGGTTACACAGCGTTTTGCGAGCACCAACATGCTAAAAACTGAAACTGCTACAAGGTGTGTGTAGCGTGCAGAAAGAAGGCTTGTCATTTCAAAGAAAGAAGAGGAAACCAAAATCCAGGTAGTGAAACGAACACACCAGTATGGGAGATGTGCATGTGGACAGTTTCAAGCAGAGGCTCTTTGTGGAAACTTGGAAACAGAGCTTTGAAAAAATTTCGTACGAAGCGGGATTTGGCCAAAGTTGAAAGACCTTCCAAAACCAACCCTAAAGAACTTAGCCAAACAATGAATGTTGCAATGAACTCCTGGAGGAAAGGTGTCTCTATGACACAACTCCCGAGCAGGTAGCTACATTCTGCACAGTACAAAATGCATATGAATTCCAAGCTGAAAACTCACTCCAGAAGGAAGCAGTGCGTGTGTTTCTCTCTGAAAGAAAACTCAGCCACTAGGCTTTTGCTTGCTCCTTCAAAGTCTTTGTAGAAACATGTGTTTTCACTGCTGGAATACGTTTTGGGATGCATTGTTTCAATCTCTTGCAAGCCTCATGTTGTTTCTTACACAATGTGGAAAAATAAGGAGTATGTTTCCCAAATCACTTGAAATCAAGGAAAACGCACACTGCATCACTCTTGCACAAACACGCTCTTTCTCCTAATGTGTTGAGAACATTCAAGATACCAGAAAAGAAGGGCATTTTGTAGAGAAATTCAGACGGGTTTGAACAAAAGTACATTTCTATTGGCTGCAGAGTGCAAAACCATGATTGACTTCATGTTCTCGATGAAAACCTTACATTTCCAAGTGACCTGAAGTAGGACGTTCACAAAAAGATGTGTTTGCGTGTCTGTGGTGAAAGGAACTCTAAGTTGTGTATTCAGTGCTGGTAGTGACACACTCTACATAGGTTACACAGCGTTTTGCGAGCACCAACATGCTAAAAACTGAAACTGCTACAAGGTGTGTGTAGCGTGCAGAAAGAAGGCTTGTCATTTCAAAGAAAGAAGAGGAAACCAAAATCCAGGTAGTGAAACGAACACACCAGTATGGGAGATGTGCATGTGGACAGTTTCAAGCAGGGGTTCTTTGTGGACACTTGGGAACAGCGCTGGGAAAAAATTTCGTACGAAGCGGGATTTGGCCAAAGTTGAAAGACCTTCCAAAACCAACCCTAAAGAACTTAGCCAAACAATGAATGTTGCAATGAACTCCTGCAGGAAAGGTGTCTCTATGACACAACTCCCTGGCAGGTAGCTACATTCTGCACAGTACAAAATGCATATGAATTCCAAGCTGAAAACTCACTCCAGAAGGAAGCAGTGCGTGTGTTTCTCTCTGAAAGAACACTCAGCCACTGGGCTTTTGCTTGCTCCTTCAAAGTCTTTGTAGAAACGTGTGTTTTCACTGCTGGAATACGTTTTGGGATGCATTGTTTCAATCTCTTGCAAGCCTCATGTTGTTTCTTACAAAATGTGGAAAAATAAGGAGTATGTTTCCCAAATCACTTGAAATCAAGGAAAACGCACACTGCATTACTCTTGCACAAACACGCTCTTTCTCCTAATGTGTTGAGAACATTCAAGATACCAGAAAAGAAGGGCATTTCGTAGAGAAATTCAGACGGGTTTGAACAAAAGTACAATTCTATTGGCTGCAGAGTGCAAAACCCTGATTGACTTCATGTTCTCGATGAAAACCTTACATTTCCAAGTGACCTGAAGTAGGACGTTCACAAAAAGATGTGTTTGCGTGTCTGTGGTGAAAGGAGCTCTAAGTTGTGTATTCAGTGCTGGTAGTGACACACTCTACATAGGTTACACAGCGTTTTGCGAGCACCAACATGCTAAAAACTGAAACTGCTACGAGGTGTGTGTAGCGTGCAGAAAGAAGGCTTGTCATTTCAAAGAAAGAAGAGGAAACCAAAATCCAGGTAGTGAAACGAACACACCAGTATGGGAGATGTGCATGTGGACAGTTTCAAGCAGGGGCTCTTTGTGGACACTTGGGAACAGCGCTGTGAAAAAATTTCGTACGAAGCGGGATTTGGCCAAAATTGAAAGACCTTCCAAAACCAACCCTAAAGAACTTAGCCAAACAATGAATGTTGCAATAAACTCCTGCAGGAAAGGTGCATCTATGACACAACTCCCGTGCAGGTAGCTACATTCTGCACAGTACAAAATGCATATGAATTCAAGGCTGAAAACTCAATCCAGGAGGAAGCAATGCGTGTGTTTCTCTCTGAAAGAACACTCAGCCACTAGGCTTTTGCTTGCTCCTTCAAAGTCTTTGTAGAAACATGTGTTTTCACTGCTGGAATACGTTTTGGGATGCATTGTTTCAATCTCTTGCAAGCCTCATGTTGTTTCTAACACAATGTGGAAAAATAAGGAGTATGTTTCCCAAATCACTTGAAATCCAGGAAAACGCACACTGCATCACTCTTGCACAAACACGCTCTTTCTCCTAATGTGTTGAGAACATTCAAGATACCAGAAAAGAAGGGCATTTTGTAGTGAAATTCAGACGGGTTTGTAGAAAAGTACATTTCTATTGGCTGCAGAGTGCAAAACCATGATTGACTTCATGGTCTCGATGAAAACCTTACATTTCCAAGTGACCTGAAGTAGGACGTTCACAAAAGGATGTGTTTGAGTGTCTGTGGTGAAAGGAGCTCTAAGTTGTGTATTCAGTGCTGGTAGTGACACACTCTACATAGGTTACACAGCGTTTTGCGAGCACCAACATCCTAAAAACTGAAACTGCTACAAGGTGGGTGTAGCGTGCAGAAAGAAGGCTTGTCATTTCAAAGAAAGAAGAGGAAACCAAAATCCAGGTAGTGAAACGAACACACCAGTATGGGAGATGTGCATGTGGACAGTTTCAAGCAGAGACTCTTTGTGGACACTTGGGAACAGCGCTGTGAAAAAATTTCGTACGAAGCGGGATTTGGCCAAAGTTGAAAGACCTTCCATAACCAACCCTAAAGAACTTAGCCAAACAATGAATGTTGCAATGAACTCCTGGAGGAAAGGTGTCTCTATGACACAACTCCCGAGCAGGTAGCTACATTCTGCACAGTACAAAATGCATATGAATTCCAAGCTGAAAACTCACTCCAGAAGGAAGCAGTGCGTGTGTTTCTCTCTGAAAGAACACTCAGCCACTAGGCTTTTGCTTGCTCCTTCAAAGTCTTTGTAAAAACATGTGTTTTCACTGCTGGAATACGTTTTGGGATGCATTGTTTCAATCTCTTGCTAGCCTCATGTTGTTTCTTACACAATGTGGAAAAATAAGGAGTATGTTTCCCAAATCACTCGAAATCAAGGAAAACGCACACTGCATCACTCTTGCACAAACACGCTCTTTCTCCTAATGTGTTGAGAACATTCAAGATACCAGAAAAGAAGGGCATTTTGTAGAGAAATTCAGACGGGTTTGAACAAAAGTATATTTCTATTGGCTGCAGAGTGCAAAACCATGATTGACTTCATGGTCTAGATGAAAACCTTACATTTCCAAGTGACCTGAAGTAGGACGTTCACAAAAAGATGTGTTTGCGTGTCTGTGGTGAATGGAGCTCTAAGTTGTGTATTCAGTGCTGGAGAGTGACACACTCTACATAGGTTACACAGCGTTTTGCGAGCACCAACATGCTAAAAACTGAAACTGCTACAAGGCGTGTGTAGCGTGCAGAAAGAAGGCTTGTCATTTCAAAGAAAGAAGAGGAAACCAAAATCCAGGTGGTGAAACGAACACACCAATATGGGAGATGTGCATGTGGACAGTTTCAAGCAGAGGCTCTTTGTGGACACTTGGAAAAAGAGCTGTGAAAAAATTTCGTACGAAGCGGGATTTGGCCAAAGTTGAAAGACCTTCCAAAACCAACCCTAAAGAACTTAGCCAAACAATGAATGTTGCAATGAACTCCTGCAGGAAAGGTGCATCTATGACACAACTCCCTGGCAGGTAGTTACATTCTGCACAGTACAAAATGCATATGAATTCCAAGCTGAAAACTCACTCCAGAAGGAAGCAATGCGTGTGTTTCTCTCTGAAAGAACACTCAGCCACTAGGCTTTTGCTTGCTCCTTCAAAGTCTTTGTAGAAACATGTGTTTTCACTGCTGGAATACGTTTTGGGATGCATTGTTTCAATCTCTTGCAAGCCTCATGTTGTTTCTAACACAATGTGGAAAAATAAGGAGTATGTTTCCCAAATCACTTGAAATCAGGAAAACGCACACTGCATCACTCTTGCACAAACACGCTCTTTCTCCTAATGTGTTGAGAACATTCAAGATACCAGAAAAGAAGGGCATTTTGTAGTGAAATTCAGACGGGTTTGTAGAAAAGTACATTTCTATTGGCTGCAGAGTGCAAAACAATGATTGACTTCATGGTCTCGATGAAAACCTTACATTTCCAAGTGACCTGAAGTAGGACGTTCACAAAAGGATGTCTTTGAGTGTCTGTGTTGAAAGGAGCTCTAAGTTGTGTATTCAGTGCTGGTAGTGACACACTCTACATAGGTTACACAGCGTTTTGCGAGCACCAACATGCTAAAAACTGAAACTGCTACAAGGTGTGTGTAGCGTGCAGAAAGAAGGCTTGTCATTTCAAAGAAAGAAGAGGAAACCAAAATCCAGGTAGTGAAACGAAGACACCAGTATGGGAGATGTGCATGTGGACAGTTTCAAGCAGAGGCTCTTTGTGGACACTTGGAAACAGAGCTGTGAAAAAATTTCGTACGAAGCGGGATTTGGCCAAAGTTGAAAGACCTTCCAAAACCAACCCTAAAGAACAGCCAAACAATGAATGTTGCAATGAACTCCTACAGGAAAGGTGTCTCTATGACACAACTCCCGAGCAGGTAGCTACATTCTGCACAGTACAAAATGCATATGAATTCCAAGCTGAAAACTCACTCCAGAAGGAAGCAATGCGTGTGTTTCTCTCTGAAAGAACACTCAGCCACTAGGCTTTGCTTGCTCCTTCAAAGTCTTTGTAGAAACATGTGTTTTAACTGCTGGAATACGTTTTGGGATGCATTGTTTCAATCTCTTGCAAGCCTCATGTTGTTTCTTACACAATGTGGAAAAATAAGGGGTATGTTTCCCAAATCACTTGAAATCAAGGAAAACGCACACTGCATCACTCTTGCACAAACACGCTCTTTCTCCTAATGTGTTGAGAACATTCAAGATACCAGAAAAGAAGGGCATTTTGTAGTGAAATTCAGACGGGTTTGTAGAAAAGTACATTTCTATTGGCTGCAGAGTGCAAAACCATGATTGACTTCATGTTCTCGATGAAAACCTTACATTTCCAAGTGACCTGAAGTAGGACGTTCACAAAAGGATGTGTTTGAGTGTCTGTGGTGAAAGGAGCTCTAAGTTATGTATTCAGTGCTGGTAGTGACACACTCTACATAGGTTACACAGCGTTTTGCGAGCACCAACATGCTAAAAACTGAAACTGCTACAAGGCGTGTGTAGCGTGCAGAAAGAAGGCTTGTCATTTCAAAGAAAGAAGAGGAAACCAAAATCCAGGTAGTGAAACGAACACACCAATATGGGAGATGTGCATGTGGACAGTTTCAAGCAGAGGCTCTTTGTGGACACTTGGAAACAGAGCTGTGAAAAAATTTCGTACGAAGCGGGATTTGGCCAAGTTGAAAGACCTTCCAAAACCAACCCTAAAGAACTTAGCCAAACAATGAATGTTGCAATGAACTCCTGCAGGAAAGGTGTCTCGATGACACAACTCCCGAGCAGGTAGCTACATTCTGCACAGTACAAAATGCATATGAATTCCAAGCTGAAAACTCACTCCAGAAGGAAGCAGTGCGTGTGTTTTTCTCTGAAAGAACACTCAGGCCGAAGGCTTTTGCTTGCTCCTTCAAAGTCTTTGTGCAAACGTGTGTTTTCACTGCTGGAATACGTTTTGGGATGCATTGTTTCAATCTCTTGCAAGCCTCATGTTGTTTCTTACACATTGTGGAAAAATAAGGAGTATGTTTCCCAAATCACTTGAAATCAAGTAAAACGCACACTGCATCACTCTTGCACAAACACGCTCTTTCTCCTAATGTGTTGAGAACATTCAAGATACCAGAAAAGAAGGGCATTTTGTAGAGAAATTCAGACGGGTTTGAACAAAAGTACATTTCTATTGGCTGCAGTGTGCAAAACCCTGATTGACTTCATGTTCTCGATGAAAACCTTACATTTCCAAGTGACCTGAAGTAGGACGTTCACAAAAAGATGTGTTTGCGTGTCTGTGGTGAAAGGAGCTCTAAGTTGTGTATTCAGTGCTGGAGAGTGACACACTCTACATAGGTTACACAGCGTTTTGCGAGCACCAACATGCTAAAAACTGAAACTGCTACAAGGTGTGTGTAGCGTGCAGAAAGAAGGCTTGTCATTTCAAAGAAAGAAGAGGAAACCAAAATCCAGGTAGTGAAACGAACACACCAGTATGGGAGATGTGCATGTGGACAGTTTCAAGCAGAGGCTCTTTGTGGACACTTGGGAACAGCGCTGTGAAAAAATTTCGTACGAAGCGGGATTTGGCCAAAATTGAAAGACCTTCCAAAACCAACCCTAAAGAACTTAGCCAAACAATGAATGTTGCAATAAACTCCTGCAGGAAAGGTGCATCTATGACACAACTCCCGTGCAGGTAGCTACATTCTGCACAGTACAAAATGCATATGAATTCAAGGCTGAAAACTCAATCCAGGAGGAAGCAATGCGTGTGTTTCTCTCTGAAAGAACACTCAGCCACTAGGCTTTTGCTTGCTCCTTCAAAGTCTTTGTAGAAACATGTGTTTTCACTGCTGGAATACGTTTTGGGATGCATTGTTTCAATCTCTTGCAAGCCTCATGTTGTTTCTAACACAATGTGGAAAAATAAGGAGTATGTTTCCCAAATCACTTGAAATCCAGGAAAACGCACACTGCATCACTCTTGCACAAACACGCTCTTTCTCCTAATGTGTTGAGAACATTCAAGATACCAGAAAAGAAGGGCATTTTGTAGTGAAATTCAGACGGGTTTGTAGAAAAGTACATTTCTATTGGCTGCAGAGTGCAAAACCATGATTGACTTCATGGTCTCGATGAAAACCTTACATTTCCAAGTGACCTGAAGTAGGACGTTCACAAAAGGATGTGTTTGAGTGTCTGTGGTGAAAGGAGCTCTAAGTTGTGTATTCAGTGCTGGTAGTGACACACTCTACATAGGTTACACAGCGTTTTGCGAGCACCAACATCCTAAAAACTGAAACTGCTACAAGGTGGGTGTAGCGTGCAGAAAGAAGGCTTGTCATTTCAAAGAAAGAAGAGGAAACCAAAATCCAGGTAGTGAAACGAACACACCAGTATGGGAGATGTGCATGTGGACAGTTTCAAGCAGAGACTCTTTGTGGACACTTGGGAACAGCGCTGTGAAAAAATTTCGTACGAAGCGGGATTTGGCCAAAGTTGAAAGACCTTCCATAACCAACCCTAAAGAACTTAGCCAAACAATGAATGTTGCAATGAACTCCTGGAGGAAAGGTGTCTCTATGACACAACTCCCGAGCAGGTAGCTACATTCTGCACAGTACAAAATGCATATGAATTCCAAGCTGAAAACTCACTCCAGAAGGAAGCAGTGCGTGTGTTTCTCTCTGAAAGAACACTCAGCCACTAGGCTTTTGCTTGCTCCTTCAAAGTCTTTGTAAAAACATGTGTTTTCACTGCTGGAATACGTTTTGGGATGCATTGTTTCAATCTCTTGCTAGCCTCATGTTGTTTCTTACACAATGTGGAAAAATAAGGAGTATGTTTCCCAAATCACTCGAAATCAAGGAAAACGCACACTGCATCACTCTTGCACAAACACGCTCTTTCTCCTAATGTGTTGAGAACATTCAAGATACCAGAAAAGAAGGGCATTTTGTAGAGAAATTCAGACGGGTTTGAACAAAAGTATATTTCTATTGGCTGCAGAGTGCAAAACCATGATTGACTTCATGGTCTAGATGAAAACCTTACATTTCCAAGTGACCTGAAGTAGGACGTTCACAAAAAGATGTGTTTGCGTGTCTGTGGTGAATGGAGCTCTAAGTTGTGTATTCAGTGCTGGAGAGTGACACACTCTACATAGGTTACACAGCGTTTTGCGAGCACCAACATGCTAAAAACTGAAACTGCTACAAGGCGTGTGTAGCGTGCAGAAAGAAGGCTTGTCATTTCAAAGAAAGAAGAGGAAACCAAAATCCAGGTGGTGAAACGAACACACCAATATGGGAGATGTGCATGTGGACAGTTTCAAGCAGAGGCTCTTTGTGGACACTTGGAAAAAGAGCTGTGAAAAAATTTCGTACGAAGCGGGATTTGGCCAAAGTTGAAAGACCTTCCAAAACCAACCCTAAAGAACTTAGCCAAACAATGAATGTTGCAATGAACTCCTGCAGGAAAGGTGCATCTATGACACAACTCCCTGGCAGGTAGTTACATTCTGCACAGTACAAAATGCATATGAATTCCAAGCTGAAAACTCACTCCAGAAGGAAGCAATGCGTGTGTTTCTCTCTGAAAGAACACTCAGCCACTAGGCTTTTGCTTGCTCCTTCAAAGTCTTTGTAGAAACATGTGTTTTCACTGCTGGAATACGTTTTGGGATGCATTGTTTCAATCTCTTGCAAGCCTCATGTTGTTTCTAACACAATGTGGAAAAATAAGGAGTATGTTTCCCAAATCACTTGAAATCAGGAAAACGCACACTGCATCACTCTTGCACAAACACGCTCTTTCTCCTAATGTGTTGAGAACATTCAAGATACCAGAAAAGAAGGGCATTTTGTAGTGAAATTCAGACGGGTTTGTAGAAAAGTACATTTCTATTGGCTGCAGAGTGCAAAACAATGATTGACTTCATGGTCTCGATGAAAACCTTACATTTCCAAGTGACCTGAAGTAGGACGTTCACAAAAGGATGTCTTTGAGTGTCTGTGTTGAAAGGAGCTCTAAGTTGTGTATTCAGTGCTGGTAGTGACACACTCTACATAGGTTACACAGCGTTTTGCGAGCACCAACATGCTAAAAACTGAAACTGCTACAAGGTGTGTGTAGCGTGCAGAAAGAAGGCTTGTCATTTCAAAGAAAGAAGAGGAAACCAAAATCCAGGTAGTGAAACGAAGACACCAGTATGGGAGATGTGCATGTGGACAGTTTCAAGCAGAGGCTCTTTGTGGACACTTGGAAACAGAGCTGTGAAAAAATTTCGTACGAAGCGGGATTTGGCCAAAGTTGAAAGACCTTCCAAAACCAACCCTAAAGAACAGCCAAACAATGAATGTTGCAATGAACTCCTACAGGAAAGGTGTCTCTATGACACAACTCCCGAGCAGGTAGCTACATTCTGCACAGTACAAAATGCATATGAATTCCAAGCTGAAAACTCACTCCAGAAGGAAGCAATGCGTGTGTTTCTCTCTGAAAGAACACTCAGCCACTAGGCTTTGCTTGCTCCTTCAAAGTCTTTGTAGAAACATGTGTTTTAACTGCTGGAATACGTTTTGGGATGCATTGTTTCAATCTCTTGCAAGCCTCATGTTGTTTCTTACACAATGTGGAAAAATAAGGGGTATGTTTCCCAAATCACTTGAAATCAAGGAAAACGCACACTGCATCACTCTTGCACAAACACGCTCTTTCTCCTAATGTGTTGAGAACATTCAAGATACCAGAAAAGAAGGGCATTTTGTAGTGAAATTCAGACGGGTTTGTAGAAAAGTACATTTCTATTGGCTGCAGAGTGCAAAACCATGATTGACTTCATGTTCTCGATGAAAACCTTACATTTCCAAGTGACCTGAAGTAGGACGTTCACAAAAGGATGTGTTTGAGTGTCTGTGGTGAAAGGAGCTCTAAGTTATGTATTCAGTGCTGGTAGTGACACACTCTACATAGGTTACACAGCGTTTTGCGAGCACCAACATGCTAAAAACTGAAACTGCTACAAGGCGTGTGTAGCGTGCAGAAAGAAGGCTTGTCATTTCAAAGAAAGAAGAGGAAACCAAAATCCAGGTAGTGAAACGAACACACCAATATGGGAGATGTGCATGTGGACAGTTTCAAGCAGAGGCTCTTTGTGGACACTTGGAAACAGAGCTGTGAAAAAATTTCGTACGAAGCGGGATTTGGCCAAGTTGAAAGACCTTCCAAAACCAACCCTAAAGAACTTAGCCAAACAATGAATGTTGCAATGAACTCCTGCAGGAAAGGTGTCTCGATGACACAACTCCCGAGCAGGTAGCTACATTCTGCACAGTACAAAATGCATATGAATTCCAAGCTGAAAACTCACTCCAGAAGGAAGCAGTGCGTGTGTTTTTCTCTGAAAGAACACTCAGGCCGAAGGCTTTTGCTTGCTCCTTCAAAGTCTTTGTGCAAACGTGTGTTTTCACTGCTGGAATACGTTTTGGGATGCATTGTTTCAATCTCTTGCAAGCCTCATGTTGTTTCTTACACATTGTGGAAAAATAAGGAGTATGTTTCCCAAATCACTTGAAATCAAGTAAAACGCACACTGCATCACTCTTGCACAAACACGCTCTTTCTCCTAATGTGTTGAGAACATTCAAGATACCAGAAAAGAAGGGCATTTTGTAGAGAAATTCAGACGGGTTTGAACAAAAGTACATTTCTATTGGCTGCAGTGTGCAAAACCCTGATTGACTTCATGTTCTCGATGAAAACCTTACATTTCCAAGTGACCTGAAGTAGGACGTTCACAAAAAGATGTGTTTGCGTGTCTGTGGTGAAAGGAGCTCTAAGTTGTGTATTCAGTGCTGGAGAGTGACACACTCTACATAGGTTACACAGCGTTTTGCGAGCACCAACATGCTAAAAACTGAAACTGCTACAAGGTGTGTGTAGCGTGCAGAAAGAAGGCTTGTCATTTCAAAGAAAGAAGAGGAAACCAAAATCCAGGTAGTGAAACGAACACACCAGTATGGGAGATGTGCATGTGGACAGTTTCAAGCAGAGGCTCTTTGTGGACACTTGGGAACAGCGCTGTGAAAAAATTTCGTACGAAGCGGGATTTGGCCAAAGTTGAAAGACCTTCCAAAACCAACCCTAAAGAACTTAGCCAAACAATGAATGTTGCAATAAACTCCTGCAAGAAAGGTGCATCTATGACACAACTCCCTGGCAGTTAGCTACATTCTGCACAGTACAAAATGCATATGAATTCATGGCTGAAAACTCACTCCAGAAGGAAGCAATGCGTGTGTTTCTCTCTGAAAGAACACTCAGCCACTAGGCTTTTGCTAGCTCCTTCAAAGTCTTTGTAGAAACATGTGTTTTCACTGCTGGAATACGTTTTGGGATGCATTGTTTCAATCTCTTGCAAGCCTCATGTTGTTTCTAACACAATGTGGAAAAATAAGGAGTATGTTTCCCAAATCACTTGAAATCAAGGAAAACGCACACTGCATCACTCTTGCACAAACACGCTCTTTCTCCTAATGTGTTGAGAACATTCAAGATACCAGAAAAGAAGGGCATTTTGTAGTGAAATTCAGACGGGTTTGTAGAAATGTACATTTCTATTGGCTGCAGAGTGCAAAACCATGATTGACTTCATGGTCTAGGTGAAAACCTTACATTTCCAAGTGACCTGAAGTAGGACGTTCACAAAAAGATGTGTTTGCGTGTCTGTGGTGAAAGGAGCTCTAAGTTGTGTATTCAGTGCTGGAGAGTGACACACTCTACATAGGTTACACAGCGTTTTGCGAGAACCAACATGCTAAAAACTGAAACTGCTACAAGGTGTGTGTAGCGTGCAGAAAGAAGGCTTGTCATTTCAAAGAAAGAAGAGGAAACCAAAATCCAGGTAGTGAAACGAACACACCAGTATGGGAGATGTGCATGTGGACAGTTTCAAGCAGAGGCTCTTTGTGGACACTTGGGAACAGCGCTGTGAAAAAATTTCGTACGAAGCGGGATTTGGCCAAAGTTGAAAGACCTTCCAAAACCAACCCTAAAGAACTTAGCCAAACAATGAATGTTGCAATAAACTCCTGCAGGAAAGGTGCATCTATGACACAACTCCCGTGCAGGTAGCTACATTCTGCACAGTACAAAATGCATATGAATTCAAGGCTGAAAACTCACTCCAGAAGGAAGCAATGCGTGTGTTTCTCTCTGAAAGAACACTCTGCCACTAGGCTTTTGCTTGCTCCATCAAAGTTTTTGTAGAAACATGTGTTTTCACTGCTGGAATACGTTTTGGGATGCATTGTTTCAATCTCTTGCAAGCCTCATGTTGTTTCTAACACAATGTGGAAAAATAAGGAGTATGTTTCCCAAATCACTTGAAATCCAGGAAAACGCACACTGCATCACTCTTGCACAAACACGCTCTTTCTCCTAATGTGTTGAGAACATTCAAGATACCAGAAAAGAAGGGCATTTTGTAGTGAAATTCAGACGGGTTTGTAGAAAAGTACATTTCTATTGGCTGCAGAGTGCAAAACCATGATTGACTTCATGTTCTCGATGAAAACCTTACATTTCCAAGTGACCTGAAGTAGGACGTTCACAAAAGGATGTGTTTGAGTGTCTGTGGTGAAAGGAGCTCTAAGTTATGTATTCAGTGCTGGTAGTGACACACTCTACATAGGTTACACAGCGTTTTGCGAGCACCAACATGCTAAAAACTGAAACTGCTACAAGGCGTGTGTAGCGTGCAGAAAGAAGGCTTGTCATTTCAAAGAAAGAAGAGGAAACCAAAATCCAGGTAGTGAAACGAACACACCAGTATGGGAGATGTGCATGTGGACAGTTTCAAGCAGGGGCTCTTTGTGGACACTTGGGAACAGCGCTGTGAAAAAATTTCGTACGAAGCGGGATTTGGCCAAAATTGAAAGACCTTCCAAAACCAACCCTAAAGAACTTAGCCAAACAATGAATGTTGCAATAAACTCCTGCAGGAAAGGTGCATCTATGACACAACTCCCGTGCAGGTAGCTACATTCTGCACAGTACAAAATGCATATGAATTCCAAGCTGAAAACTCACTCCAGAAGGAAGCAGTGCGTGTGTTTCTCTCTGAAAGAACACTCAGCCACTGGGCTTTTGCTTGCTCCTTCAAAGTCTTTGTAGAAACGTGTGTTTTCACTGCTGGAATACGTTTTGGGATGCATTGTTTCAATCTCTTGCAAGCCTCATGTTGTTTCTTACAAAATGTGGAAAAATAAGGAGTATGTTTCCCAAATCACTTGAAATCAAGGAAAACGCACACTGCATTACTCTTGCACAAACACGCTCTTTCTCCTAATGTGTTGAGAACATTCAAGATACCAGAAAAGAAGGGCATTTCGTAGAGAAATTCAGACGGGTTTGAACAAAAGTACAATTCTATTGGCTGCAGAGTGCAAAACCCTGATTGACTTCATGTTCTCGATGAAAACCTTACATTTCCAAGTGACCTGAAGTAGGACGTTCACAAAAAGATGTGTTTGCGTGTCTGTGGTGAAAGGAGCTCTAAGTTGTGTATTCAGTGCTGGTAGTGACACACTCTACATAGGTTACACAGCGTTTTGCGAGCACCAACATGCTAAAAACTGAAACTGCTACGAGGTGTGTGTAGCGTGCAGAAAGAAGGCTTGTCATTTCAAAGAAAGAAGAGGAAACCAAAATCCAGGTAGTGAAACGAACACACCAGTATGGGAGATGTGCATGTGGACAGTTTCAAGCAGGGGCTCTTTGTGGACACTTGGGAACAGCGCTGTGAAAAAATTTCGTACGAAGCGGGATTTGGCCAAAATTGAAAGACCTTCCAAAACCAACCCTAAAGAACTTAGCCAAACAATGAATGTTGCAATAAACTCCTGCAGGAAAGGTGCATCTATGACACAACTCCCGTGCAGGTAGCTACATTCTGCACAGTACAAAATGCATATGAATTCAAGGCTGAAAACTCAATCCAGGAGGAAGCAATGCGTGTGTTTCTCTCTGAAAGAACACTCAGCCACTAGGCTTTTGCTTGCTCCTTCAAAGTCTTTGTAGAAACATGTGTTTTCACTGCTGGAATACGTTTTGGGATGCATTGTTTCAATCTCTTGCAAGCCTCATGTTGTTTCTAACACAATGTGGAAAAATAAGGAGTATGTTTCCCAAATCACTTGAAATCCAGGAAAACGCACACTGCATCACTCTTGCACAAACACGCTCTTTCTCCTAATGTGTTGAGAACATTCAAGATACCAGAAAAGAAGGGCATTTTGTAGTGAAATTCAGACGGGTTTGTAGAAAAGTACATTTCTATTGGCTGCAGAGTGCAAAACCATGATTGACTTCATGGTCTCGATGAAAACCTTACATTTCCAAGTGACCTGAAGTAGGACGTTCACAAAAGGATGTGTTTGAGTGTCTGTGGTGAAAGGAGCTCTAAGTTGTGTATTCAGTGCTGGTAGTGACACACTCTACATAGGTTACACAGCGTTTTGCGAGCACCAACATCCTAAAAACTGAAACTGCTACAAGGTGGGTGTAGCGTGCAGAAAGAAGGCTTGTCATTTCAAAGAAAGAAGAGGAAACCAAAATCCAGGTAGTGAAACGAACACACCAGTATGGGAGATGTGCATGTGGACAGTTTCAAGCAGAGACTCTTTGTGGACACTTGGGAACAGCGCTGTGAAAAAATTTCGTACGAAGCGGGATTTGGCCAAAGTTGAAAGACCTTCCATAACCAACCCTAAAGAACTTAGCCAAACAATGAATGTTGCAATGAACTCCTGGAGGAAAGGTGTCTCTATGACACAACTCCCGAGCAGGTAGCTACATTCTGCACAGTACAAAATGCATATGAATTCCAAGCTGAAAACTCACTCCAGAAGGAAGCAGTGCGTGTGTTTCTCTCTGAAAGAACACTCAGCCACTAGGCTTTTGCTTGCTCCTTCAAAGTCTTTGTAAAAACATGTGTTTTCACTGCTGGAATACGTTTTGGGATGCATTGTTTCAATCTCTTGCTAGCCTCATGTTGTTTCTTACACAATGTGGAAAAATAAGGAGTATGTTTCCCAAATCACTCGAAATCAAGGAAAACGCACACTGCATCACTCTTGCACAAACACGCTCTTTCTCCTAATGTGTTGAGAACATTCAAGATACCAGAAAAGAAGGGCATTTTGTAGAGAAATTCAGACGGGTTTGAACAAAAGTATATTTCTATTGGCTGCAGAGTGCAAAACCATGATTGACTTCATGGTCTAGATGAAAACCTTACATTTCCAAGTGACCTGAAGTAGGACGTTCACAAAAAGATGTGTTTGCGTGTCTGTGGTGAATGGAGCTCTAAGTTGTGTATTCAGTGCTGGAGAGTGACACACTCTACATAGGTTACACAGCGTTTTGCGAGCACCAACATGCTAAAAACTGAAACTGCTACAAGGCGTGTGTAGCGTGCAGAAAGAAGGCTTGTCATTTCAAAGAAAGAAGAGGAAACCAAAATCCAGGTGGTGAAACGAACACACCAATATGGGAGATGTGCATGTGGACAGTTTCAAGCAGAGGCTCTTTGTGGACACTTGGAAAAAGAGCTGTGAAAAAATTTCGTACGAAGCGGGATTTGGCCAAAGTTGAAAGACCTTCCAAAACCAACCCTAAAGAACTTAGCCAAACAATGAATGTTGCAATGAACTCCTGCAGGAAAGGTGCATCTATGACACAACTCCCTGGCAGGTAGTTACATTCTGCACAGTACAAAATGCATATGAATTCCAAGCTGAAAACTCACTCCAGAAGGAAGCAATGCGTGTGTTTCTCTCTGAAAGAACACTCAGCCACTAGGCTTTTGCTTGCTCCTTCAAAGTCTTTGTAGAAACATGTGTTTTCACTGCTGGAATACGTTTTGGGATGCATTGTTTCAATCTCTTGCAAGCCTCATGTTGTTTCTAACACAATGTGGAAAAATAAGGAGTATGTTTCCCAAATCACTTGAAATCAGGAAAACGCACACTGCATCACTCTTGCACAAACACGCTCTTTCTCCTAATGTGTTGAGAACATTCAAGATACCAGAAAAGAAGGGCATTTTGTAGTGAAATTCAGACGGGTTTGTAGAAAAGTACATTTCTATTGGCTGCAGAGTGCAAAACAATGATTGACTTCATGGTCTCGATGAAAACCTTACATTTCCAAGTGACCTGAAGTAGGACGTTCACAAAAGGATGTCTTTGAGTGTCTGTGTTGAAAGGAGCTCTAAGTTGTGTATTCAGTGCTGGTAGTGACACACTCTACATAGGTTACACAGCGTTTTGCGAGCACCAACATGCTAAAAACTGAAACTGCTACAAGGTGTGTGTAGCGTGCAGAAAGAAGGCTTGTCATTTCAAAGAAAGAAGAGGAAACCAAAATCCAGGTAGTGAAACGAAGACACCAGTATGGGAGATGTGCATGTGGACAGTTTCAAGCAGAGGCTCTTTGTGGACACTTGGAAACAGAGCTGTGAAAAAATTTCGTACGAAGCGGGATTTGGCCAAAGTTGAAAGACCTTCCAAAACCAACCCTAAAGAACAGCCAAACAATGAATGTTGCAATGAACTCCTACAGGAAAGGTGTCTCTATGACACAACTCCCGAGCAGGTAGCTACATTCTGCACAGTACAAAATGCATATGAATTCCAAGCTGAAAACTCACTCCAGAAGGAAGCAATGCGTGTGTTTCTCTCTGAAAGAACACTCAGCCACTAGGCTTTGCTTGCTCCTTCAAAGTCTTTGTAGAAACATGTGTTTTAACTGCTGGAATACGTTTTGGGATGCATTGTTTCAATCTCTTGCAAGCCTCATGTTGTTTCTTACACAATGTGGAAAAATAAGGGGTATGTTTCCCAAATCACTTGAAATCAAGGAAAACGCACACTGCATCACTCTTGCACAAACACGCTCTTTCTCCTAATGTGTTGAGAACATTCAAGATACCAGAAAAGAAGGGCATTTTGTAGTGAAATTCAGACGGGTTTGTAGAAAAGTACATTTCTATTGGCTGCAGAGTGCAAAACCATGATTGACTTCATGTTCTCGATGAAAACCTTACATTTCCAAGTGACCTGAAGTAGGACGTTCACAAAAGGATGTGTTTGAGTGTCTGTGGTGAAAGGAGCTCTAAGTTATGTATTCAGTGCTGGTAGTGACACACTCTACATAGGTTACACAGCGTTTTGCGAGCACCAACATGCTAAAAACTGAAACTGCTACAAGGCGTGTGTAGCGTGCAGAAAGAAGGCTTGTCATTTCAAAGAAAGAAGAGGAAACCAAAATCCAGGTAGTGAAACGAACACACCAATATGGGAGATGTGCATGTGGACAGTTTCAAGCAGAGGCTCTTTGTGGACACTTGGAAACAGAGCTGTGAAAAAATTTCGTACGAAGCGGGATTTGGCCAAGTTGAAAGACCTTCCAAAACCAACCCTAAAGAACTTAGCCAAACAATGAATGTTGCAATGAACTCCTGCAGGAAAGGTGTCTCGATGACACAACTCCCGAGCAGGTAGCTACATTCTGCACAGTACAAAATGCATATGAATTCCAAGCTGAAAACTCACTCCAGAAGGAAGCAGTGCGTGTGTTTTTCTCTGAAAGAACACTCAGGCCGAAGGCTTTTGCTTGCTCCTTCAAAGTCTTTGTGCAAACGTGTGTTTTCACTGCTGGAATACGTTTTGGGATGCATTGTTTCAATCTCTTGCAAGCCTCATGTTGTTTCTTACACATTGTGGAAAAATAAGGAGTATGTTTCCCAAATCACTTGAAATCAAGTAAAACGCACACTGCATCACTCTTGCACAAACACGCTCTTTCTCCTAATGTGTTGAGAACATTCAAGATACCAGAAAAGAAGGGCATTTTGTAGAGAAATTCAGACGGGTTTGAACAAAAGTACATTTCTATTGGCTGCAGTGTGCAAAACCCTGATTGACTTCATGTTCTCGATGAAAACCTTACATTTCCAAGTGACCTGAAGTAGGACGTTCACAAAAAGATGTGTTTGCGTGTCTGTGGTGAAAGGAGCTCTAAGTTGTGTATTCAGTGCTGGAGAGTGACACACTCTACATAGGTTACACAGCGTTTTGCGAGCACCAACATGCTAAAAACTGAAACTGCTACAAGGTGTGTGTAGCGTGCAGAAAGAAGGCTTGTCATTTCAAAGAAAGAAGAGGAAACCAAAATCCAGGTAGTGAAACGAACACACCAGTATGGGAGATGTGCATGTGGACAGTTTCAAGCAGAGGCTCTTTGTGGACACTTGGGAACAGCGCTGTGAAAAAATTTCGTACGAAGCGGGATTTGGCCAAAGTTGAAAGACCTTCCAAAACCAACCCTAAAGAACTTAGCCAAACAATGAATGTTGCAATAAACTCCTGCAAGAAAGGTGCATCTATGACACAACTCCCTGGCAGTTAGCTACATTCTGCACAGTACAAAATGCATATGAATTCATGGCTGAAAACTCACTCCAGAAGGAAGCAATGCGTGTGTTTCTCTCTGAAAGAACACTCAGCCACTAGGCTTTTGCTAGCTCCTTCAAAGTCTTTGTAGAAACATGTGTTTTCACTGCTGGAATACGTTTTGGGATGCATTGTTTCAATCTCTTGCAAGCCTCATGTTGTTTCTAACACAATGTGGAAAAATAAGGAGTATGTTTCCCAAATCACTTGAAATCAAGGAAAACGCACACTGCATCACTCTTGCACAAACACGCTCTTTCTCCTAATGTGTTGAGAACATTCAAGATACCAGAAAAGAAGGGCATTTTGTAGTGAAATTCAGACGGGTTTGTAGAAATGTACATTTCTATTGGCTGCAGAGTGCAAAACCATGATTGACTTCATGGTCTAGGTGAAAACCTTACATTTCCAAGTGACCTGAAGTAGGACGTTCACAAAAAGATGTGTTTGCGTGTCTGTGGTGAAAGGAGCTCTAAGTTGTGTATTCAGTGCTGGAGAGTGACACACTCTACATAGGTTACACAGCGTTTTGCGAGAACCAACATGCTAAAAACTGAAACTGCTACAAGGTGTGTGTAGCGTGCAGAAAGAAGGCTTGTCATTTCAAAGAAAGAAGAGGAAACCAAAATCCAGGTAGTGAAACGAACACACCAGTATGGGAGATGTGCATGTGGACAGTTTCAAGCAGAGGCTCTTTGTGGACACTTGGGAACAGCGCTGTGAAAAAATTTCGTACGAAGCGGGATTTGGCCAAAGTTGAAAGACCTTCCAAAACCAACCCTAAAGAACTTAGCCAAACAATGAATGTTGCAATGAACTCCTGCAGGAAAGGTGTCTCTATGACACAACTCCCGAGCAGGTAGCTACATTCTGCACAGTACAAAATGCATATGAATTCCAAGCTGAAAACTCACTCCAGAAGGAAGCAGTGCGTGTGTTTCTCTCTGAAAGAACACTCAGCCACTAGGCTTTTGCTTGCTCCTTCAAAGTCTTTGTAGAAACGTGTGTTTTCACTGCTGGAATACGTTTTGGGATGCATTGTTTCAATCTCTTCCAAGCCTCATGTTGTTTCTTACACAATGTGGAAAAATAAGGAGAATGTTTCCCAAATCACTTGAAATCAAGGAAAACGCACACTGCATCACTCTTGCACAAACACGCTCTTTCTCCTAATGTGTTGAGAACATTCAAGATACCAGAAAAGAAGGGCATTTTGTAGTGAAATTCAGACGGGTTAGTAGAAAAGTACATTTCTATTGGCTGCAGAGTGCAAAACCATGATTGACTTCATGGTCTAGATGAAAACCTTACATTTACAAGTGACCTGAAGTAGGACGTTCACAAAAAGATGTGTTTGCGTGTCTGTGGTGAAAGGAGCTCTAAGTTGTGTATTCAGTGCTGGTAGTGACACACTCTACATAGGTTACACAGCGTTTTGCGAGCACCAACATGCTAAAAACTGAAACTGCTACAAGGTGTGTGTAGCGTGCAGAAAGAAGGCTTGTCATTTCAAAGAAAGAAGAGGAAACCAAAATCCAGGTAGTGAAACGAACACACCAGTATGGGAGATGTGCATGTGGACAGTTTCAAGCAGAGGCTCTTTGTGGACACTTGGGAACAGCGCTGTGAAAAATTTCGTACGAAGCGGGATTTGGCCAAGTTGAAAGACCTTCCAAAACCAACCCTAAAGAACTTAGCCAAACAATGAATGTTGCAATAAACTCCTGCAGGAAAGGTGCATCTATGACACAACTCCCGAGCAGGTAGCTACATTCTGCACAGTACAAAATGCATATGAATTCAAGGCTGAAAACTCACTCCAGAAGGAAGCAATGCGTGTGTTTCTCTCTGAAAGAACACTCAGCCACTAGGCTTTTGCTTGCTCCTTCAAAGTCTTTGTAGAAACCTGTGTTTTCACTGCTGGAATACGTTTTGGGATGCATTGTTTCAATCTCTTGCAAGCCTCATGTTGTTTCTAACACAATGTGGAAAAATAAGGAGTATGTTTCCCAAATCACTTGAAATCCAGGAAAAGGCACACTGCATCATTCTTGCACAAACACGCTCTTTCTCCTAATGTGTTGAGAACATTCAAGATACCAGAAAAGAAGGGCATTTTGTAGTGAAATTCAGACGGGTTTGTAGAAATGTACATTTCTATTGGCTGCAGAGTGCAAAACCATGATTGACTTCATGGTCTAGGTGAAAACCTTACATTTCCAAGTGACCTGAAGTAGGACGTTCACAAAAAGATGTGTTTGCGTGTCTGTGGTGAAAGGAGCTCTAAGTTGTGTATTCAGTGCTGGAGAGTGACACACTCTACATAGGTTACACAGCGTTTTGCGAGAACCAACATGCTAAAAACTGAAACTGCTACAAGGTGTGTGTAGCGTGCAGAAAGAAGGCTTGTCATTTCAAAGAAAGAAGAGGAAACCAAAATCCAGGTAGTGAAACGAACACACCAGTATGGGAGATGTGCATGTGGACAGTTTCAAGCAGAGGCTCTTTGTGGACACTTGGGAACAGCGCTGTGAAAAAATTTCGTACGAAGCGGGATTTGGCCAAAGTTGAAAGACCTTCCAAAACCAACCCTAAAGAACTTAGCCAAACAATGAATGTTGCAATGAACTCCTGCAGGAACGTGTCTCTATGACACAACTCCCGAGCAGGTAGCTACATTCTGCACAGTACAAAATGCATATGAATTCCAAGCTGAAAACTCACTCCAGAAGGAAGCAGTGCGTGTGTTTCTCTCTGAAAGAACACTCAGCCACTGGGCTTTTGCTTGCTCCTTCAAAGTCTTTGTAGAAACGTGTGTTTTCACTGCTGGAATACGTTTTGGGATGCATTGTTTCAATGTCTTGCAAGCCTAATGTTGTTTCTTACACAATGTGGAAAAATAAGGAGTATGTTTCCCAAATCACTTGAAATCAAGGAAAACGCACACTGCATCACTCTTGCACAAACACGCTCTTTCTCCTAATGTGTTGAGAACATTCAAGATACCAGAAAAGAAGGGCATTTTGTCGTGAAATTCAGACGGGTTTGAACAAAAGTACATTTCTATTGGCTGCAGAGTGCAAAACCATGATTGACTTCATGTTCTCGATGAAAACCTTACATTTCCAAGTGACCTGAAGTAGGACATTCACAAAAAGATGTGTTTGAGTGTCTGTGGTGAAAGGAGCTCTAAGTTGTGTATTCAGTGCTGGAGAGTGACACACTCTACATAGGTTACACAGCGTTTTGCGAGCACCAACATGCTAAAAACTGAAACTGCTACAAGGTGTGTGTAGCGTGCAGAAAGAAGGCTTGTCATTTCAAAGAAAGAAGAGGAAACCAAAATCCAGGTAGTGAAACGAACACACCAGTATGGGAGATGTGCATGTGGACAGTTTCAAGCAGAGGCTCTTTGTGGACACTTGGAAACAGCGCTGTGAAAAAATTTCGTACGAAGCGGGATTTGGCCAAAGTTGAAAGACCTTCCAAAACCAACCCTAAAGAACTTAGCCAAACAATGAATGTTGCAATAAACTCCTGCAGGAAAGGTGCATCTATGACACAACTCCCGAGCAGGTAGCTACATTCAGCACAGTACAAAATGCATATGAATTCCAAGCTGAAAACTCACTCCAGAAGGAAGCAGTGCGTGTGTTTCTCTCTGAAAGAACACTCAGCCACTAGGCTTTTGCTTGCTCCTTCAAAGTCTTTGTAGAAACGTGTGTTTTCACTGCTGGAATACGTTTTGGGATGCATTGTTTCAATCTCTTCCAAGCCTCATGTTGTTTCTTACACAATGTGGAAAAATAAGGAGTATGTTTCCCAAATCACTTGAAATCCAGGAAAACGCACACTGCATCACTCTTGCACAAACACGCTCTTTCTCCTAATGTGTTGAGAACATTCAAGATACCAGAAAAGAAGGGCATTTTGTAGTGAAATTCAGACGGGTTTGTAGAAAAGTACATTTCTATTGGCTGCAGAGTGCAAAACCATGATTGACTTCATGGTCTAGATGAAAACCTTACATTTACAAGTGACCTGAAGTAGGACGTTCACAAAAAGATGTGTTTGCGTGTCTGTGGTGAAAGGAGCTCTAAGTTGTGTATTCAGTGCTGGTAGTGACACACTCTACATAGGTTACACAGCGTTTTGCGAGCACCAACATGCTAAAAACTGAAACTGCTACAAGGTGTGTGTAGCGTGCAGAAAGAAGGCTTGTCATTTCAAAGAAAGAAGAGGAAACCAAAATCCAGGTAGTGAAACGAACACACCAGTATGGGAGATGTGCATGTGGACAGTTTCAAGCAGAGGCTCTTTGTGGACACTTGGGAACAGCGCTGTGAAAAAATTTCGTACGAAGCGGGATTTGGCCAAGGTTGAAAGACCTTCCAAAACCAACCCTAAAGAACTTAGCCAAACAATGAATGTTGCAATAAACTCCTGCAGGAAAGGTGCATCTATGACACAACTCCCGAGCAGGTAGCTACATTCTGCACAGTACAAAATGCATATGAATTCAAGGCTGAAAACTCACTCCAGAAGGAAGCAATGCGTGTGTTTCTCTCTGAAAGAACACTCAGCCACTAGGCTTTTGCTTGCTCCTTCAAAGTCTTTGTAGAAACCTGTGTTTTCACTGCTGGAATACGTTTTGGGATGCATTGTTTCAATCTCTTGCAAGCCTCATGTTGTTTCTAACACAATGTGGAAAAATAAGGAGTATGTTTCCCAAATCACTTGAAATCCAGGAAAAGGCACACTGCATCATTCTTGCACAAACACGCTCTTTCTCCTAATGTGTTGAGAACATTCAAGATACCAGAAAAGAAGGGCATTTTGTAGTGAAATTCAGACGGGTTTGTAGAAATGTACATTTCTATTGGCTGCAGAGTGCAAAACCATGATTGACTTCATGGTCTAGGTGAAAACCTTACATTTCCAAGTGACCTGAAGTAGGACGTTCACAAAAAGATGTGTTTGCGTGTCTGTGGTGAAAGGAGCTCTAAGTTGTGTATTCAGTGCTGGAGAGTGACACACTCTACATAGGTTACACAGCGTTTTGCGAGAACCAACATGCTAAAAACTGAAACTGCTACAAGGTGTGTGTAGCGTGCAGAAAGAAGGCTTGTCATTTCAAAGAAAGAAGAGGAAACCAAAATCCAGGTAGTGAAACGAACACACCAGTATGGGAGATGTGCATGTGGACAGTTTCAAGCAGAGGCTCTTTGTGGACACTTGGGAACAGCGCTGTGAAAAAATTTCGTACGAAGCGGGATTTGGCCAAAGTTGAAAGACCTTCCAAAACCAACCCTAAAGAACTTAGCCAAACAATGAATGTTGCAATGAACTCCTGCAGGAACGTGTCTCTATGACACAACTCCCGAGCAGGTAGCTACATTCTGCACAGTACAAAATGCATATGAATTCCAAGCTGAAAACTCACTCCAGAAGGAAGCAGTGCGTGTGTTTCTCTCTGAAAGAACACTCAGCCACTGGGCTTTTGCTTGCTCCTTCAAAGTCTTTGTAGAAACGTGTGTTTTCACTGCTGGAATACGTTTTGGGATGCATTGTTTCAATGTCTTGCAAGCCTAATGTTGTTTCTTACACAATGTGGAAAAATAAGGAGTATGTTTCCCAAATCACTTGAAATCAAGGAAAACGCACACTGCATCACTCTTGCACGAACACACTCTTTCTCCTAATGTGTTGAGAACATTCAAGATACCAGAAAAGAAGGGCATTTTGTCGTGAAATTCAGACGGGTTTGAACAAAAGTACATTTCTATTGGCTGCAGAGTGCAAAACCATGATTGACTTCATGTTCTCGATGAAAACCTTACATTTCCAAGTGACCTGAAGTAGGACATTCACAAAAAGATGTGTTTGAGTGTCTGTGGTGAAAGGAGCTCTAAGTTGTGTATTCAGTGCTGGAGAGTGACACACTCTACATAGGTTACACAGCGTTTTGCGAGCACCAACATGCTAAAAACTGAAACTGCTACAAGGTGTGTGTAGCGTGCAGAAAGAAGGCTTGTCATTTCAAAGAAAGAAGAGGAAACCAAAATCCAGGTAGTGAAACGAACACACCAGTATGGGAGATGTGCATGTGGACAGTTTCAAGCAGAGGCTCTTTGTGGACACTTGGAAACAGCGCTGTGAAAAAATTTCGTACGAAGCGGGATTTGGCCAAAGTTGAAAGACCTTCCAAAACCAACCCTAAAGAACTTAGCCAAACAATGAATGTTGCAATAAACTCCTGCAGGAAAGGTGCATCTATGACACAACTCCCGAGCAGGTAGCTACATTCAGCACAGTACAAAATGCATATGAATTCCAAGCTGAAAACTCACTCCAGAAGGAAGCAGTGCGTGTGTTTCTCTCTGAAAGAACACTCAGCCACTAGGCTTTTGCTTGCTCCTTCAAAGTCTTTGTAGTAACGTGTGTTTTCACTGCTGGAATACGTTTTGGGATGCATTGTTTCAATCTCTTCCAAGCCTCATGTTGTTTCTTACACAATGTGGAAAAATAAGGAGTATGTTTCCCAAATCACTTGAAATCAAGGAAAACGCACACTGCATCACTCTTGCACAAACACGCTCTTTCTCCTAATGTGTTGAGAACATTCAAGATACCAGAAAAGAAGGGCATTTTGTAGTGAAATTCAGACGGGTTTGTAGAAAAGTACATTTCTATTGGCTGCAGAGTGCAAAACCATGATTGACTTCATGGTCTAGATGAAAACCTTACATTTCCAAGTGACCTGAAGTAGGACGTTCACAAAAAGATGTGTTTGCGTGTCTGTGGTGAAAGGAGCTCTAAGTTGTGTATTCAGTGCTGGTAGTGACACACTCTACATAGGTTACACAGCGTTTTGCGAGCACCAACATGCTAAAAACTGAAACTGCTACAAGGTGTGTGTAGCGTGCAGAAAGAAGGCTTGTCATTTCAAAGAAAGAAGAGGAAACCAAAATCCAGGTAGTGAAACGAACACACCAGTATGGGAGATGTGCATGTGGACAGTTTCAAGCAGAGGCTCTTTGTGGACACTTGGGAACAGCGCTGTGAAAAAATTTCGTACGAAGCGGGATTTGGCCAAGTTGAAAGACCTTCCAAAACCAACCCTAAAGAACTTAGCCAAACAATGAATGTTGCAATAAACTCCTGCAGGAAAGGTGCATCTATGACACAACTCCCGAGCAGGTAGCTACATTCTGCACAGTACAAAATGCATATGAATTCAAGGCTGAAAACTCACTCCAGAAGGAAGCAATGCGTGTGTTTCTCTCTGAAAGAACACTCAGCCACTAGGCTTTTGCTTGCTCCTTCAAAGTCTTTGTAGAAACCTGTGTTTTCACTGCTGGAATACGTTTTGGGATGCATTGTTTCAATCTCTTGCAAGCCTCATGTTGTTTCTAACACAATGTGGAAAAATAAGGAGTATGTTTCCCAAATCACTTGAAATCCAGGAAAAGGCACACTGCATCATTCTTGCACAAACACGCTCTTTCTCCTAATGTGTTGAGAACATTCAAGATACCAGAAAAGAAGGGCATTTTGTAGTGAAATTCAGACGGGTTTGTAGAAATGTACATTTCTATTGGCTGCAGAGTGCAAAACCATGATTGACTTCATGGTCTAGGTGAAAACCTTACATTTCCAAGTGACCTGAAGTAGGACGTTCACAAAAAGATGTGTTTGCGTGTCTGTGGTGAAAGGAGCTCTAAGTTGTGTATTCAGTGCTGGAGAGTGACACACTCTACATAGGTTACACAGCGTTTTGCGAGAACCAACATGCTAAAAACTGAAACTGCTACAAGGTGTGTGTAGCGTGCAGAAAGAAGGCTTGTCATTTCAAAGAAAGAAGAGGAAACCAAAATCCAGGTAGTGAAACGAACACACCAGTATGGGAGATGTGCATGTGGACAGTTTCAAGCAGAGGCTCTTTGTGGACACTTGGGAACAGCGCTGTGAAAAAATTTCGTACGAAGCGGGATTTGGCCAAAGTTGAAAGACCTTCCAAAACCAACCCTAAAGAACTTAGCCAAACAATGAATGTTGCAATGAACTCCTGCAGGAACGTGTCTCTATGACACAACTCCCGAGCAGGTAGCTACATTCTGCACAGTACAAAATGCATATGAATTCCAAGCTGAAAACTCACTCCAGAAGGAAGCAGTGCGTGTGTTTCTCTCTGAAAGAACACTCAGCCACTGGGCTTTTGCTTGCTCCTTCAAAGTCTTTGTAGAAACGTGTGTTTTCACTGCTGGAATACGTTTTGGGATGCATTGTTTCAATGTCTTGCAAGCCTAATGTTGTTTCTTACACAATGTGGAAAAATAAGGAGTATGTTTCCCAAATCACTTGAAATCAAGGAAAACGCACACTGCATCACTCTTGCACAAACACGCTCTTTCTCCTAATGTGTTGAGAACATTCAAGATACCAGAAAAGAAGGGCATTTTGTCGTGAAATTCAGACGGGTTTGAACAAAAGTACATTTCTATTGGCTGCAGAGTGCAAAACCATGATTGACTTCATGTTCTCGATGAAAACCTTACATTTCCAAGTGACCTGAAGTAGGACATTCACAAAAAGATGTGTTTGAGTGTCTGTGGTGAAAGGAGCTCTAAGTTGTGTATTCAGTGCTGGAGAGTGACACACTCTACATAGGTTACACAGCGTTTTGCGAGCACCAACATGCTAAAAACTGAAACTGCTACAAGGTGTGTGTAGCGTGCAGAAAGAAGGCTTGTCATTTCAAAGAAAGAAGAGGAAACCAAAATCCAGGTAGTGAAACGAACACACCAGTATGGGAGATGTGCATGTGGACAGTTTCAAGCAGAGGCTCTTTGTGGACACTTGGAAACAGCGCTGTGAAAAAATTTCGTACGAAGCGGGATTTGGCCAAAGTTGAAAGACCTTCCAAAACCAACCCTAAAGAACTTAGCCAAACAATGAATGTTGCAATAAACTCCTGCAGGAAAGGTGCATCTATGACACAACTCCCGAGCAGGTAGCTACATTCAGCACAGTACAAAATGCATATGAATTCCAAGCTGAAAACTCACTCCAGAAGGAAGCAGTGCGTGTGTTTCTCTCTGAAAGAACACTCAGCCACTAGGCTTTTGCTTGCTCCTTCAAAGTCTTTGTAGAAACGTGTGTTTTCACTGCTGGAATACGTTTTGGGATGCATTGTTTCAATCTCTTCCAAGCCTCATGTTGTTTCTTACACAATGTGGAAAAATAAGGAGTATGTTTCCCAAATCACTTGAAATCAAGGAAAACGCACACTGCATCACTCTTGCACAAACACGCTCTTTCTCCTAATGTGTTGAGAACATTCAAGATACCAGAAAAGAAGGGCATTTTGTAGTGAAATTCAGACGGGTTTGTACAAAAGTACATTTCTATTGGCTGCAGAGTGCAAAACCATGATTGACTTCATGGTCTAGATGAAAACCTTACATTTACAAGTGACCTGAAGTAGGACGTTCACAAAAAGATGTGTTTGCGTGTCTGTGGTGAAAGGAGCTCTAAGTTGTGTATTCAGTGCTGGTAGTGACACACTCTACATAGGTTACACAGCGTTTTGTGAGCACCAACATGCTAAAAACTGAAACTGCTACAAGGTGTGTGTAGCGTGCAGAAAGAAGGCTTGTCATTTCAAAGAAAGAAGAGGAAACCAAAATCCAGGTAGTGAAACGAACACACCAGTATGGGAGATGTGCATGTGGACAGTTTCAAGCAGAGGCTCTTTGTGGACACTTGGGAACAGCGCTGTGAAAAAATTTCGTACGAAGCGGGATTTGGCCAAGGTTGAAAGACCTTCCAAAACCAACCCTAAAGAACTTAGCCAAACAATGAATGTTGCAATAAACTCCTGCAGGAAAGGTGCATCTATGACACAACTCCCGAGCAGGTAGCTACATTCTGCACAGTACAAAATGCATATGAATTCAAGGCTGAAAACTCACTCCAGAAGGAAGCAATGCGTGTGTTTCTCTCTGAAAGAACACTCAGCCACTAGGCTTTTGCTTGCTCCTTCAAAGTCTTTGTAGAAACCTGTGTTTTCACTGCTGGAATACGTTTTGGGATGCATTGTTTCAATCTCTTGCAAGCCTCATGTTGTTTCTAACACAATGTGGAAAAATAAGGAGTATGTTTCCCAAATCACTTGAAATCCAGGAAAAGGCACACTGCATCATTCTTGCACAAACACGCTCTTTCTCCTAATGTGTTGAGAACATTCAAGATACCAGAAAAGAAGGGCATTTTGTAGTGAAATTCAGACGGGTTTGTAGAAATGTACATTTCTATTGGCTGCAGAGTGCAAAACCATGATTGACTTCATGGTCTAGGTGAAAACCTTACATTTCCAAGTGACCTGAAGTAGGACGTTCACAAAAAGATGTGTTTGCGTGTCTGTGGTGAAAGGAGCTCTAAGTTGTGTATTCAGTGCTGGAGAGTGACACACTCTACATAGGTTACACAGCGTTTTGCGAGAACCAACATGCTAAAAACTGAAACTGCTACAAGGTGTGTGTAGCGTGCAGAAAGAAGGCTTGTCATTTCAAAGAAAGAAGAGGAAACCAAAATCCAGGTAGTGAAACGAACACACCAGTATGGGAGATGTGCATGTGGACAGTTTCAAGCAGAGGCTCTTTGTGGACACTTGGGAACAGCGCTGTGAAAAAATTTCGTACGAAGCGGGATTTGGCCAAAGTTGAAAGACCTTCCAAAACCAACCCTAAAGAACTTAGCCAAACAATGAATGTTGCAATGAACTCCTGCAGGAACGTGTCTCTATGACACAACTCCCGAGCAGGTAGCTACATTCTGCACAGTACAAAATGCATATGAATTCCAAGCTGAAAACTCACTCCAGAAGGAAGCAGTGCGTGTGTTTCTCTCTGAAAGAACACTCAGCCACTGGGCTTTTGCTTGCTCCTTCAAAGTCTTTGTAGAAACGTGTGTTTTCACTGCTGGAATACGTTTTGGGATGCATTGTTTCAATGTCTTGCAAGCCTAATGTTGTTTCTTACACAATGTGGAAAAATAAGGAGTATGTTTCCCAAATCACTTGAAATCAAGGAAAACGCACACTGCATCACTCTTGCACGAACACACTCTTTCTCCTAATGTGTTGAGAACATTCAAGATACCAGAAAAGAAGGGCATTTTGTCGTGAAATTCAGACGGGTTTGAACAAAAGTACATTTCTATTGGCTGCAGAGTGCAAAACCATGATTGACTTCATGTTCTCGATGAAAACCTTACATTTCCAAGTGACCTGAAGTAGGACATTCACAAAAAGATGTGTTTGAGTGTCTGTGGTGAAAGGAGCTCTAAGTTGTGTATTCAGTGCTGGAGAGTGACACACTCTACATAGGTTACACAGCGTTTTGCGAGCACCAACATGCTAAAAACTGAAACTGCTACAAGGTGTGTGTAGCGTGCAGAAAGAAGGCTTGTCATTTCAAAGAAAGAAGAGGAAACCAAAATCCAGGTAGTGAAACGAACACACCAGTATGGGAGATGTGCATGTGGACAGTTTCAAGCAGAGGCTCTTTGTGGACACCTGGAAACAGCGCTGTGAAAAAATTTCGTACGAAGCGGGATTTGGCCAAAGTTGAAAGACCTTCCAAAACCAACCCTAAAGAACTTAGCCAAACAATGAATGTTGCAATAAACTCCTGCAGGAAAGGTGCATCTAAGACACAACTCCCGAGCAGGTAGCTACATTCAGCACAGTACAAAATGCATATGAATTCCAAGCTGAAAACTCACTCCAGAAGGAAGCAGTGCGTGTGTTTCTCTCTGAAAGAACACTCAGCCACTAGGCTTTTGCTTGCTCCTTCAAAGTCTTTGTAGAAACGTGTGTTTTCACTGCTGGAATACGTTTTGGGATGCATTGTTTCAATCTCTTCCAAGCCTCATGTTGTTTCTTACACAATGTGGAAAAATAAGGAGTATGTTTCCCAAATCACTTGAAATCAAGGAAAACGCACACTGCATCACTCTTGCACAAACACGCTCTTTCTCCTAATGTGTTGAGAACATTCAAGATACCAGAAAAGAAGGGCATTTTGTAGTGAAATTCAGACGGGTTTGTAGAAAAGTACATTTCTATTGGCTGCAGAGTGCAAAACCATGATTGACTTCATGGTCTAGATGAAAACCTTACATTTCCAAGTGACCTGAAGTAGGACGTTCACAAAAAGATGTGTTTGCGTGTCTGTGGTGAAAGGAGCTCTAAGTTGTGTATTCAGTGCTGGTAGTGACACACTCTACATAGGTTACACAGCGTTTTGCGAGCACCAACATGCTAAAAACTGAAACTGCTACAAGGTGTGTGTAGCGTGCAGAAAGAAGGCTTGTCATTTCAAAGAAAGAAGAGGAAACCAAAATCCAGGTAGTGAAACGAACACACCAGTATGGGAGATGTGCATGTGGACAGTTTCAAGCAGAGGCTCTTTGTGGACACTTGGGAACAGCGCTGTGAAAAAATTTCGTACGAAGCGGGATTTGGCCAAAGTTGAAAGACCTTCCAAAACCAACCCTAAAGAACTTAGCCAAACAATGAATGTTGCAATAAACTCCTGCAGGAAAGGTGCATCTATGACACAACTCCCGAGCAGGTAGCTACATTCTGCACAGTACAAAATGCATATGAATTCAAGGCTGAAAACTCACTCCAGAAGGAAGCAATGCGTGTGTTTCTCTCTGAAAGAACACTCAGCCACTAGGCTTTTGCTTGCTCCTTCAAAGTCTTTGTAGAAACCTGTGTTTTCACTGCTGGAATACGTTTTGGGATGCATTGTTTCAATCTCTTGCAAGCCTCATGTTGTTTCTAACACAATGTGGAAAAATAAGGAGTATGTTTCCCAAATCACTTGAAATCCAGGAAAAGGCACACTGCATCATTCTTGCACAAACACGCTCTTTCTCCTAATGTGTTGAGAACATTCAAGATACCAGAAAAGAAGGGCATTTTGTAGTGAAATTCAGACGGGTTTGTAGAAAAGTACATTTCTATTGGCTGCAGAGTGCAAAACCATGATTGACTTCATGGTCTAGATGAAAACCTTACATTTCCAAGTGACCTGAAGTAGGACGTTCACAAAAAGATGTGTTTGCGTGTCTGTGGAGAAAGGAGCTCTAAGTTGTGTATTCAGTGCTGGAGAGTGACACACTCTACATAGGTTACACAGCGTTTTGCGAGCACCAACATGCTAAAAACTGAAACTGCTACAAGGTGTGTGTAGCGTGCAGAAAGAAGGCTTGTCATTTCAAAGAAAGAAGAGGAAACCAAAATCCAGGTAGTGAAACGAACACACCAATATGGGAGATGTGCATGTGGACAGTTTCAAGCAGAGGCTCTTTGTGGACACTTGGAAACAGAGCTGTGAAAAAATTTCGTACGAAGCGGGATTTGGCCAAAGTTGAAAGATCTTCCAAAACCAACCCTAAAGAACTTAGCCAAACAATGAATGTTGCAATGAACTCCTGCAGGAAAGGTGTCTCTATGACACAACTCCCGAGCCGGTAGCTACAATCTGCACAGTACAAAATGCATATGAATTCCAAGCTGAAAACTCACTCCAGAAGGAAGCAGTGCGTGAGTTTCTCTCTGAAAGAACACTCAGCCACTAGGCTTTTGCTTGCTCCTTCAAAGTCTTTGTAGAAACGTGTGTTTTCACTGCTGGAATACGTTTTGGGATGCATTGTTTCAATCTCTTGCAAGTCTCATGTTGTTTCTTACACAAAGTGGAAAAATAAGGACTATGTTTCCCAAATCACTTGAAATCAAGGAAAACGAACACTGCATCACTCTTGCACAAACACGCTCTTTCTCCTAATGTGTTGAGAACATTCAAGATACCAGAAAAGAAGGGCATTTTGTAAAGAAATTCAGACGGGTTTGAACAAAGGTACATTTCTATTGCCTGCAGAGTGCAAAACCATGATTGACTTCATGTTCTCGATGAAAACCTTACATTTCCAAGTGACCAGAAGTAGGACGTTCACAAGAAGTTGTGTTTGCATGTCTGTGGTGAAAGGAGCTCTAAGTTGTGTATTCAGTGCTGGAGAGTGACACACTCTACATAGGTTACACAGCGTTTTGAGAGCACCAAGATGCTAAAAACTGAAACTGCTACAAGGTTTGTGTAGCGTGCAGAAAGAAGGCTTGTCATTTCAAAGAAAGAAGAGGAAACCAAAATCCAGGTAGTGAAACGAACACACCAGTATGGGAGATGTGCATGTGGACAGTTTCAAGCAGAGGCTCTTTGTGGACACTTGGGAACAGCGCTGTGAAAAAATTTCGTACGAAGCGGGATTTGGCCAAAGTTGAAAGACCTTCCAAAACCAACCCTAAAGAATTTAGCCAAACAATGAATGTTGCAATAAACTCCTGCAGGAAAGGTGCATCTATGACACAACTCCCGAGCAGGTAGCTACATTCAGCACAGTACAAAATGCATATGAATTCCAAGCTGAAAACTCACTCCAGAAGGAAGCAATGCGTGTGTTTCTCTCTGAAAGAACACTCAGCCACTAGGCTTTTGCTTGCTCCTTCAAAGTCTTTGTAGAAACGTGTGTTTTCACTGCTGGAATACGTTTTGGGATGCATTGTTTCAATCTCTTGCAAGCCTCATGTTGTTTCTTACACAATGTGGAAAAATAAGGAGTATGTTTCCCAAATCACTTGAAATCAAGGAAAACGCACACTGCATCACTCTTGCACAAACACGCTCTTTCTCCTAATGTGTTGAGAACATTCAAGATACCAGAAAAGAAGGGTATTTTGTAGTGAAATTCAGACGGGTTTGTAGAAAAGTACATTTCTATTGGCTGCAGAGTGCAAAACCATGATTGACTTCATGGTCTCGATGAAACCCTTACATTTCCAAGTGACATGAAGTAGGATGTTCACAAAAGGATGTGTTTGAGTGTCTGTGGTGAAAGGAGCTCTAAGTTGTGTATTCAGTGCTGGTAGTGACACACTCTACATAGGTTACACAGCGTTTTGCGAGCACCAACATGCTAAAAACTGAAACTGCTACAAGGTGTGTGTAGCGTGCAGAAAGAAGGCTTGTCATTTCAAAGAAAGAAGAGGAAACCAAAATCCAGGTAGTGAAACGAACACACCAGTATGGGAGATGTGCATGTGGACAGTTTCAAGCAGAGGCTCTTTGTGGACACTTGGGAACAGCGCTGTGAAAAAATTTCGTACGAAGCGGGATTTGGCCAAAGTTGAAAGACCTTCCAAAACCAACCCTAAAGAACTTAGCCAAACAATGAATGTTGCAATAAACTCCTGCAGGAAAGGTGCATCTATGACACAACTCCCTGGCAGGTAGCTACATTCTGCACAGTACAAAATGCATCTGAATTCAAGCCTGAAAACTCACTCCAGAAGGAAGCAATGCGTGTGTTTCTCTCTGAAAGAACACTCAGCCACTAGGCTTTTGCTTGCTCCTTCAAAGTCTTTGTAGAAACATGTGTTTTCACTGCTGGAATACGTTTTGGGATGCATTGTTTCAATCTCTTGCAAGCCTCATGTTGTTTCTAACACAATGTGGAAAAATAAGGAGTATGTTTCCCAAATCACTTGAAATCCAGGAAAACGCACACTGCATCACTCTTGCACAAACACGCTCTTTCTCCTAATGTGTTGAGAACATTCAAGATACCAGAAAAGACGGGCATTTTGTAGAGAAATTCAGACGGGTTTGAACAAAAGTACATTTCTATTGGCTGCAGAGTGCAAAACCATGATTGACTTCATGTTCTCGATGAAAACCTTACATTTCCAAGTTACCTGAAGTAGGACGTTCACAAAAAGATGTGTTTCCGTGTCTGTGGTGAAAGGAGCTCTAAGTTGGGTATTCAGTGCTGGAGAGTGACACACTCTACATAGGTTACACAGCGTTTTGCGAGCACCAACATGCTAAAAACTGAAACTGCTACAAGGTGTGTGTAGCGTGCAGAAAGAAGGCTTGTCATTTCAAAGAAAGAAGAGGAAACCAAAATCCAGGTAGTGAAACGAACACACCAGTATGGGAGATGTGCATGTGGACAGTTTCAAGCAGAGGCTCTTTGTGGACACTTGGAAACAGAGCTGAGAAAAAATTTCGTACGAAGCGGGATTTGGCCAAAGTTGAAAGACCTTCCAAAACCAACCCTAAAGAACTTAGCCAAACAATGAATGTTGCAATGAACTCCTGCATTATAGGTGTCTCTATGACACAACTCCCGAGCAGGTAGCTACATTCTGCACAGTACAAAATGCATATGAATTCCAAGCTGAAAACTCACTCCAGAAGGAAGCAGTGCGTGTGTTTCTCTCTGAAAGAACACTCAGCCACTAGGCTTGTGCTTGCTCCTTCAAAGTCTTTGTAGAAACATGTGTTTTCACTGCTGGAATACGTTTTGGGATGCATTGTTTCAATCTCTTGCAAGCCTCATGTTGTTTCTTACACAATGTGGAAAAATAAGGAGTATGTTTCCCAAATCACTTGAAATCCAGGAAAACGCACAATGCATCACTCTTGCACAAACACGCTCTTTCTCCTAATGTGTTGAGAACATTCAAGATACCAGAAAAGAAGGGCATTTTGTAGTGAAATTCAGACGGGTTTGAACAAAAGTACATTTCTATTGGCTGCAGAGTGCAAAACCATGATTGACTTCATGTTCTCGATGAAAACCTTACATTTCCAAGTGACATGAAGTAGGACGTTCACAAAAGGATGTGTTTGAGTGTCTGTGGTGAAGGGAGCTCTAAGTTGTGTATTCAGTGCTGGTAGTGACACACTCTACATAGGTTACACAGCGTTTTGCGAGCACCAACATGCTAAAAACTGAAACTGCTACAAGGTGTGTGTAGCGTGCAGAAAGAAGGCTTGTCATTTCAAAGAAAGAAGAGGAAACCAAAATCCAGGTAGTGAAACGAACACACCAGTATGGGAGATGTGCATGTGGACAGTTTCAAGCAGAGGCTCTTTGTGGACACTTGGAAACAGCGCTGTGAAAAAATTTCGTACGAAGCGGGATTTGGCCAAAGTTGAAAGACCTTCCAAAACCAACCCTAAAGAACTTAGCCAAACAAGGAATGTTGCAATAAACTCCTGCAGGAAAGGTGCATCTATGACACAACTCCCTGGCAGGTAGCTACATTCTGCACAGTACAAAATGCATATGAATTCAAGGCTGAAACCTCACTGCAGAAGGAAGCAATGCGTGTGTTTCTCTCTGAAAGAACACTCAGCCACTAGGCTTTTGCTTGCTCCTTCAAAGTCTTTGTAGAAACATGTGTTTTCACTGCTGGAATACGTTTTGGGATGCATTGTTTCAATCTCTTGCAAGCCTCATGTTGTTTCTAACAAAATGTGGAAAAATAAGGAGTATGTTTCCCAAATCACTTGAAATCCAGGAAAACGCACACTGCATCACTCTTGCACAATCACGCTCTTTCTCCTAATGTGTTGAGAACATTCAAGATACCAGAAAAGAAGGGCATTTTGTAGTGAAATTCAGACGGGTTTGTAGAAAAGTACATTTCTATTGGCTGCAGAGTGCAAAACCATGATTGACGTCATGGTCTAGATGAAAACCTTACATTTACAAGTGACCTGAAGTAGGACGTTCACAAAAAGATGTGTTTGCGTGTCTGTGGTGAAAGGAGCTCTAAGTTGTGTATTCAGTGCTGGAGAGTGACACACTCTACATAGGTTACACAGCGTTTTGAGAGCACCAAGATGCTAAAAACTGAAACTGCTACAAGGTGTGTGTAGCGTGCAGAAAGAAGGCTTGTCATTTCAAAGAAAGAAGAGGAAACCAAAATCCAGGTAGTGAAACGAACACACCAGTATGGGAGATGTGCATGTGGACAGTTTCAAGCAGAGGCTCTTTGTGGACACTTGGGAACAGCGCTGTGAAAAAATTTCGTACGAAGCGGGATTTGGCCAAAGTTGAAAGACCTTCCAAAACCAACCCTAAAGAATTTAGCCAAACAATGAATGTTGCAATAAACTCCTGCAGGAAAGGTGCATCTATGACACAACTCCCGAGCAGGTAGCTACATTCAGCACAGTACAAAATGCATATGAATTCCAAGCTGAAAACTCACTCCAGAAGGAAGCAATGCGTGTGTTTCTCTCTGAAAGAACACTCAGCCACTAGGCTTTTGCTTGCTCCTTCAAAGTCTTTGTAGAAACGTGTGTTTTCACTGCTGGAATACGTTTTGGGATGCATTGTTTCAATCTCTTGCAAGCCTCATGTTGTTTCTTACACAATGTGGAAAAATAAGGAGTATGTTTCCCAAATCACTTGAAATCAAGGAAAACGCACACTGCATCACTCTTGCACAAACACGCTCTTTCTCCTAATGTGTTGAGAACATTCAAGATACCAGAAAAGAAGGGCATTTTGTAGTGAAATTCAGACGGGTTTGTAGAAAAGTACATTTCTATTGGCTGCAGAGTGCAAAACCATGATTGACTTCATGGTCTCGATGAAAACCTTACATTTCCAAGTGACATGAAGTAGGATGTTCACAAAAGGATGTGTTTGAGTGTCTGTGGTGAAAGGAGCTCTAAGTTGTGTATTCAGTGCTGGTAGTGACACACTCTACATAGGTTACACAGCGTTTTGCGAGCACCAACATGCTAAAAACTGAAACTGCTACAAGGTGTGTGTAGCGTGCAGAAAGAAGGCTTGTCATTTCAAAGAAAGAAGAGGAAACCAAAATCCAGGTAGTGAAACGAACACACCAGTATGGGAGATGTGCATGTGGACAGTTTCAAGCAGAGGCTCTTTGTGGACACTTGGGAACAGCGCTGTGAAAAAATTTCGTACGAAGCGGGATTTGGCCAAGGTTGAAAGACCTTCCAAAACCAACCCTAAAGAACTTAGCCAAACAATGAATGTTGCAATAAACTCCTGCAGGAAAGGTGCATCTATGACACAACTCCCTGGCACGTAGCTACATTCTACACAGTACAAAATGCATCTGAATTCAAGGCTGAAAACTCACTCCAGAAGGAAGCAATGCGTGTGTTTCTCTCTGAAAGAACACTCAGCCACTAGGCTTTTGCTTGCTCCTTCAAAGTCTTTGTAGAAACATGTGTTTTCACTGCTGGAATACGTTTTGGGATGCATTGTTTCAATCTCTTGCAAGCCTCATGTTGTTTCTAACACAATGTGGAAAAATAAGGAGTATGTTTCCCAAATCACTTGAAATCCAGGAAAACGCACACTGCATCACTCTTGCACAAACACGCTCTTTCTCCTAATGTGTTGAGAACATTCAAGATACCAGAAAAGACGGGCATTTTGTAGAGAAATTCAGACGGGTTTGAACAAAAGTACATTTCTATTGGCTGCAGAGTGCAAAACCATGATTGACTTCATGTTCTCGATGAAAACCTTACATTTCCAAGTTACCTGAAGTAGGACGTTCACAAAAAGATGTGTTTCCGTGTCTGTGGTGAAAGGAGCTCTAAGTTGGGTATTCAGTGCTGGAGAGTGACACACTCTACATAGGTTACACAGCGTTTTGCGAGCACCAACATGCTAAAAACTGAAACTGCTACAAGGTGTGTGTAGCGTGCAGAAAGAAGGCTTGTCATTTCAAAGAAAGAAGAGGAAACCAAAATCCAGGTAGTGAAACGAACACACCAGTATGGGAGATGTGCATGTGGACAGTTTCAAGCAGAGGCTCTTTGTGGACACTTGGAAACAGAGCTGTGAAAAAATTTCGTACGAAGCGGGATTTGGCCAAGGTTGAAAGGCCTTCCAAAACCAACCCTAAAGAACTTAGCCAAACAATGAATGTTGCAATGAACTCCTGCAGGAAAGGTGTCTCTATGACACAACTCCCGAGCAGGTAGCTACATTCTGCACAGTACAAAATGCATATGAATTCCAAGCTGAAAACTCACTCCAGAAGGAAGCAGTGCGTGTGTTTCTTTCTGAAAGAACACTCAGCCACTAGGCTTTTGCTTGCTCCTTCAAAGTCTTTGTAGAAACGTGTGTTTTCACTGCTGGAATACGTTTTGGGATGCATTGTTTCAATCTCTTGCAAGCCTCTTGTTGTTTCTTACACAATGTGGAAAAATAAGGAGTATGTTTCCCAAATCACTTGAAATCCAGGAAAACGCACACTGCATCACTCTTGCACAAACACGCTCTTTCTCCTAATGTGTTGAGAACATTCAAGATACCACAAAAGAAGGGCATTTTGTAGAGAAATTCAGACGTGTTTGTAGAAAAGTACATTTCTATTGGCTGCAGAGTGCAAAACCCTGATTGACTTCATGTTCTCGATGAAAACCTTACATTTCCAAGTGACCTGAAGTAGGACGTTCACAAAAAGATGTGTTTGCGTGTCTGTGGTGAAAGGAGCTCTAAGTTGTGTATTCAGTGCTGGAGAGTGACACACTCTACATAGGTTACACAGCGTTTTGCGAGCACCAACATGCTAAAAACTGAAACTGCTACAAGGTGTGTGTAGCGTTCAGAAAGAAGGCTTGTCATTTCAAAGAAAGAAGAGGAAACCAAAATCCAGGTAGTGAAATGAACACACCAGTAAGGGAGATGTGCATGTGGACAGTTTCAAGCAGAGGCTCTTTGTGGACACTTGGGAACAGCGCTGTGAAAAAATTTCGTACGAAGCGGGATTTGGCCAAAGTTGAAAGACCTTCCAAAACCAACCCTAAAGAACTTAGCCAAACAATGAATGTTCCAATAAACTCCTGCAGGAAAGGTGCATCTATGACACAACTCCCTGGCAGGTAGCTACATTCTGCACAGTACAAAATGCATCTGAATTCAAGCCTGAAAACTCACTCCAGAAGGAAGCAATGCGTGTGTTTCTCTCTGAAAGAACACTCAGCCACTAGGCTTTTGCTTGCTCCTTCAAAGTCTTTGTAGAAACATGTGTTTTCACTGCTGGAATACGTTTTGGGATGCATTGTTTCAATCTCTTGCAAGCCTCATGTTGTTTCTTACACAATGTGGAAAAATAAGGAGTATGTTTCCCAAATCACTTGAAATCCAGGAAAACGCACACTGCATCACTCTTGCACAAACACGCTCTTTCTCCTAATGTGTTGAGAACATTCAAGATACCAGAAAAGACGGGCATTTTGTAGAGAAATTCAGACGGGTTTGAACAAAAGTACATTTCTATTGGCTGCAGAGTGCAAAACCATGATTGACTTCATGTTCTCGATGAAAACCTTACATTTCCAAGTTACCTGAAGTAGGACGTTCACAAAAAGATGTGTTTCCGTGTCTGTGGTGAAAGGAGCTCTAAGTTGGGTATTCAGTGCTGGAGAGTGACACACTCTACATAGGTTACACAGCGTTTTGCGAGAACCAACATGCTAAAAACTGAAACTGCTACAAGGTGTGTGTAGCGTGCAGAAAGAAGGCTTGTCATTTCAAAGAAAGAAGAGGAAACCAAAATCCAGGTAGTGAAACGAACACACCAGTATGGGAGATGTGCATGTGGACAGTTTCAAGCAGAGGCTCTTTGTGGACACTTGGAAACAGAGCTGAGAAAAAATTTCGTACGAAGCGGGATTTGGCCAAAGTTGAAAGACCTTCCAAAACCAACCCTAAAGAACTTAGCCAAACAATGAATGTTGCAATGAACTCCTGCATTATAGGTGTCTCTATGACACAACTCCCGAGCAGGTAGCTACATTCTGCACAGTACAAAATGCATATGAATTCCAAGCTGAAAACTCACTCCAGAAGGAAGCAGTGCGTGTGTTTCTCTCTGAAAGAACACTCAGCCACTAGGCTTGTGCTTGCTCCTTCAAAGTCTTTGTAGAAACATGTGTTTTCACTGCTGGAATACGTTTTGGGATGCATTGTTTCAATCTCTTGCAAGCCTCATGTTGTTTCTTACACAATGTGGAAAAATAAGGAGTATGTTTCCCAAATCACTTGAAATCAAGGAAAACGCACACTGCATCACTCTTGCACAAACACGCTCTTTCTCCTAATGTGTTGAGAACATTCAAGATACCAGAAAAGAAGGGCATTTTGTAGTGAAATTCAGACGGGTTTGAACAAAAGTACATTTCTATTGGCTGCAGAGTGCAAAACCATGATTGACTTCATGTTCTCGATGAAAACCTTACATTTCCAAGTGACATGAAGTAGGACGTTCACAAAAGGATGTGTTTGAGTGTCTGTGGTGAAGGGAGCTCTAAGTTGTGTATTCAGTGCTGGTAGTGACACACTCTACATAGGTTACACAGCGTTTTGCGAGCACCAACATGCTAAAAACTGAAACTGCTACAAGGTGTGTGTAGCGTGCAGAAAGAAGGCTTGTCATTTCAAAGAAAGAAGAGGAAACCAAAATCCAGGTAGTGAAACGAACACACCAGTATGGGAGATGTGCATGTGGACAGTTTCAAGCAGAGGCTCTTTGTGGACACTTGGAAACAGCGCTGTGAAAAAATTTCGTACGAAGCGGGATTTGGCCAAAGTTGAAAGACCTTCCAAAACCAACCCTAAAGAACTTAGCCAAACAAGGAATGTTGCAATAAACTCCTGCAGGAAAGGTGCATCTATGACACAACTCCCTGGCAGGTAGCTACATTCTGCACAGTACAAAATGCATATGAATTCAAGGCTGAAACCTCACTGCAGAAGGAAGCAATGCGTGTGTTTCTCTCTGAAAGAACACTCAGCCACTAGGCTTTTGCTTGCTCCTTCAAAGTCTTTGTAGAAACATGTGTTTTCACTGCTGGAATACGTTTTGGGATGCATTGTTTCAATCTCTTGCAAGCCTCATGTTGTTTCTAACAAAATGTGGAAAAATAAGGAGTATGTTTCCCAAATCACTTGAAATCCAGGAAAACGCACACTGCATCACTCTTGCACAATCACGCTCTTTCTCCTAATGTGTTGAGAACATTCAAGATACCAGAAAAGAAGGGCATTTTGTAGTGAAATTCAGACGGGTTTGTAGAAAAGTATATTTCTATTGGCTGCAGAGTGCAAAACCATGATTGACTTCATGGTCTAGATGAAAACCTTACATTTCCAAGTGACCTGAAGTAGGACGTTCACAAAAAGATGTGTTTGCGTGTCTGTGGTGAAAGGAGCTCTAAGTTGTGTATTCAGTGCTGGTAGTGACACACTCTACATAGGTTACACAGCGTTTTGCGAGCACCAACATCCTAAAAACTGAAACTGCTACAAGGTGTGTGTAGCGTGCAGAAAGAAGGCTTGTCATTTCAAAGAAAGAAGAGGAAACCAAAATCCAGGTAGTGAAACGAACACACCAGTATGGGAGATGTGCATGTGGACAGTTTCAAGCAGAGGCTCTTTGTGGACACTTGGGAACAGCGCTGTGAAAAAATTTCGTACGAAGCGGGATTTGGCCAAAGTTGAAAGACCTTCCAAAACCAACCCTAAAGAACTTAGCCAAACAATGAATGTTGCAATAAACTCCTGCAGGAAAGGTGCATCTATGACACAACTCCCTGGCAGGTAGCTACATTCTGCACAGTACAAAATGCATATGAATTCAAGGCTGAAAACTCACTCCAGGAGGAAGCAATGCGTGTGTTTCTCTCTGAAAGAACACTCAGCCACTAGGCTTTTGCTTGCTCCTTCAAAGTCTTTGTAGAAACATGTGTTTTCACTGCTGGAATACGTTTTGGGATGCATTGTTTCAATCTCTTGCAAGCCTCATGTTGTTTCTAACAAAATGTGGAAAAATAAGGAGTATGTTTCCCAAATCACTTGAAATCCAGGAAAACGCACACTGCATCACTCTTGCACAATCACGCTCTTTCTCCTAATGTGTTGAGAACATTCAAGATACCAGAAAAGAAGGGCATTTTGTAGTGAAATTCAGACGGGTTTGTAGAAAAGTACATTTCTATTGGCTGCAGAGTGCAAAACCATGATTGACGTCATGGTCTAGATGAAAACCTTACATTTACAAGTGACCTGAAGTAGGACGTTCACAAAAAGATGTGTTTGCGTGTCTGTGGTGAAAGGAGCTCTAAGTTGTGTATTCAGTGCTGGAGAGTGACACACTCTACATAGGTTACACAGCGTTTTGCGAGAACCAACATGCTAAAAACTGAAACTGCTACAAGGTGTGTGTAGCGTGCAGAAAGAAGGCTTGTCATTTCAAAGAAAGAAGAGGAAACCAAAATCCAGGTAGTGAAACGAACACACCAGTATGGGAGATGTGCATGTGGACAGTTTCAAGCAGAGGCTCTTTGTGGACACTTGGGAACAGCGCTGTGAAAAAATTTCGTACGAAGCGGGATTTGGCCAAAGTTGAAAGACCTTCCAAAACCAACCCTAAAGAACTTAGCCAAACAATGAATGTTGCAATAAACTCCTGCATGAAAGGTGCATCCATGACACAACTCCCTGGCAGGTAGCTACATTCTGCACAGTACAAAATGCATATGAATTCAAGGCTGAAACCTCACTGCAGAAGGAAGCAATGCGTGTGTTTCTCTCTGAAAGAACACTCAGCCACTAGGCTTTTGCTTGCTCCTTCAAAGTCTTTGTAGAAACATGTGTTTTCACTGCTGGAATACGTTTTGGGATGCATTGTTTCAATCTCTTGCAAGCCTCATGTTGTTTCTAACACAATGTGGAAAAATAAGGAGTATGTTTCCCAAATCACTTGAAATCCAGGAAAACGCACACTGCATCACTCTTGCACAAACACGCTCTTTCTCCTAATGTGTTGAGAACATTCAAGATACCAGAAAAGAAGGGCATTTTGTAGTGAAATTCAGACGGGTTTGTAGAAAAGTACATTTCTATTGGCTGCAGAGTGCAAAACCATGATTGACTTCATGGTCTAGATGAAAACCTTACATTTACAAGTGACCTGAAGTAGGACGTTCACAAAAAGATGTGTTTGCGTGTCTGTGGTGAAAGGAGCTCTAAGTTGTGTATTCCGTGCTGGAGAGTGACACACTCTACATAGGTTACACAGCGTTTTGCGAGAACCAAGATGCTAAAAACTGAAACTGCTACAAGGTGTGTGTAGCGTGCAGAAAGAAGGCTTGTCATTTCAAAGAAAGAAGAGGAAACCAAAATCCAGGTAGTGAAACGAACACACCAGTATGGGAGATGTGCATGTGGACAGTTTCAAGCAGACGCTCTTTGTGGACACTGGGAAACAGAGCTGTGAAAAAATTTCGTACGAAGCGGGATTTGGCCAAAGTTGAAAGACCTTCCAAAACCAACCCTAAAGAACTTAGCCAAACAATGAATGTTGCAATGAACTCCTGCATTATAGGTGTCTCCATGACACAACTCCCGAGCAGGTAGCTACATTCTGCACAGTACAAAATGCATATGAATTCCAAGGTGAAAACTCACTCCAGAAGGAAGCAGTGCGTGTGTTTCTCTCTGAAAGAACACTCAGCCACTAGGCTTGTGCTTGCTCCTTCAAAGTCTTTGTAGAAACATGTGTTTTCACTGCTGGAATACGTTTTGGGATGCATTGTTTCAATCTCTTGCAAGCCTCATGTTGTTTCTTACACAATGTGGAAAAATAAGGAGTATGTTTCCCAAATCACTTGAAATCAAGGAAAACGCACACTGCATCACTCTTGCACAAACACGCTCTTTCTCCTAATGTGTTGACAACATTCAAGATACCAGAAAAGAAGGGCATTTTGTAGTGAAATTCAGACGGGTTTGAACAAAAGTACATTTCTATTGGCTGGAGAGTGCAAAACCATGATTGACTTCATGTTCTCGATGAAAACCTTACATTTCCAAGTGACATGAAGTAGGACGTTCACAAAAGGATGTGTTTTAGTGTCTGTGGTGAAAGGAGCTCTAAGTTGTGTATTCAGTGCTGGAGAGTGACACACTCTACATAGGTTACACAGCGTTTTGCGAGCACCAACATGCTAAAAACTGAAACTGTTACAAGGTGTGTGTAGCGTGCAGAAAGAAGGCTTGTCATTTCAAAGAAAGAAGAGGAAACCAAAATCCAGGTAGTGAAACGAACACACCAGTATGGGAGATGTGCATGTGGACAGTTTCAAGCAGAGGCTCTTTGTGGACACTTGGAAACAGCGCTGTGAAAAAATTTCGTACGAAGCGGGATTTGGCCAAAGTTGAAAGACCTTCCAAAACCAACCCTAAAGAACTTAGCCAAACAAGGAATGTTGCAATAAACTCCTGCAGGAAAGGTGCATCTATGACACAACTCCCTGGCAGGTAGCTACATTCTGCACAGTACAAAATGCATCTGAATTCAAGCCTGAAAACTCACTCCAGAAGGAAGCAATGCGTGTGTTTCTCTCTGAAAGAACACTCAGCCACTAGGCTTTTGCTTGCTCCTTCAAAGTCTTTGTAGAAACATGTGTTTTCACTGCTGGAATACGTTTTGGGATGCATTGTTTCAATCTCTTGCAAGCCTCATGTTGTTTCTAACACAATGTGGAAAAATAAGGAGTATGTTTCCCAAATCACTTGAAATCAGGAAAACGCACACTGCATCACTCTTGCACAAACACGCTCTTTCTCCTAATGTGTTGAGAACATTCAAGATACCAGAAAAGAAGGGCATTTTGTAGTGAAATTCAGACGGGTTTGTAGAAAAGTACATTTCTATTGGCTGCAGAGTGCAAAACAATGATTGACTTCATGGTCTCGATGAAAACCTTACATTTCCAAGTGACCTGAAGTAGGACGTTCACAAAAGGATGTCTTTGAGTGTCTGTGTTGAAAGGAGCTCTAAGTTGTGTATTCAGTGCTGGTAGTGACACACTCTACATAGGTTACACAGCGTTTTGCGAGCACCAACATGCTAAAAACTGAAACTGCTACAAGGTGTGTGTAGCGTGCAGAAAGAAGGCTTGTCATTTCAAAGAAAGAAGAGGAAACCAAAATCCAGGTAGTGAAACGAAGACACCAGTATGGGAGATGTGCATGTGGACAGTTTCAAGCAGAGGCTCTTTGTGGACACTTGGAAACAGAGCTGTGAAAAAATTTCGTACGAAGCGGGATTTGGCCAAAGTTGAAAGACCTTCCAAAACCAACCCTAAAGAACAGCCAAACAATGAATGTTGCAATGAACTCCTACAGGAAAGGTGTCTCTATGACACAACTCCCGAGCAGGTAGCTACATTCTGCACAGTACAAAATGCATATGAATTCCAAGCTGAAAACTCACTCCAGAAGGAAGCAATGCGTGTGTTTCTCTCTGAAAGAACACTCAGCCACTAGGCTTTGCTTGCTCCTTCAAAGTCTTTGTAGAAACATGTGTTTTAACTGCTGGAATACGTTTTGGGATGCATTGTTTCAATCTCTTGCAAGCCTCATGTTGTTTCTTACACAATGTGGAAAAATAAGGGGTATGTTTCCCAAATCACTTGAAATCAAGGAAAACGCACACTGCATCACTCTTGCACAAACACGCTCTTTCTCCTAATGTGTTGAGAACATTCAAGATACCAGAAAAGAAGGGCATTTTGTAGTGAAATTCAGACGGGTTTGTAGAAAAGTACATTTCTATTGGCTGCAGAGTGCAAAACCATGATTGACTTCATGTTCTCGATGAAAACCTTACATTTCCAAGTGACCTGAAGTAGGACGTTCACAAAAGGATGTGTTTGAGTGTCTGTGGTGAAAGGAGCTCTAAGTTATGTATTCAGTGCTGGTAGTGACACACTCTACATAGGTTACACAGCGTTTTGCGAGCACCAACATGCTAAAAACTGAAACTGCTACAAGGCGTGTGTAGCGTGCAGAAAGAAGGCTTGTCATTTCAAAGAAAGAAGAGGAAACCAAAATCCAGGTAGTGAAACGAACACACCAATATGGGAGATGTGCATGTGGACAGTTTCAAGCAGAGGCTCTTTGTGGACACTTGGAAACAGAGCTGTGAAAAAATTTCGTACGAAGCGGGATTTGGCCAAGTTGAAAGACCTTCCAAAACCAACCCTAAAGAACTTAGCCAAACAATGAATGTTGCAATGAACTCCTGCAGGAAAGGTGTCTCGATGACACAACTCCCGAGCAGGTAGCTACATTCTGCACAGTACAAAATGTATATGAATTCCAAGCTGAAAACTCACTCCAGAAGGAAGCAGTGCGTGTGTTTTTCTCTGAAAGAACACTCAGGCCGAAGGCTTTTGCTTGCTCCTTCAAAGTCTTTGTGCAAACGTGTGTTTTCACTGCTGGAATACGTTTTGGGATGCATTGTTTCAATCTCTTGCAAGCCTCATGTTGTTTCTTACACATTGTGGAAAAATAAGGAGTATGTTTCCCAAATCACTTGAAATCAAGTAAAACGCACACTGCATCACTCTTGCACAAACACGCTCTTTCTCCTAATGTGTTGAGAACATTCAAGATACCAGAAAAGAAGGGCATTTTGTAGAGAAATTCAGACGGGTTTGAACAAAAGTACATTTCTATTGGCTGCAGTGTGCAAAACCCTGATTGACTTCATGTTCTCGATGAAAACCTTACATTTCCAAGTGACCTGAAGTAGGACGTTCACAAAAAGATGTGTTTGCGTGTCTGTGGTGAAAGGAGCTCTAAGTTGTGTATTCAGTGCTGGAGAGTGACACACTCTACATAGGTTACACAGCGTTTTGCGAGCACCAACATGCTAAAAACTGAAACTGCTACAAGGTGTGTGTAGCGTGCAGAAAGAAGGCTTGTCATTTCAAAGAAAGAAGAGGAAACCAAAATCCAGGTAGTGAAACGAACACACCAGTATGGGAGATGTGCATGTGGACAGTTTCAAGCAGAGGCTCTTTGTGGACACTTGGGAACAGCGCTGTGAAAAAATTTCGTACGAAGCGGGATTTGGCCAAAGTTGAAAGACCTTCCAAAACCAACCCTAAAGAACTTAGCCAAACAATGAATGTTGCAATAAACTCCTGCAAGAAAGGTGCATCTATGACACAACTCCCTGGCAGTTAGCTACATTCTGCACAGTACAAAATGCATATGAATTCATGGCTGAAAACTCACTCCAGAAGGAAGCAATGCGTGTGTTTCTCTCTGAAAGAACACTCAGCCACTAGGCTTTTGCTAGCTCCTTCAAAGTCTTTGTAGAAACATGTGTTTTCACTGCTGGAATACGTTTTGGGATGCATTGTTTCAATCTCTTGCAAGCCTCATGTTGTTTCTAACACAATGTGGAAAAATAAGGAGTATGTTTCCCAAATCACTTGAAATCAAGGAAAACGCACACTGCATCACTCTTGCACAAACACGCTCTTTCTCCTAATGTGTTGAGAACATTCAAGATACCAGAAAAGAAGGGCATTTTGTAGTGAAATTCAGACGGGTTTGTAGAAATGTACATTTCTATTGGCTGCAGAGTGCAAAACCATGATTGACTTCATGGTCTAGGTGAAAACCTTACATTTCCAAGTGACCTGAAGTAGGACGTTCACAAAAAGATGTGTTTGCGTGTCTGTGGTGAAAGGAGCTCTAAGTTGTGTATTCAGCGCTGGAGAGTGACACACTCTACATAGGTTACACAGCGTTTTGCGAGAACCAACATGCTAAAAACTGAAACTGCTACAAGGTGTGTGTAGCGTGCAGAAAGAAGGCTTGTCATTTCAAAGAAAGAAGAGGAAACCAAAATCCAGGTAGTGAAACGAACACACCAGTATGGGAGATGTGCATGTGGACAGTTTCAAGCAGAGGCTCTTTGTGGACACTTGGGAACAGCGCTGTGAAAAAATTTCGTACGAAGCGGGATTTGGCCAAAGTTGAAAGACCTTCCAAAACCAACCCTAAAGAACTTAGCCAAACAATGAATGTTGCAATGAACTCCTGCAGGAACGTGTCTCTATGACACAACTCCCGAGCAGGTAGCTACATTCTGCACAGTACAAAATGCATATGAATTCCAAGCTGAAAACTCACTCCAGAAGGAAGCAGTGCGTGTGTTTCTCTCTGAAAGAACACTCAGCCACTGGGCTTTTGCTTGCTCCTTCAAAGTCTTTGTAGAAACGTGTGTTTTCACTGCTGGAATACGTTTTGGGATGCATTGTTTCAATGTCTTGCAAGCCTAATGTTGTTTCTTACACAATGTGGAAAAATAAGGAGTATGTTTCCCAAATCACTTGAAATCAAGGAAAACGCACACTGCATCACTCTTGCACAAACACGCTCTTTCTCCTAATGTGTTGAGAACATTCAAGATACCAGAAAAGAAGGGCATTTTGTCGTGAAATTCAGACGGGTTTGAACAAAAGTACATTTCTATTGGCTGCAGAGTGCAAAACCATGATTGACTTCATGTTCTCGATGAAAACCTTACATTTCCAAGTGACCTGAAGTAGGACATTCACAAAAAGATGTGTTTGAGTGTCTGTGGTGAAAGGAGCTCTAAGTTGTGTATTCAGTGCTGGAGAGTGACACACTCTACATAGGTTACACAGCGTTTTGCGAGCACCAACATGCTAAAAACTGAAACTGCTACAAGGTGTGTGTAGCGTGCAGAAAGAAGGCTTGTCATTTCAAAGAAAGAAGAGGAAACCAAAATCCAGGTAGTGAAACGAACACACCAGTATGGGAGATGTGCATGTGGACAGTTTCAAGCAGAGGCTCTTTGTGGACACTTGGAAACAGCGCTGTGAAAAAATTTCGTACGAAGCGGGATTTGGCCAAAGTTGAAAGACCTTCCAAAACCAACCCTAAAGAACTTAGCCAAACAATGAATGTTGCAATAAACTCCTGCAGGAAAGGTGCATCTATGACACAACTCCCGAGCAGGTAGCTACATTCAGCACAGTACAAAATGCATATGAATTCCAAGCTGAAAACTCACTCCAGAAGGAAGCAGTGCGTGTGTTTCTCTCTGAAAGAACACTCAGCCACTAGGCTTTTGCTTGCTCCTTCAAAGTCTTTGTAGAAACGTGTGTTTTCACTGCTGGAATACGTTTTGGGATGCATTGTTTCAATCTCTTCCAAGCCTCATGTTGTTTCTTACACAATGTGGAAAAATAAGGAGTATGTTTCCCAAATCACTTGAAATCAAGGAAAACGCACACTGCATCACTCTTGCACAAACACGCTCTTTCTCCTAATGTGTTGAGAACATTCAAGATACCAGAAAAGAAGGGCATTTTGTAGTGAAATTCAGACGGGTTTGTAGAAAAGTACATTTCTATTGGCTGCAGAGTGCAAAACCATGATTGACTTCATGGTCTAGATGAAAACCTTACATTTACAAGTGACCTGAAGTAGGACGTTCACAAAAAGATGTGTTTGCGTGTCTGTGGTGAAAGGAGCTCTAAGTTGTGTATTCAGTGCTGGTAGTGACACACTCTACATAGGTTACACAGCGTTTTGCGAGCACCAACATGCTAAAAACTGAAACTGCTACAAGGTGTGTGTAGCGTGCAGAAAGAAGGCTTGTCATTTCAAAGAAAGAAGAGGAAACCAAAATCCAGGTAGTGAAACGAACACACCAGTATGGGAGATGTGCATGTGGACAGTTTCAAGCAGAGGCTCTTTGTGGACACTTGGGAACAGCGCTGTGAAAAAATTTCGTACGAAGCGGGATTTGGCCAAAGTTGAAAGACCTTCCAAAACCAACCCTAAAGAACTTAGCCAAACAATGAATGTTGCAATGAACTCCTGCAGGAACGTGTCTCTATGACACAACTCCCGAGCAGGTAGCTACATTCTGCACAGTACAAAATGCATATGAATTCCAAGCTGAAAACTCACTCCAGAAGGAAGCAGTGCGTGTGTTTCTCTCTGAAAGAACACTCAGCCACTGGGCTTTTGCTTGCTCCTTCAAAGTCTTTGTAGAAACGTGTGTTTTCACTGCTGGAATACGTTTTGGGATGCATTGTTTCAATGTCTTGCAAGCCTAATGTTGTTTCTTACACAATGTGGAAAAATAAGGAGTATGTTTCCCAAATCACTTGAAATCAAGGAAAACGCACACTGCATCACTCTTGCACGAACACACTCTTTCTCCTAATGTGTTGAGAACATTCAAGATACCAGAAAAGAAGGGCATTTTGTCGTGAAATTCAGACGGGTTTGAACAAAAGTACATTTCTATTGGCTGCAGAGTGCAAAACCATGATTGACTTCATGTTCTCGATGAAAACCTTACATTTCCAAGTGACCTGAAGTAGGACATTCACAAAAAGATGTGTTTGAGTGTCTGTGGTGAAAGGAGCTCTAAGTTGTGTATTCAGTGCTGGAGAGTGACACACTCTACATAGGTTACACAGCGTTTTGCGAGCACCAACATGCTAAAAACTGAAACTGCTACAAGGTGTGTGTAGCGTGCAGAAAGAAGGCTTGTCATTTCAAAGAAAGAAGAGGAAACCAAAATCCAGGTAGTGAAACGAACACACCAGTATGGGAGATGTGCATGTGGACAGTTTCAAGCAGAGGCTCTTTGTGGACACTTGGAAACAGCGCTGTGAAAAAATTTCGTACGAAGCGGGATTTGGCCAAAGTTGAAAGACCTTCCAAAACCAACCCTAAAGAACTTAGCCAAACAATGAATGTTGCAATAAACTCCTGCAGGAAAGGTGCATCTATGACACAACTCCCGAGCAGGTAGCTACATTCAGCACAGTACAAAATGCATATGAATTCCAAGCTGAAAACTCACTCCAGAAGGAAGCAGTGCGTGTGTTTCTCTCTGAAAGAACACTCAGCCACTAGGCTTTTGCTTGCTCCTTCAAAGTCTTTGTAGAAACGTGTGTTTTCACTGCTGGAATACGTTTTGGGATGCATTGTTTCAATCTCTTCCAAGCCTCATGTTGTTTCTTACACAATGTGGAAAAATAAGGAGTATGTTTCCCAAATCACTTGAAATCAAGGAAAACGCACACTGCATCACTCTTGCACAAACACGCTCTTTCTCCTAATGTGTTGAGAACATTCAAGATACCAGAAAAGAAGGGCATTTTGTAGTGAAATTCAGACGGGTTTGTACAAAAGTACATTTCTATTGGCTGCAGAGTGCAAAACCATGATTGACTTCATGGTCTAGATGAAAACCTTACATTTACAAGTGACCTGAAGTAGGACGTTCACAAAAAGATGTGTTTGCGTGTCTGTGGTGAAAGGAGCTCTAAGTTGTGTATTCAGTGCTGGTAGTGACACACTCTACATAGGTTACACAGCGTTTTGCGAGCACCAACATGCTAAAAACTGAAACTGCTACAAGGTGTGTGTAGCGTGCAGAAAGAAGGCTTGTCATTTCAAAGAAAGAAGAGGAAACCAAAATCCAGGTAGTGAAACGAACACACCAGTATGGGAGATGTGCATGTGGACAGTTTCAAGCAGAGGCTCTTTGTGGACACTTGGGAACAGCGCTGTGAAAAAATTTCGTACGAAGCGGGATTTGGCCAAGTTGAAAGACCTTCCAAAACCAACCCTAAAGAACTTAGCCAAACAATGAATGTTGCAATAAACTCCTGCAGGAAAGGTGCATCTATGACACAACTCCCGAGCAGGTAGCTACATTCTGCACAGTACAAAATGCATATGAATTCAAGGCTGAAAACTCACTCCAGAAGGAAGCAATGCGTGTGTTTCTCTCTGAAAGAACACTCAGCCACTAGGCTTTTGCTTGCTCCTTCAAAGTCTTTGTAGAAACCTGTGTTTTCACTGCTGGAATACGTTTTGGGATGCATTGTTTCAATCTCTTGCAAGCCTCATGTTGTTTCTAACACAATGTGGAAAAATAAGGAGTATGTTTCCCAAATCACTTGAAATCCAGGAAAAGGCACACTGCATCATTCTTGCACAAACACGCTCTTTCTCCTAATGTGTTGAGAACATTCAAGATACCAGAAAAGAAGGGCATTTTGTAGTGAAATTCAGACGGGTTTGTAGAAATGTACATTTCTATTGGCTGCAGAGTGCAAAACCATGATTGACTTCATGGTCTAGGTGAAAACCTTACATTTCCAAGTGACCTGAAGTAGGACGTTCACAAAAAGATGTGTTTGCGTGTCTGTGGTGAAAGGAGCTCTAAGTTGTGTATTCAGTGCTGGAGAGTGACACACTCTACATAGGTTACACAGCGTTTTGCGAGAACCAACATGCTAAAAACTGAAACTGCTACAAGGTGTGTGTAGCGTGCAGAAAGAAGGCTTGTCATTTCAAAGAAAGAAGAGGAAACCAAAATCCAGGTAGTGAAACGAACACACCAGTATGGGAGATGTGCATGTGGACAGTTTCAAGCAGAGGCTCTTTGTGGACACTTGGGAACAGCGCTGTGAAAAAATTTCGTACGAAGCGGGATTTGGCCAAAGTTGAAAGACCTTCCAAAACCAACCCTAAAGAACTTAGCCAAACAATGAATGTTGCAATGAACTCCTGCAGGAACGTGTCTCTATGACACAACTCCCGAGCAGGTAGCTACATTCTGCACAGTACAAAATGCATATGAATTCCAAGCTGAAAACTCACTCCAGAAGGAAGCAGTGCGTGTGTTTCTCTCTGAAAGAACACTCAGCCACTGGGCTTTTGCTTGCTCCTTCAAAGTCTTTGTAGAAACGTGTGTTTTCACTGCTGGAATACGTTTTGGGATGCATTGTTTCAATGTCTTGCAAGCCTAATGTTGTTTCTTACACAATGTGGAAAAATAAGGAGTATGTTTCCCAAATCACTTGAAATCAAGGAAAACGCACACTGCATCACTCTTGCACAAACACGCTCTTTCTCCTAATGTGTTGAGAACATTCAAGATACCAGAAAAGAAGGGCATTTTGTCGTGAAATTCAGACGGGTTTGAACAAAAGTACATTTCTATTGGCTGCAGAGTGCAAAACCATGATTGACTTCATGTTCTCGATGAAAACCTTACATTTCCAAGTGACCTGAAGTAGGACATTCACAAAAAGATGTGTTTGAGTGTCTGTGGTGAAAGGAGCTCTAAGTTGTGTATTCAGTGCTGGAGAGTGACACACTCTACATAGGTTACACAGCGTTTTGCGAGCACCAACATGCTAAAAACTGAAACTGCTACAAGGTGTGTGTAGCGTGCAGAAAGAAGGCTTGTCATTTCAAAGAAAGAAGAGGAAACCAAAATCCAGGTAGTGAAACGAACACACCAGTATGGGAGATGTGCATGTGGACAGTTTCAAGCAGAGGCTCTTTGTGGACACTTGGAAACAGCGCTGTGAAAAAATTTCGTACGAAGCGGGATTTGGCCAAAGTTGAAAGACCTTCCAAAACCAACCCTAAAGAACTTAGCCAAACAATGAATGTTGCAATAAACTCCTGCAGGAAAGGTGCATCTATGACACAACTCCCGAGCAGGTAGCTACATTCAGCACAGTACAAAATGCATATGAATTCCAAGCTGAAAACTCACTCCAGAAGGAAGCAGTGCGTGTGTTTCTCTCTGAAAGAACACTCAGCCACTAGGCTTTTGCTTGCTCCTTCAAAGTCTTTGTAGAAACGTGTGTTTTCACTGCTGGAATACGTTTTGGGATGCATTGTTTCAATCTCTTCCAAGCCTCATGTTGTTTCTTACACAATGTGGAAAAATAAGGAGTATGTTTCCCAAATCACTTGAAATCAAGGAAAACGCACACTGCATCACTCTTGCACAAACACGCTCTTTCTCCTAATGTGTTGAGAACATTCAAGATACCAGAAAAGAAGGGCATTTTGTAGTGAAATTCAGACGGGTTTGTACAAAAGTACATTTCTATTGGCTGCAGAGTGCAAAACCATGATTGACTTCATGGTCTAGATGAAAACCTTACATTTACAAGTGACCTGAAGTAGGACGTTCACAAAAAGATGTGTTTGCGTGTCTGTGGTGAAAGGAGCTCTAAGTTGTGTATTCAGTGCTGGTAGTGACACACTCTACATAGGTTACACAGCGTTTTGTGAGCACCAACATGCTAAAAACTGAAACTGCTACAAGGTGTGTGTAGCGTGCAGAAAGAAGGCTTGTCATTTCAAAGAAAGAAGAGGAAACCAAAATCCAGGTAGTGAAACGAACACACCAGTATGGGAGATGTGCATGTGGACAGTTTCAAGCAGAGGCTCTTTGTGGACACTTGGGAACAGCGCTGTGAAAAAATTTCGTACGAAGCGGGATTTGGCCAAGGTTGAAAGACCTTCCAAAACCAACCCTAAAGAACTTAGCCAAACAATGAATGTTGCAATAAACTCCTGCAGGAAAGGTGCATCTATGACACAACTCCCGAGCAGGTAGCTACATTCTGCACAGTACAAAATGCATATGAATTCAAGGCTGAAAACTCACTCCAGAAGGAAGCAATGCGTGTGTTTCTCTCTGAAAGAACACTCAGCCACTAGGCTTTTGCTTGCTCCTTCAAAGTCTTTGTAGAAACCTGTGTTTTCACTGCTGGAATACGTTTTGGGATGCATTGTTTCAATCTCTTGCAAGCCTCATGTTGTTTCTAACACAATGTGGAAAAATAAGGAGTATGTTTCCCAAATCACTTGAAATCCAGGAAAAGGCACACTGCATCATTCTTGCACAAACACGCTCTTTCTCCTAATGTGTTGAGAACATTCAAGATACCAGAAAAGAAGGGCATTTTGTAGTGAAATTCAGACGGGTTTGTAGAAATGTACATTTCTATTGGCTGCAGAGTGCAAAACCATGATTGACTTCATGGTCTAGGTGAAAACCTTACATTTCCAAGTGACCTGAAGTAGGACGTTCACAAAAAGATGTGTTTGCGTGTCTGTGGTGAAAGGAGCTCTAAGTTGTGTATTCAGTGCTGGAGAGTGACACACTCTACATAGGTTACACAGCGTTTTGCGAGAACCAACATGCTAAAAACTGAAACTGCTACAAGGTGTGTGTAGCGTGCAGAAAGAAGGCTTGTCATTTCAAAGAAAGAAGAGGAAACCAAAATCCAGGTAGTGAAACGAACACACCAGTATGGGAGATGTGCATGTGGACAGTTTCAAGCAGAGGCTCTTTGTGGACACTTGGGAACAGCGCTGTGAAAAAATTTCGTACGAAGCGGGATTTGGCCAAAGTTGAAAGACCTTCCAAAACCAACCCTAAAGAACTTAGCCAAACAATGAATGTTGCAATGAACTCCTGCAGGAACGTGTCTCTATGACACAACTCCCGAGCAGGTAGCTACATTCTGCACAGTACAAAATGCATATGAATTCCAAGCTGAAAACTCACTCCAGAAGGAAGCAGTGCGTGTGTTTCTCTCTGAAAGAACACTCAGCCACTGGGCTTTTGCTTGCTCCTTCAAAGTCTTTGTAGAAACGTGTGTTTTCACTGCTGGAATACGTTTTGGGATGCATTGTTTCAATGTCTTGCAAGCCTAATGTTGTTTCTTACACAATGTGGAAAAATAAGGAGTATGTTTCCCAAATCACTTGAAATCAAGGAAAACGCACACTGCATCACTCTTGCACGAACACACTCTTTCTCCTAATGTGTTGAGAACATTCAAGATACCAGAAAAGAAGGGCATTTTGTCGTGAAATTCAGACGGGTTTGAACAAAAGTACATTTCTATTGGCTGCAGAGTGCAAAACCATGATTGACTTCATGTTCTCGATGAAAACCTTACATTTCCAAGTGACCTGAAGTAGGACATTCACAAAAAGATGTGTTTGAGTGTCTGTGGTGAAAGGAGCTCTAAGTTGTGTATTCAGTGCTGGAGAGTGACACACTCTACATAGGTTACACAGCGTTTTGCGAGCACCAACATGCTAAAAACTGAAACTGCTACAAGGTGTGTGTAGCGTGCAGAAAGAAGGCTTGTCATTTCAAAGAAAGAAGAGGAAACCAAAATCCAGGTAGTGAAACGAACACACCAGTATGGGAGATGTGCATGTGGACAGTTTCAAGCAGAGGCTCTTTGTGGACACTTGGAAACAGCGCTGTGAAAAAATTTCGTACGAAGCGGGATTTGGCCAAAGTTGAAAGACCTTCCAAAACCAACCCTAAAGAACTTAGCCAAACAATGAATGTTGCAATAAACTCCTGCAGGAAAGGTGCATCTAAGACACAACTCCCGAGCAGGTAGCTACATTCAGCACAGTACAAAATGCATATGAATTCCAAGCTGAAAACTCACTCCAGAAGGAAGCAGTGCGTGTGTTTCTCTCTGAAAGAACACTCAGCCACTAGGCTTTTGCTTGCTCCTTCAAAGTCTTTGTAGAAACGTGTGTTTTCACTGCTGGAATACGTTTTGGGATGCATTGTTTCAATCTCTTCCAAGCCTCATGTTGTTTCTTACACAATGTGGAAAAATAAGGAGTATGTTTCCCAAATCACTTGAAATCAAGGAAAACGCACACTGCATCACTCTTGCACAAACACGCTCTTTCTCCTAATGTGTTGAGAACATTCAAGATACCAGAAAAGAAGGGCATTTTGTAGTGAAATTCAGACGGGTTTGTAGAAAAGTACATTTCTATTGGCTGCAGAGTGCAAAACCATGATTGACTTCATGGTCTAGATGAAAACCTTACATTTCCAAGTGACCTGAAGTAGGACGTTCACAAAAAGATGTGTTTGCGTGTCTGTGGTGAAAGGAGCTCTAAGTTGTGTATTCAGTGCTGGTAGTGACACACTCTACATAGGTTACACAGCGTTTTGCGAGCACCAACATGCTAAAAACTGAAACTGCTACAAGGTGTGTGTAGCGTGCAGAAAGAAGGCTTGTCATTTCAAAGAAAGAAGAGGAAACCAAAATCCAGGTAGTGAAACGAACACACCAGTATGGGAGATGTGCATGTGGACAGTTTCAAGCAGAGGCTCTTTGTGGACACTTGGGAACAGCGCTGTGAAAAAATTTCGTACGAAGCGGGATTTGGCCAAAGTTGAAAGACCTTCCAAAACCAACCCTAAAGAACTTAGCCAAACAATGAATGTTGCAATGAACTCCTGCAGGAAAGGTGTCTCTATGACACAACTCCCGAGCCGGTAGCTACAATCTGCACAGTACAAAATGCATATGAATTCCAAGCTGAAAACTCACTCCAGAAGGAAGCAGTGCGTGAGTTTCTCTCTGAAAGAACACTCAGCCACTAGGCTTTTGCTTGCTCCTTCAAAGTCTTTGTAGAAACGTGTGTTTTCACTGCTGGAATACGTTTTGGGATGCATTGTTTCAATCTCTTGCAAGTCTCATGTTGTTTCTTACACAAAGTGGAAAAATAAGGACTATGTTTCCCAAATCACTTGAAATCAAGGAAAACGAACACTGCATCACTCTTGCACAAACACGCTCTTTCTCCTAATGTGTTGAGAACATTCAAGATACCAGAAAAGAAGGGCATTTTGTAAAGAAATTCAGACGGGTTTGAACAAAGGTACATTTCTATTGCCTGCAGAGTGCAAAACCATGATTGACTTCATGTTCTCGATGAAAACCTTACATTTCCAAGTGACCAGAAGTAGGACGTTCACAAGAAGTTGTGTTTGCATGTCTGTGGTGAAAGGAGCTCTAAGTTGTGTATTCAGTGCTGGAGAGTGACACACTCTACATAGGTTACACAGCGTTTTGAGAGCACCAAGATGCTAAAAACTGAAACTGCTACAAGGTTTGTGTAGCGTGCAGAAAGAAGGCTTGTCATTTCAAAGAAAGAAGAGGAAACCAAAATCCAGGTAGTGAAACGAACACACCAGTATGGGAGATGTGCATGTGGACAGTTTCAAGCAGAGGCTCTTTGTGGACACTTGGGAACAGCGCTGTGAAAAAATTTCGTACGAAGCGGGATTTGGCCAAAGTTGAAAGACCTTCCAAAACCAACCCTAAAGAATTTAGCCAAACAATGAATGTTGCAATAAACTCCTGCAGGAAAGGTGCATCTATGACACAACTCCCGAGCAGGTAGCTACATTCAGCACAGTACAAAATGCATATGAATTCCAAGCTGAAAACTCACTCCAGAAGGAAGCAATGCGTGTGTTTCTCTCTGAAAGAACACTCAGCCACTAGGCTTTTGCTTGCTCCTTCAAAGTCTTTGTAGAAACGTGTGTTTTCTCTGCTGGAATACGTTTTGGGATGCATTGTTTCAATCTCTTGCAAGCCTCATGTTGTTTCTTACACAATGTGGAAAAATAAGGAGTATGTTTCCCAAATCACTTGAAATCAAGGAAAACGCACACTGCATCACTCTTGCACAAACACGCTCTTTCTCCTAATGTGTTGAGAACATTCAAGATACCAGAAAAGAAGGGTATTTTGTAGTGAAATTCAGACGGGTTTGTAGAAAAGTACATTTCTATTGGCTGCAGAGTGCAAAACCATGATTGACTTCATGGTCTCGATGAAACCCTTACATTTCCAAGTGACATGAAGTAGGATGTTCACAAAAGGATGTGTTTGAGTGTCTGTGGTGAAAGGAGCTCTAAGTTGTGTATTCAGTGCTGGTAGTGACACACTCTACATAGGTTACACAGCGTTTTGCGAGCACCAACATGCTAAAAACTGAAACTGCTACAAGGTGTGTGTAGCGTGCAGAAAGAAGGCTTGTCATTTCAAAGAAAGAAGAGGAAACCAAAATCCAGGTAGTGAAACGAACACACCAGTATGGGAGATGTGCATGTGGACAGTTTCAAGCAGAGGCTCTTTGTGGACACTTGGGAACAGCGCTGTGAAAAAATTTCGTACGAAGCGGGATTTGGCCAAAGTTGAAAGACCTTCCAAAACCAACCCTAAAGAACTTAGCCAAACAATGAATGTTGCAATAAACTCCTGCAGGAAAGGTGCATCTATGACACAACTCCCTGGCAGGTAGCTACATTCTGCACAGTACAAAATGCATCTGAATTCAAGCCTGAAAACTCACTCCAGAAGGAAGCAATGCGTGTGTTTCTCTCTGAAAGAACACTCAGCCACTAGGCTTTTGCTTGCTCCTTCAAAGTCTTTGTAGAAACATGTGTTTTCACTGCTGGAATACGTTTTGGGATGCATTGTTTCAATCTCTTGCAAGCCTCATGTTGTTTCTAACACAATGTGGAAAAATAAGGAGTATGTTTCCCAAATCACTTGAAATCCAGGAAAACGCACACTGCATCACTCTTGCACAAACACGCTCTTTCTCCTAATGTGTTGAGAACATTCAAGATACCAGAAAAGACGGGCATTTTGTAGAGAAATTCAGACGGGTTTGAACAAAAGTACATTTCTATTGGCTGCAGAGTGCAAAACCATGATTGATTTCATGTTCTCGATGAAAACCTTACATTTCCAAGTTACCTGAAGTAGGACGTTCACAAAAAGATGTGTTTCCGTGTCTGTGGTGAAAGGAGCTCTAAGTTGGGTATTCAGTGCTGGAGAGTGACACACTCTACATAGGTTACACAGCGTTTTGCGAGCACCAACATGCTAAAAACTGAAACTGCTACAAGGTGTGTGTAGCGTGCAGAAAGAAGGCTTGTCATTTCAAAGAAAGAAGAGGAAACCAAAATCCAGGTAGTGAAACGAACACACCAGTATGGGAGATGTGCATGTGGACAGTTTCAAGCAGAGGCTCTTTGTGGACACTTGGAAACAGAGCTGAGAAAAAATTTCGTACGAAGCGGGATTTGGCCAAAGTTGAAAGACCTTCCAAAACCAACCCTAAAGAACTTAGCCAAACAATGAATGTTGCAATGAACTCCTGCATTATAGGTGTCTCTATGACACAACTCCCGAGCAGGTAGCTACATTCTGCACAGTACAAAATGCATATGAATTCCAAGCTGAAAACTCACTCCAGAAGGAAGCAGTGCGTGTGTTTCTCTCTGAAAGAACACTCAGCCACTAGGCTTGTGCTTGCTCCTTCAAAGTCTTTGTAGAAACATGTGTTTTCACTGCTGGAATACGTTTTGGGATGCATTGTTTCAATCTCTTGCAAGCCTCATGTTGTTTCTAACAAAATGTGGAAAAATAAGGAGTATGTTTCCCAAATCACTTGAAATCCAGGAAAACGCACACTGCATCACTCTTGCACAATCACGCTCTTTCTCCTAATGTGTTGAGAACATTCAAGATACCAGAAAAGAAGGGCATTTTGTAGTGAAATTCAGACGGGTTTGTAGAAAAGTACATTTCTATTGGCTGCAGAGTGCAAAACCATGATTGACGTCATGGTCTAGATGAAAACCTTACATTTACAAGTGACCTGAAGTAGGACGTTCACAAAAAGATGTGTTTGCGTGTCTGTGGTGAAAGGAGCTCTAAGTTGTGTATTCAGTGCTGGAGAGTGACACACTCTACATAGGTTACACAGCGTTTTGAGAGCACCAAGATGCTAAAAACTGAAACTGCTACAAGGTGTGTGTAGCGTGCAGAAAGAAGGCTTGTCATTTCAAAGAAAGAAGAGGAAACCAAAATCCAGGTAGTGAAACGAACACACCAGTATGGGAGATGTGCATGTGGACAGTTTCAAGCAGAGGCTCTTTGTGGACACTTGGGAACAGCGCTGTGAAAAAATTTCGTACGAAGCGGGATTTGGCCAAAGTTGAAAGACCTTCCAAAACCAACCCTAAAGAATTTAGCCAAACAATGAATGTTGCAATAAACTCCTGCAGGAAAGGTGCATCTATGACACAACTCCCGAGCAGGTAGCTACATTCAGCACAGTACAAAATGCATATGAATTCCAAGCTGAAAACTCACTCCAGAAGGAAGCAATGCGTGTGTTTCTCTCTGAAAGAACACTCAGCCACTAGGCTTTTGCTTGCTCCTTCAAAGTCTTTGTAGAAACGTGTGTTTTCACTGCTGGAATACGTTTTGGGATGCATTGTTTCAATCTCTTGCAAGCCTCATGTTGTTTCTTACACAATGTGGAAAAATAAGGAGTATGTTTCCCAAATCACTTGAAATCAAGGAAAACGCACACTGCATCACTCTTGCACAAACACGCTCTTTCTCCTAATGTGTTGAGAACATTCAAGATACCAGAAAAGAAGGGCATTTTGTAGTGAAATTCAGACGGGTTTGTAGAAAAGTACATTTCTATTGGCTGCAGAGTGCAAAACCATGATTGACTTCATGGTCTCGATGAAAACCTTACATTTCCAAGTGACATGAAGTAGGATGTTCACAAAAGGATGTGTTTGAGTGTCTGTGGTGAAAGGAGCTCTAAGTTGTGTATTCAGTGCTGGTAGTGACACACTCTACATAGGTTACACAGCGTTTTGCGAGCACCAACATGCTAAAAACTGAAACTGCTACAAGGTGTGTGTAGCGTGCAGAAAGAAGGCTTGTCATTTCAAAGAAAGAAGAGGAAACCAAAATCCAGGTAGTGAAACGAACACACCAGTATGGGAGATGTGCATGTGGACAGTTTCAAGCAGAGGCTCTTTGTGGACACTTGGGAACAGCGCTGTGAAAAAATTTCGTACGAAGCGGGATTTGGCCAAGGTTGAAAGACCTTCCAAAACCAACCCTAAAGAACTTAGCCAAACAATGAATGTTGCAATAAACTCCTGCAGGAAAGGTGCATCTATGACACAACTCCCTGGCACGTAGCTACATTCTACACAGTACAAAATGCATCTGAATTCAAGGCTGAAAACTCACTCCAGAAGGAAGCAATGCGTGTGTTTCTCTCTGAAAGAACACTCAGCCACTAGGCTTTTGCTTGCTCCTTCAAAGTCTTTGTAGAAACATGTGTTTTCACTGCTGGAATACGTTTTGGGATGCATTGTTTCAATCTCTTGCAAGCCTCATGTTGTTTCTAACACAATGTGGAAAAATAAGGAGTATGTTTCCCAAATCACTTGAAATCCAGGAAAACGCACACTGCATCACTCTTGCACAAACACGCTCTTTCTCCTAATGTGTTGAGAACATTCAAGATACCAGAAAAGACGGGCATTTTGTAGAGAAATTCAGACGGGTTTGAACAAAAGTACATTTCTATTGGCTGCAGAGTGCAAAACCATGATTGACTTCATGTTCTCGATGAAAACCTTACATTTCCAAGTTACCTGAAGTAGGACGTTCACAAACAGATGTGTTTCCGTGTCTGTGGTGAAAGGAGCTCTAAGTTGGGTATTCAGTGCTGGAGAGTGACACACTCTACATAGGTTACACAGCGTTTTGCGAGCACCAACATGCTAAAAACTGAAACTGCTACAAGGTGTGTGTAGCGTGCAGAAAGAAGGCTTGTCATTTCAAAGAAAGAAGAGGAAACCAAAATCCAGGTAGTGAAACGAACACACCAGTATGGGAGATGTGCATGTGGACAGTTTCAAGCAGAGGCTCTTTGTGGACACTTGGAAACAGAGCTGTGAAAAAATTTCGTACGAAGCGGGATTTGGCCAAGGTTGAAAGGCCTTCCAAAACCAACCCTAAAGAACTTAGCCAAACAATGAATGTTGCAATGAACTCCTGCAGGAAAGGTGTCTCTATGACACAACTCCCGAGCAGGTAGCTACATTCTGCACAGTACAAAATGCATATGAATTCCAAGCTGAAAACTCACTCCAGAAGGAAGCAGTGCGTGTGTTTCTTTCTGAAAGAACACTCAGCCACTAGGCTTTTGCTTGCTCCTTCAAAGTCTTTGTAGAAACATGTGTTTTCACTGCTGGAATACGTTTTGGGATGCATTGTTTCAATCTCTTGCAAGCCTCTTGTTGTTTCTTACACAATGTGGAAAAATAAGGAGTATGTTTCCCAAATCACTTGAAATCCAGGAAAACGCACACTGCATCACTCTTGCACAAACACGCTCTTTCTCCTAATGTGTTGAGAACATTCAAGATACCACAAAAGAAGGGCATTTTGTAGAGAAATTCAGACGTGTTTGTAGAAAAGTACATTTCTATTGGCTGCAGAGTGCAAAACCCTGATTGACTTCATGTTCTCGATGAAAACCTTACATTTCCAAGTGACCTGAAGTAGGACGTTCACAAAAAGATGTGTTTGCGTGTCTGTGGTGAAAGGAGCTCTAAGTTGTGTATTCAGTGCTGGAGAGTGACACACTCTACATAGGTTACACAGCGTTTTGCGAGCACCAACATGCTAAAAACTGAAACTGCTACAAGGTGTGTGTAGCGTTCAGAAAGAAGGCTTGTCATTTCAAAGAAAGAAGAGGAAACCAAAATCCAGGTAGTGAAATGAACACACCAGTAAGGGAGATGTGCATGTGGACAGTTTCAAGCAGAGGCTCTTTGTGGACACTTGGGAACAGCGCTGTGAAAAAATTTCGTACGAAGCGGGATTTGGCCAAAGTTGAAAGACCTTCCAAAACCAACCCTAAAGAACTTAGCCAAACAATGAATGTTCCAATAAACTCCTGCAGGAAAGGTGCATCTATGACACAACTCCCTGGCAGGTAGCTACATTCTGCACAGTACAAAATGCATCTGAATTCAAGCCTGAAAACTCACTCCAGAAGGAAGCAATGCGTGTGTTTCTCTCTGAAAGAACACTCAGCCACTAGGCTTTTGCTTGCTCCTTCAAAGTCTTTGTAGAAACATGTGTTTTCACTGCTGGAATACGTTTTGGGATGCATTGTTTCAATCTCTTGCAAGCCTCATGTTGTTTCTTACACAATGTGGAAAAATAAGGAGTATGTTTCCCAAATCACTTGAAATCCAGGAAAACGCACACTGCATCACTCTTGCACAAACACGCTCTTTCTCCTAATGTGTTGAGAACATTCAAGATACCAGAAAAGACGGGCATTTTGTAGAGAAATTCAGACGGGTTTGAACAAAAGTACATTTCTATTGGCTGCAGAGTGCAAAACCATGATTGACTTCATGTTCTCGATGAAAACCTTACATTTCCAAGTTACCTGAAGTAGGACGTTCACAAAAAGATGTGTTTCCGTGTCTGTGGTGAAAGGAGCTCTAAGTTGGGTATTCAGTGCTGGAGAGTGACACACTCTACATAGGTTACACAGCGTTTTGCGAGAACCAACATGCTAAAAACTGAAACTGCTACAAGGTGTGTGTAGCGTGCAGAAAGAAGGCTTGTCATTTCAAAGAAAGAAGAGGAAACCAAAATCCAGGTAGTGAAACGAACACACCAGTATGGGAGATGTGCATGTGGACAGTTTCAAGCAGAGGCTCTTTGTGGACACTTGGAAACAGAGCTGAGAAAAAATTTCGTACGAAGCGGGATTTGGCCAAAGTTGAAAGACCTTCCAAAACCAACCCTAAAGAACTTAGCCAAACAATGAATGTTGCAATGAACTCCTGCATTATAGGTGTCTCTATGACACAACTCCCGAGCAGGTAGCTACATTCTGCACAGTACAAAATGCATATGAATTCCAAGCTGAAAACTCACTCCAGAAGGAAGCAGTGCGTGTGTTTCTCTCTGAAAGAACACTCAGCCACTAGGCTTGTGCTTGCTCCTTCAAAGTCTTTGTAGAAACATGTGTTTTCACTGCTGGAATACGTTTTGGGATGCATTGTTTCAATCTCTTGCAAGCCTCATGTTGTTTCTTACACAATGTGGAAAAATAAGGAGTATGTTTCCCAAATCACTTGAAATCAAGGAAAACGCACACTGCATCACTCTTGCACAAACACGCTCTTTCTCCTAATGTGTTGAGAACATTCAAGATACCAGAAAAGAAGGGCATTTTGTAGTGAAATTCAGACGGGTTTGAACAAAAGTACATTTCTATTGGCTGCAGAGTGCAAAACCATGATTGACTTCATGTTCTCGATGAAAACCTTACATTTCCAAGTGACATGAAGTAGGACGTTCACAAAAGGATGTGTTTGAGTGTCTGTGGTGAAGGGAGCTCTAAGTTGTGTATTCAGTGCTGGTAGTGACACACTCTACATAGGTTACACAGCGTTTTGCGAGCACCAACATGCTAAAAACTGAAACTGCTACAAGGTGTGTGTAGCGTGCAGAAAGAAGGCTTGTCATTTCAAAGAAAGAAGAGGAAACCAAAATCCAGGTAGTGAAACGAACACACCAGTATGGGAGATGTGCATGTGGACAGTTTCAAGCAGAGGCTCTTTGTGGACACTTGGAAACAGCGCTGTGAAAAAATTTCGTACGAAGCGGGATTTGGCCAAAGTTGAAAGACCTTCCAAAACCAACCCTAAAGAACTTAGCCAAACAAGGAATGTTGCAATAAACTCCTGCAGGAAAGGTGCATCTATGACACAACTCCCTGGCAGGTAGCTACATTCTGCACAGTACAAAATGCATTTGAATTCAAGGCTGAAACCTCACTGCAGAAGGAAGCAATGCGTGTGTTTCTCTCTGAAAGAACACTCAGCCACTAGGCTTTTGCTTGCTCCTTCAAAGTCTTTGTAGAAACATGTGTTTTCACTGCTGGAATACGTTTTGGGATGCATTGTTTCAATCTCTTGCAAGCCTCATGTTGTTTCTAACAAAATGTGGAAAAATAAGGAGTATGTTTCCCAAATCACTTGAAATCCAGGAAAACGCACACTGCATCACTCTTGCACAATCACGCTCTTTCTCCTAATGTGTTGAGAACATTCAAGATACCAGAAAAGAAGGGCATTTTGTAGTGAAATTCAGACGGGTTTGTAGAAAAGTATATTTCTATTGGCTGCAGAGTGCAAAACCATGATTGACTTCATGGTCTAGATGAAAACCTTACATTTCCAAGTGACCTGAAGTAGGACGTTCACAAAAAGATGTGTTTGCGTGTCTGTGGTGAAAGGAGCTCTAAGTTGTGTATTCAGTGCTGGTAGTGACACACTCTACATAGGTTACACAGCGTTTTGCGAGCACCAACATCCTAAAAACTGAAACTGCTACAAGGTGTGTGTAGCGTGCAGAAAGAAGGCTTGTCATTTCAAAGAAAGAAGAGGAAACCAAAATCCAGGTAGTGAAACGAACACACCAGTATGGGAGATGTGCATGTGGACAGTTTCAAGCAGAGGCTCTTTGTGGACACTTGGGAACAGCGCTGTGAAAAAATTTCGTACGAAGCGGGATTTGGCCAAAGTTGAAAGACCTTCCAAAACCAACCCTAAAGAACTTAGCCAAACAATGAATGTTGCAATAAACTCCTGCAGGAAAGGTGCATCTATGACACAACTCCCTGGCAGGTAGCTACATTCTGCACAGTACAAAATGCATATGAATTCAAGGCTGAAAACTCACTCCAGGAGGAAGCAATGCGTGTGTTTCTCTCTGAAAGAACACTCAGCCACTAGGCTTTTGCTTGCTCCTTCAAAGTCTTTGTAGAAACATGTGTTTTCACTGCTGGAATACGTTTTGGGATGCATTGTTTCAATCTCTTGCAAGCCTCATGTTGTTTCTAACAAAATGTGGAAAAATAAGGAGTATGTTTCCCAAATCACTTGAAATCCAGGAAAACGCACACTGCATCACTCTTGCACAATCACGCTCTTTCTCCTAATGTGTTGAGAACATTCAAGATACCAGAAAAGAAGGGCATTTTGTAGTGAAATTCAGACGGGTTTGTAGAAAAGTACATTTCTATTGGCTGCAGAGTGCAAAACCATGATTGACGTCATGGTCTAGATGAAAACCTTACATTTACAAGTGACCTGAAGTAGGACGTTCACAAAAAGATGTGTTTGCGTGTCTGTGGTGAAAGGAGCTCTAAGTTGTGTATTCAGTGCTGGAGAGTGACACACTCTACATAGGTTACACAGCGTTTTGCGAGAACCAACATGCTAAAAACTGAAACTGCTACAAGGTGTGTGTAGCGTGCAGAAAGAAGGCTTGTCATTTCAAAGAAAGAAGAGGAAACCAAAATCCAGGTAGTGAAACGAACACACCAGTATGGGAGATGTGCATGTGGACAGTTTCAAGCAGAGGCTCTTTGTGGACACTTGGGAACAGCGCTGTGAAAAAATTTCGTACGAAGCGGGATTTGGCCAAAGTTGAAAGACCTTCCAAAACCAACCCTAAAGAACTTAGCCAAACAATGAATGTTGCAATAAACTCCTGCATGAAAGGTGCATCCATGACACAACTCCCTGGCAGGTAGCTACATTCTGCACAGTACAAAATGCATATGAATTCAAGGCTGAAACCTCACTGCAGAAGGAAGCAATGCGTGTGTTTCTCTCTGAAAGAACACTCAGCCACTAGGCTTTTGCTTGCTCCTTCAAAGTCTTTGTAGAAACATGTGTTTTCACTGCTGGAATACGTTTTGGGATGCATTGTTTCAATCTCTTGCAAGCCTCATGTTGTTTCTAACACAATGTGGAAAAATAAGGAGTATGTTTCCCAAATCACTTGAAATCCAGGAAAACGCACACTGCATCACTCTTGCACAAACACGCTCTTTCTCCTAATGTGTTGAGAACATTCAAGATACCAGAAAAGAAGGGCATTTTGTAGTGAAATTCAGACGGGTTTGTAGAAAAGTACATTTCTATTGGCTGCAGAGTGCAAAACCATGATTGACTTCATGGTCTAGATGAAAACCTTACATTTACAAGTGACCTGAAGTAGGACGTTCACAAAAAGATGTGTTTGCGTGTCTGTGGTGAAAGGAGCTCTAAGTTGTGTATTCCGTGCTGGAGAGTGACACACTCTACATAGGTTACACAGCGTTTTGCGAGAACCAAGATGCTAAAAACTGAAACTGCTACAAGGTGTGTGTAGCGTGCAGAAAGAAGGCTTGTCATTTCAAAGAAAGAAGAGGAAACCAAAATCCAGGTAGTGAAACGAACACACCAGTATGGGAGATGTGCATGTGGACAGTTTCAAGCAGACGCTCTTTGTGGACACTGGGAAACAGAGCTGTGAAAAAATTTCGTACGAAGCGGGATTTGGCCAAAGTTGAAAGACCTTCCAAAACCAACCCTAAAGAACTTAGCCAAACAATGAATGTTGCAATGAACTCCTGCATTATAGGTGTCTCCATGACACAACTCCCGAGCAGGTAGCTACATTCTGCACAGTACAAAATGCATATGAATTCCAAGGTGAAAACTCACTCCAGAAGGAAGCAGTGCGTGTGTTTCTCTCTGAAAGAACACTCAGCCACTAGGCTTGTGCTTGCTCCTTCAAAGTCTTTGTAGAAACATGTGTTTTCACTGCTGGAATACGTTTTGGGATGCATTGTTTCAATCTCTTGCAAGCCTCATGTTGTTTCTTACACAATGTGGAAAAATAAGGAGTATGTTTCCCAAATCACTTGAAATCAAGGAAAACGCACACTGCATCACTCTTGCACAAACACGCTCTTTCTCCTAATGTGTTGACAACATTCAAGATACCAGAAAAGAAGGGCATTTTGTAGTGAAATTCAGACGGGTTTGAACAAAAGTACATTTCTATTGGCTGGAGAGTGCAAAACCATGATTGACTTCATGTTCTCGATGAAAACCTTACATTTCCAAGTGACATGAAGTAGGACGTTCACAAAAGGATGTGTTTTAGTGTCTGTGGTGAAAGGAGCTCTAAGTTGTGTATTCAGTGCTGGAGAGTGACACACTCTACATAGGTTACACAGCGTTTTGCGAGCACCAACATGCTAAAAACTGAAACTGTTACAAGGTGTGTGTAGCGTGCAGAAAGAAGGCTTGTCATTTCAAAGAAAGAAGAGGAAACCAAAATCCAGGTAGTGAAACGAACACACCAGTATGGGAGATGTGCATGTGGACAGTTTCAAGCAGAGGCTCTTTGTGGACACTTGGAAACAGCGCTGTGAAAAAATTTCGTACGAAGCGGGATTTGGCCAAAGTTGAAAGACCTTCCAAAACCAACCCTAAAGAACTTAGCCAAACAAGGAATGTTGCAATAAACTCCTGCAGGAAAGGTGCATCTATGACACAACTCCCTGGCAGGTAGCTACATTCTGCACAGTACAAAATGCATATGAATTCAAGGCTGAAACCTCACTGCAGAAGGAAGCAATGCGTGTGTTTCTCTCTGAAAGAACACTCAGCCACTAGGCTTTTGCTTGCTCCTTCAAAGTCTTTGTAGAAACATGTGTTTTCACTGCTGGAATACGTTTTGGGATGCATTGTTTCAATCTCTTGCAAGCCTCATGTTGTTTCTAACAAAATGTGGAAAAATAAGGAGTATGTTTCCCAAATCACTTGAAATCCAGGAAAACGCACACTGCATCACTCTTGCACAATCACGCTCTTTCTCCTAATGTGTTGAGAACATTCAAGATACCAGAAAAGAAGGGCATTTTGTAGTGAAATTCAGACGGGTTTGTAGAAAAGTACATTTCTATTGGCTGCAGAGTGCAAAACCATGATTGACGTCATGGTCTAGATGAAAACCTTACATTTACAAGTGACCTGAAGTAGGACGTTCACAAAAAGATGTGTTTGCGTGTCTGTGGTGAAAGGAGCTCTAAGTTGTGTATTCAGTGCTGGAGAGTGACACACTCTACATAGGTTACACAGCGTTTTGAGAGCACCAAGATGCTAAAAACTGAAACTGCTACAAGGTGTGTGTAGCGTGCAGAAAGAAGGCTTGTCATTTCAAAGAAAGAAGAGGAAACCAAAATCCAGGTAGTGAAACGAACACACCAGTATGGGAGATGTGCATGTGGACAGTTTCAAGCAGAGGCTCTTTGTGGACACTTGGGAACAGCGCTGTGAAAAAATTTCGTACGAAGCGGGATTTGGCCAAATTTGAAAGACCTTCCAAAACCAACCCTAAAGAATTTAGCCAAACAATGAATGTTGCAATAAACTCCTGCAGGAAAGGTGCATCTATGACACAACTCCCGAGCAGGTAGCTACATTCAGCACAGTACAAAATGCATATGAATTCCAAGCTGAAAACTCACTCCAGAAGGAAGCAATGCGTGTGTTTCTCTCTGAAAGAACACTCAGCCACTAGGCTTTTGCTTGCTCCTTCAAAGTCTTTGTAGAAACGTGTGTTTTCACTGCTGGAATACGTTTTGGGATGCATTGTTTCAATCTCTTGCAAGCCTCATGTTGTTTCTTACACAATGTGGAAAAATAAGGAGTATGTTTCCCAAATCACTTGAAATCAAGGAAAACGCACACTGCATCACTCTTGCACAAACACGCTCTTTCTCCTAATGTGTTGAGAACATTCAAGATACCAGAAAAGAAGGGCATTTTGTAGTGAAATTCAGACGGGTTTGTAGAAAAGTACATTTCTATTGGCTGCAGAGTGCAAAACCATGATTGACTTCATGGTCTCGATGAAAACCTTACATTTCCAAGTGACATGAAGTAGGATGTTCACAAAAGGATGTGTTTGAGTGTCTGTGGTGAAAGGAGCTCTAAGTTGTGTATTCAGTGCTGGTAGTGACACACTCTACATAGGTTACACAGCGTTTTGCGAGCACCAACATGCTAAAAACTGAAACTGCTACAAGGTGTGTGTAGCGTGCAGAAAGAAGGCTTGTCATTTCAAAGAAAGAAGAGGAAACCAAAATCCAGGTAGTGAAACGAACACACCAGTATGGGAGATGTGCATGTGGACAGTTTCAAGCAGAGGCTCTTTGTGGACACTTGGGAACAGCGCTGTGAAAAAATTTCGTACGAAGCGGGATTTGGCCAAGGTTGAAAGACCTTCCAAAACCAACCCTAAAGAACTTAGCCAAACAATGAATGTTGCAATAAACTCCTGCAGGAAAGGTGCATCTATGACACAACTCCCTGGCACGTAGCTACATTCTACACAGTACAAAATGCATCTGAATTCAAGGCTGAAAACTCACTCCAGAAGGAAGCAATGCGTGTGTTTCTCTCTGAAAGAACACTCAGCCACTAGGCTTTTGCTTGCTCCTTCAAAGTCTTTGTAGAAACATGTGTTTTCACTGCTGGAATACGTTTTGGGATGCATTGTTTCAATCTCTTGCAAGCCTCATGTTGTTTCTAACACAATGTGGAAAAATAAGGAGTATGTTTCCCAATTCACTTGAAATCCAGGAAAACGCACACTGCATCACTCTTGCACAAACACGCTCTTTCTCCTAATGTGTTGAGAACATTCAAGATACCAGAAAAGACGGGCATTTTGTAGAGAAATTCAGACGGGTTTGAACAAAAGTACATTTCTATTGGCTGCAGAGTGCAAAACCATGATTGACTTCATGTTCTCGATGAAAACCTTACATTTCCAAGTTACCTGAAGTAGGACGTTCACAAAAAGATGTGTTTCCGTGTCTGTGGTGAAAGGAGCTCTAAGTTGGGTATTCAGTGCTGGAGAGTGACACACTCTACATAGGTTACACAGCGTTTTGCGAGCACCAACATGCTAAAAACTGAAACTGCTACAAGGTGTGTGTAGCGTGCAGAAAGAAGGCTTGTCATTTCAAAGAAAGAAGAGGAAACCAAAATCCAGGTAGTGAAACGAACACACCAGTATGGGAGATGTGCATGTGGACAGTTTCAAGCAGAGGCTCTTTGTGGACACTTGGAAACAGAGCTGTGAAAAAATTTCGTACGAAGCGGGATTTGGCCAAGGTTGAAAGGCCTTCCAAAACCAACCCTAAAGAACTTAGCCAAACAATGAATGTTGCAATGAACTCCTGCAGGAAAGGTGTCTCTATGACACAACTCCCGAGCAGGTAGCTACATTCTGCACAGTACAAAATGCATATGAATTCCAAGCTGAAAACTCACTCCAGAAGGAAGCAGTGCGTGTGTTTCTTTCTGAAAGAACACTCAGCCACTAGGCTTTTGCTTGCTCCTTCAAAGTTTTTGTAGAAACGTGTGTTTTCACTGCTGGAATACGTTTTGGGATGCATTGTTTCAATCTCTTGCAAGCCTCTTGTTGTTTCTTACACAATGTGGAAAAATAAGGAGTATGTTTCCCAAATCACTTGAAATCCAGGAAAACGCACACTGCATCACTCTTGCACAAACACGCTCTTTCTCCTAATGTGTTGAGAACATTCAAGATACCACAAAAGAAGGGCATTTTGTAGAGAAATTCAGACGTGTTTGTAGAAAAGTACATTTCTATTGGCTGCAGAGTGCAAAACCCTGATTGACTTCATGTTCTCGATGAAAACCTTACATTTCCAAGTGACCTGAAGTAGGACGTTCACAAAAAGATGTGTTTGCGTGTCTGTGGTGAAAGGAGCTCTAAGTTGTGTATTCAGTGCTGGAGAGTGACACACTCTACATAGGTTACACAGCGTTTTGCGAGCACCAACATGCTAAAAACTGAAACTGCTACAAGGTGTGTGTAGCGTTCAGAAAGAAGGCTTGTCATTTCAAAGAAAGAAGAGGAAACCAAAATCCAGGTAGTGAAATGAACACACCAGTAAGGGAGATGTGCATGTGGACAGTTTCAAGCAGAGGCTCTTTGTGGACACTTGGGAACAGCGCTGTGAAAAAATTTCGTACGAAGCGGGATTTGGCCAAAGTTGAAAGACCTTCCAAAACCAACCCTAAAGAACTTAGCCAAACAATGAATGTTGCAATAAACTCCTGCAGGAAAGGTGCATCTATGACACAACTCCCTGGCAGGTAGCTACATTCTGCACAGTACAAAATGCATATGAATTCAAGGCTGAAACCTCACTGCAGAAGGAAGCAATGCGTGTGTTTCTCTCTGAAAGAACACTCAGCCACTAGGCTTTTGCTTGCTCCTTCAAAGTCTTTGTAGAAACATGTGTTTTCACTGCTGGAATACGTTTTGGGATGCATTGTTTCAATCTCTTGCAAGCCTCATGTTGTTTCTAACAAAATGTGGAAAAATAAGGAGTATGTTTCCCAAATCACTTGAAATCCAGGAAAACGCACACTGCATCACTCTTGCACAATCACGCTCTTTCTCCTAATGTGTTGAGAACATTCAAGATACCAGAAAAGAAGGGCATTTTGTAGTGAAATTCAGACGGGTTTGTAGAAAAGTATATTTCTATTGGCTGCAGAGTGCAAAACCATGATTGACTTCATGGTCTAGATGAAAACCTTACATTTCCAAGTGACCTGAAGTAGGACGTTCACAAAAAGATGTGTTTGCGTGTCTGTGGTGAAAGGAGCTCTAAGTTGTGTATTCAGTGCTGGTAGTGACACACTCTACATAGGTTACACAGCGTTTTGCGAGCACCAACATCCTAAAAACTGAAACTGCTACAAGGTGTGTGTAGCGTGCAGAAAGAAGGCTTGTCATTTCAAAGAAAGAAGAGGAAACCAAAATCCAGGTAGTGAAACGAACACACCAGTATGGGAGATGTGCATGTGGACAGTTTCAAGCAGAGGCTCTTTGTGGACACTTGGGAACAGCGCTGTGAAAAAATTTCGTACGAAGCGGGATTTGGCCAAAGTTGAAAGACCTTCCAAAACCAACCCTAAAGAACTTAGCCAAACAATGAATGTTGCAATAAACTCCTGCAGGAAAGGTGCATCTATGACACAACTCCCTGGCAGGTAGCTACATTCTGCACAGTACAAAATGCATATGAATTCAAGGCTGAAAACTCACTCCAGGGGGAAGCAATGCGTGTGTTTCTCTCTGAAAGAACACTCAGCCACTAGGCTTTTGCTTGCTCCTTCAAAGTCTTTGTAGAAACATGTGTTTTCACTGCTGGAATACGTTTTGGGATGCATTGTTTCAATCTCTTGCAAGCCTCATGTTGTTTCTAACACAATGTGGAAAAATAAGGAGTATGTTTCCCAAATCACTTGAAATCCAGGAAAACGCACACTGCATCACTCTTGCACAAACACGCTCTTTCTCCTTATGTGTTGAGAACATTCAAGATACCAGAAAAGAAGGGCATTTTGTAGTGAAATTCAGACGGGTTTGTAGAAAAGTACATTTCTATTGGCTGCAGAGTGCAAAACAATGATTGACTTCATGGTCTCGATGAAAACCTTACATTTCCAAGTGACCTGAAGTAGGACGTTCACAAAAGGATGTGTTTGAGTGTCTGTGTTGAAAGGAGCTCTAAGTTGTGTATTCAGTGCTGGTAGTGACACACTCTACATAGGTTACACAGCGTTTTGCGAGCACCAACATGCTAAAAACTGAGACTACTACAAGGTGTGTGTAGCGTGCAGAAAGAAGGCTTGTCATTTCAAAGAAAGAAGAGGAAACCAAAATCCAGGTAGTGAAACGAACACACCAGTATGGGAGATGTGCATGTGGACAGTTTCAAGCAGAGGCTCTTTGTGGACACTTGGAAACAGAGCTGTGAAAAAATTTCGTACGAAGCGGGATTTGGCGAAAGTTGAAAGACCTTCCAAAACCAACCCTAAAGAACTTAGCCAAACAATGAATGTTGCAATGAACTCCTGCAGGAAAGGTGTCTCCATGACACAACTCCCGAGCAGGTAGCTACATTCTGCACAGTACAAAATGCATATGAATTCCAAGCTGAAAACTCACTCCAGAAGGAAGCAATGCGTGTGTTTCTCTCTGAAAGAACACACAGCCACTAGGCTTTTGCTTGCTCCTTCAAAGTCTTTGTAGAAACGTGTGTTTTCACTGCTGGAATACGTTTTGGGATGCATTGTTTCAATCTCTTGCAAGCCTCATGTTGTTTCTTACACAATGTGGAAAAATAAGGGGTATGTTTCCCAAATCACTTGAAATCAAGGAAAACGCACACTGCATCACTCTTGCACAAACACGCTCTTTCTCCTAATGTGTTGAGAACATTCAAGATACCAGAAAAGAAGGGCATTTTGTAGTGAAATTCAGACGGGTTTGAACAAAAGTACATTTCTATTGGCTGCAGAGTGCAAAACCATGATTGACTTCATGTTCTCGATGAAAACCTTACATTTCCAAGTGACCTGAAGTAGGACGTTCACAAAAGGATGTGTTTGAGTGTCTGTGGTGAAGGGAGCTCTAAGTTGTGTATTCAGTGCTGGTAGTGACACACTCTACATAGGTTACACAGCGTTTTGCGAACACCAACATCCTAAAAACTGAAACTGCTACAAGGTGGGTGTAGCGTGCAGAAAGAAGGCTTGTCATTTCAAAGAAAGAAGAGGAAACCAAAATCCAGGTAGTGAAACGAACACACCAGTATGGGAGATGTGCATGTGGACAGTTTCAAGCAGAGGCTCTTTGTGGACACTTGGAAACAGAGCTGTGAAAAAATTTCGTACGAAGCGGGATTTGGCCAAAGTTGAAAGACCTTCCAAAACCAACCCTAAAGAACTTAGCCAAACAATGAATGTTGCAATGAACTCCTGCAGGAAAGGTGTCTCCATGACACAACTCCCGAGCAGGTAGCTACATTCTGCACAGTACAAAATGCATATGAATTCCAAGCTGAAAACTCACTCCAGAAGGAAGCAATGCGTGTGTTTCTCTCTGAAAGAACACTCAGCCACTAGGCTTTTGCTTGCTCCTTCAAAGTCTTTGTAGAAACGTGTGTTTTCACTGCTGGAATACGTTTTGGGATGCATTGTTTCAATCTCTTGCAAGCCTCATGTTGTTTCTTACACAATGTGGAAAAATAAGGGGTATGTTTCCCAAATCACTTGAAATCAAGGAAAACGCACACTGCATCACTCTGGCACAAACACGCTCTTTCTCCTAATGTGTTGAGAACATTCAAGATACCAGAAAAGAAGGGCATTTTGTAGTGAAATTCAGACGGGTTTGAACAAAAGTACATTTCTATTGGCTGCAGAGTGCAAAACCATGATTGACTTCATGTTCTCGATGAAAACCTTACATTTCCAAGTGACATGAAGTAGGACGTTCACAAAAGGATGTGTTTGAGTGTCTGTGGTGAAGGGAGCTCTAAGTTGTGTATTCAGTGCTGGTAGTGACACACTCTACATAGGTTACACAGCGTTTTGCGAGCACCAACATCCTAAAAACTGAAACTGCTACAAGGTGTGTGTAGCGTGCAGAAAGAAGGCTTGTCATTTCAAAGAAAGAAGAGGAAACCAAAATCCAGGTAGTGAAACGTACACAACAGTATGGGAGATGTGCATGTGGACAGTTTCAAGCAGAGGCTCTTTGTGGACACTTGGGAACAGCGCTGTGAAAAAATTTCGTACGAAGCGGGATTTGGCCAAAGTTGAAAGACCTTCCAAAACCAACCCTAAAGAACTTAGCTAAACAATGAATGTTGCAATAAACTTCTGCAGGAAAGGTGCATCTATGACACAACTCCCGAGCAGGTAGCTACATTCTGCACAGTACAAAATGCATATGAATTCAAGGCTGAAAACTCACTCCAGAAGAGAGCAATGCGTGTGTTTCTCTCTGAAAGAACACTCAGCCACTAGGCTTTTGCTTGCTCCTTCAAAGTCTTTGTAGAAACATGTGTTTTCACTGCTGGAATACGTTTTGGGATGCATTGTTTCAATCTCTTGCAAGCCTCATGTTGTTTCTTACACAATGTGGAAAAATAAGGAGTATGTTTCCCAAATCTCTTGAAATCCAGGAAAACCCACACTGCATCACTCTTGCACAAACACGCTCTTTCTCCTAATGTGTTGAGAACATTCAAGATACCAGAAAAGAAGGGCATTTTGTAGTGAAATTCAGACGGGTTTGTAGAAAAGTACATTTCTATTGGCTGCAGAGTGCAAAACCATGATTGACTTCATGGTCTAGATGAAAACCTTACATTTCCAAGTGACCTGAAGTAGGACGTTCACAAAAAGATGTGTTTGCGTGTCTGTGGTGAAAGGAGCTCAAAGTTGTGTATTCAGTGCTGGAGAGTGACACACTCTACATAGGTTACACAGCGTTTTGCGAGAACCAACATGCTAAAAACTGAAACTGCTACAAGGTGTGTGTAGCGTGCAGAAAGAAGGCTTGTCATTTCAAAGAAAGAAGAGGAAACCAAAATCCAGGTAGTGAAACGAACACACCAGTATGGGAGATGTGCATGTGGACAGTTTCAAGCAGAGGCTCTTTGTGGACACTTGGAAACAGAGCTGTGAAAAAATTTCGTACGAAGCGGGATTTGGCCAAAGTTGAAAGACCTTCCAAAACCAACCCTAAAGAACTTAGCCAAACAAGGAATGTTGCAATGAACTCCTGCAGGAAAGGTGTCTCTATGACACAACTCCCGAGCAGGTAGCTACATTCTGCACAGTACAAAATGCATATGAATTCAAGGCTGAAAACTCACTCCAGGAGGAAGCAATGCGTGTGTTTCTCTCTGAAAGAACACTCAGCCACTAGGCTTTTGCTTGCTCCTTCAAAGTCTTTGTAGAAACATGTGTTTTCACTGCTGGAATACGTTTTGGGATGCATTGTTTCAATCTCTTGCAAGCCTCATGTTGTTTCTAACACAATGTGGAAAAATAAGGAGTATGTTTCCCAAATCACTTGAAATCCAGGAAAACGCACACTGCATCACTCTTGCACAAACACGCTCTTTCTCCTAATGTGTTGAGAACATTCAAGATACCAGAAAAGAAGGGCATTTTGTAGTGAAATTCAGACGGGTTTGTAGAAAAGTACATTTCTATTGGCTGCAGAGTGCAAAACCATGATTGACTTCATGGTCTCGATGAAAACCTTACATTTACAAGTGACCTGAAGTAGGACGTTCACAAAAAGATGTGTTTGCGTGTCTGTGGTGAAAGGAGCTCTAAGTTGTGTATTCAGTGCTAGAGAGTGACACACTCTACATAGGTTACACAGCGTTTTGCGAGAACCAACATGCTAAAAACTGAAACTGCTACAAGGTGTGTGTAGCGTGCAGAAAGAAGGCTTGTCATTTCAAAGAAAGAAGAGGAAACCAAAATCCAGGTAGTGAAACGAACACACCAGTATGGGAGATGTGCATGTGGACAGTTTCAAGCAGAGGCTCTTTGTGGACACTTGGAAACAGAGCTGTGAAAAAATTTCGTACGAAGCGGGATTTGGCCAAAGTTGAAAGACCTTCCAAAACCAACCCTAAAGAACTTAGCCAAACAAGGAATGTTGCAATGAACTCCTGCAGGAAAGGTGTCTCTATGACACAACTCCCGAGCAGGTAGCTACATTCTGCACAGTACAAAATGCATATGAATTCAAGGCTGAAAACTCACTCCAGGAGGAAGCAATGCGTGTGTTTCTCTCTGAAAGAACACTCAGCCACTAGGCTTTTGCTTGCTCCTTCAAAGTCTTTGTAGAAACATGTGTTTTCACTGCTGGAATACGTTTTGGGATGCATTGTTTCAATCTCTTGCAAGCCTCATGTTGTTTCTAACACAATGTGGAAAAATAAGGAGTATGTTTCCCAAATCACTTGAAATCCAGGAAAACGCACACTGCATCACTCTTGCACAAACACGCTCTTTCTCCTAATGTGTTGAGAACATTCAAGATACCAGAAAAGAAGGGCATTTTGTAGTGAAATTCAGACGGGTTTGTAGAAAAGTACATTTCTATTGGCTGCAGAGTGCAAAACCATGATTGACTTCATGGTCTCGATGAAAACCTTACATTTACAAGTGACCTGAAGTAGGACGTTCACAAAAAGATGTGTTTGCGTGTCTGTGGTGAAAGGAGCTCTAAGTTGTGTATTCAGTGCTAGAGAGTGACACACTCTACATAGGTTACACAGCGTTTTGCGAGAACCAACATGCTAAAAACTGAAACTGCTACAAGGTGTGTGTAGCGTGCAGAAAGAAGGCTTGTCATTTCAAAGAAAGAAGAGGAAACCAAAATCCAGGTAGTGAAACGAACACACCAGTATGGGAGATGTGCATGTGGACAGTTTCAAGCAGAGGCTCTTTGTGGACACTTGGAAACAGAGCTGTGAAAAAATTTCGTACGAAGCGGGATTTGGCCAAAGTTGAAAGACCTTCCAAAACCAACCCTAAAGAACTTAGCCAAACAAGGAATGTTGCAATGAACTCCTGCAGGAAAGGTGTCTCTATGACACAACTCCCGAGCAGGTAGCTACATTCTGCACAGTACAAAATGCATATGAATTCAAGGCTGAAAACTCACTCCAGGAGGAAGCAATGCGTGTGTTTCTCTCTGAAAGAACACTCAGCCACTAGGCTTTTGCTTGCTCCTTCAAAGTCTTTGTAGAAACATGTGTTTTCACTGCTGGAATACGTTTTGGGATGCATTGTTTCAATCTCTTGCAAGCCTCATGTTGTTTCTAACACAATGTGGAAAAATAAGGAGTATGTTTCCCAAATCACTTGAAATCCAGGAAAACGCACACTGCATCACTCTTGCACAAACACGCTCTTTCTCCTAATGTGTTGAGAACATTCAAGATACCAGAAAAGAAGGGCATTTTGTAGTGAAATTCAGACGGGTTTGTAGAAAAGTACATTTCTATTGGCTGCAGAGTGCAAAACCATGATTGACTTCATGGTCTCGATGAAAACCTTACATTTACAAGTGACCTGAAGTAGGACGTTCACAAAAAGATGTGTTTGCGTGTCTGTGGTGAAAGGAGCTCTAAGTTGTGTATTCAGTGCTAGAGAGTGACACACTCTACATAGGTTACACAGCGTTTTGCGAGAACCAACATGCTAAAAACTGAAACTGCTACAAGGTGTGTGTAGCGTGCAGAAAGAAGGCTTGTCATTTCAAAGAAAGAAGAGGAAACCAAAATCCAGGTAGTGAAACGAACACACCAGTATGGGAGATGTGCATGTGGACAGTTTCAAGCAGAGGCTCTTTGTGGACACTTGGAAACAGAGCTGTGAAAAAATTTCGTACGAAGCGGGATTTGGCCAAAGTTGAAAGACCTTCCAAAACCAACCCTAAAGAACTTAGCCAAACAATGAATGTTGCAATGAACTCCTGCAGGAAAGGTGTCTCTATGACACAACTCCCGAGCAGGTAGCTACATTCTGCACAGTACAAAATGCATATGAATTCCAAGCTGAAAACTCACTCCAGAAGGAAGCAATGCGTGTGTTTCTCTCTGAAAGAACACTCAGCCACTAGGCTTTTGCTTGCTCCTTCAAAGTCTTTGTAGAAACGTGTGTTTTCACTGCTGGAATACGTTTTGGGATGCATTGTTTCAATCTCTTGCAAGCCTCATGTTGTTTCTTACACAATGTGGAAAAATAAGGGGTATGTTTCCCAAATCACTTGAAATCAAGGAAAACGCACACTGCATCACTCTTGCACAAACACGCTCTTTCTCCTAATGTGTTGAGAACATTCAAGATACCAGAAAAGAAGGGCATTTTGTAGTGAAATTCAGACGGGTTTGAACAAAAGTACATTTCTATTGGCTGCAGAGTGCAAAACCATGATTGACTTCATGTTCTCGATGAAAACCTTACATTTCCAAGTGACATGAAGTAGGACGTTCACAAAAGGATGTGTTTGAGTGTCTGTGGTGAAGGGAGCTCTAAGTTGTGTATTCAGTGCTGGTAGTGACACACTCTACATAGGTTACACAGCGTTTTGCGAGCACCAACATCCTAAAAACTGAAACTGCTACAAGGTGTGTGTAGCGTGCAGAAAGAAGGCTTGTCATTTCAAAGAAAGAAGAGGAAACCAAAATCCAGGTAGTGAAACGAACACAACAGTATGGGAGATGTGCATGTGGACAGTTTCAAGCAGAGGCTCTTTGTGGACACTTGGAAACAGAGCTGTGAAAAAATTTCGTACGAAGCGGGATTTGGCCAAAGTTGAAAGACCTTCCAAAACCAACCCTAAAGAACTTAGCCAAACAAGGAATGTTGCAATGAACTCCTGCAGGAAAGGTGTCTCTATGACACAACTCCCGAGCAGGTAGCTACATTCTGCACAGTACAAAATGCATATGAATTCAAGGCTGAAAACTCACTCCAGGAGGAAGCAATGCGTGTGTTTCTCTCTGAAAGAACACTCAGCCACTAGGCTTTTGCTTGCTCCTTCAAAGTCTTTGTAGAAACATGTGTTTTCACTGCTGGAATACGTTTTGGGATGCATTGTTTCAATCTCTTGCAAGCCTCATGTTGTTTCTAACACAATGTGGAAAAATAAGGAGTATGTTTCCCAAATCACTTGAAATCCAGGAAAACGCACACTGCATCACTCTTGCACAAACACGCTCTTTCTCCTAATGTGTTGAGAACATTCAAGATACCAGAAAAGAAGGGCATTTTGTAGTGAAATTCAGACGGGTTTGTAGAAAAGTACATTTCTATTGGCTGCAGAGTGCAAAACCATGATTGACTTCATGGTCTCGATGAAAACCTTACATTTACAAGTGACCTGAAGTAGGACGTTCACAAAAAGATGTGTTTGCGTGTCTGTGGTGAAAGGAGCTCTAAGTTGTGTATTCAGTGCTAGAGAGTGACACACTCTACATAGGTTACACAGCGTTTTGCGAGAACCAACATGCTAAAAACTGAAACTGCTACAAGGTGTGTGTAGCGTGCAGAAAGAAGGCTTGTCATTTCAAAGAAAGAAGAGGAAACCAAAATCCAGGTAGTGAAACGAACACACCAGTATGGGAGATGTGCATGTGGACAGTTTCAAGCAGAGGCTCTTTGTGGACACTTGGAAACAGAGCTGTGAAAAAATTTCGTACGAAGCGGGATTTGGCCAAAGTTGAAAGACCTTCCAAAACCAACCCTAAAGAACTTAGCCAAACAATGAATGTTGCAATGAACTCCTGCAGGAAAGGTGTCTCTATGACACAACTCCCGAGCAGGTAGCTACATTCTGCACAGTACAAAATGCATATGAATTCAAGGCTGAAAACTCACTCCAGAAGGAAGCAATGCGTGTGTTTCTCTCTGAAAGAACACTCAGCCACTAGGCTTTTGCTTGCTCCTTCAAAGTCTTTGTAGAAACATGTGTTTTCACTGCTGGAATACGTTTTGGGATGCATTGTTTCAATCTCTTGCAAGCCTCATGTTGTTTCTAACACAATGTGGAAAAATAAGGAGTATGTTTCCCAAATCACTTGAAATCCAGGAAAACGCACACTGCATCACTCTTGCACAAACACGCTCTTTCTCCTAATGTGTTGAGAACATTCAAGATACCAGAAAAGAAGGGCATTTTGTAGTGAAATTCAGACGGGTTTGTAGAAAAGTACATTTCTATTGGCTGCAGAGTGCAAAACCATGATTGACTTCATGGTCTCGATGAAAACCTTACATTTCCAAGTGACCTGAAGTAGGACGTTCACAAAAGGATGTGTTTGAGTGTCTGTGGTGAAAGGAGCTCTAAGTTGTGTATTCAGTGCTGGTAGTGACACACTCTACATAGGTTACACAGCGTTTTGCGAACACCAACATCCTAAAAACTGAAACTGCTACAAGGTGGGTGTAGCGTGCAGAAAGAAGGCTTGTCATTTCAAAGAAAGAAGAGGAAACCAAAATCCAGGTAGTGAAACGAACACACCAGTATGGGAGATGTGCATGTGGACAGTTTCAAGCAGAGGCTCTTTGTGGACACTTGGAAACAGAGCTGTGAAAAAATTTCGTACGAAGCGGGATTTGGCCAAAGTTGAAAGACCTTCCAAAACCAACCCTAAAGAACTTAGCCAAACAATGAATGTTGCAATGAACTCCTGCAGGAAAGGTGTCTCCATGACACAACTCCCGAGCAGGTAGCTACATTCTGCACAGTACAAAATGCATATGAATTCCAAGCTGAAAACTCACTCCAGAAGGAAGCAATGCGTGTGTTTCTCTCTGAAAGAAGACTCAGCCACTAGGCTTTTGCTTGCTCCTTCAAAGTCTTTGTAGAAACATGTGTTTTCACTGCTGGAATACGTTTTGGGATGCATTGTTTCAATCTCTTGCAAGCCTCATGTTGTTTCTAACACAATGTGGAAAAATAAGGAGTATGTTTCCCAAATCACTTGAAATCCAGGAAAACGCACACTGCATCACTCTTGCACAAACACGCTCTTTCTCCTAATGTGTTGAGAACATTCAAGATACCAGAAAAGAAGGGCATTTTGTAGTGAAATTCAGACGGGTTTGTAGAAAAGTACATTTCTATTGGCTGCAGAGTGCAAAACCATGATTGACTTCATGGTCTCGATGAAAAACTTACATTTACAAGTGACCTGAAGTAGGACGTTCACAAAAAGATGTGTTTGCGTGTCTGTGGTGAAAGGAGCTCTAAGTTGTGTATTCAGTGCTAGAGAGTGACACACTCTACATAGGTTACACAGCGTTTTGCGAGAACCAACATGCTAAAAACTGAAACTGCTACAAGGTGTGTGTAGCGTGCAGAAAGAAGGCTTGTCATTTCAAAGAAAGAAGAGGAAACCAAAATCCAGGTAGTGAAACGAACACACCAGTATGGGAGATGTGCATGTGGACAGTTTCAAGCAGAGGCTCTTTGTGGACACTTGGAAACAGAGCTGTGAAAAAATTTCGTACGAAGCGGGATTTGGCCAAAGTTGAAAGACCTTCCAAAACCAACCCTAAAGAACTTAGCCAAACAATGAATGTTGCAATGAACTCCTGCAGGAAAGGTGTCTCTATGACACAACTCCCGAGCAGGTAGCTACATTCTGCACAGTACAAAATGCATATGAATTCCAAGCTGAAAACTCACTCCAGAAGGAAGCAATGCGTGTGTTTCTCTCTGAAAGAACACTCAGCCACTAGGCTTTTGCTTGCTCCTTCAAAGTCTTTGTAGAAACGTGTGTTTTCACTGCTGGAATACGTTTTGGGATGCATTGTTTCAATCTCTTGCAAGCCTCATGTTGTTTCTTACACAATGTGGAAAAATAAGGGGTATGTTTCCCAAATCACTTGAAATCAAGGAAAACGCACACTGCATCACTCTTGCACAAACACGCTCTTTCTCCTAATGTGTTGAGAACATTCAAGATACCAGAAAAGAAGGGCATTTTGTAGTGAAATTCAGACGGGTTTGAACAAAAGTACATTTCTATTGGCTGCAGAGTGCAAAACCATGATTGACTTCATGTTCTCGATGAAAACCTTACATTTCCAAGTGACATGAAGTAGGACGTTCACAAAAGGATGTGTTTGAGTGTCTGTGGTGAAGGGAGCTCTAAGTTGTGTATTCAGTGCTGGTAGTGACACACTCTACATAGGTTACACAGCGTTTTGCGAGCACCAACATCCTAAAAACTGAAACTGCTACAACGTGTGTGTAGCGTGCAGAAAGAAGGCTTGTCATTTCAAAGAAAGAAGAGGAAACCAAAATCCAGGTAGTGAAACGAACACAACAGTATGGGAGATGTGCATGTGGACAGTTTCAAGCAGAGGCTCTTTGTGGACACTTGGAAACAGAGCTGTGAAAAAATTTCGTACGAAGCGGGATTTGGCCAAAGTTGAAAGACCTTCCAAAACCAACCCTAAAGAACTTAGCCAAACAAGGAATGTTGCAATGAACTCCTGCAGGAAAGGTGTCTCTATGACACAACTCCCGAGCAGGTAGCTACATTCTGCACAGTACAAAATGCATATGAATTCAAGGCTGAAAACTCACTCCAGGAGAAAGCAATGCGTGTGTTTCTCTCTGAAAGAACACTCAGCCACTAGGCTTTTGCTTGCTCCTTCAAAGTCTTTGTAGAAACATGTGTTTTCACTGCTGGAATACGTTTTGGGATGCATTGTTTCAATCTCTTGCAAGCCTCATGTTGTTTCTAACACAATGTGGAAAAATAAGGAGTATGTTTCCCAAATCACTTGAAATCCAGGAAAACGCACACTGCATCACTCTTGCACAAACACGCTCTTTCTCCTAATGTGTTGAGAACATTCAAGATACCAGAAAAGAAGGGCATTTTGTAGTGAAATTCAGACGGGTTTGTAGAAAAGTACATTTCTATTGGCTGCAGAGTGCAAAACCATGATTGACTTCATGGTCTCGATGAAAACCTTACATTTACAAGTGACCTGAAGTAGGACGTTCACAAAAAGATGTGTTTGCGTGTCTGTGGTGAAAGGAGCTCTAAGTTGTGTATTCAGTGCTAGAGAGTGACACACTCTACATAGGTTACACAGCGTTTTGCGAGAACCAACATGCTAAAAACTGAAACTGCTACAAGGTGTGTGTAGCGTGCAGAAAGAAGGCTTGTCATTTCAAAGAAAGAAGAGGAAACCAAAATCCAGGTAGTGAAACGAACACACCAGTATGGGAGATGTGCATGTGGACAGTTTCAAGCAGAGGCTCTTTGTGGACACTTGGAAACAGAGCTGTGAAAAAATTTCGTACGAAGCGGGATTTGGCCAAAGTTGAAAGACCTTCCAAAACCAACCCTAAAGAACTTAGCCAAACAATGAATGTTGCAATGAACTCCTGCAGGAAAGGTGTCTCTATGACACAACTCCCGAGCAGGTAGCTACATTCTGCACAGTACAAAATGCATATGAATTCAAGGCTGAAAACTCACTCCAGAAGGAAGCAATGCGTGTGTTTCTCTCTGAAAGAACACTCAGCCACTAGGCTTTTGCTTGCTCCTTCAAAGTCTTTGTAGAAACATGTGTTTTCACTGCTGGAATACGTTTTGGGATGCATTGTTTCAATCTCTTGCAAGCCTCATGTTGTTTCTAACACAATGTGGAAAAATAAGGAGTATGTTTCCCAAATCACTAGAAATCCAGGAAAACGCACACTGCATCACTCTTGCACAAACACGCTCTTTCTCCTAATGTGTTGAGAACATTCAAGATACCAGAAAAGAAGGGCATTTTGTAGTGAAATTCAGACGGGTTTGTAGAAAAGTACATTTCTATTGGCTGCAGAGTGCAAAACCATGATTGACTTCATGGTCTCGATGAAAACCTTACATTTCCAAGTGACCTGAAGTAGGACGTTCACAAAAGGATGTGTTTGAGTGTCTGTGGTGAAAGGAGCTCTAAGTTGTGTATTCAGTGCTGGTAGTGACACACTCTACATAGGTTACACAGCGTTTTGCGAACACCAACATCCTAAAAACTGAAACTGCTACAAGGTGTGTGTAGCGTGCAGAAAGAAGGCTTGTCATTTCAAAGAAAGAAGAGGAAACCAAAATCCAGGTAGTGAAACGAACACACCAGTATGGGAGATGTGCATGTGGACAGTTTCAAGCAGAGGCTCTTTGTGGACACTTGGGAACAGCGCTGTGAAAAAATTTCGTACGAAGCGGGATTTGGCCAAGGTTGAAAGACCTTCCAAAACCAACCCTAAAGAACTTAGCCAAACAAGGAATGTTGCAATAAACTCCTGCAGGAAAGGTGCATCTATGACACAACTCCCGAGCAGGTAGCTACATTCTGCACAGTACAAAATGCATCTGAATTCAAGGCTGAAAACTCACTCCAGAAGGAAGCAATGCGTGTGTTTCTCTCTGAAAGAACACTCAGCCACTAGGCTTTTGCTTGCTCCTTCAAAGTCTTTGTAGAAACATGTGTTTTCACTGCTGGAATACGTTTTGGGATGCATTGTTTCAATCTCTTGCAAGCCTCATGTTGTTTCTAACACAATGTGGAAAAATAAGGAGTATGTTTCCCAAATCACTTGAAATCCAGGAAAACGCACACTGCATCACTCATGCACAAACACGCTCTTTCTCGTAATGTGTTGAGAACATTCAAGATACCAGAAAAGAAGGGCATTTTGTAGTGAAATTCAGACGGGTTTGTACAAGGGTACATTTGTATTGGCTGCAGAGTGCAAAACCATGATTGACTTCATGGTCTAGATGAAAACATTACATTTCCAAGTGACCTGAAGTAGGACGTTCACAAAAAGATGTGTTTGCGTGTCTGTGGTGAATGGAGCTCTAAGTTGTGTATTCAGTGCTGGAGAGTGACACACTCTACATAGGATACACAGCGTTTTGCGAGCACCAAGATGCTAAAAACTGAAACTGCTACAAGGTGTGTGTAGCGTGCAGAAGGAAGGCTTGTCATTTCAAAGAAAGAAGAGGAAACCAAAATCCAGGTAGTGAAACGAACACACCAGTATGGGAGATGTGCATGTGGACAGTTTCAAGCAGAGGCTCTTTGTGGACACTTGGAAACAGAGCTGTGAAAAAATTTCGTACGAAGCGGGATTTGGCCAAAGTTGAAAGACCTTCCAAAACCAACCCTAAAGAACTTAGCCAAACAAGGAATGTTGCAATGAACTCCTGCAGGAAAGGTGTCTCTATGACACAACTCCCGAGCAGGTAGCTACATTCTGCACAGTACAAAATGCATATGAATTCAAGCTGAAAACTCACTCCAGAAGGAAGCAGTGCGTGTGTTTCTCTCTGAAAGAACACTCAGCCACTAGGCTTTTGCTTGCTCCTTCAAAGTCTTTGTAGAAACATGTGTTTTCACTGCTGGAATACGTTTTGGGATGCATTGTTTCAATCTCTTGCAAGCCTCATGTTGTTTCTTACACAATGTGGAAAAATAAGGAGTATTTTTCCCAAATCACTTCAAATCAAGGAAAACGCACACTGCATCACTCTTGCACAAACACGCTCTTTCTCCTAATGTGTTGAGAACATTCAAGATACCAGAAAAGAAGGGCATTTTGTCGTGAAATTCAGACGGCTTTGAACAAAAGTACATTTCTATTGGCTGCAGAGTGCAAAACCGTGATTGACTTCATCTTCTCGATGAAAACCTTACATTTCCAAGAGACCTGAAGTAGGACGTTCACAAAAAGATGTGTTTGCGTGTCTGTGGTGAAAGGAGCTCTAAGTTGTGTATTCAGAGCTGGAGAGTGACACACTCTACATAGGTTACACAGCGTTTTGCGAGCACCAACATGCTAAAAACTGAAACTGCTACAAGGTGTGTGTAGCGTGCAGAAAGAAGGCTTGTCATTTCAAAGAAAGAAGAGGAAACCAAAATCCAGGTAGTGAAACGAACACACCAGTATGGGAGATGTGCATGTGGACAGTTTCAAGCAGAGGCTCTTTGTGGACACTTGGAAACAGAGCTGTGAAAAAATTTCGTACGAAGCGGGATTTGGCCAAAGTTGAAAGACCTTCCAAAACCAACCCTAAAGAACTTAGCCAAACAAGGAATGTTGCAATGAACTCCTGCAGGAAAGGTGTCTCTATGACACAACTCCCGAGCCGGTAGCTACATTCTGCACAGTACAAAATGCATATGAATTCCAAGCTGAAAACTCACTCCAGAAGGAAGCAGTGCGTGTGTTTCTCTCTGAAAGAACACTCAGCCACTAGGCTTTTGCTTGCTCCTTCAAAGTCTTTGTAGAAACGTGTGTTTTCACTGCTGGAATACGTTTTGGGATGCATTGTTTCAATCTCTTGCAAGTCTCATGTTGTTTCTTACACAATGTGGAAAAATAAGGACTATGTTTCCCAAATCACTTGAAATCAAGGAAAACGAACACTGCATCACTCTTGCACAAACACGCTCTTTCTCCTAATGTGTTGAGAACATTCAAGATACCAGAAAAGAAGGGCATTTTGTAGAGAAATTCAGACGGGTTTGAACAAAAGTACATTTCTATTGGCTGCAGAGTGCAAAACCATGATTGTCTTCATGTTCTCTATGAAAACCTTACATTTCCAAGTGACCTGAAGTAGGACGTTCACAAGCAGTTGTGTTTGCGTGTCTGTGGTGAAAGGAGCTCTAAGTTGTGTATTCAGTGCTGGAGAGTGACACACTCTACATAGGTTACACAGCGTTTTGAGAGCACCAAGATGCTAAAAACTGAAACTGCTACAAGGTGTGTGTAGCGTGCAGAAAGAAGGCTTGTCATTTCAAAGAAAGAAGAGGAAACCAAAATCCAGGTAGTGAAACGAACACACCAGTATGGGAGATGTGCATGTGGACAGTTTCAAGCAGAGGCTCTTTGTGGACACTTGGAGACAGCGCTGTGAAAAAATTTCGTACGAAGCGGGATTTGGCCAAAGTTGAAAGACCTTCCAAAACCAACCCTAAAGAATTTAGCCAAACAATGAATGTTGCAATGAACTCCTGCAGGAAAGGTGTCTCTATGACACAACTCCCGAGCCGGTAGCTACATTCTGCACAGTACAAAATGCATATGAATTCCAAGCTGAAAACTCACTCCAGGAGGAAGCAATGCGTGTGTTTCTCTCTGAAAGAACACTCAGCCACTAGGCTTTTGCTTGCTCCTTCAAAGTCTTTGTAGAAACGTGTGTTTTCACTGCTGGAATACGTTTTGGGATGCATTGTTTCAATCTCTTGCAAGTCTCATGTTGTTTCTTACACAATGTGGAAAAATAAGGAGTATGTTTCCCAAATCACTTGAAATTAAGGAAAACGCACACTGCATCACTCTTGCACAAACACGCTCTTTCTCCTAATGTGTTGAGAACATTCAAGATACCAGAAAAGAAGCGCATTTTGTAGAGAAATTCAGACGGGTTTGAACAAAAGTACATTTCTATTGGCTGCAGAGTGCAAAACCATGATTGACTTCATGTTCTCTATGAAAACCTTACATTTCCAAGTGACCTGAAGTAGGACGTTCACAAGAAGTTGTGATTGCGTGTCTGTGGTGAAAGGAGCTCTAAGTTGTGTATTCAGTGCTGGAGAGTGACACACTCTACATAGGTTACACAGCGTTTTGAAAGCACCAAGATGCTAAAAACTGAAACTGCTACAAGGTGTGTGTAGCGTGCAGAAAGAAGGCTTGTCATTTCAAAGAAAGAAGAGGAAACCAAAATCCAGGTAGTGAAACAAACACACCAGTATGGGAGATGTGCATGTGGACAGTTTCAAGCAGAGGACACTTGGAAACAGAGCTGTGAAAAAATTTCGTACGAAGCGGGATTTGGCCAAAGTTGAAAGACCTTCCAAAAGCAACCCTAAAGAACTTAGCCGAACAATGAATGTTGCAATGAACTCCTGCAGGAAAGGTGTCTCTATGACACAACTCCCAAGCAGGTAGCTACATTCTGCACAGTACAAAATGCATATGAATTCCAAGCTGAAAACTCACTCCAGAAGGAAGCAGTTCGTGTGTTTCTCTCTGAAAGAACACTCAGCCACTAGGCTTTTGCTTGCTCCTTCAACGTCTTTGTCGAAACATGTGTTTTCACTGCTGGAATACGTTTTGGGATGCATTGTTTCAATCTCTTGCAAGCCTCATGTTGTTTCTAACACAATGTGGAAAAATAAGGAGCATGTTTCCCAAATCACTTGAAATCAAGGAAAACGCACACTGCATCACTCTTGCACAAACACGCTCTTTCTCCTAATGTGTTGAGAACATTCAAGATACCAGAAAAGAAGGGCATTTTGTAGTGAAATTCAGACGGGTTTGTAGAAAAGTACATTTCTATTGGCTGCAGAGTGCAAAACCATGATTGACTTCATGGTCTAGCTGAAAACCTTACATTTCCAAGTGACCTGAAGTAGGACGTTCACAAAAAGATGTGTTTGCGTGTCTGTGGTGAAAGGAGCTCTAAGTTGTGTATTCAGTGCTGGAGAGTGACACACTCTACATAGGTTACACAGCGTTTTGCGAGAACCAACATGCTAAAAACTGAAACTGCTACAAGGTGTGTGTAGCGTGCAGAAAGAAGGCTTGTCATTTCAAAGAAAGAAGAGGAAACCAAAATCCAGGTAGTGAAACGAACACACCAGTATGGGAGATGTGCATGTGGACAGTTTCAAGCAGAGGCTCTTTGTGGACACTTGGGAACAGCGCTGTGAAAAAATTTCGTACGAAGCGGGATTTGGCCAAAGTTGAAAGACGTTCCAAAACCAACCCTAAAGAACTTAGCCAAACAATGAATGTTGCAATGAACTCCTGCAGGAAAGGTGTCTCTATGACACAACTCCCGAGCAGGTAGCTACATTCTGCACAGTACAAAATGCATATGAATTCCAAGCTGAAAACTCACTCCAGAAGGAAGAAATGCGTGTGTTTCTCTCTGAAAGAACACTCAGCCACTAGGCTTTTGCTTGCTCCTTCAAAGTCTTTGTAGAAACATGTGTTTTCACTGCTGGAATACGTTTTGGGATGCATTGTTTCAATCTCTTGCAAGCCTCATGTTGTTTCTAACACAATGTGGAAAAATAAGGAGTATGTTTCCCAAATCACTTGAAATCCAGGAAAACGCACACTGCATCACTCTTGCACAAACACGCTCTTTCTCCTAATGTGTTGAGAACATTCAAGATACCAGAAAAGACGGGCATTTTGTAGTGAAATTCAGACGGGTGTGTAGAAAAGTACATTTCTATTGGCTGCAGAGTGCAGAACCATGATTGACTTCATGGTCTAGATGAAAACCTTACATTTCCAAGTGACCTGAAGTAGGACGTTCACAAAAAGATGTGTTTGCGTGTCTGTGGTGAAAGGAGCTCTAAGTTGTGTATTCAGTGCTGGAGAGTGACACACTCTACATAGGTTACACAGCGTTTTGCGAGAACCAACATGCTAAAAACTGAAACTGCTACAAGGTGTGTGTAGCGTGCAGAAGGAAGGCTTGTCATTTCAAAGAAAGAAGAGGAAACCAAAATCCAGGTAGTGAAACGAACACACCAGTATGGGAGATGTGCATGTGGACAGTTTCAAGCAGAGGCTCTTTGTGGACACTTGGGAACAGCGCTGTGAAAAAATTTCGTACGAAGCGGTATTTGGCCAAAGTTGAAAGACCTTCCAAAACCAACCCTAAAGAACTTAGCCAAACAAGGAATGTTGCAATGAACTCCTGCAGGAAAGGTGTCTCTATGACACAACTCCCGAGCCGGTAGCTACATTCTGCACAGTACAAAATGCATATGAATTCCAAGCTGAAAACTCACTCCAGAAGGAAGCAGTGCGTGTGTTTCTCTCTGAAAGAACACTCAGCCACTAGGCTTTTGCTTGCTCCTTCAAAGTCTTTGTAGAAACGTGTGTTTTCACTGCTGGAATACGTTTTGGGATGCATTGTTTCAATCTCTTGCAAGCCTCATGTTGTTTCTAACACAATGTGGAAAAATAAGGAGTATGTTTCCCAAATCACTTGAAATCCAGGAAAACGCACACTGCATCACTCATGCACAAACACGCTCTTTCTCGTAATGTGCTGAGAACATTCAAGATACCAGAAAAGAAGGGCATTTTGTAGTGAAATTCAGACGGGTTTGTACAAAAGTACATTTGTATTGGCTGCAGAGTGCAAAACCATGATTGACTTCATGGTCTAGATGAAAACCTTACATTTCCAAGTGACCTGAAGTAGGACGTTCACAAAAAGATGTGTTTGCGTGTCTGTGGTGAAAGGAGCTCTAAGTTGTGTATTCAGTGCTGGAGAGTGACACACTCTACATAGGTTACACAGCGTTTTGCGAGCACCAAGATGCTAAAAACTGAAACTGCTACAAGGTGTGTGTAGCGTGCAGAAGGAAGGCTTGTCATTTCAAAGAAAGAAGAGGAAACCAAAATCCAGGTAGTGAAACGAACACACCAGTATGGGAGATGTGCATGTGGACAGTTTCAAGCAGAGGCTCTTTGTGGACACTTGGAAACAGAGCTGTGAAAAAATTTCGTACGAAGCGGGATTTGGCCAAAGTTGAAAGACCTTCCAAACCAACCCTAAAGAACTTAGCCAAACAAGGAATGTTGCAATGAACTCCTGCAGGAAAGGTGTCTCTATGACACAACTCCCGAGCAGGTAGCTACATTCTGCACAGTACAAAATGCATATGAATTCAAGCTGAAAACTCACTCCAGAAGGAAGCAGTGCGTGTGTTTCTCTCTGAAAGAACACTCAGCCACTAGGCTTTTGTTTGCTCCTTCAAAGTCTTTGTAGAAACATGTGTTTTCACTGCTGGAATACGTTTTGGGATGCATTGTTTCAATCTCTTGCAAGCCTCATGTTGTTTCTTACACAATGTGGAAAAATAAGGAGTATGTTTCCCAAATCACTTCAAATCAAGGAAAACGCACACTGCATCACTCTTCCACAAACACGCTCTTTCTCCTAATGTGTTGAGAACATTCAAGATACCAGAAAAGAAGGGCATTTTGTCGTGAAATTCAGACGGCTTTGAACAAAAGTACATTTCTATTGGCTGCAGAGTGCAAAACCGTGATTGACTTCATCTTCTTGATGAAAACCTTACATTTCCAAGAGACCTGAAGTAGGACGTTCACAAAAAGATGTGTTTGCGTGTCTGTGGTGAAAGGAGCTCTAAGTTGTGTATTCAGAGCTGGAGAGTGACACACTCTACATAGGTTACACAGCGTTTTGCGAGCACCAACATGCTAAAAACTGAAACTGCTACAAGGTGTGTGTAGCGTGCAGAAAGAAGGCTTGTCATTTCAAAGAAAGAAGAGGAAACCAAAATCCAGGTAGTGAAACGAACACACCAGTATGGGAGATGTGCATGTGGACAGTTTCAAGCAGAGGCTCTTTGTGGACACTTGGAAACAGAGCTGTGAAAAAATTTCGTACGAATCGGGATTTGGCCAAAGTTGAAAGACCTTCCAAAACCAACCCTAAAGAACTTAGACAAACAAGGAATGTTGCAATGAACTCCTGCAGGAAAGGTGTCTCTATGACACAACTCCCGAGCCGGTAGCTACATTCTGCACAGTACAAAATGCATATGAATTCCAAGCTGAAAACTCACTCCAGAAGGAAGCAGTGCGTGTGTTTCTCTCTGAAAGAACACTCAGTCACTAGGCTTTTGCTTGCTCCTTCAAAGTCTTTGTAGAAACGTGTGTTTTCACTGCTGGAATACGTTTTGGGATGCATTGTTTCAATCTCTTGCAAGTCTCATGTTGTTTCTTACACAATGTGGAAAAATAAGGACTATGTTTCCCAAATCACTTGAAATCAAGGAAAACGAACACTGCATCACTCTTGCACAAACACGCTCTTTCTCCTAATGTGTTGAGAACATTCAAGATACCAGAAAAGAACGGCATTTTGTAGAGAAATTCAGACGGGTTTGAACAAAAGTACATTTCTATTGGCTGCAGAGTGCAAAACCATGATTGACTTCATGTTCTCTATGAAAACCTTACATTTCCAAGTGACCTGAAGTAGGACGTTCACAAGCAGTTGTGTTTGCGTGTCTGTGGTGAAAGGAGCTCTAAGTTGTGTATTCAGTGCTGGAGAGTGACACACTCTACATAGGTTACACAGCGTTTTGAGAGCACCAAGATGCTAAAAACTGAAACTGCTACAAGGTGTGTGTAGCGTGCAGAAAGAAGGCTTGTCATTTCAAAGAAAGAAGAGGAAACCAAAATCCAGGTAGTGAAACGAACACACCAGTATGGGAGATGTGCATGTGGACAGTTTCAAGCAGAGGCTCTTTGTGGACACTTGGAGACAGCGCTGTGAAAAAATTTCGTACGAAGCGGGATTTGGCCAAAGTTGAAAGACCTTCCAAAACCAACCCTAAAGAATTTAGCCAAACAATGAATGTTGCAATGAACTCCTGCAGGAAAGGTGTCTCTATGACACAACTCCCGAGCCGGTAGCTACATTCTGCACAGTACAAAATGCATATGAATTCCAAGCTGAAAACTCACTCCAGAAGGAAGCAATGCGTGTGTTTCTCTCTGAAACAACACTCAGCCACTAGGCTTTTGCTTGCTCCTTCAAAGTCTTTGTAGAAACGTGTGTTTTCACTGCTGGAATACGTTTTGGGATGCATTGTTTCAATCTCTTGCAATCCTCATGTTGTTTCTTACACAATGTGGAAAAATAAGGAGTATGTTTCCCAAATCACTTGAAATCAAGGAAAACGCACACTGCATCACTCTTCCACAAACACGCTCTTTCTCCTAATGTGTTGAGAACATTCAAGATACCAGAAAAGAAGGGCATTTTGTAGTGAAATTTAGACGGGTTTGTAGAAAAGTACATTTCTATTGGCTGCAGAGTGCAAAACCATGATTGACTTCATGGTCTAGATGAAAACCTTACATTTCCAAGTGACCTGAAGTAGGACGTTCACAAAAAGATGTGTTTGCGTGTCTGTGGTGAAAGGAGCTCTAAGTTGTGTATTCAGTGCTGGAGAGTGAAACACTCTACATAGGTTACACAGCGTTTTGCGAGCACCAACATGCTAAAAACTGAAACTGCTACAAGGTGTCTGTAGCGTGCAGAAAGAAGGCTTGTCATTTCAAAGAAAGAAGAGGAAACCAAAATCCAGGTAGTGAAACGAACACACCAATATGGGAGATGTGCATGTGGACAGTTTCAAGCAGAGGCTCTTTGTGGACACTTGGAAACAGAGCTGTGAAAAAATTTCGTACGAAGCGGGATTTGGCCAAAGTTGAAAGACCTTCCAAAACCAACCCTAAAGAACTTAGCCAAACAATGAATGTTGCAATGAACTCCTGCAGGAAAGGTGTCTCTATGACACAACTCCCGAGCCGGTAGCTACATTCTGCACAGTACAAAATGCATATGAATTCCAAGCTGAAAACTCACTCCAGAAGGAAGCAGTGCGTGTGTTTCTCTCTGAAAGAACACTCAGCCACTAGGCTTTTGCTTGCTCCTTCAAAGTCTTTGTAGAAACGTTTGTTTTCACTGCTGGAATACGTTTTGGGATGCATTGTTTCAATCTCTTGCAAGTCTCATGTTGTTTCTTACACAATGTGGAAAAATAAGGACTATGTTTCCCAAATCACTTGAAATCAAGGAAAACGAACACTGCATCACTCTTGCACAAACACGCTCTTTCTCCTAATGTGTTGAGAACATTCAAGATACCAGAAAAGAAGGGCATTTTGTAGAGAAATTCAGACGGGTTTGAACAAAAGTACATTTCTATTGGCTGCAGAGTGCAAAACCATGATTGACTTCATGTTCTCGATGACAACCTTACATTTCCAAGTTACCTGAAGTAGGACGTTCACAAAAAGATGTGTTTGCGTGTCTGTGGTGAAAGGAGCTCTAAGTTGGGTATTCAGTGCTGGAGAGTGACACACTCTACATAGGTTACACAGCGTTTTGCCAGCACCAACATGCTAAAAACTGAAACTGCTACAAGGTGTGTGTAGCGTGCAGAAAGAAGGCTTGTCATTTCAAAGAAAGAAGAGGAAACCAAAATCCAGGTAGTGAAACGAACACACCAGTATGGGAGATGTGCATGTGGACAGTTTCAAGCAGAGGCTCTTTGTGGACACTTGGAAACAGCGCTGTGAAAAAATTTCGTACGAACCGGGATTTGGCCAAAGTTGAAAGACCTTCCAAAACCAACCCTAAAGAATTTAGCCAAACAATGAATGTTGCAATAAACTCCTGCAGGAAAGGTGCATCTATGACACAACTCCCGAGCAGGTAGCTACATTCAGCACAGTACAAAATGCATATGAATTCCAAGCTGAAAACTCACTCCAGAAGGAAGCAGTGCGTGTGTTTCTCTCTGAAAGAACACTCAGCCACTAGGCTTTTGCTTGCTCCTTCAAAGTCTTTGTAGAAACGTGTGTTTTCACTGCTGGAATACGTTTTGGGATGCATTGTTTCAATCTCTTGCAAGCCTCATGTTGTTTCTTACACAATGTGGAAAAATAAGGAGTATGTTTCCCAAATCTCTTGAAATCAAGGAAAACGCACACTGCATCACTCTTGCACAAACACGCTCTTTCTCCTAATGTGTTGAGAACATTCAAGATACCAGAAAAGAAGGGCATTTTGTAGAGAAATTCAGACGGGTTTGTAGAAAAGTACATTTCAATTGGCTGCAGAGTGCAAAACCCTGATTGACTTCATGTTCTCGATGAAAACCTTACATTTCCAAGTGACCTGAAGTAGGACGTTCACAAAAAGATGTGTTTGCGTGTCTGTGGTGAAAGGAGCTCTAAGTTGTGTATTCAGTGCTGGAGAGTGACACACTCTACATAGGTTACACAGCGTTTTGCGAGCACCAACATGCTAAAAACTGAAACTGCTACAAGGTGTGTGTAGCGTGCAGAAAGAAGGCTTGTCATTTCAAAGAAAGAAGAGGAAACCAAAATCCAGGTAGTGAAACGAACACAACAGTATGGGAGATGTGCATGTGGACAGTTTCAAGCAAAGGCTCTTTGTGGACACTTGGGAACAGCGCTGTGAAAAAATTTCGTACGAAGCGGGATTTGGCCAAAGTTGAAAGACCTTCCAAAACCAACCCTAAAGAAATTAGCCAAACAATGAATGTTGCAATAAACTCCTGCAGGAAAGGTGTATCTATGACACAACTCCCTGGCAGGTAGCTACATTCTGCACAGTACAAAATGCATCTGAATTCAAGGCTGAAAACTCACTCCAGAAGGAAGCAATGCGTGTGTTTCTCTCTGAAAGAACACTCAGCCACTAGGCTTTTGCTTGCTCCTTCAAAGTCTTTGTAGAAACATGTGTTTTCACTGCTGGAATACGTTTTGGGATGCATTGTTTCAATCTCTTGCAAGCCTCATGTTGTTTCTAACACAATGTGGAAAAATAAGGAGTATGTTTCCCAAATCACTTGAAATCCAGGAAAACGCACACCGCATCACTCTTGCACAAACACGCTCTTTCTCCTAATGTGTTGAGAAAATTCAAGATACCAGAAAAGAAGGGCATTTTGTAGTGAAATTCAGACGGGTTTGTAGAAAAGTACATTTCTATTGGCTGCAGAGTGCAAAACCATGATTGACTTCATGGTCTAGGTGAAAACCTTACATTTCCAAGTTACCTGAAGTAGGACGTTGACAAAAAGATGTGTTTGCGTGTCTGTGGTGAAAGGAGCTCTAAGTTGTGTATTCAGTGCTGGAGAGTGAGACACTCTACATAGGTTACACAGCGTTTTGCGAGAACCAACATGCTAAAAACTGAAACTGCTACAAGGTGTGTGTAGCGTGCAGAAAGAAGGCTTGTCATTTCAAAGAAAGAAGAGGAAACCAAAATCCAGGTAGTGAAACGTAAACACCAGTATGGGAGATGTGCATGTGGACAGTTTCAAGCAGAGGCTCTTTGTGGACACTTGGGAACAGCGCTGTGAAAAAATTTCGTACGAAGCGGGATTTGGCCAAAGTTGAAAGACCTTCCAAAACCAACCCTAATGAACTTAACCAAACAATGAATGTTGCAATGAACTCCTGCAGGAAAGGTGTCTCTATGACACAACTCCCGAGCAGGTAGCTACATTCTGCACAGTACAAAATGCATATGAATTCCAAGCTGAAAACTCACTCCAGAAGGAAGCAGTGCGTGTGTTTCTCTCTGAAAGAACACTCAGCCACTAGGCTTTTGCTTGCTCCTTCAAAGTCTTTGTAGAAACATGTGTTTTCACTGCTGGAATACGTTTTGGGATGCATTGTTTCAATGTCTTGCAAGCCTCATGTTGTTTCTTACACAATGTGGAAAAATAAGGAGTATGTTTCCCAAATCACTTGAAATCCAGGAAAACGCACACTGCATCACTCTTGCACAAACACGCTCTTTCTCCTAATGTGTTGAGAACATTCAAGATACCAGAAAAGAAGGGCATTTTGTAGAGAAATTCAGACGGGTTTGTAGAAAAGTACATTTCAATTGGCTGCAGAGTGCAAAACCCTGATTGACTTCATGTTCTCGATGAAAACCTTACATTTCCAAGTGACCTGAAGTAGGACGTTCACAAAAAGATGTGTTTGCGTGTCTGTGGTGAAAGGAGCTCTAAGTTGTGTATTCAGTGCTGGAGAGTGACACACTCTACATAGGTTACACAGCATTTTGCGAGCACCAACATGCTAAAAACTGAAACTGCTACAAGGTGTGTGTAGCGTGCAGAAAGAAGGCTTGTCATTTCAAAGAAAGAAGAGGAAACCAAAATCCAGGTAGTGAAACGAACACAACAGTATGGGAGATGTGCAAGTGGACAGTTTCAAGCAGAGGCTCTTTGTGGACACTTGGGAACAGCGCTGTGAAAAAATTTCGTACGAAGCGGGATTTGGCCAAAGTTGAAAGACCTTCCAAAACCAACCCTAAAGAATTTAGCCAAACAATGAATGTTGCAATAAACTCCTGCAGGAAAGGTGCATCTATGACACAACTCCCGAGCAGGTAGCTACATTCAGCACAGTACAAATGCATATGAATTCCAAGCTGAAAACTCACTCCAGAAGGAAGCAGTGCGTGTGTTTCTCTCTGAAAGAACACTCAGCCACTAGGCTTTTGCTTGCTCCTTCAAAGTCTTTGTAGAAACGTGTGTTTTCACTGCTGGAATACGTTTTGGGATGCATTGTTTCAATCTCTTGCAAGCCTCATGTTGTTTCTTACACAATGTGGAAAAATAAGGAGTATGTTTCCCAAATCACTTGAAATCAAGGAAAACGCACACTGCATCACTCTTGCACAAACACGCTCTTTCTCCTAATGTGTTGAGAACATTCAAGATACCAGAAAAGAAGGGCATTTTGTAGAGAAATTCAGACGGGTTTGTAGAAAAGTACATTTCAATTGGCTGCAGAGTGCAAAACCCTGATTGACTTCATGTTCTCGATGAAAACCTTACATTTCCAAGTGACCTGAAGTAGGACGTTCACAAAAAGATGTGTTTGCGTGTCTGTGGTGAAAGGAGCTCTAAGTTGTGTATTCAGTGCTGGAGAGTGACACACTCTACATAGGTTACACAGCGTTTTGCGAGCACCAACATGCTAAAAACTGAAACTGCTACAAGGTGTGTGTAGCGTGCAGAAAGAAGGCTTGTCATTTCAAAGAAAGAAGAGGAAACCAAAATCCAGGTAGTGAAACGAACACAACAGTATGGGAGATGTGCATGTGGACAGTTTCAAGCAGAGGCTCTTTGTGAACACTTGGGAACAGCGCTGTGAAAAAATTTCGTACGAAGCGGGATTTGGCCAAAGTTGAAAGACCTTCCAAAACCAACCCTAAAGAAATTAGCCAAACAATGAATGTTGCAATAAACTCCTGCAGGAAAGGTGTATCTATGACACAACTCCCTGGCAGGTAGCTACATTCTGCACAGTACAAAATGCATCTGAATTCAAGGCTGAAAACTCACTCCAGAAGGAAGCAATGCGTGTGTTTCTCTCTGAAAGAACACTCAGCCACTAGGCTTTTGCTTGCTCCTTCAAAGTCTTTGTAGAAACATGTGTTTTCACTGATGGAATACGTTTTGGGATGCATTGTTTCAATCTCTTGCAAGCCTCATGTTGTTTCTAACACAATGTGGAAAAATAAGGAGTATGTTTCCCAAATCACTTGAAATCCAGGAAAACGCACACTGCATCACTCTTGCACAAACACGCTCTTTCTCCTAATGTGTTGAGAACATTCAAGATACCAGAAAAGAAGGGCATTTTGTAGTGAAATTCAGACGGGTTTGTAGAAAAGTACATTTCTATTGGCTGCAGAGTGCAAAACCATGATTGACTTCATGGTCTAGATGAAAACCTTACATTTCCAAGTGACCTGAAGTAGGACGTTCACAAAAAGATGTGTTTGCGTGTCTGTGGTGAAAGGAGCTCTAAGTTGTGTATTCAGTGCTGGAGAGTGACACACTCTACATAGGTTACACAGCGTTTTGCGAGAACCAACATGCTAAAAACTGAAACTGCTACAAGGTGTGTGTAGCGTGCAGAAAGAAGGCTTGTCATTTCAAAGAAAGAAGAGGAAACCAAAATCCAGGTAGTGAAACGAACACACCAGTATGGGAGATGTGCATGTGGACAGTTTCAAGCAGAGGCTCTTTGTGGACACTTGGAAACAGAGCTGTGAAAAAATTTCGTACGAAGCGGGATTTGGCCAAAGTTGAAAGACCTTCCAAAACCAACCCTAAAGAACTTAGCCAAACAATGAATGTTGCAATGAACTCCTGCAGGAAAGGTGTCTCTATGACACAACTCCCGAGCAGGTAGCTACATTCTGCACAGTACAAAATGCATATGAATTCCAAGCTGAAAACTCACTCCAGAAGGAAGAAATGCGTGTGTTTCTCTCTGAAAGAACACTCAGCCACTAGGCTTTTGCTTGCTCCTTCAAAGTCTTTGTAGAAACGTGTGTTTTCACTGCTGGAATACGTTTTGGGATGCATTGTTTCAATCTCTTGCAAGTCTCATGTTGTTTCTTACACAATGTGGAAAAATAAGGACTATGTTTCCCAAATCACTTGAAATCAAGGAAAACGAACACTGCATCACTCTTGCACAAACACGCTCTTTCTCCTAATGTGTTGAGAACATTCAAGATACCAGAAAAGAAGGGCATTTTGTAGAGAAATTCAGACGGGTTTGAACAAAAGTACATTTCTATTGGCTGCAGAGTGCAAAACCATGATTGACTTCATGTTCTCTATGAAAACCTTACATTTCCAAGTGACCTGAAGTAGGACGTTCACAAGAAGTTGTGTTTGCGTGTCTGTGGTGAAAGGAGCTCTAAGTTGTGTATTCAGTGCTGGAGAGTGACACACTCTACATAGGTTACACAGCGTTTTGAGAGCACCAAGATGCTAAAAACTGAAACTGCTACAAGGTGTGTGTAGCGTGCAGAAAGAAGGCTTGTCATTTCAAAGAAAGAAGAGGAAACCAAAATCCAGGTAGTGAAACGAACACACCAGTATGGGAGATGTGCATGTGGACAGTTTCAAGCAGAGGCTCTTTGTGGACACTTGGAAACAGCGCTGTGAAAAAATTTCGTACGAAGCGGGATTTGGCCAAAGTTGAAAGACCTTCCAAAACCAACCCTAAAGAACTTAGCCAAACAATGAATGTTGCAATAAACTCCTGCAGGAAAGATGCATCTATGACACAACTCCCGAGCAGGTAGCTATATTCTGCACAGTACAAAATGCATATGAATTCCAAGCTGAAAACTCACTCCAGAAGGAAGCAGTGCGTGTGTTTCTCTCTGAAAGAACACTCAGCCACTAGGCTTTTGCTTGCTCCTTCAAAGTCTTTGTAGAAACGTTTGTTTTCACTGCTGGAATACGTTTTGGGATGCATTGTTTCAATCTCTTGCAATCCTCATGTTGTTTCTTACACAATGTGGAAAAATAAGGAGTATGTTTCCCAAATCACTTGAAATCAAGGAAAACGCACACTGCATCACTCTTCCACAAACACGCTCTTTCTCCTAATGTGTTGAGAACATTCAAGATACCAGAAAAGAAGGGCATTTTGTAGTGAAATTTAGACGGGTTTGTAGAAAAGTACATTTCTATTGGCTGCAGAGTGCAAAACCATGATTGACTTCATGGTCTAGATGAAAACCTTACATTTCCAAGTGACCTGAAGTAGGACGTTCACAAAAAGATGTGTTTGCGTGTCTGTGGTGAAAGGAGCTCTAAGTTGTGTATTCAGTGCTGGAGAGTGAAACACTCTACATAGGTTACACAGCGTTTTGCGAGCACCAACATGCTAAAAACTGAAACTGCTACAAGGTGTCTGTAGCGTGCAGAAAGAAGGCTTGTCATTTCAAAGAAAGAAGAGGAAACCAAAATCCAGGTAGTGAAACGAACACACCAATATGGGAGATGTGCATGTGGACAGTTTCAAGCAGAGGCTCTTTGTGGACACTTGGAAACAGAGCTGTGAAAAAATTTCGTACGAAGCGGGATTTGGCCAAAGTTGAAAGACCTTCCAAAACCAACCCTAAAGAACTTAGCCAAACAATGAATGTTGCAATGAACTCCTGCAGGAAAGGTGTCTCTATGACACAACTCCCGAGCCGGTAGCTACATTCTGCACAGTACAAAATGCATATGAATTCCAAGCTGAAAACTCACTCCAGAAGGAAGCAGTGCGTGTGTTTCTCTCTGAAAGAACACTCAGCCACTAGGCTTTTGCTTGCTCCTTCAAAGTCTTTGTAGAAACGTTTGTTTTCACTGCTGGAATACGTTTTGGGATGCATTGTTTCAATCTCTTGCAAGTCTCATGTTGTTTCTTACACAATGTGGAAAAATAAGGACTATGTTTCCCAAATCACTTGAAATCAAGGAAAACGAACACTGCATCACTCTTGCACAAACACGCTCTTTCTCCTAATGTGTTGAGAACATTCAAGATACCAGAAAAGAAGGGCATTTTGTAGAGAAATTCAGACGGGTTTGAACAAAAGTACATTTCTATTGGCTGCAGAGTGCAAAACCATGATTGACTTCATGTTCTCGATGACAACCTTACATTTCCAAGTTACCTGAAGTAGGACGTTCACAAAAAGATGTGTTTGCGTGTCTGTGGTGAAAGGAGCTCTAAGTTGGGTATTCAGTGCTGGAGAGTGACACACTCTACATAGGTTACACAGCGTTTTGCCAGCACCAACATGCTAAAAACTGAAACTGCTACAAGGTGTGTGTAGCGTGCAGAAAGAAGGCTTGTCATTTCAAAGAAAGAAGAGGAAACCAAAATCCAGGTAGTGAAACGAACACACCAGTATGGGAGATGTGCATGTGGACAGTTTCAAGCAGAGGCTCTTTGTGGACACTTGGAAACAGCGCTGTGAAAAAATTTCGTACGAACCGGGATTTGGCCAAAGTTGAAAGACCTTCCAAAACCAACCCTAAAGAATTTAGCCAAACAATGAATGTTGCAATAAACTCCTGCAGGAAAGGTGCATCTATGACACAACTCCCGAGCAGGTAGCTACATTCAGCACAGTACAAAATGCATATGAATTCCAAGCTGAAAACTCACTCCAGAAGGAAGCAGTGCGTGTGTTTCTCTCTGAAAGAACACTCAGCCACTAGGCTTTTGCTTGCTCCTTCAAAGTCTTTGTAGAAACGTGTGTTTTCACTGCTGGAATACGTTTTGGGATGCATTGTTTCAATCTCTTGCAAGCCTCATGTTGTTTCTTACACAATGTGGAAAAATAAGGAGTATGTTTCCCAAATCACTTGAAATCAAGGAAAACGCACACTGCATCACTCTTGCACAAACACGCTCTTTCTCCTAATGTGTTGAGAACATTCAAGATACCAGAAAAGAAGGGCATTTTGTAGAGAAATTCAGACGGGTTTGTAGAAAAGTACATTTCAATTGGCTGCAGAGTGCAAAACCCTGATTGACTTCATGTTCTCGATGAAAACCTTACATTTCCAAGTGACCTGAAGTAGGACGTTCACAAAAAGATGTGTTTGCGTGTCTGTGGTGAAAGGAGCTCTAAGTTGTGTATTCAGTGCTGGAGAGTGACACACTCTACATAGGTTACACAGCGTTTTGCGAGCACCAACATGCTAAAAACTGAAACTGCTACAAGGTGTGTGTAGCGTGCAGAAAGAAGGCTTGTCATTTCAAAGAAAGAAGAGGAAACCAAAATCCAGGTAGTGAAACGAACACAACAGTATGGGAGATGTGCATGTGGACAGTTTCAAGCAAAGGCTCTTTGTGGACACTTGGGAACAGCGCTGTGAAAAAATTTCGTACGAAGCGGGATTTGGCCAAAGTTGAAAGACCTTCCAAAACCAACCCTAAAGAAATTAGCCAAACAATGAATGTTGCAATAAACTCCTGCAGGAAAGGTGTATCTATGACACAACTCCCTGGCAGGTAGCTACATTCTGCACAGTACAAAATGCATCTGAATTCAAGGCTGAAAACTCACTCCAGAAGGAAGCAATGCGTGTGTTTCTCTCTGAAAGAACACTCAGCCACTAGGCTTTTGCTTGCTCCTTCAAAGTCTTTGTAGAAACATGTGTTTTCACTGCTGGAATACGTTTTGGGATGCATTGTTTCAATCTCTTGCAAGCCTCATGTTGTTTCTAACACAATGTGGAAAAATAAGGAGTATGTTTCCCAAATCACTTGAAATCCAGGAAAACGCACACCGCATCACTCTTGCACAAACACGCTCTTTCTCCTAATGTGTTGAGAAAATTCAAGATACCAGAAAAGAAGGGCATTTTGTAGTGAAATTCAGACGGGTTTGTAGAAAAGTACATTTCTATTGGCTGCAGAGTGCAAAACCATGATTGACTTCATGGTCTAGGTGAAAACCTTACATTTCCAAGTTACCTGAAGTAGGACGTTGACAAAAAGATGTGTTTGCGTGTCTGTGGTGAAAGGAGCTCTAAGTTGTGTATTCAGTGCTGGAGAGTGAGACACTCTACATAGGTTACACAGCGTTTTGCGAGAACCAACATGCTAAAAACTGAAACTGCTACAAGGTGTGTGTAGCGTGCAGAAAGAAGGCTTGTCATTTCAAAGAAAGAAGAGGAAACCAAAATCCAGGTAGTGAAACGTAAACACCAGTATGGGAGATGTGCATGTGGACAGTTTCAAGCAGAGGCTCTTTGTGGACACTTGGGAACAGCGCTGTGAAAAAATTTCGTACGAAGCGGGATTTGGCCAAAGTTGAAAGACCTTCCAAAACCAACCCTAATGAACTTAACCAAACAATGAATGTTGAAATGAACTCCTGCAGGAAAGGTGTCTCTATGACACAACTCCCGAGCAGGTAGCTACATTCTGCACAGTACAAAATGCATATGAATTCCAAGCTGAAAACTCACTCCAGAAGGAAGCAGTGCGTGTGTTTCTCTCTGAAAGAACACTCAGCCACTAGGCTTTTGCTTGCTCCTTCAAAGTCTTTGTAGAAACATGTGTTTTCACTGCTGGAATACGTTTTGGGATGCATTGTTTCAATGTCTTGCAAGCCTCATGTTGTTTCTTACACAATGTGGAAAAATAAGGAGTATGTTTCCCAAATCACTTGAAATCCAGGAAAACGCACACTGCATCACTCTTGCACAAACACGCTCTTTCTCCTAATGTGTTGAGAACATTCAAGATACCAGAAAAGAAGGGCATTTTGTAGAGAAATTCAGACGGGTTTGTAGAAAAGTACATTTCAATTGGCTGCAGAGTGCAAAACCCTGATTGACTTCATGTTCTCGATGAAAACCTTACATTTCCAAGTGACCTGAAGTAGGACGTTCACAAAAAGATGTGTTTGCGTGTCTGTGGTGAAAGGAGCTCTAAGTTGTGTATTCAGTGCTGGAGAGTGACACACTCTACATAGGTTACACAGCATTTTGCGAGCACCAACATGCTAAAAACTGAAACTGCTACAAGGTGTGTGTAGCGTGCAGAAAGAAGGCTTGTCATTTCAAAGAAAGAAGAGGAAACCAAAATCCAGGTAGTGAAACGAACACAACAGTATGGGAGATGTGCAAGTGGACAGTTTCAAGCAGAGGCTCTTTGTGGACACTTGGGAACAGCGCTGTGAAAAAATTTCGTACGAAGCGGGATTTGGCCAAAGTTGAAAGACCTTCCAAAACCAACCCTAAAGAAATTAGCCAAACAATGAATGTTGCAGTAAACTCCTGCAGGAAAGGTGTCTCTATGACACAACTCCCGAGCAGGTAGCTACATTCTGCACAGTACAAAATGCATATGAATTCCAAGCTGAAAACTCACTCCAGAAGGAAGAAATGCGTGTGTTTCTCTCTGAAAGAACACTCAGCCACTAGGCTTTTGCCTTCTCCTTCAAAGTCTTTGTAGAAACGTGTGTTTTCACTGCTGGAATACGTTTTGGGATGCATTGTTTCAATCTCTTGCAAGCCTCATGTTGTTTCTAACACAATGTGGAAAAATAAGGAGTATGTTTCCCAAATCACTTGAAATCCAGGAAAACGCACACTGCATCACTCTTGCACAAACACGCTCTTTCTCCTAATGTGTTGAGAACATTCAAGGTACCAGAAAAGAAGGGCATTTTGTAGTGAAATTCAGACGGGTTTGTAGAAAAGTACATTTCTATTGGCTGCAGAGTGCAAAACCATGATTGACTTCATGGTCTCGATGAAAACCTTACATTTCCAAGTTACCTGAAGTAGGACGTTCACAAAAAGATGTGTTTGCGTGTCTGTGGTGAAAGGAGCTCTAAGTTGGGTATTCAGTGCTGGAGAGTGACACACTCTACATAGGTTACACAGCGTTTTGCCAGCACCAACATGCTAAAAACTGAAACTGCTACAAGGTGTGTGTAGCGTGCAGAAAGAAGGCTTGTCATTTCAAAGAAAGAAGAGGAAACCAAAATCCAGGTAGTGAAACGAACACACCAGTATGGGAGATGTGCATGTGGACAGTTTCAAGCAGAGGCTCTTTGTGGACACTTGGAAACAGCGCTGTGAAAAAATTTCGTACGAACCGGGATTTGGCCAAAGTTGAAAGACCTTCAAAACCAACCCTAAAGAATTTAGCCAAACAATGAATGTTGCAATAAACTCCTGCAGGAAAGGTGCATCTATGACACAACTCCCGAGCAGGTAGCTACATTCAGCACAGTACAAATGCATATGAATTCCAAGCTGAAAACTCACTCCAGAAGGAAGCAGTGCGTGTGTTTCTCTCTGAAAGAACACTCAGCCACTAGGCTTTTGCTTGCTCCTTCAAAGTCTTTGTAGAAACGTGTGTTTTCACTGCTGGAATACGTTTTGGGATGCATTGTTTCAATCTCTTGCAAGCCTCATGTTGTTTCTTACACAATGTGGAAAAATAAGGAGTATGTTTCCCAAATCACTTGAAATCAAGGAAAACGCACACTGCATCACTCTTGCACAAACACGCTCTTTCTCCTAATGTGTTGAGAACATTCAAGATACCAGAAAAGAAGGGCATTTTGTAGAGAAATTCAGACGGGTTTGTAGAAAAGTACATTTCAATTGGCTGCAGAGTGCAAAACCATGATTGACTTCATGGTCTAGATGAAAACCTTACATTTCCAAGTGACCTGAAGTAGGACGTTCACAAAAAGATGTGTTTGCGTGTCTGTGGTGAAAGGAGCTCTAAGTTGTGTATTCAGTGCTGGAGAGTGACACACTCTACATAGGTTACACAGCGTTTTGCGAGAACCAACATGCTAAAAACTGAAACTGCTACAAGGTGTGTGTAGCGTGCAGAAAGAAGGCTTGTCATTTCAAAGAAAGAAGAGGAAACCAAAATCCAGGTAGTGAAACGAACACACCAGTATGGGAGATGTGCATGTGGACAGTTTCAAGCAGAGGCTCTTTGTGGACACTTGGAAACAGAGCTGTGAAAAAATTTCGTACGAAGCGGGATTTGGCCAAAGTTGAAAGACCTTCCAAAACCAACCCTAAAGAACTTAGCCAAACAATGAATGTTGCAATGAACTCCTGCAGGAAAGGTGTCTCTATGACACAACTCCCGAGCAGGTAGCTACATTCTGCACAGTACAAAATGCATATGAATTCCAAGCTGAAAACTCACTCCAGAAGGAAGAAATGCGTGTGTTTCTCTCTGAAAGAACACTCAGCCACTAGGCTTTTGCTTGCTCCTTCAAAGTCTTTGTAGAAACGTGTGTTTTCACTGCTGGAATACGTTTTGGGATGCATTGTTTCAATCTCTTGCAAGTCTCATGTTGTTTCTTACACAATGTGGAAAAATAAGGACTATGTTTCCCAAATCACTTGAAATCAAGGAAAACGAACACTGCATCACTCTTGCACAAACACGCTCTTTCTCCTAATGTGTTGAGAACATTCAAGATACCAGAAAAGAAGGGCATTTTGTAGAGAAATTCAGACGGGTTTGAACAAAAGTACATTTCTATTGGCTGCAGAGTGCAAAACCATGATTGACTTCATGTTCTCTATGAAAACCTTACATTTCCAAGTGACCTGAAGTAGGACGTTCACAAGAAGTTGTGTTTGCGTGTCTGTGGTGAAAGGAGCTCTAAGTTGTGTATTCAGTGCTGGAGAGTGACACACTCTACATAGGTTACACAGCGTTTTGAGAGCACCAAGATGCTAAAAACTGAAACTGCTACAAGGTGTGTGTAGCGTGCAGAAAGAAGGCTTGTCATTTCAAAGAAAGAAGAGGAAACCAAAATCCAGGTAGTGAAACGAACACACCAGTATGGGAGATGTGCATGTGGACAGTTTCAAGCAGAGGCTCTTTGTGGACACTTGGAAACAGCGCTGTGAAAAAATTTCGTACGAAGCGGGATTTGGCCAAAGTTGAAAGACCTTCCAAAACCAACCCTAAAGAACTTAGCCAAACAATGAATGTTGCAATAAACTCCTGCAGGAAAGATGCATCTATGACACAACTCCCGAGCAGGTAGCTATATTCTGCACAGTACAAAATGCATATGAATTCCAAGCTGAAAACTCACTCCAGAAGGAAGCAGTGCGTGTGTTTCTCTCTGAAAGAACACTCAGCCACTAGGCTTTTGCTTGCTCCTTCAAAGTCTTTGTAGAAACGTTTGTTTTCACTGCTGGAATACGTTTTGGGATGCATTGTTTCAATCTCTTGCAATCCTCATGTTGTTTCTTACACAATGTGGAAAAATAAGGAGTATGTTTCCCAAATCACTTGAAATCAAGGAAAACGCACACTGCATCACTCTTCCACAAACACGCTCTTTCTCCTAATGTGTTGAGAACATTCAAGATACCAGAAAAGAAGGGCATTTTGTAGTGAAATTTAGACGGGTTTGTAGAAAAGTACATTTCTATTGGCTGCAGAGTGCAAAACCATGATTGACTTCATGGTCTAGATGAAAACCTTACATTTCCAAGTGACCTGAAGTAGGACGTTCACAAAAAGATGTGTTTGCGTGTCTGTGGTGAAAGGAGCTCTAAGTTGTGTATTCAGTGCTGGAGAGTGAAACACTCTACATAGGTTACACAGCGTTTTGCGAGCACCAACATGCTAAAAACTGAAACTGCTACAAGGTGTCTGTAGCGTGCAGAAAGAAGGCTTGTCATTTCAAAGAAAGAAGAGGAAACCAAAATCCAGGTAGTGAAACGAACACACCAATATGGGAGATGTGCATGTGGACAGTTTCAAGCAGAGGCTCTTTGTGGACACTTGGAAACAGAGCTGTGAAAAAATTTCGTACGAAGCGGGATTTGGCCAAAGTTGAAAGACCTTCCAAAACCAACCCTAAAGAACTTAGCCAAACAATGAATGTTGCAATGAACTCCTGCAGGAAAGGTGTCTCTATGACACAACTCCCGAGCCGGTAGCTACATTCTGCACAGTACAAAATGCATATGAATTCCAAGCTGAAAACTCACTCCAGAAGGAAGCAGTGCGTGTGTTTCTCTCTGAAAGAACACTCAGCCACTAGGCTTTTGCTTGCTCCTTCAAAGTCTTTGTAGAAACGTTTGTTTTCACTGCTGGAATACGTTTTGGGATGCATTGTTTCAATCTCTTGCAAGTCTCATGTTGTTTCTTACACAATGTGGAAAAATAAGGACTATGTTTCCCAAATCACTTGAAATCAAGGAAAACGAACACTGCATCACTCTTGCACAAACACGCTCTTTCTCCTAATGTGTTGAGAACATTCAAGATACCAGAAAAGAAGGGCATTTTGTAGAGAAATTCAGACGGGTTTGAACAAAAGTACATTTCTATTGGCTGCAGAGTGCAAAACCATGATTGACTTCATGTTCTCGATGACAACCTTACATTTCCAAGTTACCTGAAGTAGGACGTTCACAAAAAGATGTGTTTGCGTGTCTGTGGTGAAAGGAGCTCTAAGTTGGGTATTCAGTGCTGGAGAGTGACACACTCTACATAGGTTACACAGCGTTTTGCCAGCACCAACATGCTAAAAACTGAAACTGCTACAAGGTGTGTGTAGCGTGCAGAAAGAAGGCTTGTCATTTCAAAGAAAGAAGAGGAAACCAAAATCCAGGTAGTGAAACGAACACACCAGTATGGGAGATGTGCATGTGGACAGTTTCAAGCAGAGGCTCTTTGTGGACACTTGGAAACAGCGCTGTGAAAAAATTTCGTACGAACCGGGATTTGGCCAAAGTTGAAAGACCTTCCAAAACCAACCCTAAAGAATTTAGCCAAACAATGAATGTTGCAATAAACTCCTGCAGGAAAGGTGCATCTATGACACAACTCCCGAGCAGGTAGCTACATTCAGCACAGTACAAAATGCATATGAATTCCAAGCTGAAAACTCACTCCAGAAGGAAGCAGTGCGTGTGTTTCTCTCTGAAAGAACACTCAGCCACTAGGCTTTTGCTTGCTCCTTCAAAGTCTTTGTAGAAACGTGTGTTTTCACTGCTGGAATACGTTTTGGGATGCATTGTTTCAATCTCTTGCAAGCCTCATGTTGTTTCTTACACAATGTGGAAAAATAAGGAGTATGTTTCCCAAATCACTTGAAATCAAGGAAAACGCACACTGCATCACTCTTGCACAAACACGCTCTTTCTCCTAATGTGTTGAGAACATTCAAGATACCAGAAAAGAAGGGCATTTTGTAGAGAAATTCAGACGGGTTTGTAGAAAAGTACATTTCAATTGGCTGCAGAGTGCAAAACCCTGATTGACTTCATGTTCTCGATGAAAACCTTACATTTCCAAGTGACCTGAAGTAGGACGTTCACAAAAAGATGTGTTTGCGTGTCTGTGGTGAAAGGAGCTCTAAGTTGTGTATTCAGTGCTGGAGAGTGACACACTCTACATAGGTTACACAGCGTTTTGCGAGCACCAACATGCTAAAAACTGAAACTGCTACAAGGTGTGTGTAGCGTGCAGAAAGAAGGCTTGTCATTTCAAAGAAAGAAGAGGAAACCAAAATCCAGGTAGTGAAACGAACACAACAGTATGGGAGATGTGCATGTGGACAGTTTCAAGCAAAGGCTCTTTGTGGACACTTGGGAACAGCGCTGTGAAAAAATTTCGTACGAAGCGGGATTTGGCCAAAGTTGAAAGACCTTCCAAAACCAACCCTAAAGAAATTAGCCAAACAATGAATGTTGCAATAAACTCCTGCAGGAAAGGTGTATCTATGACACAACTCCCTGGCAGGTAGCTACATTCTGCACAGTACAAAATGCATCTGAATTCAAGGCTGAAAACTCACTCCAGAAGGAAGCAATGCGTGTGTTTCTCTCTGAAAGAACACTCAGCCACTAGGCTTTTGCTTGCTCCTTCAAAGTCTTTGTAGAAACATGTGTTTTCACTGCTGGAATACGTTTTGGGATGCATTGTTTCAATCTCTTGCAAGCCTCATGTTGTTTCTAACACAATGTGGAAAAATAAGGAGTATGTTTCCCAAATCACTTGAAATCCAGGAAAACGCACACCGCATCACTCTTGCACAAACACGCTCTTTCTCCTAATGTGTTGAGAAAATTCAAGATACCAGAAAAGAAGGGCATTTTGTAGTGAAATTCAGACGGGTTTGTAGAAAAGTACATTTCTATTGGCTGCAGAGTGCAAAACCATGATTGACTTCATGGTCTAGGTGAAAACCTTACATTTCCAAGTTACCTGAAGTAGGACGTTGACAAAAAGATGTGTTTGCGTGTCTGTGGTGAAAGGAGCTCTAAGTTGTGTATTCAGTGCTGGAGAGTGAGACACTCTACATAGGTTACACAGCGTTTTGCGAGAACCAACATGCTAAAAACTGAAACTGCTACAAGGTGTGTGTAGCGTGCAGAAAGAAGGCTTGTCATTTCAAAGAAAGAAGAGGAAACCAAAATCCAGGTAGTGAAACGTAAACACCAGTATGGGAGATGTGCATGTGGACAGTTTCAAGCAGAGGCTCTTTGTGGACACTTGGGAACAGCGCTGTGAAAAAATTTCGTACGAAGCGGGATTTGGCCAAAGTTGAAAGACCTTCCAAAACCAACCCTAATGAACTTAACCAAACAATGAATGTTGAAATGAACTCCTGCAGGAAAGGTGTCTCTATGACACAACTCCCGAGCAGGTAGCTACATTCTGCACAGTACAAAATGCATATGAATTCCAAGCTGAAAACTCACTCCAGAAGGAAGCAGTGCGTGTGTTTCTCTCTGAAAGAACACTCAGCCACTAGGCTTTTGCTTGCTCCTTCAAAGTCTTTGTAGAAACATGTGTTTTCACTGCTGGAATACGTTTTGGGATGCATTGTTTCAATGTCTTGCAAGCCTCATGTTGTTTCTTACACAATGTGGAAAAATAAGGAGTATGTTTCCCAAATCACTTGAAATCCAGGAAAACGCACACTGCATCACTCTTGCACAAACACGCTCTTTCTCCTAATGTGTTGAGAACATTCAAGATACCAGAAAAGAAGGGCATTTTGTAGAGAAATTCAGACGGGTTTGTAGAAAAGTACATTTCAATTGGCTGCAGAGTGCAAAACCCTGATTGACTTCATGTTCTCGATGAAAACCTTACATTTCCAAGTGACCTGAAGTAGGACGTTCACAAAAAGATGTGTTTGCGTGTCTGTGGTGAAAGGAGCTCTAAGTTGTGTATTCAGTGCTGGAGAGTGACACACTCTACATAGGTTACACAGCATTTTGCGAGCACCAACATGCTAAAAACTGAAACTGCTACAAGGTGTGTGTAGCGTGCAGAAAGAAGGCTTGTCATTTCAAAGAAAGAAGAGGAAACCAAAATCCAGGTAGTGAAACGAACACAACAGTATGGGAGATGTGCAAGTGGACAGTTTCAAGCAGAGGCTCTTTGTGGACACTTGGGAACAGCGCTGTGAAAAAATTTCGTACGAAGCGGGATTTGGCCAAAGTTGAAAGACCTTCCAAAACCAACCCTAAAGAAATTAGCCAAACAATGAATGTTGCAATAAACTCCTGCAGGAAAGGTGTCTCTATGACACAACTCCCGAGCAGGTAGCTACATTCTGCACAGTACAAAATGCATATGAATTCCAAGCTGAAAACTCACTCCAGAAGGAAGAAATGCGTGTGTTTCTCTCTGAAAGAACACTCAGCCACTAGGCTTTTGCCTTCTCCTTCAAAGTCTTTGTAGAAACGTGTGTTTTCACTGCTGGAATACGTTTTGGGATGCATTGTTTCAATCTCTTGCAAGCCTCATGTTGTTTCTAACACAATGTGGAAAAATAAGGAGTATGTTTCCCAAATCACTTGAAATCCAGGAAAACGCACACTGCATCACTCTTGCACAAACACGCTCTTTCTCCTAATGTGTTGAGAACATTCAAGGTACCAGAAAAGAAGGGCATTTTGTAGTGAAATTCAGACGGGTTTGTAGAAAAGTACATTTCTATTGGCTGCAGAGTGCAAAACCATGATTGACTTCATGGTCTCGATGAAAACCTTACATTTCCAAGTTACCTGAAGTAGGACGTTCACAAAAAGATGTGTTTGCGTGTCTGTGGTGAAAGGAGCTCTAAGTTGGGTATTCAGTGCTGGAGAGTGACACACTCTACATAGGTTACACAGCGTTTTGCCAGCACCAACATGCTAAAAACTGAAACTGCTACAAGGTGTGTGTAGCGTGCAGAAAGAAGGCTTGTCATTTCAAAGAAAGAAGAGGAAACCAAAATCCAGGTAGTGAAACGAACACACCAGTATGGGAGATGTGCATGTGGACAGTTTCAAGCAGAGGCTCTTTGTGGACACTTGGAAACAGCGCTGTGAAAAAATTTCGTACGAACCGGGATTTGGCCAAAGTTGAAAGACCTTCCAAAACCAACCCTAAAGAATTTAGCCAAACAATGAATGTTGCAATAAACTCCTGCAGGAAAGGTGCATCTATGACACAACTCCCGAGCAGGTAGCTACATTCAGCACAGTACAAATGCATATGAATTCCAAGCTGAAAACTCACTCCAGAAGGAAGCAGTGCGTGTGTTTCTCTCTGAAAGAACACTCAGCCACTAGGCTTTTGCTTGCTCCTTCAAAGTCTTTGTAGAAACGTGTGTTTTCACTGCTGGAATACGTTTTGGGATGCATTGTTTCAATCTCTTGCAAGCCTCATGTTGTTTCTTACACAATGTGGAAAAATAAGGAGTATGTTTCCCAAATCACTTGAAATCAAGGAAAACGCACACTGCATCACTCTTGCACAAACACGCTCTTTCTCCTAATGTGTTGAGAACATTCAAGATACCAGAAAAGAAGGGCATTTTGTAGAGAAATTCAGACGGGTTTGTAGAAAAGTACATTTCAATTGGCTGCAGAGTGCAAAACCCTGATTGACTTCATGTTCTCGATGAAAACCTTACATTTCCAAGTGACCTGAAGTAGGACGTTCACAAAAAGATGTGTTTGCGTGTCTGTGGTGAAAGGAGCTCTAAGTTGTGTATTCAGTGCTGGAGAGTGACACACTCTACATAGGTTACACAGCGTTTTGCGAGCACCAACATGCTAAAAACTGAAACTGCTACAAGGTGTGTGTAGCGTACAGAAAGAAGGCTTGTCATTTCAAAGAAAGAAGAGGAAACCAAAATCCAGGTAGTGAAACGAACACAACAGTATGGGAGATGTGCATGTGGACAGTTTCAAGCAGAGGCTCTTTGTGAACACTTGGGAACAGCGCTGTGAAAAAATTTCGTACGAAGCGGGATTTGGCCAAAGTTGAAAGACCTTCCAAAACCAACCCTAAAGAAATTAGCCAAACAATGAATGTTGCAATAAACTCCTGCAGGAAAGGTGTATCTATGACACAACTCCCTGGCAGGTAGCTACATTCTGCACAGTACAAAATGCATCTGAATTCAAGGCTGAAAACTCACTCCAGAAGGAAGCAATGCGTGTGTTTCTCTCTGAAAGAACACTCAGCCACTAGGCTTTTGCTTGCTCCTTCAAAGTCTTTGTAGAAACATGTGTTTTCACTGATGGAATACGTTTTGGGATGCATTGTTTCAATCTCTTGCAAGCCTCATGTTGTTTCTAACACAATGTGGAAAAATAAGGAGTATGTTTCCCAAATCACTTGAAATCCAGGAAAACGCACACTGCATCACTCTTGCACAAACACGCTCTTTCTCCTAATGTGTTGAGAACATTCAAGATACCAGAAAAGAAGGGCATTTTGTAGTGAAATTCAGACGGGTTTGTAGAAAAGTACATTTCTATTGGCTGCAGAGTGCAAAACCATGATTGACTTCATGGTCTCGATGAAAACCTTACATTTCCAAGTTACCTGAAGTAGGACGTTCACAAAAAGATGTGTTTGCGTGTCTGTGGTGAAAGGAGCTCTAAGTTGGGTATTCAGTGCTGGAGAGTGACACACTCTACATAGGTTACACAGCGTTTTGCCAGCACCAACATGCTAAAAACTGAAACTGCTACAAGGTGTGTGTAGCGTGCAGAAAGAAGGCTTGTCATTTCAAAGAAAGAAGAGGAAACCAAAATCCAGGTAGTGAAACGAACACACCAGTATGGGAGATGTGCATGTGGACAGTTTCAAGCAGAGGCTCTTTGTGGACACTTGGAAACAGCGCTGTGAAAAAATTTCGTACGAACCGGGATTTGGCCAAAGTTGAAAGACCTTCCAAAACCAACCCTAAAGAATTTAGCCAAACAATGAATGTTGCAATAAACTCCTGCAGGAAAGGTGCATCTATGACACAACTCCCGAGCAGGTAGCTACATTCAGCACAGTACAAATGCATATGAATTCCAAGCTGAAAACTCACTCCAGAAGGAAGCAGTGCGTGTGTTTCTCTCTGAAAGAACACTCAGCCACTAGGCTTTTGCTTGCTCCTTCAAAGTCTTTGTAGAAACGTGTGTTTTCACTGCTGGAATACGTTTTGGGATGCATTGTTTCAATCTCTTGCAAGCCTCATGTTGTTTCTTACACAATGTGGAAAAATAAGGAGTATGTTTCCCAAATCACTTGAAATCAAGGAAAACGCACACTGCATCACTCTTGCACAAACACGCTCTTTCTCCTAATGTGTTGAGAACATTCAAGATACCAGAAAAGAAGGGCATTTTGTAGAGAAATTCAGACGGGTTTGTAGAAAAGTACATTTCAATTGGCTGCAGAGTGCAAAACCATGATTGACTTCATGGTCTAGATGAAAACCTTACATTTCCAAGTGACCTGAAGTAGGACGTTCACAAAAAGATGTGTTTGCGTGTCTGTGGTGAAAGGAGCTCTAAGTTGTGTATTCAGTGCTGGAGAGTGACACACTCTACATAGGTTACACAGCGTTTTGCGAGAACCAACATGCTAAAAACTGAAACTGCTACAAGGTGTGTGTAGCGTGCAGAAAGAAGGCTTGTCATTTCAAAGAAAGAAGAGGAAACCAAAATCCAGGTAGTGAAACGAACACACCAGTATGGGAGATGTGCATGTGGACAGTTTCAAGCAGAGGCTCTTTGTGGACACTTGGAAACAGAGCTGTGAAAAAATTTCGTACGAAGCGGGATTTGGCCAAAGTTGAAAGACCTTCCAAAACCAACCCTAAAGAACTTAGCCAAACAATGAATGTTGCAATGAACTCCTGCAGGAAAGGTGTCTCTATGACACAACTCCCGAGCAGGTAGCTACATTCTGCACAGTACAAAATGCATATGAATTCCAAGCTGAAAACTCACTCCAGAAGGAAGAAATGCGTGTGTTTCTCTCTGAAAGAACACTCAGCCACTAGGCTTTTGCTTGCTCCTTCAAAGTCTTTGTAGAAACGTGTGTTTTCACTGCTGGAATACGTTTTGGGATGCATTGTTTCAATCTCTTGCAAGTCTCATGTTGTTTCTTACACAATGTGGAAAAATAAGGACTATGTTTCCCAAATCACTTGAAATCAAGGAAAACGAACACTGCATCACTCTTGCACAAACACGCTCTTTCTCCTAATGTGTTGAGAACATTCAAGATACCAGAAAAGAAGGGCATTTTGTAGAGAAATTCAGACGGGTTTGAACAAAAGTACATTTCTATTGGCTGCAGAGTGCAAAACCATGATTGACTTCATGTTCTCTATGAAAACCTTACATTTCCAAGTGACCTGAAGTAGGACGTTCACAAGAAGTTGTGTTTGCGTGTCTGTGGTGAAAGGAGCTCTAAGTTGTGTATTCAGTGCTGGAGAGTGACACACTCTACATAGGTTACACAGCGTTTTGAGAGCACCAAGATGCTAAAAACTGAAACTGCTACAAGGTGTGTGTAGCGTGCAGAAAGAAGGCTTGTCATTTCAAAGAAAGAAGAGGAAACCAAAATCCAGGTAGTGAAACGAACACACCAGTATGGGAGATGTGCATGTGGACAGTTTCAAGCAGAGGCTCTTTGTGGACACTTGGAAACAGCGCTGTGAAAAAATTTCGTACGAAGCGGGATTTGGCCAAAGTTGAAAGACCTTCCAAAACCAACCCTAAAGAACTTAGCCAAACAATGAATGTTGCAATAAACTCCTGCAGGAAAGATGCATCTATGACACAACTCCCGAGCAGGTAGCTATATTCTGCACAGTACAAAATGCATATGAATTCCAAGCTGAAAACTCACTCCAGAAGGAAGCAGTGCGTGTGTTTCTCTCTGAAAGAACACTCAGCCACTAGGCTTTTGCTTGCTCCTTCAAAGTCTTTGTAGAAACGTTTGTTTTCACTGCTGGAATACGTTTTGGGATGCATTGTTTCAATCTCTTGCAATCCTCATGTTGTTTCTTACACAATGTGGAAAAATAAGGAGTATGTTTCCCAAATCACTTGAAATCAAGGAAAACGCACACTGCATCACTCTTCCACAAACACGCTCTTTCTCCTAATGTGTTGAGAACATTCAAGATACCAGAAAAGAAGGGCATTTTGTAGTGAAATTTAGACGGGTTTGTAGAAAAGTACATTTCTATTGGCTGCAGAGTGCAAAACCATGATTGACTTCATGGTCTAGATGAAAACCTTACATTTCCAAGTGACCTGAAGTAGGACGTTCACAAAAAGATGTGTTTGCGTGTCTGTGGTGAAAGGAGCTCTAAGTTGTGTATTCAGTGCTGGAGAGTGAAACACTCTACATAGGTTACACAGCGTTTTGCGAGCACCAACATGCTAAAAACTGAAACTGCTACAAGGTGTCTGTAGCGTGCAGAAAGAAGGCTTGTCATTTCAAAGAAAGAAGAGGAAACCAAAATCCAGGTAGTGAAACGAACACACCAATATGGGAGATGTGCATGTGGACAGTTTCAAGCAGAGGCTCTTTGTGGACACTTGGAAACAGAGCTGTGAAAAAATTTCGTACGAAGCGGGATTTGGCCAAAGTTGAAAGACCTTCCAAAACCAACCCTAAAGAACTTAGCCAAACAATGAATGTTGCAATGAACTCCTGCAGGAAAGGTGTCTCTATGACACAACTCCCGAGCCGGTAGCTACATTCTGCACAGTACAAAATGCATATGAATTCCAAGCTGAAAACTCACTCCAGAAGGAAGCAGTGCGTGTGTTTCTCTCTGAAAGAACACTCAGCCACTAGGCTTTTGCTTGCTCCTTCAAAGTCTTTGTAGAAACGTTTGTTTTCACTGCTGGAATACGTTTTGGGATGCATTGTTTCAATCTCTTGCAAGTCTCATGTTGTTTCTTACACAATGTGGAAAAATAAGGACTATGTTTCCCAAATCACTTGAAATCAAGGAAAACGAACACTGCATCACTCTTGCACAAACACGCTCTTTCTCCTAATGTGTTGAGAACATTCAAGATACCAGAAAAGAAGGGCATTTTGTAGAGAAATTCAGACGGGTTTGAACAAAAGTACATTTCTATTGGCTGCAGAGTGCAAAACCATGATTGACTTCATGTTCTCGATGACAACCTTACATTTCCAAGTTACCTGAAGTAGGACGTTCACAAAAAGATGTGTTTGCGTGTCTGTGGTGAAAGGAGCTCTAAGTTGGGTATTCAGTGCTGGAGAGTGACACACTCTACATAGGTTACACAGCGTTTTGCCAGCACCAACATGCTAAAAACTGAAACTGCTACAAGGTGTGTGTAGCGTGCAGAAAGAAGGCTTGTCATTTCAAAGAAAGAAGAGGAAACCAAAATCCAGGTAGTGAAACGAACACACCAGTATGGGAGATGTGCATGTGGACAGTTTCAAGCAGAGGCTCTTTGTGGACACTTGGAAACAGCGCTGTGAAAAAATTTCGTACGAACCGGGATTTGGCCAAAGTTGAAAGACCTTCCAAAACCAACCCTAAAGAATTTAGCCAAACAATGAATGTTGCAATAAACTCCTGCAGGAAAGGTGCATCTATGACACAACTCCCGAGCAGGTAGCTACATTCAGCACAGTACAAAATGCATATGAATTCCAAGCTGAAAACTCACTCCAGAAGGAAGCAGTGCGTGTGTTTCTCTCTGAAAGAACACTCAGCCACTAGGCTTTTGCTTGCTCCTTCAAAGTCTTTGTAGAAACGTGTGTTTTCACTGCTGGAATACGTTTTGGGATGCATTGTTTCAATCTCTTGCAAGCCTCATGTTGTTTCTTACACAATGTGGAAAAATAAGGAGTATGTTTCCCAAATCACTTGAAATCAAGGAAAACGCACACTGCATCACTCTTGCACAAACACGCTCTTTCTCCTAATGTGTTGAGAACATTCAAGATACCAGAAAAGAAGGGCATTTTGTAGAGAAATTCAGACGGGTTTGTAGAAAAGTACATTTCAATTGGCTGCAGAGTGCAAAACCCTGATTGACTTCATGTTCTCGATGAAAACCTTACATTTCCAAGTGACCTGAAGTAGGACGTTCACAAAAAGATGTGTTTGCGTGTCTGTGGTGAAAGGAGCTCTAAGTTGTGTATTCAGTGCTGGAGAGTGACACACTCTACATAGGTTACACAGCGTTTTGCGAGCACCAACATGCTAAAAACTGAAACTGCTACAAGGTGTGTGTAGCGTGCAGAAAGAAGGCTTGTCATTTCAAAGAAAGAAGAGGAAACCAAAATCCAGGTAGTGAAACGAACACAACAGTATGGGAGATGTGCATGTGGACAGTTTCAAGCAAAGGCTCTTTGTGGACACTTGGGAACAGCGCTGTGAAAAAATTTCGTACGAAGCGGGATTTGGCCAAAGTTGAAAGACCTTCCAAAACCAACCCTAAAGAAATTAGCCAAACAATGAATGTTGCAATAAACTCCTGCAGGAAAGGTGTATCTATGACACAACTCCCTGGCAGGTAGCTACATTCTGCACAGTACAAAATGCATCTGAATTCAAGGCTGAAAACTCACTCCAGAAGGAAGCAATGCGTGTGTTTCTCTCTGAAAGAACACTCAGCCACTAGGCTTTTGCTTGCTCCTTCAAAGTCTTTGTAGAAACATGTGTTTTCACTGCTGGAATACGTTTTGGGATGCATTGTTTCAATCTCTTGCAAGCCTCATGTTGTTTCTAACACAATGTGGAAAAATAAGGAGTATGTTTCCCAAATCACTTGAAATCCAGGAAAACGCACACCGCATCACTCTTGCACAAACACGCTCTTTCTCCTAATGTGTTGAGAAAATTCAAGATACCAGAAAAGAAGGGCATTTTGTAGTGAAATTCAGACGGGTTTGTAGAAAAGTACATTTCTATTGGCTGCAGAGTGCAAAACCATGATTGACTTCATGGTCTAGGTGAAAACCTTACATTTCCAAGTTACCTGAAGTAGGACGTTGACAAAAAGATGTGTTTGCGTGTCTGTGGTGAAAGGAGCTCTAAGTTGTGTATTCAGTGCTGGAGAGTGAGACACTCTACATAGGTTACACAGCGTTTTGCGAGAACCAACATGCTAAAAACTGAAACTGCTACAAGGTGTGTGTAGCGTGCAGAAAGAAGGCTTGTCATTTCAAAGAAAGAAGAGGAAACCAAAATCCAGGTAGTGAAACGTAAACACCAGTATGGGAGATGTGCATGTGGACAGTTTCAAGCAGAGGCTCTTTGTGGACACTTGGGAACAGCGCTGTGAAAAAATTTCGTACGAAGCGGGATTTGGCCAAAGTTGAAAGACCTTCCAAAACCAACCCTAATGAACTTAACCAAACAATGAATGTTGAAATGAACTCCTGCAGGAAAGGTGTCTCTATGACACAACTCCCGAGCAGGTAGCTACATTCTGCACAGTACAAAATGCATATGAATTCCAAGCTGAAAACTCACTCCAGAAGGAAGCAGTGCGTGTGTTTCTCTCTGAAAGAACACTCAGCCACTAGGCTTTTGCTTGCTCCTTCAAAGTCTTTGTAGAAACATGTGTTTTCACTGCTGGAATACGTTTTGGGATGCATTGTTTCAATGTCTTGCAAGCCTCATGTTGTTTCTTACACAATGTGGAAAAATAAGGAGTATGTTTCCCAAATCACTTGAAATCCAGGAAAACGCACACTGCATCACTCTTGCACAAACACGCTCTTTCTCCTAATGTGTTGAGAACATTCAAGATACCAGAAAAGAAGGGCATTTTGTAGAGAAATTCAGACGGGTTTGTAGAAAAGTACATTTCAATTGGCTGCAGAGTGCAAAACCCTGATTGACTTCATGTTCTCGATGAAAACCTTACATTTCCAAGTGACCTGAAGTAGGACGTTCACAAAAAGATGTGTTTGCGTGTCTGTGGTGAAAGGAGCTCTAAGTTGTGTATTCAGTGCTGGAGAGTGACACACTCTACATAGGTTACACAGCATTTTGCGAGCACCAACATGCTAAAAACTGAAACTGCTACAAGGTGTGTGTAGCGTGCAGAAAGAAGGCTTGTCATTTCAAAGAAAGAAGAGGAAACCAAAATCCAGGTAGTGAAACGAACACAACAGTATGGGAGATGTGCAAGTGGACAGTTTCAAGCAGAGGCTCTTTGTGGACACTTGGGAACAGCGCTGTGAAAAAATTTCGTACGAAGCGGGATTTGGCCAAAGTTGAAAGACCTTCCAAAACCAACCCTAAAGAAATTAGCCAAACAATGAATGTTGCAATAAACTCCTGCAGGAAAGGTGTCTCTATGACACAACTCCCGAGCAGGTAGCTACATTCTGCACAGTACAAAATGCATATGAATTCCAAGCTGAAAACTCACTCCAGAAGGAAGAAATGCGTGTGTTTCTCTCTGAAAGAACACTCAGCCACTAGGCTTTTGCCTTCTCCTTCAAAGTCTTTGTAGAAACGTGTGTTTTCACTGCTGGAATACGTTTTGGGATGCATTGTTTCAATCTCTTGCAAGCCTCATGTTGTTTCTAACACAATGTGGAAAAATAAGGAGTATGTTTCCCAAATCACTTGAAATCCAGGAAAACGCACACTGCATCACTCTTGCACAAACACGCTCTTTCTCCTAATGTGTTGAGAACATTCAAGGTACCAGAAAAGAAGGGCATTTTGTAGTGAAATTCAGACGGGTTTGTAGAAAAGTACATTTCTATTGGCTGCAGAGTGCAAAACCATGATTGACTTCATGGTCTCGATGAAAACCTTACATTTCCAAGTTACCTGAAGTAGGACGTTCACAAAAAGATGTGTTTGCGTGTCTGTGGTGAAAGGAGCTCTAAGTTGGGTATTCAGTGCTGGAGAGTGACACACTCTACATAGGTTACACAGCGTTTTGCCAGCACCAACATGCTAAAAACTGAAACTGCTACAAGGTGTGTGTAGCGTGCAGAAAGAAGGCTTGTCATTTCAAAGAAAGAAGAGGAAACCAAAATCCAGGTAGTGAAACGAACACACCAGTATGGGAGATGTGCATGTGGACAGTTTCAAGCAGAGGCTCTTTGTGGACACTTGGAAACAGCGCTGTGAAAAAATTTCGTACGAACCGGGATTTGGCCAAAGTTGAAAGACCTTCCAAAACCAACCCTAAAGAATTTAGCCAAACAATGAATGTTGCAATAAACTCCTGCAGGAAAGGTGCATCTATGACACAACTCCCGAGCAGGTAGCTACATTCAGCACAGTACAAATGCATATGAATTCCAAGCTGAAAACTCACTCCAGAAGGAAGCAGTGCGTGTGTTTCTCTCTGAAAGAACACTCAGCCACTAGGCTTTTGCTTGCTCCTTCAAAGTCTTTGTAGAAACGTGTGTTTTCACTGCTGGAATACGTTTTGGGATGCATTGTTTCAATCTCTTGCAAGCCTCATGTTGTTTCTTACACAATGTGGAAAAATAAGGAGTATGTTTCCCAAATCACTTGAAATCAAGGAAAACGCACACTGCATCACTCTTGCACAAACACGCTCTTTCTCCTAATGTGTTGAGAACATTCAAGATACCAGAAAAGAAGGGCATTTTGTAGAGAAATTCAGACGGGTTTGTAGAAAAGTACATTTCAATTGGCTGCAGAGTGCAAAACCCTGATTGACTTCATGTTCTCGATGAAAACCTTACATTTCCAAGTGACCTGAAGTAGGACGTTCACAAAAAGATGTGTTTGCGTGTCTGTGGTGAAAGGAGCTCTAAGTTGTGTATTCAGTGCTGGAGAGTGACACACTCTACATAGGTTACACAGCGTTTTGCGAGCACCAACATGCTAAAAACTGAAACTGCTACAAGGTGTGTGTAGCGTGCAGAAAGAAGGCTTGTCATTTCAAAGAAAGAAGAGGAAACCAAAATCCAGGTAGTGAAACGAACACAACAGTATGGGAGATGTGCATGTGGACAGTTTCAAGCAGAGGCTCTTTGTGAACACTTGGGAACAGCGCTGTGAAAAAATTTCGTACGAAGCGGGATTTGGCCAAAGTTGAAAGACCTTCCAAAACCAACCCTAAAGAAATTAGCCAAACAATGAATGTTGCAATAAACTCCTGCAGGAAAGGTGTATCTATGACACAACTCCCTGGCAGGTAGCTACATTCTGCACAGTACAAAATGCATCTGAATTCAAGGCTGAAAACTCACTCCAGAAGGAAGCAATGCGTGTGTTTCTCTCTGAAAGAACACTCAGCCACTAGGCTTTTGCTTGCTCCTTCAAAGTCTTTGTAGAAACATGTGTTTTCACTGATGGAATACGTTTTGGGATGCATTGTTTCAATCTCTTGCAAGCCTCATGTTGTTTCTAACACAATGTGGAAAAATAAGGAGTATGTTTCCCAAATCACTTGAAATCCAGGAAAACGCACACTGCATCACTCTTGCACAAACACGCTCTTTCTCCTAATGTGTTGAGAACATTCAAGATACCAGAAAAGAAGGGCATTTTGTAGTGAAATTCAGACGGGTTTGTAGAAAAGTACATTTCTATTGGCTGCAGAGTGCAAAACCATGATTGACTTCATGGTCTAGATGAAAACCTTACATTTCCAAGTGACCTGAAGTAGGACGTTCACAAAAAGATGTGTTTGCGTGTCTGTGGTGAAAGGAGCTCTAAGTTGTGTATTCAGTGCTGGAGAGTGACACACTCTACATAGGTTACACAGCGTTTTGCGAGAACCAACATGCTAAAAACTGAAACTGCTACAAGGTGTGTGTAGCGTGCAGAAAGAAGGCTTGTCATTTCAAAGAAAGAAGAGGAAACCAAATCCAGGTAGTGAAACGAACACACCAGTATGGGAGATGTGCATGTCGACAGTTTCAAGCAGAGGCTCTTTGTGGACACTTGGAAACAGAGCTGTGAAAAAATTTCGTACGAAGCGGGATTTGGCCAAAGTTGAAAGACCTTCCAAAACCAACCCTAAAGAACTTAGCCAAACAATGAATGTTGCAATGAACTCCTGCAGGAAAGGTGTCTCTATGACACAACTCCCGAGCAGGTAGCTACATTCTGCACAGTACAAAATGCATATGAATTCCAAGCTGAAAACTCACTCCAGAAGGAAGAAATGCGTGTGTTTCTCTCTGAAAGAACACTCAGCCACTAGGCTTTTGCTTGCTCCTTCAAAGTCTTTGTAGAAACATGTGTTTTCACTGCTGGAATACGTTTTGGGATGCATTGTTTCAATCTCTTGCAAGCCTCATGTTGTTTCTAACCCAATGTGGAAAAATAAGGAGTATGTTTCCCAAATCACTTGAAATCCAGGAAAACGCACACTGCATCACTCTTGCACAAACACGCTCTTTCTCCTAATGTGTTGAGAACATTCAAGATACCAGAAAAGAAGGGCATTTTGTAGTGAAATTCAGACGGGTTTGTAGAAAAGTACATTTCTATTGGCTGCAGAGTGCAAAACCCTGATTGACTTCATGTTCTCGATGAAAACCTTACATTTCCAAGTGACCTGAAGTAGGACGTTCACAAAAAGATGTGTTTGCGTGTCTGTGGTGAAAGGAGCTCTAAGTTGTGTATTCAGTGCTGGAGAGTGACACACTCTACATAGGTTACACAGCGTTTTGCGAGATCCAACATGCTAAAAACTGAAACTGCTACAAGGTGTGTGTAGCGTGCAGAAAGAAGGCTTGTCATTTCAAAGAAAGAAGAGGAAACCAAAATCCAGGTAGTGAAACGAACACACCAGTATGGGAGATGTGCATGTGGACAGTTTCAAGCAGAGGCTCTTTGTGGACACTTGGAAACAGAGCTGTGAAAAAATTTCGTACGAAGCGGGATTTGGCCAAAGTTGAAAGACCTTCCAAAACCAAGCCTAAAGAACTTAGCCAAACAATGAATGTTGCAATGAACTCCTGCAGGAAAGGTGTCTCTATGACACAACTCCCGAGCAGGTAGCTACATTCTGCACAGTACAAAATGCATATGAATTCCAAGCTGAAAACTCACTCCAGAAGGAAGAAATGCGTGTGTTTCTCTCTGAAAGAACACTCAGCCACTAGGCTTTTGCTTGCTCCTTCAAAGTCTTTGTAGAAACATGTGTTTTCACTGCTGGAATACGTTTTGGGATGCATTGTTTCAATCTCTTGCAAGCCTCATGTTGTTTCTAACACAATGTGGAAAAATAAGGAGTATGTTTCCCAAATCACTTGAAATCCAGGAAAACGCACACTGCATCACTCTTGCACAAACACGCTCTTTCTCCTAATGTGTTGAGAACATTCAAGATACCAGAAAAGAAGGGCATTTTGTAGTGAAATTCAGACGGGTTTGTAGAAAAGTACATTTCTATTGGCTGCAGTGTGCAAAACCATGATTGACTTCATGGTCTAGATGAAAACCTTACATTTCCAAGTGACCTGAAGTAGGACGTTCACAAAAAGATGTGTTTGCGTGTCTGTGGTGAAAGGAGCTCTAAGTTGTGTATTCAGTGCTGGAGAGTGACACACTCTACATAGGTTACACAGCGTTTTGCGAGAACCAACATGCTAAAAACTGAAACTGCTACAAGGTGTGTGTAGCGTGCAGAAAGAAGGCTTCTCATTTCAAAGAAAGAAGAGGAAACCAAAATCCAGGTAGTGAAACGAACACACCAGTATGGGAGATGTGCATGTGGACAGTTTCAAGCAGAGGCTCTTTGTGGACACTTGGAAACAGAGCTGTGAAAAAATTTCGTACGAAGCGGGATTTGGCCAAAGTTGAAAGACCTTCCAAAACCAACCCTAAAGAACTTAGCCAAACAATGAATGTTGCAATGAACTCCTGCAGGAAAGGTGTCTCTATGACACAACTCCCGAGCAGGTCGCTACATTCTGCACAGTACAAAATGCATATGAATTCCAAGCTGAAAACTCACTCCAGAAGGAAGCAATGCGTGTGTTTCTCTCTGAAAGAACACTCAGCCACTAGGCTTTTGCTTGCTCCTTCAAAGTCTTTGTAGAAACGTGTGTTTTCACTGCTGGAATACGTTTTGGGATGCATTGTTTCAATCTCTTGCAAGCCTCATGTTGTTTCCTACACAATATGGAAAAATAAGGAGTATGTTTCCCAAATCACTTGAAATCAAGGAAAACGCACACTGCATCACTCTTGCACAAACACGCTCTTTCTCCTAATGTGTTGAGAACATTCAAGATACCAGAAAAGAAGGGCATTTTGTAGTGAAATTCAGACGGGTTTGTAGAAAAGTACATTTCTATTGGCTGCAGAGTGCAAAACCATGATTGACTTCATGGTCTCGATGAAAACCTTATATTTCCAAGTGACATGAGGTAGTACGTTTACAAAAGGATGTGTTTGAGTGTCTGTGGTGAAAGGAGCTCTAAGTTGTGTATTCAATGCTGGTAGTGACACACTCTACATAGGTTACACAGCGTTTTGCGAGCACCAACATGCTAAAAACTGAAACTGCTACAAGGTGTGTGTAGCGTGCAGAAAGAAGGCTTGTCATTTCAAAGAAAGAAGAGGAAACCAAAATCCAGGTAGTGAAACGAACACACCAGTATGGGAGATGTGCATGTGGACAGTTTCAAGCAGAGGCTCTTTGTGGACACTTGGGAACAGCGCTGTGAAAAAATTTCGTACGAAGCGGGATTTGGCCAAGGTTGAAAGACCTTCCAAAACCAACCCTAAAGAACTTAGCCAAACAATGAATGTTGCAATAAACTCCTGCAGGAAAGGTGCATCTATGACACAACTCCCGAGCAGGTAGCTACATTCTGCACAGTACAAAATGCATATGAATTCAAGGCTGAAAACTCACTCCAGAAGGAAGCAATGCGTGTGTTTTTCTCTGAAAGAACACTCAGCCACTAGGCTTTTGCTTGCTCCTTCAAAGTCTTTGTAGAAACATGTGTTTTCACTGCTGGAATACGTTTTGGGATGCATTGTTTCAATCTCTTGCAAGCCTCATGTTGTTTCTAACACAATATGGAAAAATAAGGAGTATGTTTCCCAAATCACTTGAAATCAAGGAAAACGCACACTGCATCACTCTTGCACAAACACGCTCTTTCTCCTAATGTGTTGAGAACATTCAAGATACCAGAAAAGAAGGGCATTTTGTAGAGAAATTCAGACGGGTTTGTAGAAAAGTACATTTCAATTGGCTGCAGAGTGCAAAACCCTGATTGACTTCATGTTCTCGATGAAAACCTTACATTTCCAAGTTACCTGAAGTAGGACGTTCACAAAAAGATGTGTTTGCGTGTCTGTGGTGAAAGGAGCTCTAATTTGTGTATTCAGTGCTGGAGAGTGACACACTCTACATAGGTTACACAGCGTTTTGCGAGCACCAACATGCTAAAAACTGAAACTGCTACAAGGTGTGTGTAGCGTGCAGAAAGAAGGCTTGTCATTTCAAAGAAAGAAGAGGAAACCAAAATCCAGGTAGTGAAACGAACACACCAGTATGGGAGATGTGCATGTGGACAGTTTCAAGCAGAGGCTCTTTGTGGACACTTGGGAACAGCGCTGTGAAAAAATTTCGTACGAAGCGGGATTTGGCCAAGGTTGAAAGACCTTCCAAAACCAACCCTAAAGAACTTAGCCAAACAATGAATGTTGCAATAAACTCCTGCAGGAAAGGTGCATCTATGACACAACTCCCGAGCAGGTAGCTACATTCTGCACAGTACAAAATGCATATGAATTCAAGGCTGAAAACTCACTCCAGAAGGAAGCAATGCGTGTGTTTTTCTCTGAAAGAACACTCAGCCACTAGGCTTTTGCTTGCTCCTTCAAAGTCTTTGTAGAAACATGTGTTTTCACTGCTGGAATACGTTTTGGGATGCATTGTTTCAATCTCTTGCAAGCCTCATGTTGTTTCTAACACAATGTGGAAAAATAAGGAGTATGTTTCCCAAATCACTTGAAATCCAGGAAAACGCACACTGCATCACTCTTGCACAAACACGCTCTTTCTCCTAATGTGTTGAGAACATTCAAGATACCAGAAAAGAAGGGCATTTTGTAGTGAAATTCAGACGGGTTTGTAGAAAAGTACATTTCTATTGGCTGCAGAGTGCAAAACCATGATTGACTTCATGGTCTAGGTGAAAACCTTACATTTCCAAGTTACCTGAAGTAGGACGTTCACAAAAAGATGTGTTTGCGTGTCTGTGGTGAAAGGAGCTCTAAGTCGTGTATTCAGTGCTGGAGAGTGAGACACTCTACATAGGTTACACAGCGTTTTGCGAGAACCAACATGCTAAAAACTGAAACTGCTACAAGGTGTGTGTACCGTGCAGAAAGAAGGCTTGTCATTTCAAAGAAAGAAGAGGAAACCAAAATCCAGGTAGTGAAACGAAAACACCAGTATGGGAGATGTGCATGTGGACAGTTTCAAGCAGAGGCTCTTTGTGGACACTTGGGAACAGCGCTGTGAAAAAATTTCGTACGAAGCGGGATTTGGCCAAAGTTGAAAGACCTTCCAAAACCAACCCTAATGAACTTAACCAAACAATGAATGTTGCAATGAACTCCTGCAGGAAAGGTGTCTCTATGACACAACTCCCGAGCAGGTAGCTACATTCTGCACAGTACAAAATGCATATGAATTCCAAGCTGAAAACTCACTCCAGAAGGAAGCAGTGCGTGTGTTTCTCTCTGAAAGAACACTCAGCCACTAGGCTTTTGCTTGCTCCTTCAAAGTCTTTGTAGAAACATGTGTTTTCACTGCTGGAATACGTTTTGGGATGCATTGTTTCAATGTCTTGCAAGCCTCATGTTGTTTCTTACACAATGTGGAAAAATAAGGAGTATGTTTCCCAAATCACTTGAAATCCAGGAAACGCACACTGCATCACTCTTGCACAAACACGCTCTTTCTCCTAATGTGTTGAGAACATTCAAGATACCAGAAAAGAAGGGCATTTTGTAGTGAAATTCAGACGGGTTTGTAGAAAAGTACATTTCTATTGGCTGCAGAGTGCAAAACCATGTTTGACTTCATGGTCTAGATGAAAACCTTACATTTCCAAGTGACCTGAAGTAGGACGTTCACAAAAAGATGTGTTTGCGTGTCTGTGGTGAAAGGAGCTCTAAGTTGTGTATTCAGTGCTGGAGAGTGACACACTCTACATAGGTTACACAGCGTTTTGCGAGAACCAACATGCTAAAAACTGAAACTGCTACAAGGTGTGTGTAGCGTGCAGAAAGAAGGCTTCTCATTTCAAAGAAAGAAGAGGAAACCAAAATCCAGGTAGTGAAACGAACACACCAGTATGGGAGATGTGCATGTGGACAGTTTCAAGCAGAGGCTCTTTGTGGACACTTGGAAACAGAGCTGTGAAAAAATTTCGTACGAAGCGGGATTTGGCCAAAGTTGAAAGACCTTCCAAAACCAACCCTAAAGAACTTAGCCAAACAATGAATGTTGCAATGAACTCCTGCAGGAAAGGTGTCTCTATGACACAACTCCCGAGCAGGTCGCTACATTCTGCACAGTACAAAATGCATATGAATTCCAAGCTGAAAACTCACTCCAGAAGGAAGCAATGCGTGTGTTTCTCTCTGAAAGAACACTCAGCCACTAGGCTTTTGCTTGCTCCTTCAAAGTCTTTGTAGAAACGTGTGTTTTCACTGCTGGAATACGTTTTGGGATGCATTGTTTCAATCTCTTGCAAGCCTCATGTTGTTTCTTACACAATATGGAAAAATAAGGAGTATGTTTCCCAAATCACTTGAAATCCAGGAAAACGCACACTGCATCACTCTTGCACAAACACGCTCTTTCTCCTAATGTGTTGAGAACATTCAAGATACCAGAAAAGAAGGGCATTTTGTAGTGAAATTCAGACGGGTTTGTAGAAAAGTACATTTCTATTGGCTGCAGAGTGCAAAACCATGATTGACTTCATGGTCTCGATGAAAACCTTATATTTCCAAGTGACATGAGGTAGGACGTTTACAAAAGGATGTGTTTGAGTGTCTGTGGTGAAAGGAGCTCTAAGTTGTGTATTCATTGCTGGTAGTGACACACTCTACATAGGTTACACAGCGTTTTGCGAGCACCAACATGCTAAAAACTGAAACTGCTACAAGGTGTGTGTAGCGTGCAGAAAGAAGGCTTGTCATTTCAAAGAAAGAAGAGGAAACCAAAATCCAGGTAGTGAAACGAACACACCAGTATGGGAGATGTGCATGTGGACAGTTTCAAGCAGAGGCTCTTTGTGGACACTTGGGAACAGCGCTGTGAAAAAATTTCGTACGAAGCGGGATTTGGCCAAGGTTGAAAGACCTTCCAAAACCAACCCTAAAGAACTTAGCCAAACAATGAATGTTGCAATAAACTCCTGCAGGAAAGGTGCATCTATGACACAACTCCCGAGCAGGTAGCTACATTCTGCACAGTACAAAATGCATATGAATTCAAGGCTGAAAACTCACTCCAGAAGGAAGCAATGCGTGTGTTTTTCTCTGAAAGAACACTCAGCCACTAGGCTTTTGCTTGCTCCTTCAAAGTCTTTGTAGAAACATGTGTTTTCACTGCTGGAATACGTTTTGGGATGCATTGTTTCAATCTCTTGCAAGCCTCATGTTGTTTCTAACACAATGTGGAAAAATAAGGGGTATGTTTCCCAAATCACTTGAAATCCAGGAAAACGCACACTGCATCACTCTTGCACAAACACGCTCTTTCTCCTAATGTGTTGAGAACATTCAAGATACCAGAAAAGAAGGGCATTTTGTAGTGAAATTCAGACGGGTTTGTAGAAAAGTACATTTCTATTGGCTGCAGAGTGCAAAACCATGATTGACTTCATGGTCTAGGTGAAAACCTTACATTTCCAAGTTACCTGAAGTAGGACGTTCACAAAAAGATGTGTTTGCGTGTCTGTGGTGAAAGGAGCTCTAAGTCGTGTATTCAGTGCTGGAGAGTGAGACACTCTACATAGGTTACACAGCGTTTTGCGAGAACCAACATGCTAAAAACTGAAACTGCTACAAGGTGTGTGTAGCGTGCAGAAAGAAGGCTTGTCATTTCAAAGAAAGAAGAGGAAACCAAAATCCAGGTAGTGAAACGAAAACACCAGTATGGGAGATGTGCATGTGGACAGTTTCAAGCAGAGGCTCTTTGTGGACACTTGGGAACAGCGCTGTGAAAAAATTTCGTACGAAGCGGGATTTGGCCAAAGTTGAAAGACCTTCCAAAACCAACCCTAATGAACTTAACCAAACAATGAATGTTGCAATGAACTCCTGCAGGAAAGGTGTCTCTATGACACAACTCCCGAGCAGGTAGCTACATTCTGCACAGTACAAAATGCATATGAATTCCAAGCTGAAAACTCACTCCAGAAGGAAGCAGTGCGTGTGTTTCTCTCTGAAAGAACACTCAGCCACTAGGCTTTTGCTTGCTCCTTCAAAGTCTTTGTAGAAACATGTGTTTTCACTGCTGGAATACGTTTTGGGATGCATTGTTTCAATGTCTTGCAAGCCTCATGTTGTTTCTTACACAATGTGGAAAAATAAGGAGTATGTTTCCCAAATCACTTGAAATCCAGGAAACGCACACTGCATCACTCTTGCACAAACACGCTCTTTCTCCTAATGTGTTGAGAACATTCAAGATACCAGAAAAGAAGGGCATTTTGTAGTGAAATTCAGACGGGTTTGTAGAAAAGTACATTTCTATTGGCTGCAGAGTGCAAAACCATGTTTGACTTCATGGTCTAGATGAAAACCTTACATTTCCAAGTGACCTGAAGTAGGACGTTCACAAAAAGATGTGTTTGCGTGTCTGTGGTGAAAGGAGCTCTAAGTTGTGTATTCAGTGCTGGAGAGTGACACACTCTACATAGGTTACACAGCGTTTTGCGAGAACCAACATGCTAAAAAGTGAAACTGCTACAAGGTGTGTGTAGCGTGCAGAAAGAAGGCTTCTCATTTCAAAGAAAGAAGAGGAAACCAAAATCCAGGTAGTGAAACGAACACACCAGTATGGGAGATGTGCATGTGGACAGTTTCAAGCAGAGGCTCTTTGTGGACACTTGGAAACAGAGCTGTGAAAAAATTTCGTACGAAGCGGGATTTGGCCAAAGTTGAAAGACCTTCCAAAACCAACCCTAAAGAACTTAGCCAAACAATGAATGTTGCAATGAACTCCTGCAGGAAAGGTGTCTCTATGACACAACTCCCGAGCAGGTCGCTACATTCTGCACAGTACAAAATGCATATGAATTCCAAGCTGAAAACTCACTCCAGAAGGAAGCAATGCGTGTGTTTCTCTCTGAAAGAACACTCAGCCACTAGGCTTTTGCTTGCTCCTTCAAAGTCTTTGTAGAAACGTGTGTTTTCACTGCTGGAATACGTTTTGGGATGCATTGTTTCAATCTCTTGCAAGCCTCATGTTGTTTCTTACACAATATGGAAAAATAAGGAGTATGTTTCCCAAATCACTTGAAATCAAGGAAAACGCACACTGCATCACTCTTGCACAAACACGCTCTTTCTCCTAATGTGTTGAGAACATTCAAGATACCAGAAAAGAAGGGCATTTTGTAGTGAAATTCAGACGGGTTTGTAGAAAAGTACATTTCTATTGGCTGCAGTGTGCAAAACCATGATTGACTTCATGGTCTAGATGAAAATCTTACATTTCCAAGTGACCTGAAGTAGGACGTTCACAAAAAGATGTGTTTGCGTGTCTGTGGTGAAAGGAGCTCTAAGTTGGGTATTCAGTGCTGGAGAGTGACACACTCTACATAGGTTACACAGCGTTTTGCGAGCACCAACATGCTAAAAACTGAAACTGCTACAAGGTGTGTGTAGCGTGCAGAAAGAAGGCTTGTCATTTCAAAGAAAGAAGAGGAAACCAAAATCCAGGTAGTGAAACGAACACACCAGTATGGGAGATGTGCATGTGGACAGTTTCAAGCAGAGGCTCTTTGTGGACACTTGGAAACAGCGCTGTGAAAAAATTTCGTACGAACCGGGATTTGGCCAAAGTTGACAGACCTTCCAAAACCAACCCTAAAGAATTTAGCCAAACAATGAATGTTGCAATAAACTCCTGCAGGAAAGGTGCATCTATGACACAACTCCCGAGCCGGTAGCTACATTCAGCACAGTACAAAATGCATATGAATTCCAAGCTGAAAACTCACTCCAGAAGGAAGCAGTGCGTGTGTTTCTCTCTGAAAGAACACTCAGCCACTAGGCTTTTGCTTGCTCCTTCAAAGTCTTTGTAGAAACGTGTGTTTTCACTGCTGGAATACGTTTTGGGATGCATTGTTTCAATCTCTTGCAAGCCTCATGTTGTTTCTTACACAATGTGGAAAAATAAGGAGTGTGTTTCCCAAATCACTTGAAATCAAGGAAAACGCACACTGCATCACTCTTGCACAAACACGCTCTTTCTCCTAATGTGTTGAGAACATTCAAGATACCAGAAAAGAAGGGCATTTTGTAGAGAAATTCAGACGGGTTTGTAGAAAAGTACATTTCAATTGGCTGCAGAGTGCAAAACCCTGATTGACTTCATGTTCTCGATGAAAACCTTACATTTCCAAGTGACCTGAAGTAGGACGTTCACAAAAAGATGTGTTTGCGTGTCTGTGGTGAAAGGAGCTCTAAGTTGTGTATTCAGTGCTGGAGAGTGACACACTCTACATAGGTTACACAGCGTTTTGCGAGATCCAACATGCTAAAAACTGAAACTGCTACAAGGTGTGTGTAGCGTGCAGAAAGAAGGCTTCTCATTTCAAAGAAAGAAGAGGAAACCAAAATCCAGGTAGTGAAACGAACACACCAGTATGGGAGATGTGCATGTGGACAGTTTCAAGCAGAGGCTCTTTGTGGACACTTGGAAACAGAGCTGTGAAAAAATTTCGTACGAAGCGGAATTTGGCCAAAGTTGAAAGACCTTCCAAAACCAACCCTAAAGAACTTAGCCAAACAATGAATGTTGCAATGAACTCCTGCAGGAAAGGTGTCTCTATGACACAACTCCCGAGCAGGTAGCTACATTCTGCACAGTACAAAATGCATATGGATTCCAAGCTGAAAACTCACTCCAGAAGGAAGAAATGCGTGTGTTTCTCTCTGAAAGAACACTCAGCCACTAGGCTTTTGCTTGCTCCTTCAAAGTCTTTGTAGAAACATGTGTTTTCACTGCTGGAATACGTTTTGGGATGCATTGTTTCAATCTCTTGCAAGCCTCATGTTGTTTCTAACACAATGTGGAAAAATAAGGAGTATGTTTCCCAAATCACTTGAAATCCAGGAAAACGCACACTGCATCACTCTTGCACAAACACGCTCTTTCTCCTAATGTGTTGAGAACATTCAAGATACCAGAAAAGAAGGGCATTTTGTAGTGAAATTCAGACGGGTTTGTAGAAAAGTACATTTCTATTGGCTGCAGTGTGCAAAACCATGATTGACTTCATGGTCTAGATGAAAACCTTACATTTCCAAGTGACCTGAAGTAGGACGTTCACAAAAAGATGTGTTTGCGTGTCTGTGGTGAAAGGAGCTCTAAGTTGGGTATTCAGTGCTGGAGAGTGACACACTCTACATAGGTTACACAGCGTTTTGCGAGCACCAACATGCTAAAAACTGAAACTGCTACAAGGTGTGTGTAGCGTGCAGAAAGAAGGCTTGTCATTTCAAAGAAAGAAGAGGAAACCAAAATCCAGGTAGTGAAACGAACACACCAGTATGGGAGATGTGCATGTGGACAGTTTCAAGCAGAGGCTCTTTGTGGACACTTGGAAACAGAGCTGTGAAAAAATTTCGTACGAAGCGAGATTTGGCCAAAGATGAAAGACCTTCCAAAACCAACCCTAAAGAACTTAGCCAAACAATGAATGTTGCAATGAACTCCTGCAGGAAAGGTGTCTCTATGACACAACTCCCGAGCAGGTAGCTACATTCTGCACAGTACAAAATGCATATGAATTCCAAGCTGAAAACTCACTCCAGAAGGAAGCAGTGCGTGTGTTTCTCTCTGAAAGAACACTCAGCCACTAGGCTTTTGCTTGCTCCTTCAAAGTCTTTGTAGAAACGTGTGTTTTCACTGCTGGAATACGTTTTGGGATGCATTGTTTCAATCTCTTGCAAGCCTCATGTTGTTTCTTACACAATGTGGAAAAATAAGGAGTATGTTTCCCAAATCACTTGAAATCCAGGAAAACGCACACTGCATCACTCTTGCACAAACACGCTCTTTCTCCTAATGTGTTGAGAACATTCAAGATACCAGAAAAGAAGGGCATTTTGTAGTGAAATTCAGACGGGTTTGTAGAAAAGTACATTTCTATTGGCTGCAGAGTGCAAAACCATGTTTGACTTCATGGTCTAGATGAAAACCTTACATTTCCAAGTGACCTGAAGTAGGACGTTCACAAAAAGATGTGTTTGCGTGTCTGTGGTGAAAGGAGCTCTAAGTTGTGTATTCAGTGCTGGAGAGTGACACACTCTACATAGGTTACACAGCGTTTTGCGAGAACCAACATGCTAAAAACTGAAACTGCTACAAGGTGTGTGTAGCGTGCAGAAAGAAGGCTTCTCATTTCAAAGAAAGAAGAGGAAACCAAAATCCAGGTAGTGAAACGAACACACCAGTATGGGAGATGTGCATGTGGACAGTTTCAAGCAGAGGCTCTTTGTGGACACTTGGAAACAGAGCTGTGAAAAAATTTCGTACGAAGCGGGATTTGGCCAAAGTTGAAAGACCTTCCAAAACCAACCCTAAAGAACTTAGCCAAACAATGAATGTTGCAATGAACTCCTGCAGGAAAGGTGTCTCTATGACACAACTCCCGAGCAGGTCGCTACATTCTGCACAGTACAAAATGCATATGAATTCCAAGCTGAAAACTCACTCCAGAAGGAAGCAATGCGTGTGTTTCTCTCTGAAAGAACACTCAGCCACTAGGCTTTTGCTTGCTCCTTCAAAGTCTTTGTAGAAACGTGTGTTTTCACTGCTGGAATACGTTTTGGGATGCATTGTTTCAATCTCTTGCAAGCCTCATGTTGTTTCTTACACAATATGGAAAAATAAGGAGTATGTTTCCCAAATCACTTGAAATCAAGGAAAACGCACACTGCATCACTCTTGCACAAACACGCTCTTTCTCCTAATGTGTTGAGAACATTCAAGATACCAGAAAAGAAGGGCATTTTGTAGTGAAATTCAGACGGGTTTGTAGAAAAGTACATTTCTATTGGCTGCAGAGTGCAAAACCATGATTGACTTCATGGTCTCGATGAAAACCTTATATTTCCAAGTGACATGAGGTAGGACGTTTACAAAAGGATGTGTTTGAGTGTCTGTGGTGAAAGGAGCTCTAAGTTGTGTATTCAGTGCTGGTAGTGACACACTCTACATAGGTTACACAGCGTTTTGCGAGCACCAACATGCTAAAAACTGAAACTGCTACAAGGTGTGTGTAGCGTGCAGAAAGAAGGCTTGTCATTTCAAAGAAAGAAGAGGAAACCAAAATCCAGGTAGTGAAACGAAAACACCAGTATGGGAGATGTGCATGTGGACAGTTTCAAGCAGAGGCTCTTTGTGGACACTTGGGAACAGCACTGTGAAAAAATTTCGTACGAAGCGGGATTTGGCCAAAGTGAAAGACCTTCCAAAACCAACCCTAATGAACTTAACCAAACAATGAATGTTGCAATGAACTCCTGCAGGAAAGGTGTCTCTATGACACAACTCCCGAGCAGGTAGCTACATTCTGCACAGTAAAAAATGCATATGAATTCCAAGCTGAAAACTCACTCCAGAAGGAAGCAGTGCGTGTGTTTCTCTCTGAAAGAACACACAGCCACTAGGCTTTTGCTTGCTCCTTCAAAGTCTTTGTAGAAACATGTGTTTTCACTGCTGGAATACGTTTTGGGATGCATTGTTTCAATGTCTTGCAAGCCTCATGTTGTTTCTTACACAATGTGGAAAAATAAGGAGTATGTTTCCCAAATCACTTGAAATCAAGGAAAACGCACACTGCATCACTCTTGCACAAACACGCTCTTTCTCCTAATGTGTTGAGAACATTCAAGATACCAGAAAAGAAGGGCATTTTGTAGAGAAATTCAGACGGGTTTGTAGAAAAGTACATTTCAATTGGCTGCAGAGTGCAAAACCCTGATTGACTTCATGTTCTCGATGAAAACCTTACATTTCCAAGTTACCTGAAGTAGGACGTTCACAAAAAGATGTGTTTGCGTGTCTGTGGTGAAAGGAGCTCTAATTTGTGTATTCAGTGCTGGAGAGTGACACACTCTACATAGGTTACACAGCGTTTTGCGAGCACCAACATGCTAAAAACTGAAACTGCTACAAGGTGTGTGTAGCGTGCAGAAAGAAGGCTTGTCATTTCAAAGAAAGAAGAGGAAACCAAAATCCAGGTAGTGAAACGAACACACCAGTATGGGAGATGTGCATGTGGACAGTTTCAAGCAGAGGCTCTTTGTGGACACTTGGGAACAGCGCTGTGAAAAAATTTCGTACGAAGCGGGATTTGGCCAAGGTTGAAAGACCTTCCAAAACCAACCCTAAAGAACTTAGCCAAACAATGAATGTTGCAATAAACTCCTGCAGGAAAGGTGCATCTATGACACAACTCCCGAGCAGGTAGCTACATTCTGCACAGTACAAAATGCATATGAATTCAAGGCTGAAAACTCACTCCAGAAGGAAGCAATGCGTGTGTTTTTCTCTGAAAGAACACTCAGCCACTAGGCTTTTGCTTGCTCCTTCAAAGTCTTTGTAGAAACATGTGTTTTCACTGCTGGAATACGTTTTGGGATGCATTGTTTCAATCTCTTGCAAGCCTCATGTTGTTTCTAACACAATGTGGAAAAATAAGGAGTATGTTTCCCAAATCACTTGAAATCCAGGAAAACGCACACTGCATCACTCTTGCACAAACACGCTCTTTCTCCTAATGTGTTGAGAACATTCAAGATACCAGAAAAGAAGGGCATTTTGTAGTGAAATTCAGACGGCTTTGTAGAAAAGTACATTTCAATTGGCTGCAGAGTGCAAAACCCTGATTGACTTCATGTTCTCGATGAAAACCTTACATTTCCAAGTGACCTGAAGTAGGACGTTCACAAAAAGATGTGTTTGCGTGTCTGTGGTGAAAGGAGCTCTAAGTTGTGTATTCAGTGCTGGAGAGTGACACACTCTACATAGGTTACACAGCGTTTTGCGAGCACCAACATGCTAAAAACTGAAACTGCTACAAGGTGTGTGTAGCGTGCAGAAAGAAGGCTTCTCATTTCAAAGAAAGAAGAGGAAACCAAAATCCAGGTAGTGAAACGAACACAACAGTATGGGAGATGTGCATGTGGACAGTTTCAAGCAGAGGCTCTTTGTGGACACTTGGGAACAGCGCTGTGAAAAAATTTCGTACGAAGCGGAATTTGGCCAAAGTTGAAAGACCTTCCAAAACCAACCCTAAAGAAATTAGCCAAACAATGAATGTTGCAATAAACTCCTGCAGGAAAGGTGTATCTATGACACAACTCCCTGGCAGGTAGCTACATTCTGCACAGTACAAAATGCATCTGAATTCAAGGCTGAAAACTCACTCCAGAAGGAAGCAATGCGTGTGTTTCTCTCTGAAAGAACACTCAGCCACTAGGCTTTTGCTTGCTCCTTCAAAGTCTTTGTAGAAACGTGTGTTTTCACTGCTGGAATACGTTTTGGGATGCATTGTTTCAATCTCTTGCAAGCCTCATGTTGTTTCTTACACAATGTGGAAAAATAAGGAGTATGTTTCCCAAATCACTTGAAATCCAGGAAAACGCACACTGCATCACTCTTGCACAAACACGCTCTTTCTCCTAATGTGTTGAGAACATTCAAGATACCAGAAAAGACGGGCATTTTGTAGAGAAATTCAGACGGGTTTGTAGAAAAGTACATTTCTATTGGCTGCAGAGTGCAAAACCATGATTGACTTCATGTTCTCGATGACAACCTTACATTTCCAAGTTACCTGAGGTAGGACGTTCACAAAAAGATGTGTTTTCGTGTCTGTGGTGAAAGGAGCTCTAAGTTGGGTATTCAGTGCTGGAGAGTGACACACTCTACATAGGTTACACAGCGTTTTGCCAGCACCAACATGCTAAAAACTGAAACTGCTACAAGGTGTGTGTAGCGTGCAGAAAGAAGGCTTGTCATTTCAAAGAAAGAAGAGGAAACCAAAATCCAGGTAGTGAAACGAACACACCAGTATGGGAGATGTGCATGTGGACAGTTTCAAGCAGAGGCTCTTTGTGGACACTTGGAAACAGCGCTGTGAAAAAATTTCGTACGAACCGGGATTTGGCCAAAGTTGAAAGACCTTCCAAAACCAACCCTAAAGAATTTAGCCAAACAATGAATGTTGCAATAAACTCCTGCAGGAAAGGTGCATCTATGACACAACTCCCGAGCCGGTAGCTACATTCAGCACAGTACAAAATGCATATGAATTCCAAGCTGAACACTCACTCCAGAAGGAAGCAGTGCGTGTGTTTCTCTCTGAAAGAACACTCAGCCACTAGGCTTTTGCTTGCTCCTTCAAAGTCTTTGTAGAAACGTGTGTTTTCACTGCTGGAATACGTTTTGGGATGCATTGTTTCAATCTCTTGCAAGCCTCATGTTGTTTCTTACACAATGTGGAAAAATAAGGAGTGTGTTTCCCAAATCACTTGAAATCAAGGAAAACGCACACTGCATCACTCTTGCACAAACACGCTCTTTCTCCTAATGTGTTGAGAACATTCAAGATACCAGAAAAGAAGGGCATTTTGTAGAGAAATTCAGACGGGTTTGTAGAAAAGTACATTTCAATTGGCTGCAGAGTGCAAAACCCTGATTGACTTCATGTTCTCGATGAAAACCTTACATTTCCAAGTGACCTGAAGTAGGACGTTCACAAAAAGATGTGTTTGCGTGTCTGTGGTGAAAGGAGCTCTAAGTTGTGTATTCAGTGCTGGAGAGTGACACACTCTACATAGGTTACACAGCGTTTTGCGAGATCCAACATGCTAAAAACTGAAACTGCTACAAGGTGTGTGTAGCGTGCAGAAAGAAGGCTTCTCATTTCAAAGAAAGAAGAGGAAACCAAAATCCAGGTAGTGAAACGAACACACCAGTATGGGAGATGTGCATGTGGACAGTTTCAAGCAGAGGCTCTTTGTGGACACTTGGAAACAGAGCTGTGAAAAAATTTCGTACGAAGCGGGATTTGGCCAAAGTTGAAAGACCTTCCAAAACCAACCCTAAAGAACTTAGCCAAACAATGAATGTTGCAATGAACTCCTGCAGGAAAGGTGTCTCTATGACACAACTCCCGAGCAGGTAGCTACATTCTGCACAGTACAAAATGCATATGGATTCCAAGCTGAAAACTCACTCCAGAAGGAAGAAATGCGTGTGTTTCTCTCTGAAAGAACACTCAGCCACTAGGCTTTTGCTTGCTCCTTCAAAGTCTTTGTAGAAACATGTGTTTTCACTGCTGGAATACGTTTTGGGATGCATTGTTTCAATCTCTTGCAAGCCTCATGTTGTTTCTAACACAATGTGGAAAAATAAGGAGTATGTTTCCCAAATCACTTGAAATCCAGGAAAACGCACACTGCATCACTCTTGCACAAACACGCTCTTTCTCCTAATGTGTTGAGAACATTCAAGATACCAGAAAAGAAGGGCATTTTGTAGTGAAATTCAGACGGGTTTGTAGAAAAGTACATTTCTATTGGCTGCAGAGTGCAAAACCATGTTTGACTTCATGGTCTAGATGAAAACCTTACATTTCCAAGTGACCTGAAGTAGGACGTTCACAAAAAGATGTGTTTGCGTGTCTGTGGTGAAAGGAGCTCTAAGTTGTGTATTCAGTGCTGGAGAGTGACACACTCTACATAGGTTACACAGCGTTTTGCGAGAACCAACATGCTAAAAACTGAAACTGCTACAAGGTGTGTGTAGCGTGCAGAAAGAAGGCTTCTCATTTCAAAGAAAGAAGAGGAAACCAAAATCCAGGTAGTGAAACGAACACACCAGTATGGGAGATGTGCATGTGGACAGTTTCAAGCAGAGGCTCTTTGTGGACACTTGGAAACAGAGCTGTGAAAAAATTTCGTACGAAGCGGGATTTGGCCAAAGTTGAAAGACCTTCCAAAACCAACCCTAAAGAACTTAGCCAAACAATGAATGTTGCAATGAACTCCTGCAGGAAAGGTGTCTCTATGACACAACTCCCGAGCAGGTCGCTACATTCTGCACAGTACAAAATGCATATGAATTCCAAGCTGAAAACTCACTCCAGAAGGAAGCAATGCGTGTGTTTCTCTCTGAAAGAACACTCAGCCACTAGGCTTTTGCTTGCTCCTTCAAAGTCTTTGTAGAAACGTGTGTTTTCACTGTTGGAATACGTTTTGGGATGCATTGTTTCAATCTCTTGCAAGCCTCATGTTGTTTCTTACACAATATGGAAAAATAAGGAGTATGTTTCCCAAATCACTTGAAATCAAGGAAAACGCACACTGCATCACTCTTGCACAAACACGCTCTTTCTCCTAATGTGTTGAGAACATTCAAGATACCAGAAAAGAAGGGCATTTTGTAGTGAAATTTAGACGGGTTTGTAGAAAAGTACATTTCTATTGGCTGCAGAGTGCAAAACCATGATTGACTTCATGGTCTCGATGAAAACCTTATATTTCCAAGTGACATGAGGTAGGACGTTTACAATAGGATGTGTTTGAGTGTCTGTGGTGAAAGGAGCTCTAAGTTGTGTATTCAGTGCTGGTAGTGACACACTCTACATAGGTTACACAGCGTTTTGCGAGCACCAACATGCTAAAAACTGAAACTGCTACAAGGTGTGTGTAGCGTGCAGAAAGAAGGCTTGTCATTTCAAAGAAAGAAGAGGAAACCAAAATCCAGGTAGTGAAACGAAAACACCAGTATGGGAGATGTGCATGTGGACAGTTTCAAGCAGAGGCTCTTTGTGGACACTTGGGAACAGCGCTGTGAAAAAATTTCGTACGAAGCGGGATTTGGCCAAAGTGAAAGACCTTCCAAAACCAACCCTAATGAACTTAACCAAACAATGAATGTTGCAATGAACTCCTGCAGGAAAGGTGACTCTATGACACAACTCCCGAGCAGGTAGCTACATTCTGCACAGTAAAAAATGCATATGAATTCCAAGCTGAAAACTCACTCCAGAAGGAAGCAGTGCGTGTGTTTCTCTCTGAAAGAACACACAGCCACTAGGCTTTTGCTTGCTCCTTCAAAGTCTTTGTAGAAACATGTGTTTTCACTGCTGGAATACGTTTTGGGATGCATTGTTTCAATGTCTTGCAAGCCTCATGTTGTTTCTTACACAATGTGGAAAAATAAGGAGTATGTTTCCCAAATCACTTGAAATCAAGGAAAACGCACACTGCATCACTCTTGCACAAACACGCTCTTTCTCCTAATGTGTTGAGAACATTCAAGATACCAGAAAAGAAGGGCATTTTGTAGAGAAATTCAGACGGGTTTGTAGAAAAGTACATTTCAATTGGCTGCAGAGTGCAAAACCCTGATTGACTTCATGTTCTCGATGAAAACCTTACATTTCCAAGTTACCTGAAGTAGGACGTTCACAAAAAGATGTGTTTGCGTGTCTGTGGTGAAAGGAGCTCTAATTTGTGTATTCAGTGCTGGAGAGTGACACACTCTACATAGGTTACACAGCGTTTTGCGAGCACCAACATGCTAAAAACTGAAACTGCTACAAGGTGTGTGTAGCGTGCAGAAAGAAGGCTTGTCATTTCAAAGAAAGAAGAGGAAACCAAAATCCAGGTAGTGAAACGAACACACCAGTATGGGAGATGTGCATGTGGACAGTTTCAAGCAGAGGCTCTTTGTGGACACTTGGGAACAGCGCTGTGAAAAAATTTCGTACGAAGCGGGATTTGGCCAAGGTTGAAAGACCTTCCAAAACCAACCCTAAAGAACTTAGCCAAACAATGAATGTTGCAATAAACTCCTGCAGGAAAGGTGCATCTATGACACAACTCCCGAGCAGGTAGCTACATTCTGCACAGTACAAAATGCATATGAATTCAAGGCTGAAAACTCACTCCAGAAGGAAGCAATGCGTGTGTTTTTCTCTGAAAGAACACTCAGCCACTAGGCTTTTGCTTGCTCCTTCAAAGTCTTTGTAGAAACATGTGTTTTCACTGCTGGAATACGTTTTGGGATGCATTGTTTCAATCTCTTGCAAGCCTCATGTTGTTTCTAACACAATGTGGAAAAATAAGGAGTATGTTTCCCAAATCACTTGAAATCCAGGAAAACGCACACTGCATCACTCTTGCACAAACACGCTCTTTCTCCTAATGTGTTGAGAACATTCAAGATACCAGAAAAGAAGGGCATTTTGTAGTGAAATTCAGACGGCTTTGTAGAAAAGTACATTTCTATTGGCTGCAGAGTGCAAAACCATGATTGACTTCATGGTCTAGGTGAAAACCTTACATTTCCAAGTTACCTGAAGTAGGACGTTCACAAAAAGATGTGTTTGCGTGTCTGTGGTGAAAGGAGCTCTAAGTCGTGTATTCAGTGCTGGAGAGTGAGACACTCTACATAGGTTACACAGCGTTTTGCGAGAACCAACATGCTAAAAACTGAAACTGCTACAAGGTGTGTGTACCGTGCAGAAAGAAGGCTTGTCATTTCAAAGAAAGAAGAGGAAACCAAAATCCAGGTAGTGAAACGAAAACACCAGTATGGGAGATGTGCATGTGGACAGTTTCAAGCAGAGGCTCTTTGTGGACACTTGGGAACAGCGCTGTGAAAAAATTTCGTACGAAGCGGGATTTGGCCAAAGTTGAAAGACCTTCCAAAACCAACCCTAATGAACTTAACCAAACAATGAATGTTGCAATGAACTCCTGCAGGAAAGGTGTATCTATGACACAACTCCCTGGCAGGTAGCTACATTCTGCACAGTACAAAATGCATCTGAATTCAAGGCTGAAAACTCACTCCAGAAGGAAGCAATGCGTGTGTTTCTCTCTGAAAGAACACTCAGCCACTAGGCTTTTGCTTGCTCCTTCAAAGTCTTTGTAGAAACATGTGTTTTCACTGCTGGAATACGTTTTGGGATGCATTGTTTCAATCTCTTGCAAGCCTCATGTTGTTTCTAACACAATGTGGAAAAATAAGGAGTATGTTTCCCAAATCACTTGAAATCCAGGAAAACGCACACTGCATCACTCTTGCACAAACACGCTCTTTCTCCTAATGTGTTGAGAACATTCAAGATACCAGAAAAGAAGGGCATTTTGTAGTGAAATTAAGACGGGTTTGAACAAAAGTACATTTCTATTGGCTGCAGAGTGCAAAACCATGATTGACTTCATGGTCTAGGTGAAAACCTTACATTTCCAAGTTACCTGAAGTAGGACGTTCACAAAAAGATGTGTTTGCGTGTCTGTGGTGAAAGGACCTCTAAGTTGTGTATTCAGTGCTGGAGAGTGAGACACTCTACATAGGTTACACAGCGTTTTGCGAGAACCAACATGCTAAAAACTGAAACTGCTACAAGGTGTGTGTAGCGTGCAGAAAGAAGGCTTGTCATTTCAAAGAAAGAAGAGGAAACCAAAATCCAGGTAGTGAAACGAAAACACCAGTATGGGAGATGTGCATGTGGACAGTTTCAAGCAGAGGCTCTTTGTGGACACTTGGGAACAGCGCTGTGAAAAAATTTCGTACGAAGCGGGATTTGGCCAAATTTGAAAGACCTTCCAAAACCAACCCTAATGAACTTAACCAAACAATGAATGTTGCAATGAACTCCTGCAGGAAAGGTGTCTCTATGACACAACTCCCGAGCAGGTAGCTACATTCTGCACAGTACAAAATGCATATGAATTCCAAGCTGAAAACTCACTCCAGAAGGAAGCAGTGCGTGTGTTTCTCTCTGAAAGAACACTCAGCCACTAGGCTTTTGCTTGCTCCTTCAAAGTCTTTGTAGAAACATGTGTTTTCACTGCTGGAATACGTTTTGGGATGCATTGTTTCAATGTCTTGCAAGCCTCATGTTGTTTCTTACACAATGTGGAAAAATAAGGAGTATGTTTCCCAAATCACTTGAAATCCAGGAAAACGCACACTGCATCACTCTTGCACAAACACGCTCTTTCTCCTAATGTGTTGAGAACATTCAAGATACCAGAAAAGAAGGGCATTTTGTAGAGAAATTCAGACGGGTTTGTAGAAAAGTACATTTCAATTGGCTGCAGAGTGCAAAACCCTGATTGACTTCATGTTCTCGATGAAAACCTTACATTTCCAAGTGACCTGAAGTAGGACGTTCACAAAAAGATGTGTTTGCGTGTCTGTGGTGAAAGGAGCTCTAAGTTGTGTATTCAGTGCTGGAGAGTGACACACTCTACATAGGTTACACAGCGTTTTGCGAGCACCAACATGCTAAAAACTGAAACTGCTACAAGGTGTGTGTAGCGTGCAGAAAGAAGGCTTGTCATTTCAAAGAAAGAAGAGGAAACCAAAATCCAGGTAGTGAAACGAACACAACAGTATGGGAGATGTGCATGTGGACAGTTTCAAGCAGAGGCTCTTTGTGGACACTTGGGAACAGCGCTGTGAAAAAATTTCGTACGAAGCGGAATTTGGCCAAAGTTGAAAGACCTTCCAAAACCAACCCTAAAGAAATTAGCCAAACAATGAATGTTGCAATAAACTCCTGCAGGAAAGGTGTATCTATGACACAACTCCCTGGCAGGTAGCTACATTCTGCACAGTACAAAATGCATCTGAATTCAAGGCTGAAAACTCACTCCAGAAGGAAGCAATGCGTGTGTTTCTCTCTGAAAGAACACTCAGCCACTAGGCTTTTCCTTGCTCCGTCAAAGTCTTTGTAGAAACATGTGTTTTCACTGATGGAATACGTTTTGGGATGCATTGTTTCAATCTCTTGCAAGCCTCATGTTGTTTCTAACACAATGTGGAAAAATAAGGAGTATGTTTCCCAAATCACTTGAAATCCAGGAAAACGCACACTGCATCACTCTTGCACAAACACGCTCTTTCTCCTAATGTGTTGAGAACATTCAAGATACCAGAAAAGAAGGGCATTTTGTAGTGAAATTCAGACGGGTTTGTAGAAAAGTACATTTCTATTGGCTGCAGAGTGCAAAACCATGATTGACTTCATGGTCTAGATGAAAACCTTACAGTTCCAAGTGACCTGAAGTAGGACGTTCACAAAAAGATGTGTTTGCGTGTCTGTGGTGAAAGGAGCTCTAAGTCGTGTATTCAGTGCTGGAGAGTGAGACACTCTACATAGGTTACACAGCGTTTTGCGAGAACCAACATGCTAAAAACTGAAACTGCTACAAGGTGTGTGTAGCGTGCAGAAAGAAGGCTTGTCATTTCAAAGAAAGAAGAGGAAACCAAAATCCAGGGAGTGAAACGAAAACACCAGTATGGGAGATGTGCATGTGGACAGTTTCAAGCAGAGGCTCTTTGTGGACACTTGGGAACAGCGCTGTGAAAAAATTTCGTACGAAGCGGGATTTGGCCAAAGTTGAAAGACCTTCCAAAACCAACCCTAATGAACTTAACCAAACAATGAATGTTGCAATGAACTCCTGCAGGAAAGGTGTCTCTATGACACAACTCCCGAGCAGGTAGCTACATTCTGCACAGTACAAAATGCATATGAATTCCAAGCTGAAAACTCACTCCAGAAGGAAGCAGTGCGTGTGTTTCTCTCTGAAAGAACACTCAGCCACTAGGCTTTTGCTTGCTCCTTCAAAGTCTTTGTAGAAACATGTGTTTTCACTGCTGGAATACGTTTTGGGATGCATTGTTTCAATGTCTTGCAAGCCTCATGTTGTTTCTTACACAATGTGGAAAAATAAGGAGTATGTTTCCCAAATCACTTGAAATCCAGGAAAACGCACACTGCATCACTCTTGCACAAACACGCTCTTTCTCCTAATGTGTTGAGAACATTCAAGATACCAGAAAAGAAGGGCATTTTGTAGAGAAATTCAGACGGGTTTGTAGAAAAGTACATTTCAATTGGCTGCAGAGTGCAAAACCCTGATTGACTTCATGTTCTCGATGAAAACCTTACATTTCCAAGTGACCTGAAGTAGGACGTTCACAAAAAGATGTGTTTGCGTGTCTGTGGTGAAAGGAGCTCTAAGTTGTGTATTCAGTCCTGGAGAGTGACACACTCTACATAGGTTACACAGCGTTTTGCGAGCACCAACATGCTAAAAACTGAAACTGCTACAAGGTGTGTGTAGCGTGCAGAAAGAAGGCTTGTCATTTCAAAGAAAGAAGAGGAAACCAAAATCCAGGTAGTGAAACGAACACAACAGTATGGGAGATGTGCAAGTGGACAGTTTCAAGCAGAGGCTCTTTGTGGACACTTGGGAACAGCGCTGTGAAAAAATTTCGTACGAAGCGGAATTTGGCCAAAGTTGAAAGACCTTCCAAAACCAACCCTAAAGAAATTAGCCAAACAATGAATGTTGCAATGAACTCCTGCAGGAAAGGTGTATCTATGACACAACTCCCTGGCAGGTAGCTACATTCTGCACAGTACAAAATGCATCTGAATTCAAGGCTGAAAACTCACTCCAGAAGGAAGCAATGCGTGTGTTTCTCTCTGAAAGAACACTCAGCCACTAGGCTTTTGCTTGCTCCTTCAAAGTCTTTGTAGAAACATGTGTTTTCACTGCTGGAATACGTTTTGGGATGCATTGTTTCAATCTCTTGCAAGCCTCATGTTGTTTCTAACACAATGTGGAAAAATAAGGAGTATGTTTCCCAAATCACTTGAAATCCAGGAAAACGCACACTGCATCACTCTTGCACAAACACGCTCTTTCTCCTAATGTGTTGAGAACATTCAAGATACCAGAAAAGAAGGGCATTTTGTAGTGAAATTCAGACGGGTTTGTAGAAAAGTACATTTCTATTGGCTGCAGAGTGCAAAACCATGTTTGACTTCATGGTCTAGATGAAAACCTTACATTTCCAAGTGACCTGAAGTAGGACGTTCACAAAAAGATGTGTTTGCGTGTCTGTGGTGAAAGGAGCTCTAAGTTGTGTATTCAGTGCTGGAGAGTGACACACTCTACATAGGTTACACAGCGTTTTGCGAGAACCAACATGCTAAAAACTGAAACTGCTACAAGGTGTGTGTAGCGTGCAGAAAGAAGGCTTCTCATTTCAAAGAAAGAAGAGGAAACCAAAATCCAGGTAGTGAAACGAACACACCAGTATGGGAGATGTGCATGTGGACAGTTTCAAGCAGAGGCTCTTTGTGGACACTTGGAAACAGAGCTGTGAAAAAATTTCGTACGAAGCGGGATTTGGCCAAAGTTGAAAGACCTTCCAAAACCAACCCTAAAGAACTTAGCCAAACAATGAATGTTGCAATGAACTCCTGCAGGAAAGGTGTCTCTATGACACAACTCCCGAGCAGGTCGCTACATTCTGCACAGTACAAAATGCATATGAATTCCAAGCTGAAAACTCACTCCAGAAGGAAGCAATGCGTGTGTTTCTCTCTGAAAGAACACTCAGCCACTAGGCTTTTGCTTGCTCCTTCAAAGTCTTTGTAGAAACGTGTGTTTTCACTGTTGGAATACGTTTTGGGATGCATTGTTTCAATCTCTTGCAAGCCTCATGTTGTTTCTTACACAATATGGAAAAATAAGGAGTATGTTTCCCAAATCACTTGAAATCAAGGAAAACGCACACTGCATCACTCTTGCACAAACACGCTCTTTCTCCTAATGTGTTGAGAACATTCAAGATACCAGAAAAGAAGGGCATTTTGTAGTGAAATTTAGACGGGTTTGTAGAAAAGTACATTTCTATTGGCTGCAGAGTGCAAAACCATGATTGACTTCATGGTCTCGATGAAAACCTTATATTTCCAAGTGACATGAGGTAGGACGTTTACAATAGGATGTGTTTGAGTGTCTGTGGTGAAAGGAGCTCTAAGTTGTGTATTCAGTGCTGGTAGTGACACACTCTACATAGGTTACACAGCGTTTTGCGAGCACCAACATGCTAAAAACTGAAACTGCTACAAGGTGTGTGTAGCGTGCAGAAAGAAGGCTTGTCATTTCAAAGAAAGAAGAGGAAACCAAAATCCAGGTAGTGAAACGAAAACACCAGTATGGGAGATGTGCATGTGGACAGTTTCAAGCAGAGGCTCTTTGTGGACACTTGGGAACAGCGCTGTGAAAAAATTTCGTACGAAGCGGGATTTGGCCAAAGTGAAAGACCTTCCAAAACCAACCCTAATGAACTTAACCAAACAATGAATGTTGCAATGAACTCCTGCAGGAAAGGTGACTCTATGACACAACTCCCGAGCAGGTAGCTACATTCTGCACAGTAAAAAATGCATATGAATTCCAAGCTGAAAACTCACTCCAGAAGGAAGCAGTGCGTGTGTTTCTCTCTGAAAGAACACACAGCCACTAGGCTTTTGCTTGCTCCTTCAAAGTCTTTGTAGAAACATGTGTTTTCACTGCTGGAATACGTTTTGGGATGCATTGTTTCAATGTCTTGCAAGCCTCATGTTGTTTCTTACACAATGTGGAAAAATAAGGAGTATGTTTCCCAAATCACTTGAAATCAAGGAAAACGCACACTGCATCACTCTTGCACAAACACGCTCTTTCTCCTAATGTGTTGAGAACATTCAAGATACCAGAAAAGAAGGGCATTTTGTAGAGAAATTCAGACGGGTTTGTAGAAAAGTACATTTCAATTGGCTGCAGAGTGCAAAACCCTGATTGACTTCATGTTCTCGATGAAAACCTTACATTTCCAAGTTACCTGAAGTAGGACGTTCACAAAAAGATGTGTTTGCGTGTCTGTGGTGAAAGGAGCTCTAATTTGTGTATTCAGTGCTGGAGAGTGACACACTCTACATAGGTTACACAGCGTTTTGCGAGCACCAACATGCTAAAAACTGAAACTGCTACAAGGTGTGTGTAGCGTGCAGAAAGAAGGCTTGTCATTTCAAAGAAAGAAGAGGAAACCAAAATCCAGGTAGTGAAACGAACACACCAGTATGGGAGATGTGCATGTGGACAGTTTCAAGCAGAGGCTCTTTGTGGACACTTGGGAACAGCGCTGTGAAAAAATTTCGTACGAAGCGGGATTTGGCCAAGGTTGAAAGACCTTCCAAAACCAACCCTAAAGAACTTAGCCAAACAATGAATGTTGCAATAAACTCCTGCAGGAAAGGTGCATCTATGACACAACTCCCGAGCAGGTAGCTACATTCTGCACAGTACAAAATGCATATGAATTCAAGGCTGAAAACTCACTCCAGAAGGAAGCAATGCGTGTGTTTTTCTCTGAAAGAACACTCAGCCACTAGGCTTTTGCTTGCTCCTTCAAAGTCTTTGTAGAAACATGTGTTTTCACTGCTGGAATACGTTTTGGGATGCATTGTTTCAATCTCTTGCAAGCCTCATGTTGTTTCTAACACAATGTGGAAAAATAAGGAGTATGTTTCCCAAATCACTTGAAATCCAGGAAAACGCACACTGCATCACTCTTGCACAAACACGCTCTTTCTCCTAATGTGTTGAGAACATTCAAGATACCAGAAAAGAAGGGCATTTTGTAGTGAAATTCAGACGGCTTTGTAGAAAAGTACATTTCTATTGGCTGCAGAGTGCAAAACCATGATTGACTTCATGGTCTAGGTGAAAACCTTACATTTCCAAGTTACCTGAAGTAGGACGTTCACAAAAAGATGTGTTTGCGTGTCTGTGGTGAAAGGAGCTCTAAGTCGTGTATTCAGTGCTGGAGAGTGAGACACTCTACATAGGTTACACAGCGTTTTGCGAGAACCAACATGCTAAAAACTGAAACTGCTACAAGGTGTGTGTACCGTGCAGAAAGAAGGCTTGTCATTTCAAAGAAAGAAGAGGAAACCAAAATCCAGGTAGTGAAACGAAAACACCAGTATGGGAGATGTGCATGTGGACAGTTTCAAGCAGAGGCTCTTTGTGGACACTTGGGAACAGCGCTGTGAAAAAATTTCGTACGAAGCGGGATTTGGCCAAAGTTGAAAGACCTTCCAAAACCAACCCTAATGAACTTAACCAAACAATGAATGTTGCAATGAACTCCTGCAGGAAAGGTGTATCTATGACACAACTCCCTGGCAGGTAGCTACATTCTGCACAGTACAAAATGCATCTGAATTCAAGGCTGAAAACTCACTCCAGAAGGAAGCAATGCGTGTGTTTCTCTCTGAAAGAACACTCAGCCACTAGGCTTTTGCTTGCTCCTTCAAAGTCTTTGTAGAAACATGTGTTTTCACTGCTGGAATACGTTTTGGGATGCATTGTTTCAATCTCTTGCAAGCCTCATGTTGTTTCTAACACAATGTGGAAAAATAAGGAGTATGTTTCCCAAATCACTTGAAATCCAGGAAAACGCACACTGCATCACTCTTGCACAAACACGCTCTTTCTCCTAATGTGTTGAGAACATTCAAGATACCAGAAAAGAAGGGCATTTTGTAGTGAAATTAAGACGGGTTTGTAGAAAAGTACATTTCTATTGGCTGCAGAGTGCAAAACCATGATTGACTTCATGGTCTAGGTGAAAACCTTACATTTCCAAGTTACCTGAAGTAGGACGTTCACAAAAAGATGTGTTTGCGTGTCTGTGGTGAAAGGACCTCTAAGTTGTGTATTCAGTGCTGGAGAGTGAGACACTCTACATAGGTTACACAGCGTTTTGCGAGAACCAACATGCTAAAAACTGAAACTGCTACAAGGTGTGTGTAGCGTGCAGAAAGAAGGCTTGTCATTTCAAAGAAAGAAGAGGAAACCAAAATCCAGGTAGTGAAACGAAAACACCAGTATGGGAGATGTGCATGTGGACAGTTTCAAGCAGAGGCTCTTTGTGGACACTTGGGAACAGCGCTGTGAAAAAATTTCGTACGAAGCGGGATTTGGCCAAATTTGAAAGACCTTCCAAAACCAACCCTAATGAACTTAACCAAACAATGAATGTTGCAATGAACTCCTGCAGGAAAGGTGTCTCTATGACACAACTCCCGAGCAGGTAGCTACATTCTGCACAGTACAAAATGCATATGAATTCCAAGCTGAAAACTCACTCCAGAAGGAAGCAGTGCGTGTGTTTCTCTCTGAAAGAACACTCAGCCACTAGGCTTTTGCTTGCTCCTTCAAAGTCTTTGTAGAAACATGTGTTTTCACTGCTGGAATACGTTTTGGGATGCATTGTTTCAATGTCTTGCAAGCCTCATGTTGTTTCTTACACAATGTGGAAAAATAAGGAGTATGTTTCCCAAATCACTTGAAATCCAGGAAAACGCACACTGCATCACTCTTGCACAAACACGCTCTTTCTCCTAATGTGTTGAGAACATTCAAGATACCAGAAAAGAAGGGCATTTTGTAGAGAAATTCAGACGGGTTTGTAGAAAAGTACATTTCAATTGGCTGCAGAGTGCAAAACCCTGATTGACTTCATGTTCTCGATGAAACCCTTACATTTCCAAGTGACCTGAAGTAGGACGTTCACAAAAAGATGTGTTTGCGTGTCTGTGGTGAAAGGAGCTCTAAGTTGTGTATTCAGTGCTGGAGAGTGACACACTCTACATAGGTTACACAGCGTTTTGCGAGCACCAACATGCTAAAAACTGAAACTGCTACAAGGTGTGTGTAGCGTGCAGAAAGAAGGCTTGTCATTTCAAAGAAAGAAGAGGAAACCAAAATCCAGGTAGTGAAACGAACACAACAGTATGGGAGATGTGCATGTGGACAGTTTCAAGCAGAGGCTCTTTGTGGACACTTGGGAACAGCGCTGTGAAAAAATTTCGTACGAAGCGGAATTTGGCCAAAGTTGAAAGACCTTCCAAAACCAACCCTAAAGAAATTAGCCAAACAATGAATGTTGCAATAAACTCCTGCAGGAAAGGTGTATCTATGACACAACTCCCTGGCAGGTAGCTACATTCTGCACAGTACAAAATGCATCTGAATTCAAGGCTGAAAACTCACTCCAGAAGGAAGCAATGCGTGTGTTTCTCTCTGAAAGAACACTCAGCCACTAGGCTTTTGCTTGCTCCGTCAAAGTCTTTGTAGAAACATGTGTTTTCACTGATGGAATACGTTTTGGGATGCATTGTTTCAATCTCTTGCAAGCCTCATGTTGTTTCTAACACAATGTGGAAAAATAAGGAGTATGTTTCCCAAATCACTTGAAATCCAGGAAAACGCACACTGCATCACTCTTGCACAAACACGCTCTTTCTCCTAATGTGTTGAGAACATTCAAGATACCAGAAAAGAAGGGCATTTTGTAGTGAAATTCAGACGGGTTTGTAGAAAAGTACATTTCTATTGGCTGCAGAGTGCAAAACCATGATTGACTTCATGGTCTAGATGAAAACCTTACAGTTCCAAGTGACCTGAAGTAGGACGTTCACAAAAAGATGTGTTTGCGTGTCTGTGGTGAAAGGAGCTCTAAGTCGTGTATTCAGTGCTGGAGAGTGAGACACTCTACATAGGTTACACAGCGTTTTGCGAGAACCAACATGCTAAAAACTGAAACTGCTACAAGGTGTGTGTAGCGTGCAGAAAGAAGGCTTGTCATTTCAAAGAAAGAAGAGGAAACCAAAATCCAGGGAGTGAAACGAAAACACCAGTATGGGAGATGTGCATGTGGACAGTTTCAAGCAGAGGCTCTTTGTGGACACTTGGGAACAGCGCTGTGAAAAAATTTCGTACGAAGCGGGATTTGGCCAAAGTTGAAAGACCTTCCAAAACCAACCCTAAAGAACTTAGCCAAACAATGAATGTTGCAATGAACTCCTGCAGGAAAGGTGTCTCTATGACACAACTCCCGAGCAGGTCGCTACATTCTGCACAGTACAAAATGCATATGAATTCCAAGCTGAAAACTCACTCCAGAAGGAAGCAATGCGTGTGTTTCTCTCTGAAAGAACACTCAGCCACTAGGCTTTTGCTTGCTCCTTCAAAGTCTTTGTAGAAACGTGTGTTTTCACTGTTGGAATACGTTTTGGGATGCATTGTTTCAATCTCTTGCAAGCCTCATGTTGTTTCTTACACAATATGGAAAAATAAGGAGTATGTTTCCCAAATCACTTGAAATCAAGGAAAACGCACACTGCATCACTCTTGCACAAACACGCTCTTTCTCCTAATGTGTTGAGAACATTCAAGATACCAGAAAAGAAGGGCATTTTGTAGTGAAATTTAGACGGGTTTGTAGAAAAGTACATTTCTATTGGCTGCAGAGTGCAAAACCATGATTGACTTCATGGTCTCGATGAAAACCTTATATTTCCAAGTGACATGAGGTAGGACGTTTACAATAGGATGTGTTTGAGTGTCTGTGGTGAAAGGAGCTCTAAGTTGTGTATTCAGTGCTGGTAGTGACACACTCTACATAGGTTACACAGCGTTTTGCGAGCACCAACATGCTAAAAACTGAAACTGCTACAAGGTGTGTGTAGCGTGCAGAAAGAAGGCTTGTCATTTCAAAGAAAGAAGAGGAAACCAAAATCCAGGTAGTGAAACGAAAACACCAGTATGGGAGATGTGCATGTGGACAGTTTCAAGCAGAGGCTCTTTGTGGACACTTGGGAACAGCGCTGTGAAAAAATTTCGTACGAAGCGGGATTTGGCCAAAGTGAAAGACCTTCCAAAACCAACCCTAATGAACTTAACCAAACAATGAATGTTGCAATGAACTCCTGCAGGAAAGGTGACTCTATGACACAACTCCCGAGCAGGTAGCTACATTCTGCACAGTAAAAAATGCATATGAATTCCAAGCTGAAAACTCACTCCAGAAGGAAGCAGTGCGTGTGTTTCTCTCTGAAAGAACACACAGCCACTAGGCTTTTGCTTGCTCCTTCAAAGTCTTTGTAGAAACATGTGTTTTCACTGCTGGAATACGTTTTGGGATGCATTGTTTCAATGTCTTGCAAGCCTCATGTTGTTTCTTACACAATGTGGAAAAATAAGGAGTATGTTTCCCAAATCACTTGAAATCAAGGAAAACGCACACTGCATCACTCTTGCACAAACACGCTCTTTCTCCTAATGTGTTGAGAACATTCAAGATACCAGAAAAGAAGGGCATTTTGTAGAGAAATTCAGACGGGTTTGTAGAAAAGTACATTTCAATTGGCTGCAGAGTGCAAAACCCTGATTGACTTCATGTTCTCGATGAAAACCTTACATTTCCAAGTTACCTGAAGTAGGACGTTCACAAAAAGATGTGTTTGCGTGTCTGTGGTGAAAGGAGCTCTAATTTGTGTATTCAGTGCTGGAGAGTGACACACTCTACATAGGTTACACAGCGTTTTGCGAGCACCAACATGCTAAAAACTGAAACTGCTACAAGGTGTGTGTAGCGTGCAGAAAGAAGGCTTGTCATTTCAAAGAAAGAAGAGGAAACCAAAATCCAGGTAGTGAAACGAACACACCAGTATGGGAGATGTGCATGTGGACAGTTTCAAGCAGAGGCTCTTTGTGGACACTTGGGAACAGCGCTGTGAAAAAATTTCGTACGAAGCGGGATTTGGCCAAGGTTGAAAGACCTTCCAAAACCAACCCTAAAGAACTTAGCCAAACAATGAATGTTGCAATAAACTCCTGCAGGAAAGGTGCATCTATGACACAACTCCCGAGCAGGTAGCTACATTCTGCACAGTACAAAATGCATATGAATTCAAGGCTGAAAACTCACTCCAGAAGGAAGCAATGCGTGTGTTTTTCTCTGAAAGAACACTCAGCCACTAGGCTTTTGCTTGCTCCTTCAAAGTCTTTGTAGAAACATGTGTTTTCACTGCTGGAATACGTTTTGGGATGCATTGTTTCAATCTCTTGCAAGCCTCATGTTGTTTCTAACACAATGTGGAAAAATAAGGAGTATGTTTCCCAAATCACTTGAAATCCAGGAAAACGCACACTGCATCACTCTTGCACAAACACGCTCTTTCTCCTAATGTGTTGAGAACATTCAAGATACCAGAAAAGAAGGGCATTTTGTAGTGAAATTCAGACGGCTTTGTAGAAAAGTACATTTCTATTGGCTGCAGAGTGCAAAACCATGATTGACTTCATGGTCTAGGTGAAAACCTTACATTTCCAAGTTACCTGAAGTAGGACGTTCACAAAAAGATGTGTTTGCGTGTCTGTGGTGAAAGGAGCTCTAAGTCGTGTATTCAGTGCTGGAGAGTGAGACACTCTACATAGGTTACACAGCGTTTTGCGAGAACCAACATGCTAAAAACTGAAACTGCTACAAGGTGTGTGTACCGTGCAGAAAGAAGGCTTGTCATTTCAAAGAAAGAAGAGGAAACCAAAATCCAGGTAGTGAAACGAAAACACCAGTATGGGAGATGTGCATGTGGACAGTTTCAAGCAGAGGCTCTTTGTGGACACTTGGGAACAGCGCTGTGAAAAAATTTCGTACGAAGCGGGATTTGGCCAAAGTTGAAAGACCTTCCAAAACCAACCCTAATGAACTTAACCAAACAATGAATGTTGCAATGAACTCCTGCAGGAAAGGTGTATCTATGACACAACTCCCTGGCAGGTAGCTACATTCTGCACAGTACAAAATGCATCTGAATTCAAGGCTGAAAACTCACTCCAGAAGGAAGCAATGCGTGTGTTTCTCTCTGAAAGAACACTCAGCCACTAGGCTTTTGCTTGCTCCTTCAAAGTCTTTGTAGAAACATGTGTTTTCACTGCTGGAATACGTTTTGGGATGCATTGTTTCAATCTCTTGCAAGCCTCATGTTGTTTCTAACACAATGTGGAAAAATAAGGAGTATGTTTCCCAAATCACTTGAAATCCAGGAAAACGCACACTGCATCACTCTTGCACAAACACGCTCTTTCTCCTAATGTGTTGAGAACATTCAAGATACCAGAAAAGAAGGGCATTTTGTAGTGAAATTAAGACGGGTTTGTAGAAAAGTACATTTCTATTGGCTGCAGAGTGCAAAACCATGATTGACTTCATGGTCTAGGTGAAAACCTTACATTTCCAAGTTACCTGAAGTAGGACGTTCACAAAAAGATGTGTTTGCGTGTCTGTGGTGAAAGGACCTCTAAGTTGTGTATTCAGTGCTGGAGAGTGAGACACTCTACATAGGTTACACAGCGTTTTGCGAGAACCAACATGCTAAAAACTGAAACTGCTACAAGGTGTGTGTAGCGTGCAGAAAGAAGGCTTGTCATTTCAAAGAAAGAAGAGGAAACCAAAATCCAGGTAGTGAAACGAAAACACCAGTATGGGAGATGTGCATGTGGACAGTTTCAAGCAGAGGCTCTTTGTGGACACTTGGGAACAGCGCTGTGAAAAAATTTCGTACGAAGCGGGATTTGGCCAAATTTGAAAGACCTTCCAAAACCAACCCTAATGAACTTAACCAAACAATGAATGTTGCAATGAACTCCTGCAGGAAAGGTGTCTCTATGACACAACTCCCGAGCAGGTAGCTACATTCTGCACAGTACAAAATGCATATGAATTCCAAGCTGAAAACTCACTCCAGAAGGAAGCAGTGCGTGTGTTTCTCTCTGAAAGAACACTCAGCCACTAGGCTTTTGCTTGCTCCTTCAAAGTCTTTGTAGAAACATGTGTTTTCACTGCTGGAATACGTTTTGGGATGCATTGTTTCAATGTCTTGCAAGCCTCATGTTGTTTCTTACACAATGTGGAAAAATAAGGAGTATGTTTCCCAAATCACTTGAAATCCAGGAAAACGCACACTGCATCACTCTTGCACAAACACGCTCTTTCTCCTAATGTGTTGAGAACATTCAAGATACCAGAAAAGAAGGGCATTTTGTAGAGAAATTCAGACGGGTTTGTAGAAAAGTACATTTCAATTGGCTGCAGAGTGCAAAACCCTGATTGACTTCATGTTCTCGATGAAAACCTTACATTTCCAAGTGACCTGAAGTAGGACGTTCACAAAAAGATGTGTTTGCGTGTCTGTGGTGAAAGGAGCTCTAAGTTGTGTATTCAGTGCTGGAGAGTGACACACTCTACATAGGTTACACAGCGTTTTGCGAGCACCAACATGCTAAAAACTGAAACTGCTACAAGGTGTGTGTAGCGTGCAGAAAGAAGGCTTGTCATTTCAAAGAAAGAAGAGGAAACCAAAATCCAGGTAGTGAAACGAACACAACAGTATGGGAGATGTGCATGTGGACAGTTTCAAGCAGAGGCTCTTTGTGGACACTTGGGAACAGCGCTGTGAAAAAATTTCGTACGAAGCGGAATTTGGCCAAAGTTGAAAGACCTTCCAAAACCAACCCTAAAGAAATTAGCCAAACAATGAATGTTGCAATAAACTCCTGCAGGAAAGGTGTCTCTATGACACAACTCCCGAGCAGGTAGGTACATTCTGCACAGTACAAAATGCATCTGAATTCAAGGCTGAAAACTCACTCCAGAAGGAAGCAATGCGTGTGTTTCTCTCTGAAAGAACACTCAGCCACTAGGCTTTTGCTTGCTCCGTCAAAGTCTTTGTAGAAACATGTGTTTTCACTGATGGAATACGTTTTGGGATGCATTGTTTCAATCTCTTGCAAGCCTCATGTTGTTTCTAACACAATGTGGAAAAATAAGGAGTATGTTTCCCAAATCACTTGAAATCCAGGAAAACGCACACTGCATCACTCTTGCACAAACACGCTCTTTCTCCTAATGTGTTGAGAACATTCAAGATACCAGAAAAGAAGGGCATTTTGTAGTGAAATTCAGACGGGTTTGTAGAAAAGTACATTTCTATTGGCTGCAGAGTGCAAAACCATGATTGACTTCATGGTCTAGATGAAAACCTTACAGTTCCAAGTGACCTGAAGTAGGACGTTCACAAAAAGATGTGTTTGCGTGTCTGTGGTGAAAGGAGCTCTAAGTCGTGTATTCAGTGCTGGAGAGTGAGACACTCTACATAGGTTACACAGCGTTTTGCGAGAACCAACATGCTAAAAACTGAAACTGCTACAAGGTGTGTGTAGCGTGCAGAAAGAAGGCTTGTCATTTCAAAGAAAGAAGAGGAAACCAAAATCCAGGGAGTGAAACGAAAACACCAGTATGGGAGATGTGCATGTGGACAGTTTCAAGCAGAGGCTCTTTGTGGACACTTGGGAACAGCGCTGTGAAAAAATTTCGTACGAAGCGGGATTTGGCCAAAGTTGAAAGACCTTCCAAAACCAACCCTAATGAACTTAACCAAACAATGAATGTTGCAATGAACTCCTGCAGGAAAGGTGTCTCTATGACACAACTCCCGAGCAGGTAGCTACATTCTGCACAGTACAAAATGCATATGAATTCCAAGCTGAAAACTCACTCCAGAAGGAAGCAGTGCGTGTGTTTCTCTCTGAAAGAACACTCAGCCACTAGGCTTTTGCTTGCTCCTTCAAAGTCTTTGTAGAAACATGTGTTTTCACTGCTGGAATACGTTTTGGGATGCATTGTTTCAATGTCTTGCAAGCCTCATGTTGTTTCTTACACAATGTGGAAAAATAAGGAGTATGTTTCCCAAATCACTTGAAATCCAGGAAAACGCACACTGCATCACTCTTGCACAAACACGCTCTTTCTCCTAATGTGTTGAGAACATTCAAGATACCAGAAAAGAAGGGCATTTTGTAGAGAAATTCAGACGGGTTTGTAGAAAAGTACATTTCAATTGGCTGCAGAGTGCAAAACCCTGATTGACTTCATGTTCTCGATGAAAACCTTACATTTCCAAGTGACCTGAAGTAGGACGTTCACAAAAAGATGTGTTTGCGTGTCTGTGGTGAAAGGAGCTCTAAGTTGTGTATTCAGTCCTGGAGAGTGACACACTCTACATAGGTTACACAGCGTTTTGCGAGCACCAACATGCTAAAAACTGAAACTGCTACAAGGTGTGTGTAGCGTGCAGAAAGAAGGCTTGTCATTTCAAAGAAAGAAGAGGAAACCAAAATCCAGGTAGTGAAACGAACACAACAGTATGGGAGATGTGCAAGTGGACAGTTTCAAGCAGAGGCTCTTTGTGGACACTTGGGAACAGCGCTGTGAAAAAATTTCGTACGAAGCGGAATTTGGCCAAAGTTGAAAGACCTTCCAAAACCAACCCTAAAGAAATTAGCCAAACAATGAATGTTGCAATGAACTCCTGCAGGAAAGGTGTATCTATGACACAACTCCCTGGCAGGTAGCTACATTCTGCACAGTACAAAATGCATCTGAATTCAAGGCTGAAAACTCACTCCAGAAGGAAGCAATGCGTGTGTTTCTCTCTGAAAGAACACTCAGCCACTAGGCTTTTGCTTGCTCCTTCAAAGTCTTTGTAGAAACATGTGTTTTCACTGCTGGAATACGTTTTGGGATGCATTGTTTCAATCTCTTGCAAGCCTCATGTTGTTTCTAACACAATGTGGAAAAATAAGGAGTATGTTTCCCAAATCACTTGAAATCCAGGAAAACGCACACTGCATCACTCTTGCACAAACACGCTCTTTCTCCTAATGTGTTGAGAACATTCAAGATACCAGAAAAGAAGGGCATTTTGTAGTGAAATTAAGACGGGTTTGTAGAAAAGTACATTTCTATTGGCTGCAGAGTGCAAAACCATGATTGACTTCATGGTCTAGGTGAAAACCTTACATTTCCAAGTTACCTGAAGTAGGACGTTCACAAAAAGATGTGTTTGGGTGTCTGTGGTGAAAGGAGCTCTAAGTCGTGTATTCAGTGCTGAAGAGTGAGACACTCTACATAGGTTACACAGCGTTTTGCGAGAACCAACATGCTAAAAACTGAAACTGCTACAAGGTGTGTGTAGCGTGCAGAAAGAAGGCTTGTCATTTCAAAGAAAGAAGAGGAAACCAAAATCCAGGGAGTGAAACGAAAACACCAGTATGGGAGATGTGCATGTGGACAGTTTCAAGCAGAGGCTCTTTGTGGACACTTGGGAACAGCGCTGTGAAAAAATTTCGTACGAAGCGGGATTTGGCCAAAGTTGAAAGACCTTCCAAAACCAACCCTAATGAACTTAACCAAACAATGAATGTTGCAATGAACTCCTGCAGGAAAGGTGTCTCTATGACACAACTCCCGAGCAGGTAGCTACATTCTGCACAGTACAAAATGCATATGAATTCCAAGCTGAAAACTCACTCCAGAAGGAAGCAGTGCGTGTGTTTCTCTCTGAAAGAACACTCAGCCACTAGGCTTTTGCTTGCTCCTTCAAAGTCTTTGTAGAAACATGTGTTTTCACTGCTGGAATACGTTTTGGGATGCATTGTTTCAATGTCTTGCAAGCCTCATGTTGTTTCTTACACAATGTGGAAAAATAAGGAGTATGTTTCCCAAATCACTTGAAATCCAGGAAAACGCACACTGCATCACTCTTGCACAAACACGCTCTTTCTCCTAATGTGTTGAGAACATTCAAGATACCAGAAAAGAAGGGCATTTTGTAGAGAAATTCAGACGGGTTTGTAGAAAAGTACATTTCAATTGGCTGCAGAGTGCAAAACCCTGATTGACTTCATGTTCTCGATGAAAACCTTACATTTCCAAGTGACCTGAAGTAGGACGTTCACAAAAAGATGTGTTTGCGTGTCTGTGGTGAAAGGAGCTCTAAGTTGTGTATTCAGTGCTGGAGAGTGACACACTCTACATAGGTTACACAGCGTTTTGCGAGCACCAACATGCTAAAAACTGAAACTGCTACAAGGTGTGTGTAGCGTGCAGAAAGAAGGCTTGTCATTTCAAAGAAAGAAGAGGAAACCAAAATCCAGGTAGTGAAACGAACACAACAGTATGGGAGATGTGCATGTGGACAGTTTCAAGCAGAGGCTCTTTGTGGACACTTGGGAACAGCGCTGTGAAAAAATTTCGTACGAAGCGGAATTTGGCCAAAGTTGAAAGACCTTCCAAAACCAACCCTAAAGAAATTAGCCAAACAATGAATGTTGCAATAAACTCCTGCAGGAAAGGTGTATCTATGACACAACTCCCTGGCAGGTAGCTACATTCTGCACAGTACAAAATGCATCTGAATTCAAGGCTGAAAACTCACTCCAGAAGGAAGCAATGCGTGTGTTTCTCTCTGAAAGAACACTCAGCCACTAGGCTTTTGCTTGCTCCTTCAAAGTCTTTGTAGAAACATGTGTTTTCACTGCTGGAATACGTTTTGGGATGCATTGTTTCAATCTCTTGCAAGCCTCATGTTGTTTCTAACACAATGTGGAAAAATAAGGAGTATGTTTCCCAAATCACTTGAAATCCAGGAAAACGCACACTGCATCACTCTTGCACAAACACGCTCTTTCTCCTAATGTGTTGAGAACATTCAAGATACCAGAAAAGAAGGGCATTTTGTAGTGAAATTCAGACGGGTTTGTAGAAAAGTACATTTCTATTGGCTGCAGAGTGCAAAACCATGATTGACTTCATGGTCTAGATGAAAACCTTACATTTCCAAGTGACCTGAAGTAGGACGTTCACAAAAAGATGTGTTTGCGTGTCTGTGGTGAAAGGAGCTCTAAGTTGTGTATTCAGTGCTGGAGAGTGACACACTCTACATAGGTTACACAGCGTTTTGCGAGAACCAACATGCTAAAAACTGAAACTGCTACAAGGTGTGTGTAGCGTGCAGAAAGAAGGCTTGTCATTTCAAAGAAAGAAGAGGAAACCAAAATCCAGGTAGTGAAACGAACACACCAGTATGGGAGATGTGCATGTGGACAGTTTCAAGCAGAGGCTCTTTGTGGACACTTGGGAACAGCGCTGTGCAAAAATTTCGTACGAAGCGGGATTTGGCCAAAGTTGAAAGACCTTCCAAAACCAACCCTAAAGAACTTAGCCAAACAATGAATGTTGCAATGAACTCCTGCAGGAAAGGTGTCTCTATGACACAACTCCCGAGCAGGTAGCTACATTCTGCACAGTACAAAATGCATATGAATTCCAAGCTGAAAACTCACTCTAGAAGGAAGAAATGCGTGTGTTTCTCTCTGAAAGAACACTCAGCCACTAGGCTTTTGCTTGCTCCTTCAAAGTCTTTGCAGAAACATGTGTTTTCACTGCTGGAATACGTTTTGGGATGCATTGTTTCAATCTCTTGCAAGCCTCATGTTGTTTCTAACACAATGTGGAAAAATAAGGAGTATGTTTCCCAAATCACTTGAAATCCAGGAAAACGCACACTGCATCACTCTTGCACAAACACGCTCTTTCTCCTAATGTGTTGAGAACATTCAAGATACCAGAAAAGAAGGGCATTTTGTAGTGAAATTCAGACGGGTTTGTAGAAAAGTACATTTCTATTGGCTGCAGAGTGCAAAACCATGATTGACTTCATGGTCTAGATGAAAACCTTACATTTCCAAGTGACCTGAAGGAGGACGTTCACAAAAAGATGTGTTTGCGTGTCTGTGGTGAAAGGAGCTCTAAGTTGTGTATTCAGTGCTGGAGAGTGACACACTCTACATAGGTTACACAGCGTTTTGCGAGCACCAACATGCTAAAAACTGAAACTGCTACAAGGTGTGTGTAGCGTGCAGAAAGAAGGCTTGTCATTTCAAAGAAAGAAGAGGAAACCAAAATCCAGGTAGTGAAACGAACACACCAGTATGGGAGATGTGCATGTGGACAGTTTCAAGCAGAGGCTCTTTGTGGACACTTGGAAACAGAGCTGTGAAAAAATTTCGTACGAAGCGGGATTTGGCCAAAGTTGAAAGACCTTCCAAAACCAACCCTAAATAACTTAGCCAAACAATGAATGTTGCAATGAACTCCTGCAGGAAAGGTGTCTCTATGACACAACTCCCGAGCAGGTAGCTACATTCTGCACAGTACAAAATGCATATGAATTCCAAGCTGAAAACTCACTCCAGAAGGAAGCAATGCGTGTGTTTCTCTCTGAAAGAACACTCAGCCACTAGGCTTTTGCTTGCTCCTTCAAAGTCTTTATAGAAACGTGTGTTTTCACTGCTGGAATACGTTTTGGGATGCATTGTTTCAATCTCTTGCAAGCCTCATGTTGTTTCTTACACAATGTGGAAAAATAAGGAGTATGTTTCCCAAATCACTTGAAATCCAGGAAAACGCACACTGCATCACTCTTGCACAAACACGCTCTTTCTCCTAATGTGTTGAGAACATTCAAGATACCAGAAAAGGCGGGCATTTTGTAGAGAAATTCAGACGGGTTTGTAGAAAAGTACATTTCTATTGGCTGCAGAGTGCAAAACCATGATTGACTTCATGTTCTCGATGAAAACCTTACATTTCCAAGTTACCTGAAGTAGGACGTTCACAAAAAGATGTGTTTGCGTGTCTGTGGTGAAAGGAGCTCTAAGTTGGGTATTCAGTGCTGGAGAGTGACACACTCTACATAGGTTACACAGCGTTTTGCGAGCACCAACATGCTAAAAACTGAAACTGCTACAAGGTGTGTGTAGCGTGCAGAAAGAAGGCTTGTCATTTCAAAGAAAGAAGAGGAAACCAAAATCCAGGTAGTGATACGAACACACCAGTATGGGAGATGTGCATGTGGACAGTTTCAAGCAGAGGCTCTTTGTGGACACTTGGAAACAGCGCTGTGAAAAAATTTCGTACGAAGCGGGATTTGGCCAAAGTTGAAAGACCTTCCAAAACCAACCCTAAAGAATTTAGCCAAACAATGAATGTTGCAATAAACTCCTGCAGGAAAGGTGCATCTATGACACAACTCCCGAGCAGGTAGCTACATTCAGCACAGTACAAAATGCATATGAATTCCAAGCTGAAAACTCACTCCAGAAGGAAGCAGTGCGTGTGTTTCTCTCTGAAAGAACACTCAGCCACTAGGCTTTTGCTTGCTCCTTCAAAGTCTTTGTAGAAACGTGTGTTTTCACTGCTGGAATACGTTTTGGGATGCATTGTTTCAATCTCTTGCAAGCCTCATGTTGTTTCTTACACAATGTGGAAAAATAAGGAGTATGTTTCCCAAATCACTTGAAATCAAGGAAAACGCACACTGCATCACTCTTGCACAAACACGCTCTTTCTCCTAATGTGTTGAGAACATTCAAGATACCAGAAAAGAAGGGCATTTTGTAGTGAAATTCAGACGGGTTTGTAGAAAAGTACATTTCAATTGGCTGCAGAGTGCAAAACCCTGATTGACTTCATGTTCTCGATGAAAACCTTACATTTCCAAGTGACCTGAAGTAGGACGTTCACAAAAAGATGTGTTTGCGTGTCTGTGGTGAAAGGAGCTCTAAGTTGTGTATTCAGTGCTGGAGAGTGACACACTCTACATAGGTTACACAGCGTTTTGCGAGCACCAACATGCTAAAAACTGAAACTGCTACAAGGTGTGTGTAGCGTGCAGAAAGAAGGCTTGTCATTTCAAAGAAAGAAGAGGAAACCAAAATCCAGGTAGTGAAACGAACACACCAGTATGGGAGATGTGCATGTGGACAGTTTCAAGCAGAGGCTCTTTGTGGACACTTGGGAACAGCGCTGTGAAAAAATTTCGTACGAAGCGGGATTTGGCCAAGGTTGAAATACCTTCCAAAACCAACCCTAAAGAACTTAGCCAAACAATGAATGTTGCAATAAACTCCTGCAGGAAAGGTGCATCTATGACACAACTCCCGAGCAGGTAGCTACATTCTGCACAGTACAAAATGCATATGAATTCAAGGCTGAAAACTCACTCCAGAAGGAAGCAATGCGTGTGTTTTTCTCTGAAAGAACACTCAGCCACTAGGCTTTTGCTTGCTCCTTCAAAGTCTTTGTAGAAACATGTGTTTTCACTGCTGGAATACGTTTTGGGATGCATTGTTTCAATCTCTTGCAAGCCTCATGTTGTTTCTAACACAATGTGGAAAAATAAGGAGTATGTTTCCCAAATCACTTGAAATCCAGGAAAACGCACACTGCATCACTCTTGCACAAACACGCTCTTTCTCCTAATGTGTTGAGAACATTCAAGATACCAGAAAAGAAGGGCATTTTGTAGTGAAATTCAGACGGGTTTGTAGAAAAGTACATTTCTATTGGCTGCAGAGTGCAAAACCATGATTGACTTCATGGTCTAGATGAAAACCTTACATTTCCAAGTGACCTGAAGGAGGACGTTCACAAAAAGATGTGTTTGCGTGTCTGTGGTGAAAGGAGCTCTAAGTTGTGTATTCAGTGCTGGAGAGTGACACACTCTACATAGGTTACACAGCGTTTTGCGAGCACCAACATGCTAAAAACTGAAACTGCTACAAGGTGTGTGTAGCGTGCAGAAAGAAGGCTTGTCATTTCAAAGAAAGAAGAGGAAACCAAAATCCAGGTAGTGAAACGAACACACCAGTATGGGAGATGTGCATGTGGACAGTTTCAAGCAGAGGCTCTTTGTGGACACTTGGAAACAGAGCTGTGAAAAAATTTCGTACGAAGCGGGATTTGGCCAAAGTTGAAAGACCTTCCAAAACCAACCCTAAAGAACTTAGCCAAACAATGAATGTTGCAATGAACTCCTGCAGGAAAGGTGTCTCTATGACACAACTCCCGAGCAGGTAGCTACATTCTGCACAGTACAAAATGCATATGAATTCCAAGCTGAAAACTCACTCCAGAAGGAAGCAATGCGTGTGTTTCTCTCTGAAAGAACACTCAGCCACTAGGCTTTTGCTTGCTCCTTCAAAGTCTTTATAGAAACGTGTGTTTTCACTGCTGGAATACGTTTTGGGATGCATTGTTTCAATCTCTTGCAAGCCTCATGTTGTTTCTTACACAATGTGGAAAAATAAGGAGTATGTTTCCCAAATCACTTGAAATCCAGGAAAACGCACACTGCATCACTCTTGCACAAACACGCTCTTTCTCCTAATGTGTTGAGAACATTCAAGATACCAGAAAAGGCGGGCATTTTGTAGAGAAATTCAGACGGGTTTGTAGAAAAGTACATTTCTATTGGCTGCAGAGTGCAAAACCATGATTGACTTCATGTTCTCGATGAAAACCTTACATTTCCAAGTTACCTGAAGTAGGACGTTCACAAAAAGATGTGTTTGCGTGTCTGTGGTGAAAGGAGCTCTAAGTTGGGTATTCAGTGCTGGAGAGTGACACACTCTACATAGGTTACACAGCGTTTTGCGAGCACCAACATGCTAAAAACTGAAACTGCTACAAGGTGTGTGTAGCGTGCAGAAAGAAGGCTTGTCATTTCAAAGAAAGAAGAGGAAACCAAAATCCAGGTAGTGATACGAACACACCAGTATGGGAGATGTGCATGTGGACAGTTTCAAGCAGAGGCTCTTTGTGGACACTTGGAAACAGCGCTGTGAAAAAATTTCGTACGAAGCGGGATTTGGCCAAAGTTGAAAGACCTTCCAAAACCAACCCTAAAGAATTTAGCCAAACAATGAATGTTGCAATAAACTCCTGCAGGAAAGGTGCATCTATGACACAACTCCCGAGCAGGTAGCTACATTCAGCACAGTACAAAATGCATATGAATTCCAAGCTGAAAACTCACTCCAGAAGGAAGCAGTGCGTGTGTTTCTCTCTGAAAGAACACTCAGCCACTAGGCTTTTGCTTGCTCCTTCAAAGTCTTTGTAGAAACGTGTGTTTTCACTGCTGGAATACGTTTTGGGATGCATTGTTTCAATCTCTTGCAAGCCTCATGTTGTTTCTTACACAATGTGGAAAAATAAGGAGTATGTTTCCCAAATCACTTGAAATCAAGGAAAACGCACACTGCATCACTCTTGCACAAACACGCTCTTTCTCCTAATGTGTTGAGAACATTCAAGATACCAGAAAAGAAGGGCATTTTGTAGTGAAATTCAGACGGGTTTGTAGAAAAGTACATTTCAATTGGCTGCAGAGTGCAAAACCCTGATTGACTTCATGTTCTCGATGAAAACCTTACATTTCCAAGTGACCTGAAGTAGGACGTTCACAAAAAGATGTGTTTGCGTGTCTGTGGTGAAAGGAGCTCTAAGTTGTGTATTCAGTGCTGGAGAGTGACACACTCTACATAGGTTACACAGCGTTTTGCGAGCACCAACATGCTAAAAACTGAAACTGCTACAAGGTGTGTGTAGCGTGCAGAAAGAAGGCTTGTCATTTCAAAGAAAGAAGAGGAAACCAAAATCCAGGTAGTGAAACGAACACACCAGTATGGGAGATGTGCATGTGGACAGTTTCAAGCAGAGGCTCTTTGTGGACACTTGGGAACAGCGCTGTGAAAAAATTTCGTACGAAGCGGGATTTGGCCAAGGTTGAAATACCTTCCAAAACCAACCCTAAAGAACTTAGCCAAACAATGAATGTTGCAATAAACTCCTGCAGGAAAGGTGCATCTATGACACAACTCCCGAGCAGGTAGCTACATTCTGCACAGTACAAAATGCATATGAATTCAAGGCTGAAAACTCACTCCAGAAGGAAGCAATGCGTGTGTTTTTCTCTGAAAGAACACTCAGCCACTAGGCTTTTGCTTGCTCCTTCAAAGTCTTTGTAGAAACATGTGTTTTCACTGCTGGAATACGTTTTGGGATGCATTGTTTCAATCTCTTGCAAGCCTCATGTTGTTTCTAACACAATGTGGAAAAATAAGGAGTATGTTTCCCAAATCACTTGAAATCCAGGAAAACGCACACTGCATCACTCTTGCACAAACACGCTCTTTCTCCTAATGTGTTGAGAACATTCAAGATACCAGAAAAGAAGGGCATTTTGTAGTGAAATTCAGACGGGTTTGTAGAAAAGTACATTTCTATTGGCTGCAGAGTGCAAAACCATGATTGACTTCATGGTCTAGGTGAAAACCTTACATTTCCAAGTTACCTGAAGTAGGACGTTCACAAAAAGATGTGTTTGCGTGTCTGTGGTGAAAGGAGCTCTATGTTGTGTATTCAGTGCTGGAGAGTGAGACACTCTACATAGGTTACACAGCGTTTTGCGAGAACCAACATGCTAAAAACTGAAACTGCTACAAGGTGTGTGTAGCGTGCAGAAAGAAGGCTTGTCATTTCAAAGAAAGAAGAGGAAACCAAAATCCAGGTAGTGAAACGAAAACACCAGTATGGGAGATGTGCATGTGGACAGTTTCAAGCAGAGGCTCTTTGTGGACACTTGGGAACAGCGCTGTGAAAAAATTTCGTACGAAGCGGGATTTGGCCAAAGTTGAAAGACCTTCCAAAACCAACCCTAATGAACTTAACCAAACAATGAATGTTGCAATGAACTCCTGCAGGAAAGGTGTCTCTATGACACAACTCCCGAGCAGGTAGCTACATTCTGCACAGTACAAAATGCATATGAATTCCAAGCTGAAAACTCACTCCAGAAGGAAGCAGTGCGTGTGTTTCTCTCTGAAAGAACACTCATCCACTAGGCTTTTGCTTGCTCCTTCAAAGTCTTTGTAGAAACATGTGTTTTCACTGCTGGAATACGTTTTGGGATGCATTGTTTCAATGTCTTGCAAGCCTCATGTTGTTTCTTACACAATGTGGAAAAATAAGGAGCATGTTTCCCAAATCACTTGAAATCAAGGAAAACGCACACTGCATCACTCTTGCACAAACACGCTCTTTCTCCTAATGTGTTGAGAACATTCAAGATACCAGAAAAGAAGGGCATTTTGTAGAGAAATTCAGACGGGTTTGTAGAAAAGTACATTTCAATTGGCTGCAGAGTGCAAAACCCTGATTGACTTCATGTTCTCGATGAAAACCTTACATTTCCAAGTGACCTGAAGTAGGACGTTCACAAAAAGATGTGTTTGCGTGTCTGTGGTGAAAGGAGCTCTAAGTTGTGTATTCAGTGCTGGAGAGTGACACACTCTACATAGGTTACACAGCGTTTTGCGAGCACCAACATGCTAAAAACTGAAACTGCTACAAGGTGTGTGTAGCGTGCAGAAAGAAGGCTTGTCATTTCAAAGAAAGAAGAGGAAACCAAAATCCAGGTAGTGAAACGAACACAACAGTATGGGAGATGTGCATGTGGACAGTTTCAAGCAGAGGCTCTTTGTGGACACTTGGGAACAGCGCTGTGAAAAAATTTCGTACGAAGTGGAATTTGGCCAAAGTTGAAAGACCTTCCAAAACCAACCCTAAAGAAATTAGCCAAACAATGAATGTTGCAATAAACTCCTGCAGGAAAGGTGTATCTATGACACAACTCCCTGGCAGGTAGCTACATTCTGCACAGTACAAAATGCATCTGAATTCAAGGCTGAAAACTCACTCCAGAAGGAAGCAATGCGTGTGTTTCTCTCTGAAAGAACACTCAGCCACTAGGCTTTTGCTTGCTCCTTCAAAGTCTTTGTAGAAACATGTGTTTTCACTGATGGAATACGTTTTGGGATGCATTGTTTCAATCTCTTGCAAGCCTCATGTTGTTTCTAACACAATGTGGAAAAATAAGGAGTATGTTTCCCAAATCACTTGAAATCCAGGAAAACGCACACTGCATCACTCTTGCACAAACACGCTCTTTCTCCTAATGTGTTGAGAACATTCAAGATACCAGAAAAGAAGGGCATTTTGTAGTGAAATTCAGACGGGTTTGTAGAAAAGTACATTTCTATTGGCTGCAGAGTGCAAAACCATGATTGACTTCATGGTCTAGATGAAAACCTTACATTTCCAAGTGACCTGAAGTAGGACGTTCACAAAAAGATGTGTTTGCGTGTCTGTGGTGAAAGGAGCTCTAAGTTGTGTATTCAGTGCTGGAGAGTGACACACTCTACATAGGTTACACAGCGTTTTGCGAGAACCAACATGCTAAAAACTGAAACTGCTACAAGGTGTGTGTAGCGTGCAGAAAGAAGGCTTGTCATTTCAAAGAAAGAAGAGGAAACCAAAATCCAGGTAGTGAAACGAACACACCAGTATGGGAGATGTGCATGTGGACAGTTTCAAGCAGAGGCTCTTTGTGGACACTTGGAAACAGAGCTGTGAAAAAATTTCGTACGAAGCGGGATTTGGCCAAAGTTGAAAGACCTTCCAAAACCAACCCTAAAGAACTTAGCCAAACAATGAATGTTGCAATGAACTCCTGCAGGAAAGGTGTCTCTATGACACAACTCCCGAGCAGGTCGCTACATTCTGCACAGTACAAAATGCATATGAATTCCAAGCTGAAAACTCACTCCAGAAGGAAGCAATGCGTGTGTTTCTCTCTGAAAGAACACTCAGCCACTAGGCTTTTGCTTGCTCCTTCAAAGTCTTTGTAGAAACGTGTGTTTTCACTGCTGGAATACGTTTTGGGATGCATTGTTTCAATCTCTTGCAAGCCTCATGTTGTTTCTTACACAATATGGAAAAATAAGGAGTATGTTTCCCAAATCACTTGAAATCAAGGAAAACGCACACTGCATCACTCTTGCACAAACACGCTCTTTCTCCTAATGTGTTGAGAACATTCAAGATACCAGAAAAGAAGGGCATTTTGTAGTGAAATTCAGACGGGTTTGTAGAAAAGTACATTTCTATTGGCTGCAGAGTGCAAAACCATGATTGACTTCATGGTCTCGATGAAAACCTTATATTTCCAAGTGACATGAGGTAGGACGTTTACAAAAGGATGTGTTTGAGTGTCTGTGGTGAAAGGAGCTCTAAGTTGTGTATTCAGTGCTGGTAGTGACACACTCTACATAGGTTACACAGCGTTTTGCGAGCACCAACATGCTAAAAACTGAAACTGCTACAAGGTGTGTGTAGCGTGCAGAAAGAAGGCTTGTCATTTCAAAGAAAGAAGAGGAAACCAAAATCCAGGTAGTGAAACGAACACACCAGTATGGGAGATGTGCATGTGGACAGTTTCAAGCAGAGGCTCTTTGTGGACACTTGGGAACAGCGCTGTGAAAAAATTTCGTACGAAGCGGGATTTGGCCAAGGTTGAAAGACCTTCCAAAACCAACCCTAAAGAACTTAGCCAAACAATGAATGTTGCAATAAACTCCTGCAGGAAAGGTGCATCTATGACACAACTCCCGAGCAGGTAGCTACATTCTGCACAGTACAAAATGCATATGAATTCAAGGCTGAAAACTCACTCCAGAAGGAAGCAATGCGTGTGTTTTTCTCTGAAAGAACACTCAGCCACTAGGCTTTTGCTTGCTCCTTCAAAGTCTTTGTAGAAACATGTGTTTTCACTGCTGGAATACGTTTTGGGATGCATTGTTTCAATCTCTTGCAAGCCTCATGTTGTTTCTAACACAATGTGGAAAAATAAGGAGTATGTTTCCCAAATCACTTGAAATCCAGGAAAACGCACACTGCATCACTCTTGCACAAACACGCTCTTTCTCCTAATGTGTTGAGAACATTCAAGATACCAGAAAAGAAGGGCATTTTGTAGTGAAATTCAGACGGGTTTGTAGAAAAGTACATTTCTATTGGCTGCAGAGTGCAAAACCATGATTGACTTCATGGTCTAGGTGAAAACCTTACATTTCCAAGTTACCTGAAGTAGGACGTTCACAAAAAGATGTGTTTGCGTGTCTGTGGTGAAAGGAGCTCTAAGTTATGTATTCAGTGCTGGAGAGTGAGACACTCTACATAGGTTACACAGCGTTTTGCGAGAACCAACATGCTAAAAACTGAAACTGCTACAAGGTGTGTGTAGCGTGCAGAAAGAAGGCTTGTCATTTCAAAGAAAGAAGAGGAAACCAAAATCCAGGTAGTGAAACGAAAACACCAGTATGGGAGATGTGCATGTGGACAGTTTCAAGCAGAGGCTCTTTGTGGACACTTGGGAACAGCGCTGTGAAAAAATTTCGTACGAAGCGGGATTTGGCCAAAGTTGAAAGACCTTCCAAAACCAACCCTAATGAACTTAACCAAACAATGAATGTTGCAATGAACTCCTGCAGGAAAGGTGTCTCTATGACACAACTCCCGAGCAGGTAGCTACATTCTGCACAGTACAAAATGCATATGAATTCCAAGCTGAAAACTCACTCCAGAAGGAAGCAGTGCGTGTGTTTCTCTCTGAAAGAACACTCATCCACTAGGCTTTTGCTTGCTCCTTCAAAGTCTTTGTAGAAACATGTGTTTTCACTGCTGGAATACGTTTTGGGATGCATTGTTTCAATGTCTTGCAAGCCTCATGTTGTTTCTTACACAATGTGGAAAAATAAGGAGCATGTTTCCCAAATCACTTGAAATCAAGGAAAACGCACACTGCATCACTCTTGCACAAACACGCTCTTTCTCCTAATGTGTTGAGAACATTCAAGATACCAGAAAAGAAGGGCATTTTGTAGAGAAATTCAGACGGGTTTGTAGAAAAGTACATTTCAATTGGCTGCAGAGTGCAAAACCCTGATTGACTTCATGTTCTCGATGAAAACCTTACATTTCCAAGTGACCTGAAGTAGGACGTTCACAAAAAGATGTGTTTGCGTGTCTGTGGTGAAAGGAGCTCTAAGTTGTGTATTCAGTGCTGGAGAGTGACACACTCTGCATAGGTTACACAGCGTTTTGCGAGCACCAACATGCTAAAAACTGAAACTGCTACAAGGTGTGTGTAGCGTGCAGAAAGAAGGCTTGTCATTTCAAAGAAAGAAGAGGAAACCAAAATCCAGGTAGTGAAACGAACACAACAGTATGGGAGATGTGCATGTGGACAGTTTCAAGCAGAGGCTCTTTGTGGACACTTGGGAACAGCGCTGTGAAAAAATTTCGTACGAAGTGGAATTTGGCCAAAGTTGAAAGACCTTCCAAAACCAACCCTAAAGAAATTAGCCAAACAATGAATGTTGCAATAAACTCCTGCAGGAAAGGTGTATCTATGACACAACTCCCTGGCAGGTAGCTACATTCTGCACAGTACAAAATGCATCTGAATTCAAGGATGAAAACTCACTCCAGAAGGAAGCAATGCGTGTGTTTCTCTCTGAAAGAACACTCAGCCACTAGGCTTTTGCTTGCTCCTTCAAAGTCTTTGTAGAAACATGTGTTTTCACTGATGGAATACGTTTTGGGATGCATTGTTTCAATCTCTTGCAAGCCTCATGTTGTTTCTAACACAATGTGGAAAAATAAGGAGTATGTTTCCCAAATCACTTGAAATCCAGGAAAACGCACACTGCATCACTCTTGCACAAACACGCTCTTTCTCCTAATGTGTTGAGAACATTCAAGATACCAGAAAAGAAGGGCATTTTGTAGAGAAATTCAGACGGGTTTGTAGAAAAGTACATTTCAATTGGCTGCAGAGTGCAAAACCCTGATTGACTTCATGTTCTCGATGAAAACCTTACATTTCCAAGTGACCTGAAGTAGGACGTTCACAAAAAGATGTGTTTGCGTGTCTGTGGTGAAAGGAGCTCTAAGTTGTGTATTCAGTGCTGGAGAGTGACACACTCTACATAGGTTACACAGCGTTTTGCGAGCACCAACATGCTAAAAACTGAAACTGCTACAAGGTGTGTGTAGCGTGCAGAAAGAAGGCTTGTCATTTCAAAGAAAGAAGAGGAAACCAAAATCCAGGTAGTGAAACGAACACAACAGTATGGGAGATGTGCATGTGGACAGTTTCAAGCAGAGGCTCTTTGTGGACACTTGGGAACAGCGCTGTGAAAAAATTTCGTACGAAGCGGAATTTGGCCAAAGTTGAAAGACCTTCCAAAACCAACCCTAAAGAAATTAGCCAAACAATGAATGTTGCAATAAACTCCTGCAGGAAAGGTGTATCTATGACACAACTCCCTGGCAGGTAGCTACATTCTGCACAGTACAAAATGCATATGAATTCCAAGCTGAAAACTCACTCCAGAAGGAAGCAATGCGTGTGTTTCTCTCTGAAAGAACACTCAGCCACTAGGCTTTTGCTTGCTCCTTCAAAGTCTTTGTAGAAACGTGTGTTTTCACTGCTGGAATACGTTTTGGGATGCATTGTTTCAATCTCTTGCAAGCCTCATGTTGTTTCTTACACAATATGGAAAAATAAGGAGTATGTTTCCCAAATCACTTGAAATCAAGGAAAACGCACACTGCATCACTCTTGCACAAACACGCTCTTTCTCCTAATGTGTTGAGAACATTCAAGATACCAGAAAAGAAGGGCATTTTGTAGTGAAATTCAGACGGGTTTGTAGAAAAGTACATTTCTATTGGCTGCAGAGTGCAAAACCATGATTGACTTCATGGTCTCGATGAAAACCTTATATTTCCAAGTGACATGAGGTAGGACGTTTACAAAAGGATGTGTTTGAGTGTCTGTGGTGAAAGGAGCTCTAAGTTGTGTATTCAGTGCTGGTAGTGACACACTCTACATAGGTTACACAGCGTTTTGCGAGCACCAACATGCTAAAAACTGAAACTGCTACAAGGTGTGTGTAGCGTGCAGAAAGAAGGCTTGTCATTTCAAAGAAAGAAGAGGAAACCAAAATCCAGGTAGTGAAACGAACACACCAGTATGGGAGATGTGCATGTGGACAGTTTCAAGCAGAGGCTCTTTGTGGACACTTGGGAACAGCGCTGTGAAAAAATTTCGTACGAAGCGGGATTTGGCCAAGGTTGAAAGACCTTCCAAAACCAACCCTAAAGAACTTAGCCAAACAATGAATGTTGCAATAAACTCCTGCAGGAAAGGTGCATCTATGACACAACTCCCGAGCAGGTAGCTACATTCTGCACAGTACAAAATGCATATGAATTCAAGGCTGAAAACTCACTCCAGAAGGAAGCAATGCGTGTGTTTTTCTCTGAAAGAACACTCAGCCACTAGGCTTTTGCTTGCTCCTTCAAAGTCTTTGTAGAAACATGTGTTTTCACTGCTGGAATACGTTTTGGGATGCATTGTTTCAATCTCTTGCAAGCCTCATGTTCTTTCTAACACAATGTGGAAAAATAAGGAGTATGTTTCCCAAATCACTTGAAATCCAGGAAAACGCACACTGCATCACTCTTGCACAAACACGCTCTTTCTCCTAATGTGTTGAGAACATTCAAGATACCAGAAAAGAAGGGCATTTTGTAGTGAAATTCAGACGGGTTTGTAGAAAAGTACATTTCTATTGGCTGCAGAGTGCAAAACCATGATTGACTTCATGGTCTAGGTGAAAACCTTACATTTCCAAGTTACCTGAAGTAGGACGTTCACAAAAAGATGTGTTTGCGTGTCTGTGGTGAAAGGAGCTCTAAGTTGTGTATTCAGTGCTGGAGAGTGACACACTCTACATAGGTTACACAGCGTTTTGCGAGAACCAACATGCTAAAAACTGAAACTGCTACAAGGTGTGTGTAGCGTGCAGAAAGAAGGCTTGTCATTTCAAAGAAAGAAGAGGAAACCAAAATCCAGGTAGTGAAACGAACACACCAGTATGGGAGATGTGCATGTGGACAGTTTCAAGCAGAGGCTCTTTGTGGACACTTGGAAACAGAGCTGTGAAAAAATTTCGTACGAAGCGGGATTTGGCCAAAGTTGAAAGACCTTCCAAAACCAACCCTAAAGAACTTAGCCAAACAATGAATGTTGCAATGAACTCCTGCAGGAAAGGTGTCTCTATGACACAACTCCCGAGCAGGTCGCTACATTCTGCACAGTACAAAATGCATATGAATTCCAAGCTGAAAACTCACTCCAGAAGGAAGCAATGCGTGTGTTTCTCTCTGAAAGAACACTCAGCCACTAGGCTTTTGCTTGCTCCTTCAAAGTCTTTGTAGAAACGTGTGTTTTCACTGCTGGAATACGTTTTGGGATGCATTGTTTCAATCTCTTGCAAGCCTCATGTTGTTTCTTACACAATATGGAAAAATAAGGAGTATGTTTCCCAAATCACTTGAAATCAAGGAAAACGCACACTGCATCACTCTTGCACAAACACGCTCTTTCTCCTAATGTGTTGAGAACATTCAAGATACCAGAAAAGAAGGGCATTTTGTAGTGAAATTCAGACGGGTTTGTAGAAAAGTACATTTCTATTGGCTGCAGAGTGCAAAACCATGATTGACTTCATGGTCTCGATGAAAACCTTATATTTCCAAGTGACATGAGGTAGGACGTTTACAAAAGGATGTGTTTGAGTGTCTGTGGTGAAAGGAGCTCTAAGTTGTGTATTCAGTGCTGGTAGTGACACACTCTACATAGGTTACACAGCGTTTTGCGAGCACCAACATGCTAAAAACTGAAACTGCTACAAGGTGTGTGTAGCGTGCAGAAAGAAGGCTTGTCATTTCAAAGAAAGAAGAGGAAACCAAAATCCAGGTAGTGAAACGAACACACCAGTATGGGAGATGTGCATGTGGACAGTTTCATGCAGAGGCTCTTTGTGGACACTTGGGAACAGCGCTGTGAAAAAATTTCGTACGAAGCGGGATTTGGCCAAGGTTGAAAGACCTTCCAAAACCAACCCTAAAGAACTTAGCCAAACAATGAATGTTGCAATAAACTCCTGCAGGAAAGGTGCATCTATGACACAACTCCCGAGCAGGTAGCTACATTCTGCACAGTACAAAATGCATATGAATTCAAGGCTGAAAACTCACTCCAGAAGGAAGCAATGCGTGTGTTTCTCTCTGAAAGAACACTCAGCCACTAGGCTTTTGCTTGCTCCTTCAAAGTCTTTGTAGAAACCTGTGTTTTCACTGCTGGAATACGTTTTGGGATGCATTGTTTCAATGTCTTGCAAGCCTCATGTTGTTTCTTACACAATGTGGAAAAATAAGGAGTATGTTTCCCAAATCACTTGAAATCAAGGAAAACGCACACTGCATCACTCTTGCACAAACACGCTCTTTCTCCTAATGTGTTGAGAACATTCAAGATACCAGAAAAGAAGGGCATTTTGTAGAGAAATTCAGACGGGTTTGTAGAAAAGTACATTTCAATTGGCTGCAGAGTGCAAAACCCTGATTGACTTCATGTTCTCGATGAAAACCTTACATTTCCAAGTTACCTGAAGTAGGACGTTCACAAAAAGATGTGTTTGCGTGTCTGTGGTGAAAGGAGCTCTAAGTCGTGTATTCAGTGCTGGAGAGTGAGACACTCTACATAGGTTACACAGCGTTTTGCGAGCACCAACATGCTAAAAACTGAAACTGCTACAAGGTGTGTGTAGCGTGCAGAAAGAAGGCTTGTCATTTCAAAGAAAGAAGAGGAAACCAAAATCCAGGTAGTGAAACGAACACACCAGTATGGGAGATGTGCATGTGGACAGTTTCAAGCAGAGGCTCTTTGTGGACACTTGGGAACAGCGCTGTGAAAAAATTTCGTACGAAGCGGGATTTGGCCAAGGTTGAAAGACCTTCCAAAACCAACCCTAAAGAACTTAGCCAAACAATGAATGTTGCAATAAACTCCTGCAGGAAAGGTGCATCTATGACACAACTCCCGAGCAGGTAGCTACATTCTGCACAGTACAAAATGCATATGAATTCAAGGCTGAAAACTCACTCCAGAAGGAAGCAATGCGTGTGTTTTTCTCTGAAAGAACACTCAGCCACTAGGCTTTTGCTTGCTCCTTCAAAGTCTTTGTAGAAACATGTGTTTTCACTGCTGGAATACGTTTTGGGATGCATTGTTTCAATCTCTTGCAAGCCTCATGTTCTTTCTAACACAATGTGGAAAAATAAGGAGTATGTTTCCCAAATCACTTGAAATCCAGGAAAACGCACACTGCATCACTCTTGCACAAACACGCTCTTTCTCCTAATGTGTTGAGAACATTCAAGATACCAGAAAAGAAGGGCATTTTGTAGTGAAATTCAGACGGGTTTGTAGAAAAGTACATTTCTATTGGCTGCAGAGTGCAAAACCATGATTGACTTCATGGTCTAGGTGAAAACCTTACATTTCCAAGTTACCTGAAGTAGGACGTTCACAAAAAGATGTGTTTGCGTGTCTGTGGTGAAAGGAGCTCTAAGTCGTGTATTCAGTGCTGGAGAGTGAGACACTCTACATAGGTTACACAGCGTTTTGCGAGAACCAACATGCTAAAAACTGAAACTGCTACAAGGTGTGTGTAGCGTGCAGAAAGAAGGCTTGTCATTTCAAAGAAAGAAGAGGAAACCAAAATCCAGGTAGTGAAACGAAAACACCAGTATGGGAGATGTGCATGTGGACAGTTTCAAGCAGAGGCTCTTTGTGGACACTTGGGAACAGCGCTGTGAAAAAATTTCGTACGAAGCGGAATTTGGCCAAAGTTGAAAGACCTTCCAAAACCAACCCTAATGAACTTAACCAAACAATGAATGTTGCAATGAACTCCTGCAGGAAAGGTGTCTCTATGACACAACTCCCGAGCAGGTAGCTACATTCTGCACAGTACAAAATGCATATGAATTCCAAGCTGAAAACTCACTCCAGAAGGAAGCAGTGCGTGTGTTTCTCTCTGAAAGAACACTCAGCCACTAGGCTTTTGCTTGCTCCTTCAAAGTCTTTGTAGAAACATGTGTTTTCACTGCTGGAATACGTTTTGGGATGCATTGTTTCAATGTCTTGCAAGCCTCATGTTGTTTCTTACACAATGTGGAAAAATAAGGAGTATGTTTCCCAAATCACTTGAAATCAAGGAAAACGCACACTGCATCACTCTTGCACAAACACGCTCTTTCTCCTAATGTGTTGAGAACATTCAAGATACCAGAAAAGAAGGGCATTTTGTAGAGAAATTCAGACGGGTTTGTAGAAAAGTACATTTCAATTGGCTGCAGAGTGCAAAACCCTGATTGACTTCATGTTCTCGATGAAAACCTTACATTTCCAAGTGACCTGAAGTAGGACGTTCACAAAAAGATGTGTTTGCGTGTCTGTGGTGAAAGGAGCTCTAAGTTGTGTATTCAGTGCTGGAGAGTGACACACTCTACATAGGTTACACAGCGTTTTGCGAGCACCAACATGCTAAAAACTGAAACTGCTACAAGGTGTGTGTAGCGTGCAGAAAGAAGGCTTGTCATTTCAAAGAAAGAAGAGGAAACCAAAATCCAGGTAGTGAAACGAACACAACAGTATGGGAGATGTGCATGTGGACAGTTTCAAGCAGAGGCTCTTTGTGGACACTTGGGAACAGCGCTGTGAAAAAATTTCGTACGAAGCGGAATTTGGCCAAAGTTGAAAGACCTTCCAAAACCAACCCTAAAGAAATTAGCCAAACAATGAATGTTGCAATAAACTCCTGCAGGAAAGGTGTATCTATGACACAACTCCCTGGCAGGTAGCTACATTCTGCACAGTACAAAATGCATCTGAATTCAAAGCTGAAAACTCACTCCAGAAGGAAGCAATGCGTGTGTTTCTCTCTGAAAGAACACTCAGCCACTAGGCTTTTGCTTGCTCCTTCAAAGTCTTTGTAGAAACATGTGTTTTCACTGCTGGAATACGTTTTGGGATGCATTGTTTCAATCTCTTGCAAGCCTCATGTTGTTTCTAACACAATGTGGAAAAATAAGGAGTATGTTTCCCAAATCACTTGAAATCCAGGAAAACGCACACTGCATCACTCTTGCACAAACACGCTCTTTCTCCTAATGTGTTGAGAACATTCAAGATACCAGAAAAGAAGGGCATTTTGTAGTGAAATTCAGACGGGTTTGTAGGAAAGTACATTTCTATTGGCTGCAGAGTGCAAAACCATGATTGACTTCATGGTCTAGGTGAAAACCTTACATTTCCAAGTTACCTGAAGTAGGACGTTCACAAAAAGATGTGTTTGCGTGTCTGTGGTGAAAGGAGCTCTAAGTTGTGTATTCAGTGCTGGAGAGTGAGACACTCTACATAGGTTACACAGCGTTTTGCGAGAACCAACATGCTAAAAACTGAAACTGCTACAAGGTGTGTGTAGCGTGCAGAAAGAAGGCTTGTCATTTCAAAGAAAGAAGAGGAAACCAAAATCCAGGTAGTGAAACGAAAACACCAGTATGGGAGATGTGCATGTGGACAGTTTCAAGCAGAGGCTCTTTGTGGACACTTGGGAACAGCGCTGTGAAAAAATTTCGTACGAAGCGGGATTTGGCCAAAGTTGAAAGACCTTCCAAAACCAACCCTAATGAACTTAACCAAACAATGAATGTTGCAATGAACTCCTGCAGGAAAGGTGTCTCTATGACACAACTCCCGAGCAGGTAGCTACATTCTGCACAGTACAAAATGCATATGAATTCCAAGCTGAAAACTCACTCCAGAAGGAAGCAGTGCGTGTGTTTCTCTCTGAAAGAACACTCAGCCACTAGGCTTTTGCTTGCTCCTTCAAAGTCTTTGTAGAAACATGTGTTTTCACTGCTGGAATACGTTTTGGGATGCATTGTTTCAATGTCTTGCAAGCCTCATGTTGTTTCTTACACAATGTGGAAAAATAAGGAGTATGTTTCCCAAATCACTTGAAATCCAGGAAAACGCACACTGCATCACTCTTGCACAAACACGCTCTTTCTCCTAATGTGTTGAGAACATTCAAGATACCAGAAAAGAAGGGCATTTTGTAGAGAAATTCAGACGGGTTTGTAGAAAAGTACATTTCAATTGGCTGCAGAGTGCAAAACCCTGATTGACTTCATGTTCTCGATGAAAACCTTACATTTCCAAGTGACCTGAAGGAGGACGTTCACAAAAAGATGTGTTTGCGTGTCTGTGGTGAAAGGAGCTCTAAGTTGTGTATTCAGTGCTGGAGAGTGACACACTCTACATAGGTTACACAGCGTTTTGCGAGCACCAACATGCTAAAAACTGAAACTGCTACAAGGTGTGTGTAGCGTGCAGAAAGAAGGCTTGTCATTTCAAAGAAAGAAGAGGAAACCAAAATCCAGGTAGTGAAACGAACACAACAGTATGGGAGATGTGCATGTGGACAGTTTCAAGCAGAGGCTCTTTGTGGACACTTGGGAACAGCGCTGTGAAAAAATTTCGTACGAAGCGGAATTTGGCCAAAGTTGAAAGACCTTCCAAAACCAACCCTAAAGAAATTAGCCAAACAATGAATGTTGCAATAAACTCCTGCAGGAAAGGTGTATCTATGACACAACTCCCTGGCAGGTAGCTACATTCTGCACAGTACAAAATGCATCTGAATTCAAAGCTGAAAACTCACTCCAGAAGGAAGCAATGCGTGTGTTTCTCTCTGAAAGAACACTCAGCCACTAGGCTTTTGCTTGCTCCTTCAAAGTCTTTGTAGAAACATGTGTTTTCACTGCTGGAATACGTTTTGGGATGCATTGTTTCAATCTCTTGCAAGCCTCATGTTGTTTCTAACACAATGTGGAAAAATAAGGAGTATGTTTCCCAAATCACTTGAAATCCAGGAAAACGCACACTGCATCACTCTTGCACAAACACGCTCTTTCTCCTAATGTGTTGAGAACATTCAAGATACCAGAAAAGAAGGGCATTTTGTAGTGAAATTCAGACGGGTTTGTAGGAAAGTACATTTCTATTGGCTGCAGAGTGCAAAACCATGATTGACTTCATGGTCTAGGTGAAAACCTTACATTTCCAAGTTACCTGAAGTAGGACGTTCACAAAAAGATGTGTTTGCGTGTCTGTGGTGAAAGGAGCTCTAAGTTGTGTATTCAGTGCTGGAGAGTGAGACACTCTACATAGGTTACACAGCGTTTTGCGAGAACCAACATGCTAAAAACTGAAACTGCTACAAGGTGTGTGTAGCGTGCAGAAAGAAGGCTTGTCATTTCAAAGAAAGAAGAGGAAACCAAAATCCAGGTAGTGAAACGAAAACACCAGTATGGGAGATGTGCATGTGGACAGTTTCAAGCAGAGGCTCTTTGTGGACACTTGGGAACAGCGCTGTGAAAAAATTTCGTACGAAGCGGGATTTGGCCAAAGTTGAAAGACCTTCCAAAACCAACCCTAATGAACTTAACCAAACAATGAATGTTGCAATGAACTCCTGCAGGAAAGGTGTCTCTATGACACAACTCCCGAGCAGGTAGCTACATTCTGCACAGTACAAAATGCATATGAATTCCAAGCTGAAAACTCACTCCAGAAGGAAGCAGTGCGTGTGTTTCTCTCTGAAAGAACACTCAGCCACTAGGCTTTTGCTTGCTCCTTCAAAGTCTTTGTAGAAACATGTGTTTTCACTGCTGGAATACGTTTTGGGATGCATTGTTTCAATGTCTTGCAAGCCTCATGTTGTTTCTTACACAATGTGGAAAAATAAGGAGTATGTTTCCCAAATCACTTGAAATCCAGGAAAACGCACACTGCATCACTCTTGCACAAACACGCTCTTTCTCCTAATGTGTTGAGAACATTCAAGATACCAGAAAAGAAGGGCATTTTGTAGAGAAATTCAGACGGGTTTGTAGAAAAGTACATTTCAATTGGCTGCAGAGTGCAAAACCCTGATTGACTTCATGTTCTCGATGAAAACCTTACATTTCCAAGTGACCTGAAGGAGGACGTTCACAAAAAGATGTGTTTGCGTGTCTGTGGTGAAAGGAGCTCTAAGTTGTGTATTCAGTGCTGGAGAGTGACACACTCTACATAGGTTACACAGCGTTTTGCGAGCACCAACATGCTAAAAACTGAAACTGCTACAAGGTGTGTGTAGCGTGCAGAAAGAAGGCTTGTCATTTCAAAGAAAGAAGAGGAAACCAAAATCCAGGTAGTGAAACGAACACAACAGTATGGGAGATGTGCATGTGGACAGTTTCAAGCAGAGGCTCTTTGTGGACACTTGGGAACAGCGCTGTGAAAAAATTTCGTACGAAGCGGAATTTGGCCAAAGTTGAAAGACCTTCCAAAACCAACCCTAAAGAAATTAGCCAAACAATGAATGTTGCAATAAACTCCTGCAGGAAAGGTGTATCTATGACACAACTCCCTGGCAGGTAGCTACATTCTGCACAGTACAAAATGCATCTGAATTCAAAGCTGAAAACTCACTCCAGAAGGAAGCAATGCGTGTGTTTCTCTCTGAAAGAACACTCAGCCACTAGGCTTTTGCTTGCTCCTTCAAAGTCTTTGTAGAAACATGTGTTTTCACTGCTGGAATACGTTTTGGGATGCATTGTTTCAATCTCTTGCAAGCCTCATGTTGTTTCTAACACAATGTGGAAAAATAAGGAGTATGTTTCCCAAATCACTTGAAATCCAGGAAAACGCACACTGCATCACTCTTGCACAAACACGCTCTTTCTCCTAATGTGTTGAGAACATTCAAGATACCAGAAAAGAAGGGCATTTTGTAGTGAAATTCAGACGGGTTTGTAGGAAAGTACATTTCTATTGGCTGCAGAGTGCAAAACCATGATTGACTTCATGGTCTAGGTGAAAACCTTACATTTCCAAGTTACCTGAAGTAGGACGTTCACAAAAAGATGTGTTTGCGTGTCTGTGGTGAAAGGAGCTCTAAGTTGTGTATTCAGTGCTGGAGAGTGAGACACTCTACATAGGTTACACAGCGTTTTGCGAGAACCAACATGCTAAAAACTGAAACTGCTACAAGGTGTGTGTAGCGTGCAGAAAGAAGGCTTGTCATTTCAAAGAAAGAAGAGGAAACCAAAATCCAGGTAGTGAAACGAAAACACCAGTATGGGAGATGTGCATGTGGACAGTTTCAAGCAGAGGCTCTTTGTGGACACTTGGGAACAGCGCTGTGAAAAAATTTCGTACGAAGCGGGATTTGGCCAAAGTTGAAAGACCTTCCAAAACCAACCCTAATGAACTTAACCAAACAATGAATGTTGCAATGAACTCCTGCAGGAAAGGTGTCTCTATGACACAACTCCCGAGCAGGTAGCTACATTCTGCACAGTACAAAATGCATATGAATTCCAAGCTGAAAACTCACTCCAGAAGGAAGCAGTGCGTGTGTTTCTCTCTGAAAGAACACTCAGCCACTAGGCTTTTGCTTGCTCCTTCAAAGTCTTTGTAGAAACATGTGTTTTCACTGCTGGAATACGTTTTGGGATGCATTGTTTCAATGTCTTGCAAGCCTCATGTTGTTTCTTACACAATGTGGAAAAATAAGGAGTATGTTTCCCAAATCACTTGAAATCCAGGAAAACGCACACTGCATCACTCTTGCACAAACACGCTCTTTCTCCTAATGTGTTGAGAACATTCAAGATACCAGAAAAGAAGGGCATTTTGTAGAGAAATTCAGACGGGTTTGTAGAAAAGTACATTTCAATTGGCTGCAGAGTGCAAAACCCTGATTGACTTCATGTTCTCGATGAAAACCTTACATTTCCAAGTGACCTGAAGGAGGACGTTCACAAAAAGATGTGTTTGCGTGTCTGTGGTGAAAGGAGCTCTAAGTTGTGTATTCAGTGCTGGAGAGTGACACACTCTACATAGGTTACACAGCGTTTTGCGAGCACCAACATGCTAAAAACTGAAACTGCTACAAGGTGTGTGTAGCGTGCAGAAAGAAGGCTTGTCATTTCAAAGAAAGAAGAGGAAACCAAAATCCAGGTAGTGAAACGAACACAACAGTATGGGAGATGTGCATGTGGACAGTTTCAAGCAGAGGCTCTTTGTGGACACTTGGGAACAGCGCTGTGAAAAAATTTCGTACGAAGCGGAATTTGGCCAAAGTTGAAAGACCTTCCAAAACCAACCCTAAAGAAATTAGCCAAACAATGAATGTTGCAATAAACTCCTGCAGGAAAGGTGTATCTATGACACAACTCCCTGGCAGGTAGCTACATTCTGCACAGTACAAAATGCATCTGAATTCAAGGCTGAAAACTCACTCCAGAAGGAAGCAATGCGTGTGTTTCTCTCTGAAAGAACACTCAGCCACTAGGCTTTTGCTTGCTCCTTCAAAGTCTTTGTAGAAACATGTGTTTTCACTGATGGAATACGTTTTGGGATGCATTGTTTCAATCTCTTGCAAGCCTCATGTTGTTTCTAACACAATGTGGAAAAATAAGGAGTATGTTTCCCAAATCACTTGAAATCCAGGAAAACGCACACTGCATCACTCTTGCACAAACACGCTCTTTCTCCTAATGTGTTGAGAACATTCAAGATACCAGAAAAGAAGGGCATTTTGTAGTGAAATTCAGACGGGTTTGTAGAAAAGTACATTTCTATTGGCTGCAGAGTGCAAAACCATGATTGACTTCATGGTCTAGATGAAAACCTTACATTTCCAAGTGACCTGAAGTAGGACGTTCACAAAAAGATGTGTTTGCGTGTCTGTGGTGAAAGGAGCTCTAAGTTGTGTATTCAGTGCTGGAGAGTGACACACTCTACATAGGTTACACAGCGTTTTGCGAGAACCAACATGCTAAAAACTGAAACTGCTACAAGGTGTGTGTAGCGTGCAGAAAGAAGGCTTGTCATTTCAAAGAAAGAAGAGGAAACCAAAATCCAGGTAGTGAAACGAACACACCAGTATGGGAGATGTGCATGTGGACAGTTTCAAGCAGAGGCTCTTTGTGGACACTTGGGAACAGCGCTGTGCAAAAATTTCGTACGAAGCGGGATTTGGCCAAAGTTGAAAGACCTTCCAAAACCAACCCTAAAGAACTTAGCCAAACAATGAATGTTGCAATGAACTCCTGCAGGAAAGGTGTCTCTATGACACAACTCCCGAGCAGGTAGCTACATTCTGCACAGTACAAAATGCATATGAATTCCAAGCTGAAAACTCACTCCAGAAGGAAGAAATGCGTGTGTTTCTCTCTGAAAGAACACTCAGCCACTAGGCTTTTGCTTGCTCCTTCAAAGTCTTTGTAGAAACATGTGTTTTCACTGCTGGAATACGTTTTGGGATGCATTGTTTCAATCTCTTGCAAGCCTCATGTTGTTTCTAACACAATGTGGAAAAATAAGGAGTATGTTTCCCAAATCACTTGAAATCCAGGAAAACGCACACTGCATCACTCTTGCACAAACACGCTCTTTCTCCTAATGTGTTGAGAACATTCAAGATACCAGAAAAGAAGGGCATTTTGTAGTGAAATTCAGACGGGTTTGTAGAAAAGTACATTTCTATTGGCTGCAGAGTGCAAAACCCTGATTGACTTCATGTTCTCGATGAAAACCTTACATTTCCAAGTGACCTGAAGTAGGACGTTCACAAAAAGTTGTGTTTGCGTGTCTGTGGTGAAAGGAGCTCTAAGTTGTGTATTCAGTGCTGGAGAGTGACACACTCTACATAGGTTACACAGCGTTTTGCGAGCACCAACATGCTAAAAACTGAAACTGCTACAAGGTGTGTGTAGCGTGCAGAAAGAAGGCTTGTCATTTCAAAGAAAGAAGAGGAAACCAAAATCCAGGTAGTGAAACGAACACAACAGTATGGGAGATGTGCATGTGGACAGTTTCAAGCAGAGGCTCTTTGTGGACACTTGGGAACAGCGCTGTGAAAAAATTTCGTACGAAGCGGAATTTGGCCAAAGTTGAAAGACCTTCCAAAACCAACCCTAAAGAAATTAGCCAAACAATGAATGTTGCAATAAACTCCTGCAGGAAAGGTGTATCTATGACACAACTCCCTGGCAGGTAGCTACATTCTGCACAGTACAAAATGCATCTGAATTCAAGGCTGAAAACTCACTCCAGAGGGAAGCAATGCGTGTGTTTCTCTCTGAAAGAACACTCAGCCACTAGGCTTTTGCTTGCTCCTTCAAAGTCTTTGTAGAAACATGTGTTTTCACTGATGGAATACGTTTTGGGATGCATTGTTTCAATCTCTTGCAAGCCTCATGTTGTTTCTAACACAATGTGGAAAAATAAGGAGTATGTTTCCCAAATCACTTGAAATCCAGGAAAACGCACACTGCATCACTCTTGCACAAACACGCTCTTTCTCCTAATGTGTTGAGAACATTCAAGATACCAGAAAAGAAGGGCATTTTGTAGTGAAATTCAGACGGGTTTGTAGAAAAGTACATTTCTATTGGCTGCAGAGTGCAAAACCATGATTGACTTCATGGTCTAGATGAAAACCTTACATTTCCAAGTGACCTGAAGTAGGACGTTCACAAAAAGATGTGTTTGCGTGTCTGTGGTGAAAGGAGCTCTAAGTTGTGTATTCAGTGCTGGAGAGTGACACACTCTACATAGGTTACACAGCGTTTTGCGAGAACCAACATGCTAAAAACTGAAACTGCTACAAGGTGTGTGTAGCGTGCAGAAAGAAGGCTTGTCATTTCAAAGAAAGAAGAGGAAACCAAAATCCAGGTAGTGAAACGAACACACCAGTATGGGAGATGTGCATGTGGACAGTTTCAAGCAGAGGCTCTTTGTGGACACTTGGAAACAGCGCTGTGCAAAAATTTCGTACGAAGCGGGATTTGGCCAAAGTTGAAAGACCTTCCAAAACCAACCCTAAAGAACTTAGCCAAACAATGAATGTTGCAATGAACTCCTGCAGGAAAGGTGTCTCTATGACACAACTCCCGAGCAGGTAGCTACATTCTGCACAGTACAAAATGCATATGAATTCCAAGCTGAAAACTCACTCCAGAAGGAAGAAATGCGTGTGTTTCTCTCTGAAAGAACACTCAGCCACTAGGCTTTTGCTTGCTCCTTCAAAGTCTTTGTAGAAACATGTGTTTTCACTGCTGGAATACGTTTTGGAATGCATTGTTTCAATCTCTTGCAAGCCTCATGTTGTTTCTAACACAATGTGGAAAAATAAGGAGTATGTTTCCCAAATCACTTGAAATCCAGGAAAACGCACACTGCATCACTCTTGCACAAACACGCTCTTTCTCCTAATGTGTTGAGAACATTCAAGATACCAGAAAAGAAGGGCATTTTGTAGTGAAATTCAGACGGGTTGGTAGAAAAGTACATTTCTATTGGCTGCAGAGTGCAAAACCATGATTGACTTCATGGTCTAGATGAAAACCTTACATTTCCAAGTGACCTGAAGGAGGACGTTCACAAAAAGATGTGTTTGCGTGTCTGTGGTGAAAGGAGCTCTAAGTTGTGTATTCAGTGCTGGAGAGTGACACACTCTACATAGGTTACACAGCGTTTTGCGAGCACCAACATGCTAAAAACTGAAACTGCTACAAGGTGTGTGTAGCGAGCAGAAAGAAGGCTTGTCATTTCAAAGAAAGAAGAGGAAACCAAAATCCAGGTAGTGAAACGAACACACCAGTATGGGAGATGTGCATGTGGACAGTTTCAAGCAGAGGCTCTTTGTGGACACTTGGAAACAGAGCTGTGAAAAAATTTCGTACGAAGCGGGATTTGGCCAAAGTTGAAAGACCTTCCAAAACCAACCCTAAAGAACTTAGCCAAACAATGAATGTTGCAATGAACTCCTGCAGGAAAGGTGTCTCTATGACACAACTCCCGAGCAGGTAGCTACATTCTGCACAGTACAAAATGCATATGAATTCCAAGCTGAAAACTCACTCCAGAAGGAAGCAATGCGTGTGTTTCTCTCTGAAAGAACACTCAGCCACTAAGCTTTTGCTTGCTCCTTCAAAGTCTTTATAGAAACGTGTGTTTTCACTGCTGGAATACGTTTTGGGATGCATTGTTTCAATCTCTTGCAAGCCTCATGTTGTTTCTTACACAATGTGGAAAAATAAGGAGTATGTTTCCCAAATCACTTGAAATCCAGGAAAACGCACACTGCATCACTCTTGCACAAACACGCTCTTTCTCCTAATGTGTTGAGAACATTCAAGATACCAGAAAAGGCGGGCATTTTGTAGAGAAATTCAGACGGGTTTGTAGAAAAGTACATTTCTATTGGCTGCAGAGTGCAAAACCATGATTGACTTCATGTTCTCGATGAAAACCTTACATTTCCAAGTTACCTGAAGTAGGACGTTCAAAAAAAGATGTGTTTGCGTGTCTGTGGTGAAAGGAGCTCTAAGTTGGGTATTCAGTGCTGGAGAGTGACACACTCTACATAGGTTACACAGCGTTTTGCGAGCACCAACATGCTAAAAACTGAAACTGCTACAAGGTGTGTGTAGCGTGCAGAAAGAAGGCTTGTCATTTCAAAGAAAGAAGAGGAAACCAAAATCCAGGTAGTGAAACGAACACACCAGTATGGGAGATGTGCATGTGGACAGTTTCAAGCAGAGGCTCTTTGTGGACACTTGGAAACAGAGCTGTGAAAAAATTTCGTACGAAGCGGGATTTGGCCAAAGTTGAAAGACCTTCCAAAACCAACCCTAAAGAACTTAGCCAAACAATGAATGTTGCAATGAACTCCTGCAGGAAAGGTGTCTCTATGACACAACTCCCGAGCAGGTAGCTACATTCTGCACAGTACAAAATGCATATGAATTCCAAGCTGAAAACTCACTCCAGAAGGAAGAAATGCGTGTGTTTCTCTCTGAAAGAACACTCAGCCACTAGGCTTTTGCTTGCTCCTTCAAAGTCTTTGTAGAAACATGTGTTTTCACTGCTGGAATACGTTTTGGGATGCATTGTTTCAATCTCTTGCAAGCCTCATGTTGTTTCTAACACAATGTGGAAAAATAAGGAGTATGTTTCCCAAATCACTTGAAATCCAGGAAAACGCACACTGCATCACTCTTGCACAAACACGCTCTTTCTCCTAATGTGTTGAGAACATTCAAGATACCAGAAAAGAAGGGCATTTTGTAGTGAAATTCAGACGGGTTTGTAGAAAAGTACATTTCTATTGGCTGCAGAGTGCAAAACCATGATTGACTTCATGGTCTAGATGAAAACCTTACATTTCCAAGTGACCTGAAGTAGGACGTTCACAAAAAGATGTGTTTGCGTGTCTGTGGTGAAAGGAGCTCTAAGTTGTGTATTCAGTGCTGGAGAGTGACACACTCTACATAGGTTACACAGCGTTTTGCGAGCACCAACATGCTAAAAACTGAAACTGCTACAAGGTGTGTGTAGCGTGCAGAAAGAAGGCTTGTCATTTCAAAGAAAGAAGAGGAAACCAAAATCCAGGTAGTGAAACGAACACACCAATATGGGAGATGTGCATGTGGACAGTTTCAAGCAGAGGCTCTTTGTGGACACTTGGAAACAGAGCTGTGAAAAAATTTCGTACGAAGCGAGATTTGGCCAAAGTTGAAAGACCTTCCAAAACCAACCCTAAAGAACGTAGCCAAACAATGAATGTTGCAATGAACTCCTGCAGGAAAGGTGTCTCTATGACACAACTCCCGAGCAGGTAGCTACATTCTGCACAGTACAAAATGCATATGAATTCCAAGCTGAAAACTCACTCCAGAAGTAAGCAGTGCGTGTGTTTCTCTCTGAAAGAACACTCAGCCACTAGGCTTTTGCTTGCTCCTTCAAAGTCTTTGTAGAAACGTGTGTTTTCACTGCTGGAATACGTTTTGGGATGCATTGTTTCAATCTCTTGCAAGCCTCATGTTGTTTCTTACACAATGTGGAAAAATAAGGAGTATGTTTCCCAAATCACTTGAAATCCAGGAAAACGCACACTGCATCACCCTTGCACAAACACGCTCTTTCTCCTAATGTGTTGAGAACATTCAAGATACCAGAAAAGAAGGGCATTTTGTAGTGAAATTCAGACGGGTTTGTAGAAAAGTACATTTCTATTGGCTGCAGAGTGCAAAACCATGATTGACTTCATGGTCTAGATGAAAACCTTACATTTCCAAGTGACCTGAAGTAGGACGTTCACAAAAAGATGTGTTTGCGTGTCTGTGGTGAAAGGAGCTCTAAGTTCTGTATTCAGTGCTGGTAGTGACACACTCTACATAGGTTACACAGCGTTTTGCGAGCACCAACATGCTAAAAACTGAAACTGCTACAAGGTGTGTGTAGCGTGCAGAAGGAAGGCTTGTCATTTCAAAGAAAGAAGAGGAAACCAAAATCCAGGTAGTGAAACGAACACACCAGTATGGGAGATGTGCATGTGGACAGTTTCAAGCAGAGGCTCTTTGTGGACACTTGGAAACAGAGCTGTGAAAAAATTTCGTACGAAGCGGGATTTGGCCAAAGATGAAAGACCTTCCAAAACCAACCCTAAAGAACTTAGCCAAACAATGAATGTTGCAATGAACTCCTGCAGGAAAGGTGTCTCTATGACACAACTCCCGAGCAGGTAGCTACATTCTGCACAGTACAAAATGCATATGAATTCCAAGCTGAAAACTCACTCCAGAAGGAAGCAATGCGTGTGTTTCTCTCTGAAAGAACACTCAGCCACTAGGCTTTTGCTTGCTCCTTCAAAGTCTTTGTAGAAACGTGTGTTTTCAGTGCTGGAATACGTTTTGGGATGCATTGTTTCAATCTCTTGCAAGCCTCATGTTGTTTCTTACACAATATGGAAAAATAAGGAGTATGTTTCCCAAATCACTTGAAATCAAGGAAAACGCACACTGCATCACTCTTGCACAAACACGCTCTTTCTCCTAATGTGTTGAGAACATTCAAGATACCAGAAAAGAAGGGCATTTTGTAGTGAAATTCAGACGGGTTTGTAGAAAAGTACATTTCTATTGGCTGCAGAGTGCAAAACCATGATTGACTTCATGGTCTAGCTGAAAACCTTATATTTCCAAGTGACATGAAGTAGGACGTTTACAAAAGGATGTGTTTGAGTGTCTGTGGTGAAAGGAGCTCTAAGTTGTGTATTCAGTGCTGGTAGTGACACACTCTACATAGGTTACACAGCGTTTTGCGAGCACCAACATGCTAAAAACTGAAACTGCTACAAGGTGTGTGTAGCGTGCAGAAAGAAGGCTTGTCATTTCAAAGAAAGAAGAGGAAACCAAAATCCAGGTAGTGAAACGAACACACCAGTATGGGAGATGTGCATGTGGACAGTTTCAAGCAGAGGCTCTTTGTGGACACTTGGGAACAGCGCTGTGAAAAAATTTCGTACGAAGCGGGATTTGGCCAAGGTTGAAAGACCTTCCAAAACCAACCCTAAAGAACTTAGCCAAACAATGAATGTTGCAATAAACTCCTGCAGGAAAGGTGCATCTATGACACAACTCCCGAGCAGGTAGCTACATTCTGCACAGTACAAAATGCATATGAATTCAAGGCTGAAAACTCACTCCAGAAGGAAGCAATGCGTGTGTTTCTCTCTGAAAGAACACTCAGCCACTAGGCTTTTGCTTGCTCCTTCAAAGTCTTTGTAGAAACATGTGTTTTCACTGATGGAATACGTTTTGGGATGCATTGTTTCAATCTCTTGCAAGCCTCATGTTGTTTCTAACACATTGTGCAAAAATAAGGAGTATGTTTCCCAATCACTTGAAATCCAGGAAAACGCACACTGCATCACTCTTGCACAAACACGCTCTTTCTCCTAATGTGTTGAGAACATTCAAGATACCAGAAAAGACGGGCATTTTGTAGAGAAATTCAGACGGGTTTGTAGAAAAGTACATTTCTATTGGCTGCAGAGTGCAAAACCATGATTGACTTCATGTTCTCGATGAAAACCTTACATTTCCAAGTTACCTGAAGTAGGACGTTCACAAAAAGATGTGTTTGCGTGTCTGTGGTGAAAGGAGCTCTAAGTTGGGTATTCAGTGCTGGAGAGTGACACACTCTACATAGGTTACACAGCGTTTTGCGAGCACCAACATGCTAAAAACTGAAACTGCTACAAGGTGTGTGTAGCGTGCAGAAAGAAGGCTTGTCATTTCAAAGAAAGAAGAGGAAACCAAAATCCAGGTAGTGAAACGAACACACCAGTATGGGAGATGTGCATGTGGACAGTTTCAAGCAGAGGCTCTTTGTGGACACTTGGGAACAGCGCTGTGAAAAAATTTCGTACGAAGCGGGATTTGGCCAAAGTTGAAAGACCTTCCAAAACCAACCCTAATGAACTTAACCAAACAGTGAATGTTGCAATGAACTCCTGCAGGAAAGGTGTCTCTATGACACAACTCCCGAGCAGGTAGCTACATTCTGCACAGTACAAAATGCATATGAATTCCAAGCTGAAAACTCACTCCAGAAGGAAGCAGTGCGTGTGTTTCTCTCTGAAAGAACACTCAGCCACTAGGCTTTTGCTTGCTCCTTCAAAGTCTTTGTAGAAACATGTGTTTTCACTGCTGGAATACGTTTTGGGATGCATTGTTTCAATGTCTTGCAAGCCTCATGTTGTTTCTTACACAATGTGGAAAAATAAGGAGTATGTTTCCCAAATCACTTGAAATCAAGGAAAACGCACACTGCATCACTCTTGCACAAACACGCTCTTTCTCCTAATGTGTTGAGAACATTCAAGATACCAGAAAAGAAGGGCATTTTGTAGAGAAATTCAGACGGGTTTGTAGAAAAGTACATTTCAATTGGCTGCAGAGTGCAAAACCCTGATTGACTTCATGTTCTCGATGAAAACCTTACATTTCCAAGTGACCTGAAGTAGGACGTTCACAAAAAGATGTGTTTGCGTGTCTGTGGTGAAAGGAGCTCTAAGTTGTGTATTCAGTGCTGGAGAGTGACACACTCTACATAGGTTACACAGCGTTTTGCGAGCACCAACATGCTAAAAACTGAAACTGCTACAAGGTGTGTGTAGCGTGCAGAAAGAAGGCTTGTCATTTCAAAGAAAGAAGAGGAAACCAAAATCCAGGTAGTGAAACGAACACAACAGTATGGGAGATGTGCATGTGGACAGTTTCAAGCAGAGGCTCTTTGTGGACACTTGGGAACAGCGCTGTGAACAAATTTCGTACGAAGCGGAATTTGGCCAAAGTTGAAAGACCTTCCAAAACCAACCCTAAAGAAATTAGCCAAACAATGAATGTTGCAATAAACTCCTGCAGGAAAGGTGTATCTATGACACAACTCCCTGGCAGGTAGCTACATTCTGCACAGTACAAAATGCATCTGAATTCAAGGCTGAAAACTCACTCCAGAAGGAAGCAATGCGTGTGTTTCTCTCTGAAAGAACACTCAGCCACTAGGCTTTTGCTTGCTCCTTCAAAGTCTTTGTAGAAACATGTGTTTTCACTGATGGAATACGTTTTGGGATGCATTGTTTCAATCTCTTGCAAGCCTCATGTTGTTTCTAACACAATGTGGAAAAATAAGGAGTATGTTTCCCAAATCACTTGAAATCCAGGAAAACGCACACTGCATCACTCTTGCACAAACACGCTCTTTCTCCTAATGTGTTGAGAACATTCAAGATACCAGAAAAGAAGGGCATTTTGTAGTGAAATTCAGACGGGTTTGTAGAAAAGTACATTTCTATTGGCTGCAGAGTGCAAAACCATGATTGACTTCATGGTCTCGATGAAAACCTTATATTTCCAAGTGACATGAAGTAGGACGTTTACAAAAGGATGTGTTTGAGTGTCTGTGGTGAAAGGAGCTCTAAGTTGTGTATTCAGTGCTGGTAGTGACACACTCTACATAGGTTACACAGCGTTTTGCGAGCACCAACATGCTAAAAACTGAAACTGCTACAAGGTGTGTGTAGCGTGCAGAAAGAAGGCTTGTCATTTCAAAGAAAGAAGAGGAAACCAAAATCCAGGTAGTGAAACGAACACACCAGTATGGGAGATGTGCATGTGGACAGTTTCAAGCAGAGGCTCTTTGTGGACACTTGGGAACAGCGCTGTGAAAAAATTTCGTACGAAGCGGGATTTGGCCAAGGTTGAAAGACCTTCCAAAACCAACCCTAAAGAACTTAGCCAAACAATGAATGTTGCAATAAACTCCTGCAGGAAAGGTGCATCTATGACACAACTCCCGAGCAGGTAGCTACATTCTGCACAGTACAAAATGCATATGAATTCAAGGCTGAAAACTCACTCCAGAAGGAAGCAATGCGTGTGTTTCTCTCTGAAAGAACACTCAGCCACTAGGCTTTTGCTTGCTCCTTCAAAGTCTTTGTAGGAACATGTGTTTTCACTGATGGAATACGTTTTGGGATGCATTGTTTCAATCTCTTGCAAGCCTCATGTTGTTTCTAACACATTGTGCAAAAATAAGGAGTATGTTTCCCAATCACTTGAAATCCAGGAAAACGCACACTGCATCACTCTTGCACAAACACGCTCTTTCTCCTAATGTGTTGAGAACATTCAAGATACCAGAAAAGACGGGCATTTTGTAGAGAAATTCAGACGGGTTTGTAGAAAAGTACATTTCTATTGGCTGCAGAGTGCAAAACCATGATTGACTTCATGTTCTCGATGAAAACCTTACATTTCCAAGTTACCTGAAGTAGGACGTTCACAAAAAGATGTGTTTGCGTGTCTGTGGTGAAAGGAGCTCTAAGTTGGGTATTCAGTGCTGGAGAGTGACACACTCTACATAGGTTACACAGCGTTTTGCGAGCACCAACATGCTAAAAACTGAAACTGCTACAAGGTGTGTGTAGCGTGCAGAAAGAAGGCTTGTCATTTCAAAGAAAGAAGAGGAAACCAAAATCCAGGTAGTGAAACGAACACACCAGTATGGGAGATGTGCATGTGGACAGTTTCAAGCAGAGGCTCTTTGTGGACACTTGGGAACAGCGCTGTGAAAAAATTTCGTACGAAGCGGGATTTGGCCAAGGTTGAAAGACCTTCCAAAACCAACCCTAAAGAACTTAGCCAAACAATGAATGTTGCAATAAACTCCTGCAGGAAAGGTGCATCTATGACACAACTCCCGAGCAGGTAGCTACATTCTGCACAGTACAAAATGCATATGAATTCAAGGCTGAAAACTTACTCCAGAAGGAAGCAATGCGTGTGTTTTTCTCTGAAAGAACACTCAGCCACTAGGCTTTTGCTTGCTCCTTCAAAGTCTTTGTAGAAACATGTGTTTTCACTGCTGGAATACGTTTTGGGATGCATTGTTTCAATCTCTTGCAAGCCTCATGTTGTTTCTAACACAATGTGGAAAAATAAGGAGTATGTTTCCCAAATCACTTGAAATCCAGGAAAACGCACACTGCATCACTCTTGCACAAACACGCTCTTTCTCCTAATGTGTTGAGAACATTCAAGATACCAGAAAAGAAGGGCATTTTGTAGTGAAATTCAGACGGGTTTGTAGAAAAGTACATTTCTATTGGCTGCAGAGTGCAAAACCATGATTGACTTCATGGTCTAGGTGAAAACCTTACATTTCCAAGTTACCTGAAGTAGGACGTTCACAAAAAGATGTGTTTGCGTGTCTGTGGTGAAAGGAGCTCTAAGTTGTGTATTCAGTGCTGGAGAGTGAGACACTCTACATAGGTTACACAGCGTTTTGCGAGAACCAACATGCTAAAAACTGAAACTGCTACAAGGTGTGTGTAGCGTGCAGAAAGAAGGCTTGTCATTTCAAAGAAAGAAGAGGAAACCAAAATCCAGGTAGTGAAACGAAAACACCAGTATGGGAGATGTGCATGTGGACAGTTTCAAGCAGAGGCTCTTTGTGGACACTTGGGAACAGCGCTGTGAAAAAATTTCGTACGAAGCGGGATTTGGCCAAAGTTGAAAGACCTTCCAAAACCAACCCTAATGAACTTAACCAAACAGTGAATGTTGCAATGAACTCCTGCAGGAAAGGTGTCTCTATGACACAACTCCCGAGCAGGTAGCTACATTCTGCACAGTACAAAATGCATATGAATTCCAAGCTGAAAACTCACTCCAGAAGGAAGCAGTGCGTGTGTTTCTCTCTGAAAGAACACTCAGCCACTAGGCTTTTGCTTGCTCCTTCAAAGTCTTTGTAGAAACATGTGTTTTCACTGCTGGAATACGTTTTGGGATGCATTGTTTCAATGTCTTGCAAGCCTCATGTTGTTTCTTACACAATGTGGAAAAATAAGGAGTATGTTTCCCAAATCACTTGAAATCAAGGAAAACGCACACTGCATCACTCTTGCACAAACACGCTCTTTCTCCTAATGTGTTGAGAACATTCAAGATACCAGAAAAGAAGGGCATTTTGTAGAGAAATTCAGACGGGTTTGTAGAAAAGTACATTTCAATTGGCTGCAGAGTGCAAAACCCTGATTGACTTCATGTTCTCGATGAAAACCTTACATTTCCAAGTGACCTGAAGTAGGACGTTCACAAAAAGATGTGTTTGCGTGTCTGTGGTGAAAGGAGCTCTAAGTTGTGTATTCAGTGCTGGAGAGTGACACACTCTACATAGGTTACACAGCGTTTTGCGAGCACCAACATGCTAAAAACTGAAACTGCTACAAGGTGTGTGTAGCGTGCAGAAAGAAGGCTTGTCATTTCAAAGAAAGAAGAGGAAACCAAAATCCAGGTAGTGAAACGAACACACCAGTATGGGAGATGTGCATGTGGACAGTTTCAAGCAGAGGCTCTTTGTGGACACTTGGGAACAGCGCTGTGAACAAATTTCGTACGAAGCGGAATTTGGCCAAAGTTGAAAGACCTTCCAAAACCAACCCTAAAGAAATTAGCCAAACAATGAATGTTGCAATAAACTCCTGCAGGAAAGGTGTATCTATGACACAACTCCCTGGCAGGTAGCTACATTCTGCACAGTACAAAATGCATCTGAATTCAAGGCTGAAAACTCACTCCAGAAGGAAGCAATGCGTGTGTTTCTCTCTGAAAGAACACTCAGCCACTAGCCTTTTGCTTGCTCCTTCAAAGTCTTTGTAGAAACATGTGTTTTCACTGCTGGAATACGTTTTGGGATGCATTGTTTCAATCTCTTGCAAGCCTCATGTTGTTTCTAACACATTGTGGAAAAATAAGGAGTATGTTTCCCAAATCACTTGAAATCCAGGAAAACGCACACTGCATCACTCTTGCACAAACACGCTCTTTCTCCTAATGTGTTGAGAACATTCAAGATACCAGAAAAGAAGGGCATTTTGTAGTGAAATTCAGACGGGTTTGTAGAAAAGTACATTTCTATTGGCTGCAGAGTGCAAAACCATGATTGACTTTATGGTCTAGCTGAAAACCTTACATTTCCAAGTGACCTGAAGTAGGACGTTCACAAAAAGATGTGTTTGCGTGTCTGTGGTGAAAGGAGCTCTAAGTTGTGTATTCAGTGCTGGAGAGTGACATACTCTACATAGGTTACACAGCGTTTTGCGAGCACCAACATGCTAAAAACTGAAACTGCTACAAGGTGTGTGTAGCGTGCAGAAGGAAGGCTTGTCATTTCAAAGAAAGAAGAGGAAACCAAAATCCAGGTAGTGAAACGAACACACCAGTATGGGAGATGTGCATGTGGACAGTTTCAAGCAGAGGCTCTTTGTGGACACTTGGAAACAGAGCTGTGAAAAAATTTCGTACGAAGCGGGATTTGGCCAAAGATGAAAGACCTTCCAAAACCAACCCTAAAGAACTTAGCCAAACAATGAATGTTGCAATGAACTCCTGCAGGAAAGGTGTCTCTATGACACAACTCCCGAGCAGGTAGCTACATTCTGCACAGTACAAAATGCATATGAATTCCAAGCTGAAAACTCACTCCAGAAGGAAGCAATGCGTGTGTTTCTCTCTGAAAGAACAATCAGCCACTAGGCTTTTGCTTGCTCCTTCAAAGTCTTTGTAGAAACGTGTGTTTTCACTGCTGGAATACGTTTTGGGATGCATTGTTTCAATCTCTTGCAAGCCTCATGTTGTTTCTTACACAATATGGAAAAATAAGGAGTATGTTTCCCAAATCACTTGAAATCAAGGAAAACGCACACTGCATCACTCTTGCACAAACACGCTCTTTCTCCTAATGTGTTGAGAACATTCAAGATACCAGAAAAGAAGGGCATTTTGTAGTGAAATTCAGACGGGTTTGTAGGAAAGTACATTTCTATTGGCTGCAGAGTGCAAAACCATGATTGACTTCATGGTCTCGATGAAAACCTTATATTTCCAAGTGACATGAAGTAGGACGTTTACAAAAGGATGTGTTTGAGTGTCTGTGGTGAAAGGAGCTCTAAGTTGTGTATTCAGTGCTGGTAGTGACACACTCTACATAGGTTACACAGCGTTTTGCGAGCACCAACATGCTAAAAACTGAAACTGCTACAAGGTGTGTGTAGCGTGCAGAAAGAAGGCTTGTCATTTCAAAGAAAGAAGAGGAAACCAAAATCCAGGTAGTGAAACGAACACACCAGTATGGGAGATGTGCATGTGGACAGTTTCAAGCAGAGGCTCTTTGTGGACACTTGGGAACAGCGCTGTGAAAAAATTTCGTACGAAGCGGGATTTGGCCAAGGTTGAAAGACCTTCCAAAACCAACCCTAAAGAACTTAGCCAAACAATGAATGTTGCAATAAACTCCTGCAGGAAAGGTGTATCTATGACACAACTCCCTGGCAGGTAGCTACATTCTGCACAGTACAAAATGCATCTGAATTCAAGGCTGAAAACTCACTCCAGAAGGAAGCAATGCGTGTGTTTCTCTCTGAAAGAACACTCAGCCACTAGGCTTTTGCTTGCTCCTTCAAAGTCTTTGTAGAAACATGTGTTTTCACTGCTGGAATACGTTTTGGGATGCATTGTTTCAATCTCTTGCAAGCCTCATGTTGTTTCTAACACATTGTGGAAAAATAAGGAGTATGTTTCCCAAATCACTTGAAATCCAGGAAAACGCACACTGCATCACTCTTGCACAAACACGCTCTTTCTCCTAATGTGTTGAGAACATTCAAGATACCAGAAAAGAAGGGCATTTTGTAGTGAAATTCAGACGGGTTTGTAGAAAAGTACATTTCTATTGGCTGCAGAGTGCAAAACCATGATTGACTTCATGGTCTAGCTGAAAACCTTACATTTCCAAGTGACCTGAAGTAGGACGTTCACAAAAAGATGTGTTTGCGTGTCTGTGGTGAAAGGAGCTCTAAGTTGTGTATTCAGTGCTGGAGAGTGACATACTCTACATAGGTTACACAGCGTTTTGCGAGCACCAACATGCTAAAAACTGAAACTGCTACAAGGTGTGTGTAGCGTGCAGAAGGAAGGCTTGTCATTTCAAAGAAAGAAGAGGAAACCAAAATCCAGGTAGTGAAACGAACACACCAGTATCGGAGATGTGCATGTGGACAGTTTCAAGCAGAGGCTCTTTGTGGACACTTGGGAACAGCGCTGTGAAAAAATTTCGTACGAAGCGGGATTTGGCCAAGGTTGAAAGACCTTCCAAAACCAACCCTAAAGAACTTAGCCAAAAAATGAATGTTGCAATAAACTCCTGCAGGAAAGGTGCATCTATGACACAACTCCCGAGCAGGTAGCTACATTCTGCACAGTACAAAATGCATATGAATTCAAGGCTGAAAACTCACTCCAGAAGGAAGGAATGCGTGTGTTTTTCTCTGAAAGAACACTCAGCCACTAGGCTTTTGCTTGCTCCTTCAAAGTCTTTGTAGAAACATGTGTTTTCACTGCTGGAATACGTTTTGGGATGCATTGTTTCAATCTCTTGCAAGCCTCATGTTGTTTCTAACACAATGTGGAAAAATAAGGAGTATGTTTCCCAAATCACTTGAAATCCAGGAAAACGCACACTGCATCACTCTTGCACAAACACGCTCTTTCTCCTAATGTGTTGACAACATTCAAGATACCAGAAAAGAAGGGCATTTTGTAGTGAAATTCAGACGGGTTTGTAGAAAAGTACATTTCTATTGGCTGCAGAGTGCAAAAGCATGATTGACTTCATGGTCTAGGTGAAAACCTTACATTTCCAAGTGACCTGAAGTAGGACGTTCACAAAAAGATGTGTTTGCGTGTCTGTGGTGAAAGGAGCTCTAAGTTGTGTATTCAGTGCTGGAGAGTGACACACTCTACATAGGTTACACAGCGTTTTGCGAGAACCAACATGCTAAAAACTGAAACTGCTACAAGGTGTGTGTAGCGTGCAGAAGGAAGGCTTGTCATTTCAAAGAAAGAAGAGGAAACCAAAATCCAGGTAGTGAAACGAACACACCAGTATGGGAGATGTGCATGTGGACAGTTTCAAGCAGAGGCTCTTTGTGGACACTTGGAAACAGAGCTGTGAAAAAATTTCGTACGAAGCGGGATTTGGCCAAAGATGAAAGACCTTCCAAAACCAACCCTAAAGAACTTAGCCAAACAATGAATGTTGCAATGAACTCCTGCAGGAAAGGTGTCTCTATGACACAACTCCCGAGCAGGTAGCTACATTCTGCACAGTACAAAATGCATATGAATTCCAAGCTGAAAACTCACTCCAGAAGGAAGCAATGCGTGTGTTTCTCTCTGAAAGAACACTCAGCCACTAGGCTTTTGCTTGCTCCTTCAAAGTCTTTGTAGAAACGTGTGTTTTCACTGCTGGAATACGTTTTGGGATGCATTGTTTCAATCTCTTGCAAGCCTCATGTTGTTTCTTACACAATGTGGAAAAATAAGGAGTATGTTTCCCAAATCACTTGAAATCAAGGAAAACGCACACTGCATCACTCTTGCACAAACACGCTCTTTCTCCTAATGTGTTGAGAACATTCAAGATACCAGAAAAGAAGGGCATTTTGTAGTGAAATTCAGACGGGTTTGTAGAAAAGTACATTTCTATTGGCTGCAGAGTGCAAAACCATGATTGACTTCATGGTCTCGATGAAAACCTTATATTTCCAAGTGACATGAAGTAGGACGTTTACAAAAGGATGTGTTTGAGTGTCTGTGGTGAAAGGAGCTCTAAGTTGTGTATTCAGTGCTGGTAGTGACACACTCTACATAGGTTACACAGCGTTTTGCGAGCACCAACATGCTAAAAACTGAAACTGCTACAAGGTGTGTGTAGCGTGCAGAAAGAAGGCTTGTCATTTCAAAGAAAGAAGAGGAAACCAAAATCCAGGTAGTGAAACGAACACACCGGTATGGGAGATGTGCATGTGGACAGTTTCAAGCAGAGGCTCTTTGTGGACACTTGGGAACAGCGCTGTGAAAAAATTTCGTACGAAGCGGGATTTGGCCAAGGTTGAAAGACCTTCCAAAACCAACCCTAAAGAACTTAGCCAAACAATGAATGTTGCAATAAACTCCTGCAGGAAAGGTGTCTCTATGACACAACTCCCGAGCAGGTAGCTACATTCTGCACAGTACAAAATGCATATGAATTCCAAGCTGAAAACTCACTCCAGAAGGAAGAAATGCGTGTGTTTCTCTCTGAAAGAACACTCAGCCACTAGGCTTTTTCTTGCTCCTTCAAAGTCTTTGTAGAAACGTTTGTTTTCACTGCTGGAATACGTTTTGGGATGCATTGTTTCAATCTCTTGCAAGCCTCATGTTGTTTCTAACACAATGTGGAAAAATAAGGAGTATGTTTCCCAAATCACTTGAAATCAAGGAAAACGCACACTGCATCACTCTTGCACAAACACGCTCTTTCTCCTAATGTGTTGAGAACATTCAAGATACCAGAAAAGAAGGGCATTTTGTAGTGAAATTCAGACGGGTTTGAACAAAAGTACATTTCTATTGGCTGCAGAGTGCAAAACCATGATTGACTTCATGTTCTCGATGAAAACCTTACATTTCCAAGTTACCTGAAGTAGGACGTTCACAAAAAGATGTGTTTGCGTGTCTGTGGTGATAGGAGCTCTAAGTTGCTTATTCAGTGCTGGAGAGTGACACACTCTACATAGGTTACACAGCGTTTTGCGAGCACCAACATGCTAAAAACTGAAACTGCTACAAGGTGTGTGTAGCGTGCAGAAAGAAGGCTTGTCATTTCAAAGAAAGAAGAGGAAACCAAAATCCAGGTAGTGAAACGAACACACCAGTATGGGAGATGTGCATGTGGACAGTTTCACGCAGAGGCTCTTTGTGGACACTTGGAAACAGCGCTGTGAAAAAATTTCGTACGAACCGGGATTTGGCCAAAGTTGAAAGACCTTCCAAAACCAACCCTAAAGAATTTAGCCAAACAATGAATGTTGCAATAAACTCCTGCAGGAAAGGTGCATCTATGACACAACTCTCGAGAAGGTAGCTACATTCAGCACAGTACAAAATGCATATGAATTCCAAGCTGAAAACTCACTCCAGAAGGAAGCAGTGCGTGTGTTTCTCTCTGAAAGAACACTCAGCCACTAGGCTTTTGCTTGCTCCTTCAAAGTCTTTGTAGAAACATGTGTTTTCACTGCTGGAATACGTTTTGGGATGCATTGTTTCAATCTCTTGCAAGCCTCATGTTGTTTCTAACACATTGTGGAAAAATAAGGAGTATGTTTCCCAAATCACTTGAAATCCAGGAAAACGCACACTGCATCACTCTTGCACAAACACGCTCTTTCTCCTAATGTGTTGAGAACATTCAAGATACCAGAAAAGAAGGGCATTTTGTAGTGAAATTCAGACGGGTTTGTAGAAAAGTACATTTCTATTGGCTGCAGAGTGCAAAACCATGATTGACTTTATGGTCTAGCTGAAAACCTTACATTTCCAAGTGACCTGAAGTAGGACGTTCACAAAAAGATGTGTTTGCGTGTCTGTGGTGAAAGGAGCTCTAAGTTGTGTATTCAGTGCTGGAGAGTGACACACTCTACATAGGTTACACAGCGTTTTGCGAGCACCAACATGCTAAAAACTGAAACTGCTACAAGGTGTGTGTAGCGTGCAGAAGGAAGGCTTGTCATTTCAAAGAAAGAAGAGGAAACCAAAATCCAGGTAGTGAAACGAACACACCAGTATGGGAGATGTGCATGTGGACAGTTTCAAGCAGAGGCTCTTTGTGGACACTTGGAAACAGAGCTGTGAAAAAATTTCGTACGAAGTGGGATTTGGCCAAAGATGAAAGACCTTCCAAAACCAACCCTAAAGAACTTAGCCAAACAATGAATGTTGCAATGAACTCCTGCAGGAAAGGTGTCTCTATGACACAACTCCCGAGCAGGTAGGTACATTCTGCACAGTACAAAATGCATATGAATTCCAAGCTGAAAACTCACTCCAGAAGGAAGCAATGCGTGTGTTTCTCTCTGAAAGAACACTCAGCCACTAGGCTTTTGCTTGCTCCTTCAAAGTCTTTGTAGAAACATGTGTTTTCACTGCTGGAATACGTTTTGGGATGCATTGTTTCAATCTCTTGCAAGCCTCATGTTGTTTCTAACACAATGTGGAAAAATAAGGAGTATGTTTCCCAAATCACTTGAAATCCAGGAAAACGCACACTGCATCACTCTTGCACAAACACGCTCTTTCTCCTAATGTGTTGACAACATTCAAGATACCAGAAAAGAAGGGCATTTTGTAGTGAAATTCAGACGGGTTTGTAGAAACGTACATTTCTATTGGCTGCAGAGTGCAAAACCATGATTGACTTCATGGTCTAGATGAAAACCTTACATTTCCAAGTGACCTGAAGTAGGACGTTCACAAAAAGATGTGTTTGCGTGTCTGTGGTGAAAGGAGCTCTAAGTTGTGTATTCAGTGCTGGAGAGTGACACACTCTACATAGGTTACACAGCGTTTTGCGAGAAACAACATGCTAAAAACTGAAACTGCTACAAGGTGTGTGTAGCGTGCAGAAAGAAGGCTTGTCATTTCAAAGAAAGAAGAGGAAACCAAAATCCAGGAAGTGAAACGAACACACCAGTATGGGAGATGTGCATGTGGACAGTTTCAAGCAGAGGCTCTTTGTGGACACTTGGAAACAGAGCTGTGAAAAAATTTCGTACGAAGCGGGATTTGGCCAAAGTTGAAAGACCTTCCAAAACCAACCCTAAAGAACTTAGCCAAACAATGAATGTTGCAATGAACTCCTGCAGGAAAGGTGTCTCTATGACACAACTCCCTGGCAGGTAGCTACATTCTGCACAGTACAAAATGCATATGAATTCCAAGCTGAAAACTCACTCCAGAAGGAAGCAGTGCGTGTGTTTCTCTCTGAAAGAACACTCAGCCACTAGGCTTTTGCTTGCTCCTTCAAAGTCTTTGTAGAAACATGTGTTTTCACTGCTGGAATACGTTTTGGGATGCATTGTTTCAATCTCTTGCAAGCCTCATGTTGTTTCTAACACAATGTGGAAAAATAAGGAGTATGTTTCCCAAATCACTTGAAATCCAGGAAAACGCACACTGCATCACTCTTGCACAAACACGCTCTTTCTCCTAATGTGTTGAGAACATTCAAGATACCAGAAGAGAAGGGCATTTTGTAGTGAAATTCAGACGGGTTTGTAGAAAAGTACATTTCTATTGGCTGCAGAGTGCAAAACCATGATTGACTTCATGTTCTCGATGAAAACCTTACATTTCCAAGTGACCTGAAGTAGGACGTTCACAAAAAGATGTGTTTGCGTGTCTGTGGTGAAAGGAGCTCTAAGTTGTGTATTCAGTGCTGGAGAGTGACACACTCTACAAAGGTTACCCAGCGTTTTGCGAGCACCAACATGCTAAAAACTGAAACTGCTACAAGGTGTGTGTAGCGTGCAGAAAGAAGGCTTTTCATTTCAAAGAAAGAAGAGGAAACCAAAATCCAGGTAGTGAAACGAACACACCAGTATGGGAGATGTGCATGTGGACAGTTTCAAGCAGAGGCTCTTTGTGGACACTTGGAAACAGAGCTGTGAAAATATTTCGTACAAAGCGGAATTTGGCCAAAGTTGAAAGACCTTCCAAAACCAACCCTAAAGAACTTAGCCAAACAATGAATGTTGCAATGAACTCCTGCAGGAAAGGTGACTCTATGACACAACTCCCGAGCAGGTAGCTACATTCTGCACAGTACAAAATGCATATGAATTCCAAGCTGAAAACTAACTCCAGAAGGAAGCAGTGCGTGTGTTTCTCTCTGAAAGAACACTCAGCCACTAGGCTTTTGCTTGCTCCTTCAAAGTCTTTGTAGAAACGTGTGTTTTCACTGCTGGAATACGTTTTGGGATGCATTGTTTCAATCTCTTGCAAGCCTCATGTTGTTTCTTACACAATGTGGAAAAATAAGGAGTATGTTTCCCAAATCACTTGAAATCAAGGAAAACGCACACTGCTTCACTCTTGCACAAACACGCTCTTTCTCCTAATGTGTTGAGAACATTCAAGATACCAGAAAAGAAGGGCATTTTGTAGTGAAATTCAGACCGGTTTGTAGAAAAGTACATTTCTATTGGCTGCAGAGTGCAAAACCATGATTGACTTCATGGTCTCGATGAAAACCTTATATTTCCAAGTGACATGAAGTAGGACGTTCACAAAAGGATGTGTTTGAGTGTCTGTGGTGAAAGGAGCTCTAAGTTGTGTATGCAGTGCTGGTAGTGACACACTCTACATAGGTTACACAGCGTTTTGCGAGCACCAACATGCTAAAAACTGAAACTGCTACAAGGTGTGTGTAGCGTGCAGAAAGAAGGCTTGTCATTTCAAAGAAAGAAGAGGAAACCAAAATCCAGGTAGTGAAACGAACACACCAGTATGGGAGATGTGCATGTGGACAGTTTCAAGCAGAGGCTCTTTGTGGACACTTGGGAACAGCGCTGTGAAAAAATTTCGTACGAAGCGGGATTTGGCCAAGGTTGAAAGACCTTCCAAAACCAACCCTAAAGAACTTAGCCAAACAATGAATGTTGCAATAAACTCCTGCAGGAAAGGTGCATCTATGACACAACTCCCGAGCAGGTAGCTACATTCTGCACAGTACAAAATGCATATGAATTCAAGGCTTAAAACTCACTCCAGAGGAAGCAATGCGTGTGTTTCTCTCTGAAAGAACACTCAGCCACTAGGCTTTTGCTTGCTCCTTCAAAGTCTTTGTAGAAACGTTTGTTTTCACTGCTGGAATACGTTTTGGGATGCATTGTTTCAATCTCTTGCAAGCCTCCTGTTGTTTCTAACACAATGTGGAAAAATAAGGAGTATGTTTCCCAAATCACTTGAAATCCAGGAAAACGCACACTGCATCACTCTTGCACAAACACGCTCTTTCTCCTAATGTGTTGAGAACATTCAAGATACCAGAAAAGAAGGGCATTTTGTAGTGAAATTCAGACGGGTTTGAACAAAAGTACATTTCTATTGGCTGCAGAGTGCAAAACCATGATTGACTTCATGTTCTCGATGAAAACCTTACATTTCCAAGTTACCTGAAGTAGGACGTTCACAAAAAGATGTGTTTGCGTGTCTGTGGTGATAGGAGCTCTAAGTTGCTTATTCAGTGCTGGAGAGTGACACACTCTACATAGGTTACACAGCGTTTTGCGAGCACCAACATGCTAAAAACTGAAACTGCTACAAGGTGTGTGTAGCGTGCAGAAGGAAGGCTTGTCATTTCAAAGAAAGAAGAGGAAACCAAAATCCAGGTAGTGAAACGAACACACCAGTATGGGAGATGTGCATGTGGACAGTTTCAAGCAGAGGCTCTTTGTGGACACTTGGAAACAGAGCTGTGAAAAAATTTCGTACGAAGCGGGATTTGGCCAAAGATGAAAGACCTTCCAAAACCAACCCTAAAGAACTTAGCCAAACAATGAATGTTGCAATGAACTCCTGCAGGAAAGGTGTCTCTATGACACAACTCCCGAGCAGGTAGCTACATTCTGCACAGTACAAAATGCATATGAATTCCAAGCTGAAAACTCACTCCAGAAGGAAGCAATGCGTGTGTTTCTCTCTGAAAGAACACTCAGCCACTAGGCTTTTGCTTGCTCCTTCAAAGTCTTTGTAGAAACATGTGTTTTCACTGCTGGAATACGTTTTGGGATGCATTGTTTCAATCTCTTGCAAGCCTCATGTTGTTTCTAACACAATGTGGAAAAATAAGGAGTATGTTTCCCAAATCACTTGAAATCCAGGAAAACGCACACTGCATCACTCTTGCACAAACACGCTCTTTCTCCTAATGTGTTGAGAACATTCAAGATACCAGAAAAGAAGGGCATTTTGTAGTGAAATTCAGACGGGTTTGTAGAAACGTACATTTCTATTGGCTGCAGAGTGCAAAACCATGATTGACTTCATGGTCTAGATGAAAACCTTACATTTCCAAGTGACCTGAAGTAGGACGTTCACAAAAAGATGTGTTTGCGTGTCTGTGGTGAAAGGAGCTCTAAGTTGTGTATTCAGTGCTGGAGAGTGACACACTCTACAAAGGTTACCCAGCGTTTTGCGAGCACCAACATGCTAAAAACTGAAACTGCTACAAGGTGTGTGTAGCGTGCAGAAAGAAGGCTTGTCATTTCAAAGAAAGAAGAGGAAACCAAAATCCAGGTAGTGAAACGAACACACCAGTATGGGAGATGTGCATGTGGACAGTTTCAAGCAGAGGCTCTTTGTGGACACTTGGAAACAGAGCTGTGAAAATATTTCGTACAAAGCGGAATTTGGCCAAAGTTGAAAGACCTTCCAAAACCAACCCTAAAGAACTTAGCCAAACAATGAATGTTGCAATGAACTCCTGCAGGAAAGGTGACTCTATGACACAACTCCCGAGCAGGTAGCTACATTCTGCACAGTACAAAATGCATATGAATTCCAAGCTGAAAACTAACTCCAGAAGGAAGCAGTGCGTGTGTTTCTCTCTGAAAGAACACTCAGCCACTAGGCTTTTGCTTGCTCCTTCAAAGTCTTTGTAGAAACGTGTGTTTTCACTGCTGGAATACGTTTTGGGATGCATTGTTTCAATCTCTTGCAAGCCTCATGTTGTTTCTTACACAATGTGGAAAAATAAGGAGTATGTTTCCCAAATCACTTGAAATCAAGGAAAACGCACACTGCATCACTCTTGCACAAACACGCTCTTTCTCCTAATGTGTTGAGAACATTCAAGATACCAGAAAAGAAGGGCATTTTGTAGTGAAATTCAGACCGGTTTGTAGAAAAGTACATTTCTATTGGCTGCAGAGTGCAAAACCATGATTGACTTCATGGTCTCGATGAAAACCTTATATTTCCAAGTGACATGAAGTAGGACGTTCACAAAAGGATGTGTTTGAGTGTCTGTGGTGAAAGGAGCTCTAAGTTGTGTATGCAGTGCTGGTAGTGACACACTCTACATAGGTTACACAGCGTTTTGCGAGCACCAACATGCTAAAAACTGAAACTGCTACAAGGTGTGTGTAGCGTGCAGAAAGAAGGCTTGTCATTTCAAAGAAAGAAGAGGAAACCAAAATCCAGGTAGCGAAACGAACACACCAGTATGGGAGATGTGCATGTGGACAGTTTCAAGCAGAGGCTCTTTGTGGACACTTGGGAACAGCGCTGTGAAAAAATTTCGTACGAAGCGGGATTTGGCCAAGGTTGAAAGACCTTCCAAAACCAACCCTAAAGAACTTAGCCAAACAATGAATGTTGCAATGAACTCCTGCAGGAAAGGTGACTCTATGACACAACTCCCGAGCAGGTAGCTACATTCTGCACAGTACAAAATGCATATGAATTCCAAGCTGAAAACTAACTCCAGAAGGAAGCAGTGCGTGTGTTTCTCTCTGAAAGAACACTCAGCCACTAGGCTTTTGCTTGCTCCTTCAAAGTCTTTGTAGAAACGTGTGTTTTCACTGCTGGAATACGTTTTGGGATGCATTGTTTCAATCTCTTGCAAGCCTCATGTTGTTTCTTACACAATGTGGAAAAATAAGGAGTATGTTTCCCAAATCACTTGAAATCAAGGAAAACGCACACTGCATCACTCTTGCACAAACACGCTCTTTCTCCTAATGTGTTGAGAACATTCAAGATACCAGAAAAGAAGGGCATTTTGTAGTGAAATTCAGACCGGTTTGTAGAAAAGTACATTTCTATTGGCTGCAGAGTGCAAAACCATGATTGACTTCATGGTCTCGATGAAAACCTTATATTTCCAAGTGACATGAAGTAGGACGTTCACAAAAGGATGTGTTTGAGTGTCTGTGGTGAAAGGAGCTCTAAGTTGTGTATGCAGTGCTGGTAGTGACACACTCTACATAGGTTACACAGCGTTTTGCGAGCACCAACATGCTAAAAACTGAAACTGCTACAAGGTGTGTGTAGCGTGCAGAAAGAAGGCTTGTCATTTCAAAGAAAGAAGAGGAAACCAAAATCCAGGTAGTGAAACGAACACACCAGTATGGGAGATGTGCATGTGGACAGTTTCAAGCAGAGGCTCTTTGTGGACACTTGGGAAGAGCGCTGTGAAAAAATTTCGTACGAAGCGGGATTTGGCCAAGGTTGAAAGACCTTCCAAAACCAACCCTAAAGAACTTAGCCAAACAATGAATGTTGCAATAAACTCCTGCAGGAAAGGTGCATCTATGACACAACTCCCGAGCAGGTAGCTACATTCTGCACAGTACAAAATGCATATGAATTCAAGGCTTAAAACTCACTCCAGAGGAAGCAATGCGTGTGTTTCTCTCTGAAAGAAGACTCAGCCACTAGGCTTTTGCTTGCTCCTTCAAAGTCTTTGTAGAAACGTTTGTTTTCACTGCTGGAATACGTTTTGGGATGCATTGTTTCAATCTCTTGCAAGCCTCATGTTGTTTCTAACACAATGTGGAAAAATAAGGAGTATGTTTCCCAAATCACTTGAAATCCAGGAAAACGCACACTGCATCACTCTTGCACAAACACGCTCTTTCTCCTAATGTGTTGAGAACATTCAAGATACCAGAAAAGAAGGGCATTTTGTAGTGAAATTCAGACGGGTTTGAACAAAAGTACATTTCTATTGGCTGCAGAGTGCAAAACCATGATTGACTTCATGTTCTCGATGAAAACCTTACATTTCCAAGTTACCTGAAGTAGGACGTTCACAAAAAGATGTGTTTGCGTGTCTCTGGTGATAGGAGCTCTAAGTTGCTTATTCAGTGCTGGAGAGTGACACACTCTACATAGGTTACACAGCGTTTTGCGAGCACCAACATGCTAAAAACTGAAACTGCTACAAGGTGTGTGTAGCGTGCAGAAAGAAGGCTTGTCATTTCAAAGAAAGAAGAGGAAACCAAAATCCAGGTAGTGAAACGAACACACCAGTATGGGAGATGTGCATGTGGACAGTTTCACGCAGAGGCTCTTTGTGGACACTTGGAAACAGCGCTGTGAAAAAATTTCGTACGAACCGGGATTTGGCCAAAGTTGAAAGACCTTCCAAAACCAACCCTAAAGAATTTAGCCAAACAATGAATGTTGCAATAAACTCCTGCAGGAAAGGTGCATCTATGACACAACTCCCGAGAAGGTAGCTACATTCAGCACAGTACAAAATGCATATGAATTCCAAGCTGAAAACTCACTCCAGAAGGAAGCAGTGCGTGTGTTTCTCTCTGAAAGAACACTCAGCCACTAGGCTTTTGCTTGCTCCTTCAAAGTCTTTGTAGAAACATGTGTTTTCACTGCTGGAATACGTTTTGGGATGCATTGTTTCAATCTCTTGCAAGCCTCATGTTGTTTCTAACACATTGTGGAAAAATAAGGAGTATGTTTCCCAAATCACTTGAAATCCAGGAAAACGCACACTGCATCACTCTTGCACAAACACGCTCTTTCTCCTAATGTGTTGAGAACATTCAAGATACCAGAAAAGAAGGGCATTTTGTAGTGAAATTCAGACGGGTTTGTAGAAAAGTACATTTCTATTGGCTGCAGAGTGCAAAACCATGATTGACTTTATGGTCTAGCTGAAAACCTTACATTTCCAAGTGACCTGAAGTAGGACGTTCACAAAAAGATGTGTTTGCGTGTCTGTGGTGAAAGGAGCTCTAAGTTGTGTATTCAGTGCTGGAGAGTGACACACTCTACATAGGTTACACAGCGTTTTGCGAGCACCAACATGCTAAAAACTGAAACTGCTACAAGGTGTGTGTAGCGTGCAGAAGGAAGGCTTGTCATTTCAAAGAAAGAAGAGGAAACCAAAATCCAGGTAGTGAAACGAACACACCAGTATGGGAGATGTGCATGTGGACAGTTTCAAGCAGAGGCTCTTTGTGGACACTTGGAAACAGAGCTGTGAAAAAATTTCGTACGAAGCGGGATTTGGCCAAAGATGAAAGACCTTCCAAAACCAACCCTAAAGAACTTAGCCAAACAATGAATGTTGCAATGAACTCCTGCAGGAAAGGTGTCTCTATGACACAACTCCCGAGCAGGTAGCTACATTCTGCACAGTACAAAATGCATATGAATTCCAAGCTGAAAACTCACTCCAGAAGGAAGCAATGCGTGTGTTTCTCTCTGAAAGAACACTCAGCCACTAGGCTTTTGCTTGCTCCTTCAAAGTCTTTGTAGAAACATGTGTTTTCACTGCTGGAATACGTTTTGGGATGCATTGTTTCAATCTCTTGCAAGCCTCATGTTGTTTCTAACACAATGTGGAAAAATAAGGAGTATGTTTCCCAAATCACTTGAAATCCAGGAAAAAGGACACTGCATCACTCTTGCACAAACACGCTCTTTTTCCTAATGTGTTGAGAACATTCAAGATACCAGAAAAGAAGGGCATTTTGTAGTGAAATTCAGACGGGTTTGTAGAAACGTACATTTCTATTGGCTGCAGAGTGCAAAACCATGATTGACTTCATGGTCTAGATGAAAACCTTACATGTCCAAGTGACCTGAAGTAGGACGTTCACAAAAAGATGTGTTTGCGTGTCTGTGGTGAAAGGAGCTCTAAGTTGTGTATTCAGTGCTGGAGAGTGACACACTCTACATAGGTTACACAGCGTTTTGCGAGAAACAACATGCTAAAAACTGAAACTGCTACAAGGTGTGTGTAGCGTGCAGAAAGAAGGCTTGTCATTTCAAAGAAAGAAGAGGAAACCAAAATCCAGGAAGTGAAACGAACACACCAGTATGGGAGATGTGCATGTGGACAGTTTCAAGCAGAGGCTCTTTGTGGACACTTGGAAACAGAGCTGTGAAAAAATTTCGTACGAAGCGGGATTTGTCCAAAGTTGAAAGACCTTCCAAAACCAACCCTAAAGAACTTAGCCAAACAATGAATGTTGCAATGAACTCCTGCAGGAAAGGTGTCTCTATGACACAACTCCCTGGCAGGTAGCTACATTCTGCACAGTAAAAAATGCATATGAATTCCAAGCTGAAAACTCACTCCAGAAGGAAGCAGTGCGTGTGTTTCTCTCTGAAAGAACACTCAGCCACTAGGCTTTTGCTTGCTCCTTCAAAGTCTTTGTAGAAACATGTGTTTTCACTGCTGGAATACGTTTTGGGATGCATTGTTTCAATCTCTTGCAAGCCTCATGTTGTTTCTAACACAATGTGGAAAAATAAGGAGTATGTTTCCCAAATCACTTGAAATCCAGGAAAACGCACACTGCATCACTCTTGCACAAACACGCTCTTTCTCCTAATGTGTTGAGAACATTCAAGATACCAGAAAAGAAGGGCATTTTGTAGTGAAATTCAGACGGGTTTGTAGAAAAGTACATTTCTATTGGCTGCAGAGTGCAAAACCATGATTGACTTCATGTTCTCGATGAAAACCTTACATTTCCAAGTGACCTGAAGTAGGACGTTCACAAAAAGATGTGTTTGCGTGTCTGTGGTGAAAGGAGCTCTAAGTTGTGTATTCAGTGCTGGAGAGTGACACACTCTACAAAGGTTACCCAGCGTTTTGCGAGCACCAACATGCTAAAAACTGAAACTGCTACAAGGTGTGTGTAGCGTGCAGAAAGAAGGCTTGTCATTTCAAAGAAAGAAGAGGAAACCAAAATCCAGGTAGTGAAACGAACACACCAGTATGGGAGATGTGCATGTGGACAGTTTCAAGCAGAGGCTCTTTGTGGACACTTGGAAACAGAGCTGTGAAAATATTTCGTACAAAGCGGAATTTGGCCAAAGTTGAAAGACCTTCCAAAACCAACCCTAAAGAACTTAGCCAAACAATGAATGTTGCAATGAACTCCTGCAGGAAAGGTGACTCTATGACACAACTCCCGAGCAGGTAGCTACATTCTGCACAGTACAAAATGCATATGAATTCCAAGCTGAAAACTAACTCCAGAAGGAAGCAGTGCGTGTGTTTCTCTCTGAAAGAACACTCAGCCACTAGGCTTTTGCTTGCTCCTTCAAAGTCTTTGTAGAAACGTGTGTTTTCACTGCTGGAATACGTTTTGGGATGCATTGTTTCAATCTCTTGCAAGCCTCATGTTGTTTCTTACACAATGTGGAAAAATAAGGAGTATGTTTCCCAAATCACTTGAAATCAAGGAAAACGCACACTGCATCACTCTTGCACAAACACGCTCTTTCTCCTAATGTGTTGAGAACATTCAAGATACCAGAAAAGAAGGGCATTTTGTAGTGAAATTCAGACCGGTTTGTAGAAAAGTACATTTCTATTGGCTGCAGAGTGCAAAACCATGATTGACTTCATGGTCTCGATGAAAACCTTATATTTCCAAGTGACATGAAGTAGGACGTTCACAAAAGGATGTGTTTGAGTGTCTGTGGTGAAAGGAGCTCTAAGTTGTGTATGCAGTGCTGGTAGTGACACACTCTACATAGGTTACACAGCGTTTTGCGAGCACCAACATGCTAAAAACTGAAACTGCTACAAGGTGTGTGTAGCGTGCAGAAAGAAGGCTTGTCATTTCAAAGAAAGAAGAGGAAACCAAAATCCAGGTAGTGAAACGAACACACCAGTATGGGAGATGTGCATGTGGACAGTTTCAAGCAGAGGCTCTTTGTGGACACTTGGGAAGAGCGCTGTGAAAAAATTTCGTACGAAGCGGGATTTGGCCAAGGTTGAAAGACCTTCCAAAACCAACCCTAAAGAACTTAGCCAAACAATGAATGTTGCAATAAACTCCTGCAGGAAAGGTGCATCTATGACACAACTCCCGAGCAGGTAGCTACATTCTGCACAGTACAAAATGCATATGAATTCAAGGCTGAAAACTCACTCCAGAGGAAGCAATGCGTGTGTTTCTCTCTGAAAGAACACTCAGCCACTAGGCTTTTGCTTGCTCCTTCAAAGTCTTTGTAGAAACGTTTGTTTTCACTGCTGGAATACGTTTTGGGATGCATTGTTTCAATCTCTTGCAAGCCTCATGTTGTTTCTAACACAATGTGGAAAAATAAGGAGTATGTTTCCCAAATCACTTGAAATCCAGGAAAACGCACACTGCATCACTCTTGCACAAACACGCTCTTTCTCCTAATGTGTTGAGAACATTCAAGATACCAGAAAAGAAGGGCATTTTGTAGTGAAATTCAGACGGGTTTGAACAAAAGTACATTTCTATTGGCTGCAGAGTGCAAAACCATGATTGACTTCATGTTCTCGATGAAAACCTTACATTTCCAAGTTACCTGAAGTAGGACGTTCACAAAAAGATGTGTTTGCGTGTCTCTGGTGATAGGAGCTCTAAGTTGCTTATTCAGTGCTGGAGAGTGACACACTCTACATAGGTTACACAGCGTTTTGCGAGCACCAACATGCTAAAAACTGAAACTGCTACAAGGTGTGTGTAGCGTGCAGAAAGAAGGCTTGTCATTTCAAAGAAAGAAGAGGAAACCAAAATCCAGGTAGTGAAACGAACACACCAGTATGGGAGATGTGCATGTGGACAGTTTCACGCAGAGGCTCTTTGTGGACACTTGGAAACAGCGCTGTGAAAAAATTTCGTACGAACCGGGATTTGGCCAAAGTTGAAAGACCTTCCAAAACCAACCCTAAAGAATTTAGCCAAACAATGAATGTTGCAATAAACTCCTGCAGGAAAGGTGCATCTATGACACAACTCCCGAGAAGGTAGCTACATTCAGCACAGTACAAAATGCATATGAATTCCAAGCTGAAAACTCACTCCAGAAGGAAGCAGTGCGTGTGTTTCTCTCTGAAAGAACACTCAGCCACTAGGCTTTTGCTTGCTCCTTCAAAGTCTTTGTAGAAACATGTGTTTTCACTGCTGGAATACGTTTTGGGATGCATTGTTTCAATCTCTTGCAAGCCTCATGTTGTTTCTAACACATTGTGGAAAAATAAGGAGTATGTTTCCCAAATCACTTGAAATCCAGGAAAACGCACACTGCATCACTCTTGCACAAACACGCTCTTTCTCCTAATGTGTTGAGAACATTCAAGATACCAGAAAAGAAGGGCATTTTGTAGTGAAATTCAGACGGGTTTGTAGAAAAGTACATTTCTATTGGCTGCAGAGTGCAAAACCATGATTGACTTTATGGTCTAGCTGAAAACCTTACATTTCCAAGTGACCTGAAGTAGGACGTTCACAAAAAGATGTGTTTGCGTGTCTGTGGTGAAAGGAGCTCTAAGTTGTGTATTCAGTGCTGGAGAGTGACACACTCTACATAGGTTACACAGCGTTTTGCGAGCACCAACATGCTAAAAACTGAAACTGCTACAAGGTGTGTGTAGCGTGCAGAAGGAAGGCTTGTCATTTCAAAGAAAGAAGAGGAAACCAAAATCCAGGTAGTGAAACGAACACACCAGTATGGGAGATGTGCATGTGGACAGTTTCAAGCAGAGGCTCTTTGTGGACACTTGGAAACAGAGCTGTGAAAAAATTTCGTACGAAGCGGGATTTGGCCAAAGATGAAAGACCTTCCAAAACCAACCCTAAAGAACTTAGCCAAACAATGAATGTTGCAATGAACTCCTGCAGGAAAGGTGTCTCTATGACACAACTCCCGAGCAGGTAGCTACATTCTGCACAGTACAAAATGCATATGAATTCCAAGCTGAAAACTCACTCCAGAAGGAAGCAATGCGTGTGTTTCTCTCTGAAAGAACACTCAGCCACTAGGCTTTTGCTTGCTCCTTCAAAGTCTTTGTAGAAACATGTGTTTTCACTGCTGGAATACGTTTTGGGATGCATTGTTTCAATCTCTTGCAAGCCTCATGTTGTTTCTAACACAATGTGGAAAAATAAGGAGTATGTTTCCCAAATCACTTGAAATCCAGGAAAAAGGACACTGCATCACTCTTGCACAAACACGCTCTTTTTCCTAATGTGTTGAGAACATTCAAGATACCAGAAAAGAAGGGCATTTTGTAGTGAAATTCAGACGGGTTTGTAGAAACGTACATTTCTATTGGCTGCAGAGTGCAAAACCATGATTGACTTCATGGTCTAGATGAAAACCTTACATGTCCAAGTGACCTGAAGTAGGACGTTCACAAAAAGATGTGTTTGCGTGTCTGTGGTGAAAGGAGCTCTAAGTTGTGTATTCAGTGCTGGAGAGTGACACACTCTACAAAGGTTACCCAGCGTTTTGCGAGCACCAACATGCTAAAAACTGAAACTGCTACAAGGTGTGTGTAGCGTGCAGAAAGAAGGCTTGTCATTTCAAAGAAAGAAGAGGAAACCGAAATCCAGGTAGTGAAACGAACACACCAGTATGGGAGATGTGCATGTGGACAGTTTCAAGCAGAGGCTCTTTGTGGACACTTGGAAACAGAGCTGTGAAAATATTTCGTACAAAGCGGAATTTGGCCAAAGTTGAAAGACCTTCCAAAACCAACCCTAAAGAACTTAGCCAAACAATGAATGTTGCAATGAACTCCTGCAGGAAAGGTGACTCTATGACACAACTCCCGAGCAGGTAGCTACATTCTGCACAGTACAAAATGCATATGAATTCCAAGCTGAAAACTAACTCCAGAAGGAAGCAGTGCGTGTGTTTCTCTCTGAAAGAACACTCAGCCACTAGGCTTTTGCTTGCTCCTTCAAAGTCTTTGTAGAAACGTGTGTTTTCACTGCTGGAATACGTTTTGGGATGCATTGTTTCAATCTCTTGCAAGCCTCATGTTGTTTCTTACACAATGTGGAAAAATAAGGAGTATGTTTCCCAAATCACTTGAAATCAAGGAAAACGCACACTGCATCACTCTTGCACAAACACGCTCTTTCTCCTAATGTGTTGAGAACATTCAAGATACCAGAAAAGAAGGGCATTTTGTAGTGAAATTCAGACCGGTTTGTAGAAAAGTACATTTCTATTGGCTGCAGAGTGCAAAACCATGATTGACTTCATGGTCTCGATGAAAACCTTATATTTCCAAGTGACATGAAGTAGGACGTTCACAAAAAGATGTGTTTGCGTGTCTGTGGTGAAAGGAGCTCTAAGTTGTGTATTCAGTGCTGGAGAGTGACACACTCTACATAGGTTACACAGCGTTTTGCGAGAAACAACATGCTAAAAACTGAAACTGCTACAAGGTGTGTGTAGCGTGCAGAAAGAAGGCTTGTCATTTCAAAGAAAGAAGAGGAAACCAAAATCCAGGAAGTGAAACGAACACACCAGTATGGGAGATGTGCATGTGGACAGTTTCAAGCAGAGGCTCTTTGTGGACACTTGGAAACAGAGCTGTGAAAAAATTTCGTACGAAGCGGGATTTGTCCAAAGTTGAAAGACCTTCCAAAACCAACCCTAAAGAACTTAGCCAAACAATGAATGTTGCAATGAACTCCTGCAGGAAAGGTGTCTCTATGACACAACTCCCTGGCAGGTACCTACATTCTGCACAGTAAAAAATGCATATGAATTCCAAGCTGAAAACTCACTCCAGAAGGAAGCAGTGCGTGTGTTTCTCTCTGAAAGAACACTCAGCCACTAGGCTTTTGCTTGCTCCTTCAAAGTCTTTGTAGAAACATGTGTTTTCACTGCTGGAATACGTTTTGGGATGCATTGTTTCAATCTCTTGCAAGCCTCATGTTGTTTCTAACACAATGTGGAAAAATAAGGAGTATGTTTCCCAAATCACTTGAAATCCAGGAAAACGCACACTGCATCACTCTTGCACAAACACGCTCTTTCTCCTAATGTGTTGAGAACATTCAAGATACCAGAAAAGAAGGGCATTTTGTAGTGAAATTCAGACGGGTTTGTAGAAAAGTACATTTCTATTGGCTGCAGAGTGCAAAACCATGATTGACTTCATGTTCTCGATGAAAACCTTACATTTCCAAGTGACCTGAAGTAGGACGTTCACAAAAAGATGTGTTTGCGTGTCTGTGGTGAAAGGAGCTCTAAGTTGTGTATTCAGTGCTGGAGAGTGACACACTCTACAAAGGTTACCCAGCGTTTTGCGAGCACCAACATGCTAAAAACTGAAACTGCTACAAGGTGTGTGTACCGTGCAGAAAGAAGGCTTGTCATTTCAAAGAAAGAAGAGGAAACCAAAATCCAGGTAGTGAAACGAACACACCAGTATGGGAGATGTGCATGTGGACAGTTTCAAGCAGAGGCTCTTTGTGGACACTTGGAAACAGAGCTGTGAAAATATTTCGTACAAAGCGGAATTTGGCCAAAGTTGAAAGACCTTCCAAAACCAACCCTAAAGAACTTAGCCAAACAATGAATGTTGCAATGAACTCCTGCAGGAAAGGTGACTCTATGACACAACTCCCGAGCAGGTAGCTACATTCTGCACAGTACAAAATGCATATGAATTCCAAGCTGAAAACTAACTCCAGAAGGAAGCAGTACGTGTGTTTCTCTCTGAAAGAACACTCAGCCACTAGGCTTTTGCTTGCTCCTTCAAAGTCTTTGTAGAAACGTGTGTTTTCACTGCTGCAATACGTTTTGGGATGCATTGTTTCAATCTCTTGCAAGCCTCATGTTGTTTCTTACACAATGTGGAAAAATAAGGAGTATGTTTCCCAAATCACTTGAAATCAAGGAAAACGCACACTGCATCACTCTTGCACAAACACGCTCTTTCTCCTAATGTGTTGAGAACATTGAAGATACCAGAAAAGAAGGGCATTTTGTAGTGAAATTCAGACCGGTTTGTAGAAAAGTACATTTCTATTGGCTGCAGAGTGCAAAACCATGATTGACTTCATGGTCTCGATGAAAACCTTATATTTCCAAGTGACATGAAGTAGGACGTTCACAAAAGGATGTGTTTGAGTGTCTGTGGTGAAAGGAGCTCTAAGTTGTGTATGCAGTGCTGGTAGTGACACACTCTACATAGGTTACACAGCGTTTTGCGAGCACCAACATGCTAAAAACTGAAACTGCTACAAGGTGTGTGTAGCGTGCAGAAAGAAGGCTTGTCATTTCAAAGAAAGAAGAGGAAACCAAAATCCAGGTAGTGAAACGAACACACCAGTATGGGAGATGTGCATGTGGACAGTTTCAAGCAGAGGCTCTTTGTGGACACTTGGGAACAGCGCTGTGAAAAAATTTCGTACGAAGCGGGATTTGGCCAAGGTTGAAAGACCTTCCAAAACCAACCCTAAAGAACTTAGCCAAACAATGAATGTTGCAATAAACTCCTGCAGGAAAGGTGCATCTATGACACAACTCCCGAGCAGGTAGCTACATTCTGCACAGTACAAAATGCATATGAATTCAAGGCTTAAAACTCACTCCAGAGGAAGCAATGCGTGTGTTTCTCTCTGAAAGAACACTCAGCCACTAGGCTTTTGCTTGCTCCTTCAAAGTCTTTGTAGAAACGTTTGTTTTCACTGCTGGAATACGTTTTGGGATGCATTGTTTCAATCTCTTGCAAGCCTCATGTTGTTTCTAACACAATGTGGAAAAATAAGGAGTATGTTTCCCAAATCACTTGAAATCCAGGAAAACGCACACTGCATCACTCTTGCACAAACACGCTCTTTCTCCTAATGTGTTGAGAACATTCAAGATACCAGAAAAGAAGGGCATTTTGTAGTGAAATTCAGACGGGTTTGAACAAAAGTACATTTCTATTGGCTGCAGAGTGCAAAACCATGATTGACTTCATGTTCTCGATGAAAACCTTACATTTCCAAGTTACCTGAAGTAGGACGTTCACAAAAAGATGTGTTTGCGTGTCTGTGGTGATAGGAGCTCTAAGTTGCTTATTCAGTGCTGGAGAGTGACACACTCTACATAGGTTACACAGCGTTTTGCGAGCACCAACATGCTAAAAACTGAAACTGCTACAAGGTGTGTGTAGCGTGCAGAAAGAAGGCTTGTCATTTCAAAGAAAGAAGAGGAAACCAAAATCCAGGTAGTGAAACGAACACACCAGTATGGGAGATGTGCATGTGGACAGTTTCACGCAGAGGCTCTTTGTGGACACTTGGAAACAGCGCTGTGAAAAAATTTCGTACGAACCGGGATTTGGCCAAAGTTGAAAGACCTTCCAAAACCAACCCTAAAGAATTTAGCCAAACAATGAATGTTGCAATAAACTCCTGCAGGAAAGGTGCATCTATGACACAACTCCCGAGAAGGTAGCTACATTCAGCACAGTACAAAATGCATATGAATTCCAAGCTGAAAACTCACTCCAGAAGGAAGCAGTGCGTGTGTTTCTCTCTGAAAGAACACTCAGCCACTAGGCTTTTGCTTGCTCCTTCAAAGTCTTTGTAGAAACATGTGTTTTCACTGCTGGAATACGTTTTGGGATGCATTGTTTCAATCTCTTGCAAGCCTCATGTTGTTTCTAACACATTGTGGAAAAATAAGGAGTATGTTTCCCAAATCACTTGAAATCCAGGAAAACGCACACTGCATCACTCTTGCACAAACACGCTCTTTCTCCTAATGTGTTGAGAACATTCAAGATACCAGAAAAGAAGGGCATTTTGTAGTGAAATTCAGACGGGTTTGTAGAAAAGTACATTTCTATTGGCTGCAGAGTGCAAAACCATGATTGACTTTATGGTCTAGCTGAAAACCTTACATTTCCAAGTGACCTGAAGTAGGACGTTCACAAAAAGATGTGTTTGCGTGTCTGTGGTGAAAGGAGCTCTAAGTTGTGTATTCAGTGCTGGAGAGTGACACACTCTACATAGGTTACACAGCGTTTTGCGAGCACCAACATGCTAAAAACTGAAACTGCTACAAGGTGTGTGTAGCGTGCAGAAGGAAGGCTTGTCATTTCAAAGAAAGAAGAGGAAACCAAAATCCAGGTAGTGAAACGAAACACCAGTATGGGAGATGTGCATGTGGACAGTTTCAAGCAGAGGCTCTTTGTGGACACTTGGAAACAGAGCTGTGAAAAAATTTCGTACGAAGCGGGATTTGGCCAAAGATGAAAGACCTTCCAAAACCAACCCTAAAGAACTTAGCCAAACAATGAATGTTGTAATGAACTCCTGCAGGAAAGGTGTCTCTATGACACAACTCCCGAGCAGGTAGCTACATTCTGCACAGTACAAAATGCATATGAATTCCAAGCTGAAAACTCACTCCAGAAGGAAGCAGTGCGTGTGTTTCTCTCTGAAAGAACACTCAGCCACTTGCTTTTGCTTGCTCCTTCAAAGTCTTTGTAGAAACATGTGTTTTCACTGCTGGAATACGTTTTGGGATGCATTGTTTCAATCTCTTGCAAGCCTCATGTTGTTTCTAACACAATGTGGAAAAATAAGGAGTATGTTTCCCAAATCACTTGAAATCCAGGAAAACGCACACTGCATCACTCTTGCACAAACACGCTCTTTCTCCTAATGTGTTGAGAATATTCAAGATACCAGAAAAGACGGGCATTTTGTAGAGAAATTCAGACGGGTTTGAACAAAAGTACATTTCTATTGGCTGCAGAGTGCAAAACCATGATTGACTTCATGTTCTCGATGAAAACTTTACATTTCCAAGTTACCTGAAGTAGGACGTTCACAAAAAGATGTGTTTGCGTGTCTGTGGTGAAAGGAGCTCTAAGTTGTGTATTCAGTGCTGGAGAGTGACACACTCTACATAGGTTATACAGCGTTTTGCGAGCACCAACATGCTAAAAACTGAAACTGCTACAAGGTGTGTGTAGCGTGCAGAAAGAAGGCTTGTCATTTCAAAGAAAGAAGAGGAAACCAATATCCAGGAAGTGAAACGAACACACCAGTATGGGAGATGTGCATGTGGACAGTTTCAAGCAGAGGCTCTTTGTGGACACTTGGAAACAGAGCTGTGAAAAAATTTCGTACGAAGCGGGATTTGGCCAAATTTGAAAGACCTTCCAAAACCAACCCTAAAGAACTTAGCCAAACAATGAATGTTGCAATGAACTCCTGCAGGAAAGGTGTCTCTATGACACAACTCCCTGGCAGGTAGCTACATTCTGCACAGTACAAAATGCATATGAATTCCAAGCTGAAAACTCACTCCAGAAGGAAGCAGTGCGTGTGTTTCTCTCTGAAAGAACACTCAGCCACTAGGCTTTTGCTTGCTCCTTCAAAGTCTTTGTAGAAACATGTGTTTTCACTGCTGGAATACGTTTTGGGATGCATTGTTTCAATCTCTTGCAAGCCTCATGTTGTTTCTAAAACAATGTGGAAAAATAAGGAGTATGTTTCCCAAATCACTTGAAATCCAGGAAAACGCACACTGCATCACTCTTGCACAAACACGCTCTTTCTCCTTATGTGTTGAGAACATTCAAGATACCAGAAAAGAAGGGCATTTTGTAGTGAAATTCAGACGGGTTTGTAGAAAAGTACATTTCTATTGGCTTCAGAGTGCAAAACCATGATTGACTTCATGGTCTCGATGAAAACCTTATATTTCCAAGTGACATGAAGTAGGACGTTCACAAAAGGATGTGTTTGAGTGTCTGTGGTGAAAGGAGCTCTAAGTTGTGTATGCAGTGCTGATAGTGACACAGTCTACATAGGTTACACAGCGTTTTGCGAGCACCAACATGCTAAAAACTGAAACTGCTACAAGGTGTGTGTAGCGTGCAGAAAGAAGGCTTGTCATTTCAAAGAAAGAAGAGGAAACCAAAATCCAGGTAGTGAAACGAACACACCAGTATGGGAGATGTGCATGTGGACAGTTTCAAGCAGAGGCTCTTTGTGGACACTTGGAAACAGCGCTGGGAAAAAATTTCGTACGAAGCGGGATTTGGCCAAAGTTGAAAGACCTTCCAAAACCAACCCTAAAGAACTTAGCCAAACAATGAATGTTGCAATAAACTCCTGCAGGAAAGGAGCATCTGTGACACAACTCCCGAGCAGGTAGCTACATTCTGCACAGTACAAAATGCATATGTATTCAAGGCAGAAAACTCACTCCAGAAGGAAGCAATGCGTGTGTTTCTCTCTGAAAGAAGACTCAGCCACTAGGCTTTTGCTTGCTCCTTCAAAGTCTTTGTAGAAACGTGTGTTTTCACTGCTGGAATACGTTTTGGGATGCATTGTTTCAATCTCTTGCAAGCATCATGTTGTTTCTAACACAATGTGGAAAAATAAGGAGTATGTTTCCCAAATCACTTGAAATCCAGGAAAACGCACACTGCATCACTCTTGCACAAACACGCTCTTTCTCCTAATGTGTTGAGAACATTCAAGATACCAGAAAAGAAGGGCATTTTGTAGTGAAATTCAGACGGGTTTGTAGAAAAGGACATTTCTATTGGCTGCATAGTTGAAAACCATGATTGACTTCATGTTCTCGATGAAAACCTTACATTTCCAAGTGACCTGAAGTAGGACGTTCACAAAAGGATGTGTTTGAGTGTTGTTGGTGAAAGGAGCTCTAAGTTGTGTATTCAGTGCTGGTAGTGACACACTCTACATAGGTTACACAGCGTTTTGCGAGCACCAACATGCTAAAAACTGAAACTGCTACAAGGTGTGTGTAGCGTGCAGAAAGAAGGCTTGTCATTTCAAAGAAAGAAGAGGAAACCAAAATCCAGGTAGTGAAACGAACACACCAGTATGGGAGATGTGCATGTGGACAGTTTCAAGCAGAGGCTCTTTGTGGACACTTGGAAACAGAGCTGTGAAAAAATTTCGTACGAAGCGGGATTTGGCCAAAGTTGAAAGACCTTCCAAAACCAATCCTAAAGAACTTAGCCAAACAATGAATGTTGCAGTAAACTCCTGCAGGAAAGGTGTCTCTATGACACAACTCCCTAGCAGGTAGCTACATTCTGCACAGTACAAAATGCATATGAATTCCAAGCTGAAAACTCACTCCAGAAGGAAGCAATGCGTGTGTTTCTCTCTGAAAGAACACTCAGCCACTAGGCTTTTGCTTGCTTTTTCAAAGTCTTTGTAGAAACGTGTGTTTTCACTGCTGGAATACGTTTTGGGATGCATTGTTTCAATCTCTTGCAAGCCTCATGTTGTTTCTTACACAATGTGGAAAAATAAGGAGTATGTTTCCCAAATCACTTGAAATCAAGGAAAACGCACACTGCATCACTCTTGCACAAACACGCTCTTTCTCTTAATCTGTTGAGAACATTCAAGATACCAGAAAAGTAGGGCATTTTGTGGTGAAATTCAGACGGGTTGGAATAAAAGTACATTTCTATTGGCTGCAGAGGGCAAAACCATGATTGACTTCATGGTCTCGATGAAAACCTTACATTTACAAGTGACATGAAGTAGGACGTTCACAAAAGGATGTGTTTGAGTGTCTGTGGTGAAAGGAGTTCTAAGTTGTGTATTCAGTGCTGGTAGTGACACACTCTACATAGGTTACACAGCGTTTTGCGAGCACCAACATGCTAAAAACTGAAACTGCTACAAGGTGTGTGTAGCGTGCAGAAGGAAGGCTTGTCATTTCAAAGAAAGAAGAGGAAACCAAAATCCAGGTAGTGAAACGAACACACCAGTATGGGAGATGTGCATGTGGACAGTTTCAAGCAGAGGCTCTTTGTGGACACTTGGAAACAGAGCTGTGAAAAAATTTCGTACGAGCGGGATTTGGCCAAAGATGAAAGACCTTCCAAAACCAACCCTAAAGAACTTAGCCAAACAATGAATGTTGCAATGAACTCCTGCAGGAAAGGTGCATCTATGACACAACTCCCGAGCAGGTAGCTACATTCTGCACAGTACAAAATGCATATGAATTCCAAGCTGAACACTCACTCCAGAAGGAAGCAGTGCGTTTGTTTCTCTCTGAAAGAACGCTCAGCCACTAGGCTTTTGCTTGCTCCTTCAAAGTCTTTGTACAAACATGTGTTTTCACTGCTGGAATACGTTTTGGGATGCATTGTTTCAATCTCTTGCAAGCCTCATGTTGTTTCTTACACAATGTGGAAAAATAAGGAGTATGTTTCCCAAATCACTTGAAATCCAGGAAAACGCACACTGCATCACTCTTGCACAAACACGCTCTTTCTCCTAATGTGTTGAGAACATTCAAGATACCAGAAAAGAAGGGCATTTTGTAGTGAAATTCAGACGGGTTTGTAGAAAAGTACATTTCTATTGGCTGCAGAGTGCAAAACCATGATTGACTTCATGGTCTCGATGAAAACCTTACATTTCCAAGTGACCTGAATTAGGACGTTCACAAAAGGATGTGTTTGAGTGTCTGTGGTGAAAGGAGCTCTAAGTTGTGTATTCAGTGCTGGTAGTGACACACTCTACATAGGTTACACAGCGTTTTGCGAGCACCAACATGCTAAAAACTGAAACTGCTACAAGGTGTGTGTAGCGTGCAGAAAGAAGGCTTGTCATTTCAAAGAAAGAAGAGGAAACCAAAATCCAGGAAGTGAAACGAACACACCAGTATGGGAGATGTGCATGTGGACAGTTTCAAGCAGAGGCTCTTTGTGGACACTTGGAAACAGAGCTGTGAAAAAATTTCGTACGAAGCGGGATTTGGCCAAAGTTGAAAGACCTTCCAAAACCAACCCTAAAGAACTTAGCCAAACAATGAATGTTGCAATGAACTCCTGCAGTAAAGGTGTCTCTATGACACAACTCCCGAGCAGGTAGCTACATTCTGCACAGTACAAAATGCATATGAATTCCAAGCTGAAAACTCAATACAGAAGGAAGCAGTGCGTGTGTTTCTCTCTGAAAGAACACTCAGCCACTAGGGTTTTGCTTGCTCCTTCAAAGTCTTTGTAGAAACATGTGTTTTCACTGCTGGAATACGTTTTGGGATGCATTGTTTCAATCTCTTGCAAGCCTCATGTTGTTTCTTACACAATGTGGAAAAATAAGGAGTATGTTTCCCAAATCACTTGAAATCAAGGAAAACGCACACTGCATCACTCTTGCACAAACACGCTCTTCCTCCTAATGTGTTGAGAACATTCAAGATACCAGAAAAGAAGGGCATTTTGTAATGAAATTCAGACGGGTTTGAACAAAAGTACATTTCTATTGGCTGCAGAGGGCAAAACCATGATTGACTTCAAGGTCTCAATGAAAACCTTACATTTACAAGTGACATGAAGTAGGACGTTCACAAAAGGATGTGTTTTAGTGTTGTTGGTGAAAGGAGCTCTAAGTTGTGTATTCAGTGCTGGTAGTGACACACTCTACTTAGGTTACACAGCGTTTTGCGAGCACCAACATGCTAAAAACTGAAACTGCTACAAGGTGTGTGTAGCGTGCAGAAAGAAGGCTTGTCATTTCAAAGAAAGAAGAGGAAACCAAAATCCAGGTAGTGAAACGAACACACCAGTATGGGAGATGTGCATGTGGACAGTTTCAAGCAGAGGCTCTTTGTGGACACTTGGAAACAGCGCTGTGAAAAAATTTCGTACGAAGCGGGATTTGGCCAAAGTTGAAAGACCTTCCAAAACCAACCCTAAAGAACTTAGCCAAACAATGAATGTTGCAATAAACTCCTGCAGGAAAGGTGACTCTATGACACAACTTCCAAGCAGGTAGCTACATTCTGCACAGTACAAAATGCATATGAATTCCAAGCTGAAAACTCACTCCAGAAGGAAGCAGTGCGTTTGTTTCTCTCTGAAAGAACGCTCAGCCACTAGGCTTTTGCTTGCTCCTTCAAAGTCTTTGTAGAAACATGTGTTTTCACTGCTGGAATACGTTTTGGGATGCATTGTTTCAATCTCTTGCAAGCCTCATGTTGTTTCTTACACAATGTGGAAAAATAAGGAGTATGTTTCCCAAATCACTTGAAATCCAGGAAAACGCACACTGCATCAGTCTTGCACAAACACGCTCTTTCTCCTAATGTGTTGAGAACATTCAAGATACCAGAAAAGAAGGGCATTTTGTAGTGAAATTCAGACGGGTTTGTAGAAAAGGACATTTCTATTGGCTGCATAGTGCAAAACCATGATTGACTTCATGGTCTCGATGAAAACCTTACATTTCCAAGTGACCTGAAGTAGGACGTTCACAAAAGGATGTGTTTGAGTGTTGTTGGTGAAAGGAGCTCTAAGTTGTGTATTCAGTGCTGGTAGTGACACACTCTACATAGGTTACACAGCGTTTTGCGAGCACCAACATGCTAAAAACTGAAACTGCTACAAGGTGTGTGTAGCGTGCAGAAAGAAGGCTTGTCATTTCAAAGAAAGAAGAGGAAACCAAAATCCAGGTAGTGAAACGAACACACCAGTATGGGAGATGTGCATGTGGACAGTTTCAAGCAGAGGCTCTTTGTGGACACTTGGAAACAGAGCTGTGAAAAAATTTCGTACGAAGCGGGATTTGGCCAAAGTTGAAAGACCTTCCAAAACCAATCCTAAAGAACTTAGCCAAACAATGAATGTTGCAGTAAACTCCTGCAGGAAAGGTGTCTCTATGACACAACTCCCGAGCAGGTAGCTACATTCTGCACAGTACAAAATGCATATGAATTCCAAGCTGAAAACTCACTCCAGAAGGAAGCAATGCGTGTGTTTCTCTCTGAAAGAACACTCAGCCACTAGGCTTTTGCTTGCTCCTTCAAAGTCTTTGTAGAAACGTGTGTTTTCACTGCTGGAATACGTTTTGGGATGCATTGTTTCAATCTCTTGCAAGCCTCATGTTGTTTCTTACACAATGTGGAAAAATAAGGAGTATGTTTCCCAAATCACTTGAAATCAAGGAAAACGCACACTGCATCACTCTTGCACAAACACGCTCTTTCTCCTAATGTGTTGAGAACATTCAAGATACCAGAAAAGTAGGGCATTTTGTAGTGAAATTCAGACGGGTTGGAATAAAAGTACATTTCTATTGGCTGCAGAGGGCAAAACCATGATTGACTTCATGGTCTCGATGAAAACCTTACATTTCCAAGTGACATGAAGTAGGACGTTCACAAAAGGATGTGTTTGAGTGTCTGTGGTGAAAGGAGTTCTAAGTTGTGTATTCAGTGCTGGTAGTGACACACTCTACATAGGTTACACAGCGTTTTGCGAGCACCAACATGCTAAAAACTGAAACTGCTACAAGGTGTGTGTAGCGTGCAGAAGGAAGGCTTGTCATTTCAAAGAAAGAAGAGGAAACCAAAATCCAGGTAGTGAAACGAACACACCAGTATGGGAGATGTGCATGTGGACAGTTTCAAGCAGAGGCTCTTTGTGGACACTTGGGAATAGCGCTGTGAAAAAATTTCGTACGAAGCGGGATTTGGCCAAAGTTGAAAGACCTTCCAAAACCAACCCTAAAGAACTTAGCCAAACAATGAATGTTGCAATGAACTCCTGCAGGAAAGGTGACTCTATGACACAACTCCCTCGCATGTAGCTACATTCTGCATAGTACAAAATGCATATGAATTCAAGGCTGAAAACTCACTCCAGAGGGAAGCAATGCGTGTTTCTCTCTGAAAGAACACTCAGCCACTAGGCTTTTGCTTGCTCCTTCAAAGTCTTTGTAGAAACATGTGTTTTCACTGCTGGAATACGTTTTGTGATGCATTGTTTCAATCTCTTGCAAGCCTCATGTTGTTTCTAACACAATGTGGAAAAATAAGGAGTATGTTTCCCAAATCACTTGAAATCCAGGAAAACGCACACTGCATCACTCTTGCACAAACACGCTCTTTCTCCTAATGTGTTGAGAACATTCAAGATACCAGAAAAGAAGGGCATTTTGTAGTGAAATTCAGACGGGTTTGTAGAAAAGTACATTTCTATTGGCTGCAGAGTGCAAAACCATGATTGACTTCATGGTCTCGATGAAAACCTTACATTTCCAAGTGACCTGAAGTAGGACGTTCACAAAAGGATGTGTTTGAGTGTCTGTGGTGAAAGGAGCTCTAAGTTGTGTATTCAGTGCTGGTAGTGACACACTCTACATAGGTTACACAGCGTTTTGCGAGCACCAACATGCTAAAAACTGAAACTGCTACAAGGTGTGTGTAGCGTGCAGAAAGAAGGCTTGTCATTTCAAAGAAAGAAGAGGAAACCAAAATCCAGGTAGTGAAACGAACACACCAGTATGGGAGATGTGCATGTGGACAGTTTCAAGCAGAGGCTCTTTGTGGACACTTGGAAACAGCGCTGGGAAAAAATTTCGTACGAAGCGGGATTTGGCCAAAGTTGAAAGACCTTCCAAAACCAATCCTAAAGAACTTAGCCAAACAATGAATGTTGCAGTAAACTCCTGCAGGAAAGGTGTCTCTATGACACAACTCCCGAGCAGGTAGCTACATTCTGCACAGTACAAAATGCATATGAATTCCAAGCTGAAAACTCACTCCAGAAGGAAGCAATGCGTGTGTTTCTCTCTGAAAGAACACTCAGCCACTAGGCTTTTGCTTGCTCCTTCAAAGTCTTTGTAGAAACGTGTGTTTTCACTGCTGGAATACGTTTTGGGATGCATTGTTTCAATCTCTTGCAAGCCTCATGTTGTTTCTTACACAATGTGGAAAAATAAGGAGTATGTTTCCCAAATCACTTGAAATCAAGGAAAACGCACACTGCATCACTCTTGCACAAACACGCTCTTTCTCCTAATGTGTTGAGAACATTCAAGATACCAGAAAAGTAGGGCATTTTGTAGTGAAATTCAGACGGGTTGGAATAAAAGTACATTTCTATTGGCTGCAGAGGGCAAAACCATGATTGACTTCATGGTCTCGATGAAAACCTTACATTTACAAGTGACATGAAGTAGGACATTCACAAAAGGATGTGTTTGAGTGTCTGTGGTGAAAGGAGTTCTAAGTTGTGTATTCAGTGCTGGTAGTGACACACTCTACATAGGTTACACAGCGTTTTGCGAGCACCAACATGCTAAAAACTGAAACTGCTACAAGGTGTGTGTAGCGTGCAGAAGGAAGGCTTGTCATTTCAAAGAAAGAAGAGGAAACCAAAATCCAGGTAGTGAAACGAACACACCAGTATGGGAGATGTGCATGTGGACAGTTTCAAGCAGAGGCTCTTTGTGGACACTTGGGAATAGCGCTGTGAAAAAATTTCGTACGAAGCGGGATTTGGCCAAAGTTGAAAGACCTTCCAAAACCAACCCTAAAGAACTTAGCCAAACAATGAATGTTGCAATGAACTCCTGCAGGAAAGGTGCATCTATGACACAACTCCCTCGCAGGTAGCTACATTCTGCACAGTACAAAATGCATATGAATTCAAGACTGAAAACTCACTCCAGAGGGAAGCAATGCGTGTTTCTCTCTGAAAGAACACTCAGCCACTAGGCTTTTGCTTGCTCCTTCAAAGTCTTTGTCGAAACGTGTGTTTTCACTGCTGGAATACGTTTTGGGATGCATTGTTTCAATCTCTTGCAAGCCTCATGTTGTTTCTTACACAATGTGGAAAAATAAGGAGTATGTTTCCCAAATCACTTGAAATCAAGGAAAACGCACACTGTATCACTATTGCACAAACACCTCTTTCTCCTAATGTGTTGAGAACATTCAAGATACCAGAAAAGAAGGGCATTTTGTAGTGAAATTCAGATGGGTTTGTAGAAAAGTACGTTTCTATTGGCTGCAGAGTGCAAAACCATGCTTGACTTCATGTTCTCGATGAAAACCTTACATTTCCAAGTGACCTGAAGTAGGACGTTCACAAAAAGATGTGTTTGCGTGTCTGTGGTGAAAGGAGCTCTAAGTTGTGTATTCAGTGCTGGAGAGTGACACACTCTACATAGGTTACACAGCGTTTTGCGAGCACCAACATGCTAAAAACTGAAACTGCTACAAGGTGTGTGTAGCGTGCAGAAAGAAGGCTTGTCATTTCAAAGAAAGAAGAGGAAACCAAAATCCAGGTAGTGAAACGAACACACCAGTATGGGAGATGTGCATGTGGACAGTTTCAAGCAGAGGCTCTTTGTGGACACTTGGAAACAGCGCTGGAAAAAAATTTCGTACGAAGCGGGATTTGGCCAAAGTTGAAAGACCTTCCAAAACCAACCCTAAAGAACTTAGCCAAACAATGAATGTTGCAATAAACTCCTGCAGGAAAGGAGCATCTGTGACACAACTCCCGAGCAGGTAGCTACATTCTGCACAGTACAAAATGCATATGAATTCCAAGCTGAAAACTCACTCCAGAAGGAAGCAATGCGTGTGTTTCTCTCTGAAAGAACACTCTGCCACTAGGCTTTTGCTTGCTCCTTCAAAGTCTTTGTAGAAACATGTGTTTTCACTGCTGGAATACGTTTTGGGATGCATTGTTTCAATCTCTTGCAAGCCTCATGTTGTTTCTAACACATTCTGGAAAAATAAGGAGTATGTTTCCCAAATCACTTGAAATCCAGGAAAACGCACACTGCATCACTCTTCCACAAACACGCTCTTTCTTCTAATGTGTTGAGAACATTCAAGATACCAGAAAAGAAGGGCATTTTGTCGTGAAATTCAGACGGGTTTGAACAAAAGTACATTTCTCTTGGCAGCAGAGTGCAAAACCATGATTGACTTCATGGTCTAGATGAAAACCTTACCTTTACAAGTGACCTGAAGTTAGACGTTCACAAAAAGATGTGTTTGCGTGTCTGTGGTGAAAGGAGCTCTAAGTTGTGTATTCAGTGCTGGAGAGTGACACACTCTCCATAGGTTACACAGCGTTTTACGAGCACCAACATGCTAAAAACTGAAACTGCTACAAGGTGTGAGTAGCGTGCAGAAAGAAGGCTTGTCATTTCAAAGAAAGAAGAGGAAACCAAAATCCAGGTAGTGAAACGAACACACCAGTATGGGAGATGTGCATGTGGACAGTTTCAAGCAGAGGCTCTTTGTGGACACTTGGAAACAGCGCTGGGAAAAAATTTCGTACGAAGCGGGATTTGGCCAAAGTTGAAAGACCTTCCAAAACCAACCCTAAAGAACTTAGCCAAACAATGAATGTTGCAATAAACTCCTGCAGGAAAGGAGCATCTGTGACACAACTCCCGAGCAGGTAGCTACATTCTGCACAGTACAAAATGCATATGTATTCAAGGCGGAAAACTCACTCCAGAAGGAAGCAATGCGTGTGTTTCTCTCTGAAAGAACACTCAGCCACTAGGCTTTTGCTTGCTCCTTCAAAGTCTTTGTAGAAACGTGTGTTTTTACTGCTGGAATACGTTTTGGGATGCATTGTTTCAATCTCTTGCAAGCCTCATGTTGTTTCTAACACAATGTGGAAAAATAAGGAGTATGTTTCCCAAATCACTTGAAATCCAGGAAAACGCACACTGCATCACTCTTGCACAAACACGCTCTTTCTCCTAATGTGTTGAGAACATTCAAGATAACAGAAAAGAAGGGCATTTTGTAGTGAAATTCAGACGGGTTTGAACAAAAGTACATTTCTATTGGCTGCAGAGTGCAAAACCATGATTGACTTCATGGTCTAGATGAAATCCTTACATTTCCAAGTGACATGAAGTAGGACGTTCACAAAAGGATGTGTTTGAGTGTCTGTGGTGAAAGGAGCTCTAAGTTGTGTATTCAGTGCTGGTAGTGACACACTCTACATAGGTTACACAGCGTTTTGCGAGGAACAACATGCTAAAAACTGAAACTGCTACAAGGTGTGTGTAGCGTGCAGAAAGAAGGCTTGTCATTTCAAAGAAAGAAGAGGAAACCAAAATCCAGGTAGTGAAACGAACACACCAGTATGGGAGATGTGCATGTGGACAGTTTCAAGCAGAGGCTCTTTGTGGACACTTGGAAACAGCGCTGTGAAAAAATTTCGTACGAACCGGGATTTGGCCAAAGTTGAAAGACCTTCCAAAACCAAATCTAAGGAATTTAGCCAAACAATGAATGTTGCAATAAACTCCTGCAGGAAAGGTGCATCTATGACACAACTCCCGAGAAGGTAGCTACATTCAGCACAGTACAAAATGCATATGAATTCCAAGCTGAAAACTCACTCCAGAAGGAAGCAATGCGTGTGTTTCTCTCTGAAAGAACACTCTGCCACTAGGCTTTTGCTTGCTCCTTCAAAGTCTTTGTAGAAACATGTGTTTTCACTGCTGGAATACGTTTTGGGATGCATTGTTTCAATCTCTTGCAAGCCTCATGTTGTTTCTAACACATTCTGGAAAAATAAGGAGTATGTTTCCCAAATCACTTGAAATCCAGGAAAACGCACACTGCATCACTCTTGCACAAACACGCTCTTTCTCCTAATGTATTGAGAACATTCAAGATACCAGAAAAGAAGGGCATTTTGTAGTGAAATTCAGACGGGTTTGTACAAAAGTACATTTCTATTGGCTGCAGAGTGCAAAACCATGATTGACTTCATGGTCTAGATGAAAACCTTACATTTCCAAGTGACCTGAAGTAGGACGTTCACAAAAAGATGTGTTTGCGTGTCTGTGGTGAAAGGAGCTCTAAGTTGTGTATTCAGTGCTGGAGAGTGACACACTCTACATAGGTTACACAGCGTTTTGCGAGCACCAACATGCTAAAAACTGAAACTGCTACAAGGTGTGTTTAGCGTGCAGAAGGAAGGCTTGTCATTTCAAAGAAAGAAGAGGAAACCAAAATCCAGGTAGTGAAACGAACACACCAGTATGGGAGATGTGCATGTGGACAGTTTCAAGCAGAGGCTCTTTGTGGACACTTGGAAACAGCGCTGGGAAAAAATTTCCTACGAAGCGGGATTTGGCCAAAGTTGAAAGACCTTCCAAAACCAACCCTAAAGAATTTAGCCAAACAATGAATGTTGCAATAAACTCCTGCAGGAAAGGTGCATCTATGACACAACTCCCGAGCAGGTAGCTACATTCAGCACAGTACAAAATGCATATGAATTCCAAGCTGAAAACTCACTCCAGAAGGAAGCAATGCGTGTGTTTCTCTCTGAAAGAACACTCAGCCCCTAGGCATTTGCTTGCTCCTTCAAAGTCTTTGTAGAAACGTGTGTTTTCACTGCTGGAATACGTTTTGGCATGCATTGTTTCAATCTCCTGCAAGCCTCATGTTGTTTCTTACACAATGTGGAAAAATAAGGAGTATGTTTCCCAAATCACTTGAAATCAAGGAAAACGCACACTGATCACTCTTGCACAAACACGCTCTTTCTCCTAATGTGTTGAGAACATTCAAGATACCAGAAAAGAAGGGCATTTTGTCGTGTAATTCAGCCGGTTTGAACAAAAGTACATTACTATTGGCTGCAGAGTGCAAAACCATGCTTGACTTCATGTTCTCGATGAAAACCTTACATTTCCAAGTGACCTGAAGTAGGACGTTCACAAAAAGATGTGTTTGCGTGTCTGTGGTGAAAGGAGCTCTAAGTTGTGTATTCAGTGCTGGAGAGTGACACACTCTACATAGGTTACACAGCGTTTTGCGAGCACCAACATGCTAAAAACTGAAACTGCTACAAGGTGTGTGTAGCGTGCAGAAAGAAGGCTTGTCATTTCAAAGAAAGAAGAGGAAACCAAAATCCAGGTAGTGAAACGAACACACCAGTATGGGAGATGTGCATGTGGACAGTTTCAAGCATTGGCTCTTTGTGGACACTTGGGAATAGCGCTGTGAAAAAATTTCGTACGAACCGGGATTTGGCCAAAGTTGAAAGACCTTCCAAAACCAACCCTAAAGAACTTAGCCAAACAATGAATGTTGCAATGAACTCCTGCAGGAAAGGTGCATCTATGACACAACTCCCTCGCAGGTAGCTACATTCTGCACAGTACAAAATGCATATGAATCAAGGCTGAAAACTCACTCCAGAGGGAAGCAATGCGTGTGTTTCTCTCTGAAAGAACACTCAGCCACTAGGCTTTTGCTTGCTCCTTCAAAGTCTTTGTATAAACGTGTGTTTTCACTGCTGGAATACGTTTTGGGATGCATTGTTTCAATCTCTTGCAAGCCTCATGTTGTTTCTTACACAATGTGGAAAAATAAGGAGTATGTTTCCCAAATCACTTGAAATCAAGGAAAACGCACACTGCATCACTCTTGCACAAACACGCTCTTTCTCCTAATGTGTTGAGAACATTCAAGATACCAGAAAAGAAGGGCATTTTGTAGTGAAATTCAGACGGGTTTGTAGAAAAGTACATTTCTATTGGCTGCAGAGTGCAAGACCATGGTTGACTTCATGTTCTCGATGTAAACCTTACATTTCCAAGTGACCTGAAGTAGGACGTTCACAAAAAGATGTGTTTGCGTGTCTGTGGTGAAAGGAGCTCTAAGTTGTGTATTCAGTGCTGGAGAGTGACACACTCTACATAGGTTACACAGCGTTTTGCGAGCACCAACATGCTAAAAACTGAAACTGCTACAAGGTGTGTGTAGCGTGCAGAAAGAAGGCTTGTCATTTCAAAGAAAGAAGAGGAAACCAAAATCCAGGTAGTGAAACGAACACACCAGTATGGGAGATGTGCATGTGGACAGTTTCAAGCAGAGGCTCTTTGTGGACACTTGGAAACAGCGCTGGGAAAAAATTTCGTACGAAGCGAGATTTGGCCAAAGTTGAAAGACCTTCCAAAACCAACCCTAAAGAACTTAGCCAAACAATGAATGTTGCAATAAACTCCTGCAGGAAAGGAGCATCTGTGACACAACTCCCGAGCAGGTAGCTACATTCTGCACAGTACAAAATGCATATGTATTCAAGGCTGAAAACTCACTCCAGAAGGAAGCAATGCGTGTGTTTCTCTCTGAAAGAACACTCAGCCACTAGGCTTTTGCCTTCTCCTTCAAAGTCTTTGTAGAAACGTGTGTTTTCACTGCTGGAATACGTTTTGGGATGCATTGTTTCAATCTCTTGCAAGCCTCATGTTGTTTCTAACACAATGTGGAAAAATAAGGAGTATGTTTCCCAAATCACTTGAAATCCAGGAAAACGCACACTGCATCACTCTTGCACAAACACGCTCTTTCTCCTAATGTGTTGAGAACATTCAAGATACCAGAAAAGAAGGGCATTTTGTAGTGAAATTCAGACGGGTTTGTAGAAAAGTACATTTCTATTGGCTGCAGAGTGCAAAACCATGATTGACTTCATGTTCTCGCTGAAAACCTTACATTTCCAACTGACCTGAAGTAGGACGTTCACAAAAGGATGTGTTTGAGAGTCTGTGGTGAAAGGAGCTCTAAGTTGTGTATTCAATGCTGGTGTGACACACTCTACATAGGTTACACAGCGTTTTGCGAGCACCAACATGCTAAAAACTGAAACTGCTACAAGGTGTGTGTAGCGTGCAGAAAGAAGGCTTGTCATTTCAAAGAAAGAAGAGGAAACCAAAATCCAGGTAGTGAAACGAACACACCAGTATGGGAGATGTGCATGTGGACAGTTTCAAGCAGAGGCTCTTTGTGGACACTTGGAAACAGCGCTGTGAAAAAATTTCGTACGAAGCGGGATTTGGCCAAAGTTGAAAGACCTTCCAAAACCAAATCTAAGGAATTTAGCCAAACAATGAATGTTGCAATAAACTCCTGCAGGAAAGGTGCATCTATGACACAACTCCCGAGAAGGTAGCTACATTCAGCACAGTACAAAATGCATATGAATTCCAAGCTGAAAACTCACTCCAGAAGGAAGCAATGCGTGTGTTTCTCTCTGAAAGAACACTCTGCCACTAGGCTTTTGCTTGCTCCTTCAAAGTATTTGTAGAAACATGTGTTTTCACTGCTGGAATACGTTTTGGGATGCATTGTTTCAATCTCTTGCAAGCCTCATGTTGTTTCTAACACATTCTGGAAAAATAAGGAGTATGTTTCCCAAATCACTTGAAATCCAGGAAAACGCACACTGCATCACTCTTGAACAAACACGCTCTTTCTTCTAATGTGTTGAGAACATTCAAGATACCAGAAAAGAAGGGCATTTTGTCGTGAAATTCAGACGGGTTTGAACAAAAGTACATTTCTCTTAGCTGCAGAGTGCAAAACCATGATTGACTTCATGGTCTAGATGAAAACCTTACCTTTACAAGTGACCTGAAGTTAGACGTTCACAAAAAGATGTGTTTACGTGTCTGTGGTGAAAGGAGCTCTAAGTTGTGTATTCAGTGCTGGAGAGTGACACACTCTCCATAGGTTACACAGCGTTTTGCGAGCACCAACATGCTAAAAACTGAAACTGCTACAAGGTGTGTGTAGCGTGCAGAAAGAAGGCTTGTCATTTCAAAGAAAGAAGAGGAAACCAAAATCCAGGTAGTGAAACGAACACACCAGTATGGGAGATGTGCATGTGGACAGTTTCAAGCAGAGGCTCTTTGTGGACACTTGGAAACAGCGCTGGGAAAAAATTTCGTAGGAAGCGGGATTTGGCCAAAGTTGAAAGACCTTCCAAAACCAACCCTAAAGAACTTAGCCAAACAATGAATGTTGCAATAAACTCCTGCAGGAAAGGAGCATCTGTGACACAACTCCCAAGCAGGTAGCTACATTCTGCACAGTACAAAATGCATATGTATTCAAGGCTGAAAACTCACTCCAGAAGGAAGCAATGCGTGTGTTTCTCTCTGAAAGAACACTCTGCCACTAGGCTTTTCTTGCTCCTTCAAAGTCTTTGTAGAAACATGTGTTTTCACTGCTGGAATACGTTTTGGGATGCATTGTTTCAATCTCTTGCAAGCCTCATGTTGTTTCTAACACATTCTGGAAAAATAAGGAGTATGTTTCCCAAATCACTTGAAATCCAGGAAAACGCACACTGCATCACTCTTGCACAAACACGCTCTTTCTCCTAAGTATTGAGAATATTCAAGATACCAGAAAAGAAGGGCATTTTGTAGTGAAATTCAGACGGGTTTGTACAAAAGTACATTTCTATTGGCTGCAGAGTGCAAAACCATGATTGACTTCATGGTCTAGATGAAAACCTTACATTTCCAAGTGACCTGAAGTAGGACGTTCACAAAAAGATGTGTTTGCGTGTCTGTGGTGAAAGGAGCTCTAAGTTGTGTATTCAGTGCTGAAGAGTGACACACTCTACATAGGTTACACAGCGTTTTGCGAGCACCAACATGCTAAAAACTGAAACTGCTACAAGGTGTGTGTAGCGTGCAGAAGGAAGGCTTGTCATTTCAAAGAAAGAAGAGGAAACCAAAATCCAGGTAGTGAAACGAACACACCAGTATGGGAGATGTGCATGTGGACAGTTTCAAGCAGAGGCTCTCTGTGGACACTTGGAAACAGAGCTGTCAAAAAATTTCGTAGGAAGCGGGATTTGGCCAAAGTTGAAAGACCTTCCAAAACCAACCCTAAAGAACTTAGCCAAACAATGAATGTTGCAATAAACTCCTGCAGGAAAGGAGCATCTGTGACACAACTCCCGAGCAGGTAGCTACATTCTGCACAGTACAAAATGCATATGAATTCAAGGCTGAAAACTCACTCCAGAAGGAAGCAATGCGTGTGTTTCTCTCTGAAAGAACACTCAGCCACTAGGCTTTTGCTTGCTCCTTCAAAGTCTTTGTAGAAACGTGTGTTTTCACTGCTGGAATACGTTTTGGGATGCATTGTTTCAATCTCTTGCAAGCCTCATGTTGTTTCTTACACAATGTGGAAAAATAAGGAGTATGTTTCCCAAATCACTTGAAATCAAGGAAAACGCACACTGCATCAGTCTTGCACAAACACGCTCTTTCTTCTAATGTGTTGAGAACATTCAAGATACCAGAAAAGAAGGGCATTTTGTAGAGAAATTCAGACGGGTTTGAACAAAAGTACATTTCTATTGGCTGCAGAGTGCAAAACCATGATTGACTTCATGTTCTCGATGAAAACCTTACATTTCCAAGTGACCTGAAGTAGGACGTTCACAAAAAGATGTGTTTGCGTGTCTGTGGTGAAAGGAGCTCTAAGTTGTGTATTCAGTGCTGGAGAGTGACACACTCTACATAGGTTACACAGCGTTTTGCGAGCACCAACATGCTAAAAACTGAAACTTCTACAAGGTGTGCGTAGCGTGCAGAAAGAAGGCTTGTCATTTCAAAGAAAGAAGAGGAAACCAAAATCCAGGTAGTGAAACGAACACACCAGTATGGGAGATGTGCATGTGGACAGTTTCAAGCAGAGGCTCTTTGTGGACACTTGGAAACAGCGCTGGGAAAAAATTTCGTACGAAGCGGGATTTGGCCAAAGTTGAAAGACCTTCCAAAACCAACCCTAAAGAATTTAGCCAAACAATGAATGTTGCAATAAACTCCTGCAGGAAAGGTGCATCTATGACACAACTCCCGAGCAGGTAACTACATTCAGCACAGTACAAAATGCATATGAATTCCAAGCTGAAAACTCACTCCAGAAGGAAGCAATGCGTGTGTTTCTCTCTGAAAGAACACTCAGCCCCTAGGCATTTGCTTGCTCCTTCAAAGTCTTTGTAGAAACGTGTGTTTTCACTGCTGGAATACGTTTTGGCATGCATTGTTTCAATCTCCTGCAAGCCTCATGTTGTTTCTTACACAATGTGGAAAAATAAGGAGTATGTTTCCCAAATCACTTGAAATCAAGGAAAACGCACACTGATCACTCTTGCACAAACACGCTCTTTCTCCTAATGTGTTGAGAACATTCAAGATACCAGAAAAGAAGGGCATTTTGTAGTGAAATTCAGACGGGTTTGTATAAAAGTACATTTCTATTGGCTGCAGAGTGCAAAACCATGATTGACTTCATGTTCTCGATGAAAACCTTACATTTCCAACTGACCTGAAGTAGGACGTTCACAAAAGGATGTGTTTGCGTGTCTGTGGTGAAAGGAGCTCTAAGTTGTGTATTCAGTGCTGGAGAGTGACACACTCTACATAGGTCACACAGCGTTTTGCGAGCACCAACATGCCAAAAACTGAAACTGCTACAAGGTGTGTGTAGCGTGCAGAAAGAAGGCTTGTCATTTCAAAGAAAGAAGAGGAAACCAAAATCCAGGTAGTGAAACGAACACACCAGTATGGGAGATGTGCATGTGGACAGTTTCAAGCAGAGGCTCTCTGTGGACACTTGGAAACAGAGCTGTGAAAAAATTTCGTACGAAACGGGATTTGGCCAAAGTTGAAAGACCTTCCAAAACCAACCCTAAAGAACTTAGCCAAACAATGAATGTTGCAATGAACTCCTGCAGGAAAGGTGTCTCTATGACACAACTCCCGAGCAGGTAGCTACATTCTGCACAGTACAAAATGCATATGAATTCCAAGCTGAAAACTCACTCCGGAAGGAAGCAGTGCGTGTGTTTCTCTCTGAAAGAACACTCAGCCACTAGGCTTTTGCTTGCTCCTTCAAAGTCTTTGTATAAACGTGTGTTTTCACTGCTGGAATACGTTTTGGGATGCATTGTTTCAATCTCTTGCAAGCCTCATGTTGTTTCTTACACAATGTGGAAAAATAAGGAGTATGTTTCCCAAATCACTTGAAATCAAGGAAAACGCACACTGCATCACTCTTGCACAAACACGCTCTTTCTCCTAATGTGTTGAGAACATTCAAGATACCAGAAAAGACGGGCATTTTGTAGAGAAATTCAGACGGGTTTGTAGAAAAGTACATTTCTATTGGCTGCAGAGTGCAAAACCATGATTTACTTCATGTTCTCGATGAAAACCTTACATTTCCAAGTGACCTGAAGTAGGACGTTCACAAAAAGATGTGTTTGCGTGTCTGTGGTGAAAGGAGCTCTAAGTTGTGTATTCAGTGCTGGAGAGTGACACACTCTACATAGGTTACACAGCGTTTTGCGAGCACCAACATGCTAAAAACTGAAACTGCTACAAGGTGTGTGTAGCGTGCAGAAAGAAGGCTTGTCATTTCAAAGAAAGAAGAGGAAACCAAAATCCAGGTAGTGAAACGAACACACCAGTATGGGAGATGTGCATGTGGACAGTTTCAAGCAGAGGCTCTTTGTCGACACTTGGGAACAGAGCTGTGAAAAAATTTCGTACGAAGCGGGATTTGGCCAAAGTTGAAAGACCTTCCAAAACCAACCCTAAAGAACTTAGCCAAACAATGAATGTTGCAATAAACTCCTGCAGGAAAGGAGCATCTGTGTCACAACTCCCGAGCAGGTAGCTACATTCTGCACAGTACAAAATGCATATGAATTCAAGGCTGAAAACTCACTCCAGAAGGAAGCAATGCGTGTGTTTCTCTCTGAAAGAACACTCAGCCACTAGGCTTTTGCTTGCTCCTTCAAAGTCTTTGTAGAAACATGTGTTTTCACTGCTGGAATACGTTTTGGGATGCATTGTTTCAATCTCTTGCAAGCCTCATGTTGTTTCTTACACAATGTGGAAAAATAAGGAGTATGTTTCCCAAATCACTTGAAATCAAGGAAAACGCACACTGCATCACTCTTGCACAAACACGCTCTTTCTTCTAATGTGTTGAGAACATTCAAGATACCAGAAAAGAAGGGCATTTTGTAGTGAAATTCAGACGGGTTTGTAGAAAAGTACATTTCTATTGGCTGCAGAGTGCAAAACCATGATTGACTTCATGGTCTAGATGAAATCCTTACATTTACAAGTGACCTGAAGTAGGACGTTCACAAAAAGATGTGTTTGCGTGTCTGTGGTGAAAGAAGCTCTAAGTTGTGTATTCAGTGCTGGAGAGTGACACACTCTACATAGGTTACACAGCGTTTTGCGAGCACCAACATGCTAAAAACTGAAACTGCTACAAGGTGTGTGTAGCGTGCAGAAAGAAGGCTTGTCATTTCAAAGAAAGAAGAGGAAACCAAAATCCAGGTAGTGAAACGAACACACCAGTATGGGAGATGTGCATGTGGACAGTTTCAAGCAGAGGCTCTTTGTGGACACTTGGAAACAGCGCTGTGAAAAAATTTCGTACGAACCGGGATTTGGCCAAAGTTGAAAGACCTTCCAAAACCAAATCTAAGGAATTTAGCCAAACAATGAATGTTGCAATAAACTCCTGCAGGAAAGGTGCATCTATGACACAACTCCCGAGAAGGTAGCTACATTCAGCACAGTACAAAATGCATATGAATTCCAAGCTGAAAACTCACTCCAGAAGGAAGCAATGCGTGTGTTTGTCTCTGAAAGAACACTCTGCCACTAGGCTTTTGCTTGCTCCTTCAAAGTCTTTGTAGAAACATGTGTTTTCACTGCTGGAATACGTTTTGGGATGCATTGTTTCAATCTCTTGCAAGCCTCATGTTGTTTCTAACACATTCTGGAAAAATAAGGAGTATGTTTCCCAAATCACTTGAAATCCAGGAAAACGCACACTGCATCACTCTTGCACAAACACGCTCTTTCTCCTAATGTATTGAGAACATTCAAGATACCAGAAAAGAAGGGCATTTTGTAGTGAAATTCAGACGGGTTTGTACAAAAGTACATTTCTATTGGCTGCAGAGTGCAAAACCATGATTGACTTCATGGTCTAGATGAAAACCTTACATTTCCAAGTGACCTGAAGTAGGACGTTCACAAAAAGATGTGTTTGCGTGTCTGTGGTGAAAGGAGCTCTAAGTTGTGTATTCAGTGCTGGAGAGTGACACACTCTACATAGGTTACACAGCGTTTTGCGAGCACCAACATGCTAAAAACTGAAACTGCTACAAGGTGTGTGTAGCGTGCAGAAGGAAGGCTTGTCATTTCAAAGAAAGAAGAGGAAACCAAAATCCAGGTAGTGAAACGAACACACCAGTATGGGAGATGTGCATGTGGAGAGTTTCAAGCAGAGGCTCTCTGTGGACACTTGGAAACAGAGCTGTGAAAAAATTTCGTACGAAGCGGGATTTGGCCAAAGTTGAAAGACCTTCCAAAACCAACCCTAAAGAACTTAGCCAAACAATGAATGTTGCAATAAACTCCTGCAGGAAAGGAGCATCTGTGACACAACTCCCGAGCAGGTAGCTACATTCTGCACAGTACAAAATGCATATGAATTCAAGGCTGAAAACTCACTCCAGAAGGAAGCAATGCGTGTGTTTCTCTCTGAAAGAACACTCAGCCACTAGGCTTTTGCTTGCTCCTTCAAAGGCTTTGTAGAAACGTGTGTTTTCACTGCTGGAATACGTTTTGGGATGCATTGTTTCAATCTCTTGCAAGCCTCATGTTGTTTCTTACACAATGTGGAAAAATAAGGAGTATGTTTCCCAAATCACTTGAAATCAAGGAAAACGCACACTGCATCACTCTTGCACAAACACGCTCTTTCTTCTAATGTGTTGAGAACATTCAAGATACCAGAAAAGAAGGGCATTTTGTAGAGAAATTCAGACGGGTTTGAACAAAAGTACATTTCTATTGGCTGCAGAGTGCAAAACCATGATTGACTTCATGTTCTCGATGAAAACCTTACATTTCCAAGTGACCTGAAGTAGGACGTTCACAAAAAGATGTGTTTGCGTGTCTGTGGTGACAGGAGCTCTAAGTTGTGTATTCAGTGCTGGAGAGTGACACACTCTACATAGGTTACACAGCGTTTTGCGAGCACCAACATGCTAAAAACTGAAACTTCTACAAGGTGTGCGTAGCGTGCAGAAAGAAGGCTTGTCATTTCAAAGAAAGAAGAGGAAACCAAAATCCAGGTAGTGAAACGAACACACCAGTATGGGAGATGTGCATGTGGACAGTTTCAAGCAGAGGCTCTTTGTGGACACTTGGAAACAGCGCTGGGAAAAAATTTCGTACGAAGCGGGATTTGGCCAAAGTTGAAAGACCTTCCAAAACCAACCCTAAAGAATTTAGCCAAACAATGAATGTTGCAATAAACTCCTGCAGGAAAGGTGCATCTATGACACAACTCCCGAGAAGTTAGCTACATTCTGCACAGTACAAAATGCATATGTATTCAAGGCTGAAAACTCACTCCAGAAGGAAGCAATGCGTGTGTTTCTCTCTGAAAGAACACTCAGCCACTAGGCTTTTGCCTTCTCCTTCAAAGTCTTTGTAGAAACGTGTGTTTTCACTGCTGGAATACGTTTTGGGATGCATTGTTTCAATCTCTTGCAAGCCTCATGTTGTTTCTAACACAATGTGGAAAAATAAGGAGTATGTTTCCCAAATCACTTGAAATCCAGGAAAACGCACACTGCATCACTCTTGCACAAACACGCTCTTTCTCCTAATGTGTTGAGAACATTCAAGATACCAGAAAAGAAGGGCATTTTGTAGTGAAATTCAGACGGGTTTGTATAAAAGTACATTTCTATTGGCTGCAGAGTGCAAAACCATGATTGACTTCATGTTCTCGATGAAAACCTTACATTTCCAACTGACCTGAAGTAGGACGTTCACAAAAGGATGTGTTTGAGTGTCTGTGGTGAAAGGAGCTCTAAGTTGTGTATTCAGTGCTGGTAGTGACACACTCTACATAGGTTACACAGCGTTTTGCGAGCACCAACATGCTAAAAACTGAAACTGCTACAAGGTGTGTGTAGCGTGCAGAAGGAAGGCTTGTCATTTCAAAGAAAGAAGAGGAAACCAAAATCCAGGTAGTGAAACGAACACACCAGTATGGGAGATGTGCATGTGGACAGTTTCAAGCAGAGGCTCTCTGTGGACACTTGGAAACAGAGCTGTGAAAAAATTTCGTACGAAGCGGGATTTGGCCAAAGTTGAAAGACCTTCCAAAACCAACCCTAAAGAACTTAGCCAAACAATGAATGTTGCAATAAACTCCTGCAGGAAAGGAGCATCTGTGACACAACTCCCGAGCAGGTAGCTACATTCTGCACAGTACAAAATGCATATGAATTCAAGGCAGAAAACTCACTCCAGAAGGAAGCAATGCGTGTGTTTCTCTCTGAAAGAACACTCAGCCACTAGGCTTTTGCTTGCTCCTTCAAAGTCTTTGTATAAACGTGTGTTTTCACTGCTGGAATACGTTTTGGGATGCATTGTTTCAATCTCTTGCAAGCCTCATGTTGTTTCTTACACAATGTGGAAAAATAAGGAGTATGTTTCCCAAATCACTTGAAATCAAGGAAAACGCACACTGCATCACTCTTGCACAAACACGCTCTTTCTTCTAATGTGTTGAGAACATTCAAGATACCAGAAAAGAAGGGCATTTTGTAGTGAAATTCAGACGGGTTTGTAGAAAAGTACATTTCTATTGGCTGCAGAGTGCAAAACCATGATTGACTTCATGGTCTTGATGAAATCCTTACATTTACAAGTGACCTGAAGTAGGACGTTCACAAAAAGATGTGTTTGCGTGTCTGTGGTGAAAGGAGCTCTAAGTTGTGTATTCAGTGCTGGAGAGTGACACACTCTACATAGGTTACACAGCGTTTTGCGAGCACCAACATGCTAAAAACTGAAACTGCTACAAGGTGTGTGTAGCGTGCAGAAAGAAGGCTTGTCATTTCAAAGAAAGAAGAGGAAACCAAAATCCAGGTAGTGAAACGAACACACCAGTATGGGAGATGTGCATGTGGACAGTTTCAAGCAGAGGCTCTTTGTCGACACTTGGGAACAGAGCTGTGAAAAAATTTCGTACGAAGCGGGATTTGGCCAAAGTTGAAAGACCTTCCAAAACCAACCCTAAAGAACTTAGCCAAACAATGAATGTTGCAATAAACTCCTGCAGGAAAGGAGCATCTGTGACACAACTCCCGAGCAGGTAGCTACATTCTGCACAGTACAAAATGCATATGAATTCAAGGCTGAAAACTCACTCCAGAAGGAAGCAATGCGTGTGTTTCTCTCTGAAATAACACTCAGCCACTAGGCTTTTGCTTGCTCCTTCAAAGTCTTTGTAGAAACGTGTGTTTTCACTGCTGGAATACGTTTTGGGATGCATTGTTTCAATCTCTTGCAAGCCTCATGTTGTTTCTTACACAATGTGGAAAAATAAGGAGTATGTTTCCCAAATCACTTGAAATCCAGGAAAACGCACACTGCATCACTCTTGCACAAACACGCTCTTTCTTCTAATGTGTTGAGAACATTCAAGATACCAGAAAAGAAGGGCATTTTGTAGTGAAATTCAGACGGGTTTGTAGAAAAGTACATTTCTATTGGCTGCAGAGTGCACAACCATGATTGACTTCATGGTCTAGATGAAATCCTTACATTTACAAGTGACCTGAAGTAGGACGTTCACAAAAAGATGTGTTTGCGTGTCTGTGGTGAAAGGAGCTCTAAGTTGTGTATTCAGTGCTGGAGAGTGACACAGTCTACATAGGTTACACAGCGTTTTGCGAGCACCAACATGCTAAAAACTGAAACTGCTACAAGGTGTGTGTAGCGTGCAGAAAGAAGGCTTGTCATTTCAAAGAAAGAAGAGGAAACCAAAATCCAGGTAGTGAAACGAACACACCAGTATGGGAGATGTGCATGTGGACAGTTTCAAGCAGAGGCTCTTTGCGGACACTTGGAAACAGCGCTGTGAAAAAATTTCGTACGAAGCGGGATTTGGCCAAAGTTGAAAGACCTTCCAAAACCAACCCTAAAGAACTTAGCCAAACAATGAATGTTGCAATGAACTCCTGCAGGAAAGGTGTCTCTATGACACAACTCCCGAGCAGGTAGCTACATTCTGCACAGTACAAAATGCATATGAATTCCAAGGTGAAAACTCACTCCGGAAGGAAGCAGTGCGTGTGTTTCTCTCTGAAAGAACACTCAGCCACTAGGCTTTTGCTTGCTCCTTCAAAGTCTTTGTAGAAACGTGTGTTTTCACTGCTGGAATACGTTTTGGGATGCATTGTTTCAATCTCTTGCAAGCCTCATGTTGTTTCTAACACAATGTGGAAAAATAAGGAGTATGTTTCCCAAATCACTTGAAATCCAGGAAAACGCACACTGCATCACTCTTGCACAAACACGCTCTTTCTCCTAATGTGTTGAGAACATTCAAGATACCAGAAAAGAAGGGCATTTGGTAGTGAAATTCAGACGGGTTTGTAGAAAAGTACATTTCTATTGGCTGCAGAGTGCAAAACCATGATTGACTTCATGGTCTAGATGAAATCCTTACATTTACAAGTGACCTGAAGTAGGACGTTCACAAAAAGATGTGTTTGCGTGTCTGTGGTGAAAGGAGCTCTAAGTTGTGTATTCAGTGCTGGAGAGTGACACAGTCTACATAGGTTACACAGCGTTTTGCGAGCACCAACATGCTAAAAACTGAAACTGCTACAAGGTGTGTGTAGCGTGCAGAAAGAAGGCTTGTCATTTCAAAGAAAGAAGAGGAAACCAAAATCCAGGTAGTGAAACGAACACACCAGTATGGGAGATGTGCATGTGGACAGTTTCAAGCAGAGGCTCTTTGTCGACACTTGGGAACAGAGCTGTGAAAAAATTTCGTACGAAGCGGGATTTGGCCAAAGTTGAAAGACCTTCCAAAACCAACCCTAAAGAACTTAGCCAAACAATGAATGTTGCAATAAACTCCTGCAGGAAAGGAGCATCTGTGACACAACTCCCGAGCAGGTAGCTACATTCTGCACAGTACAAAATGCATATGAATTCAAGGCTGAAAACTCACTCCGGAAGGAAGCAATGCGTGTGTTTCTCTCTGAAAGAACACTCAGCCACTAGGCTTTTGCTTGCTCCTTCAAAGTCTTTGTAGAAACGTGTGTTTTCACTGCTGGAATACGTTTTGGGATGCATTGTTTCAATCTCTTGCAAGCCTCATGTTGTTTCTTACACAATGTGGAAAAATAAGGAGTATGTTTCCCAAATCACTTGAAATCCAGGAAAACGCACACTGCATCACTCTTGCACAAACACGCTCTTTCTTCTAATGTGTTGAGAACATTCAAGATACCAGAAAAGAAGGGCATTTTGTCGTGTAATTCAGCCGGTTTGAACAAAAGTACATTACTATTGGCTGCAGAGTGCAAAACCATGCTTGACTTCATGTTCTCGATGAAAACCTTACATTTCCAAGTGACTTGAAGTAGGACGTTCACAAAAAGATGTGTTTGCGTGTCTGTGGTGAAAGGAGCTCTAAGTTGTGTATTCAGTGCTGGAGAGTGACACACTCTACATAGGTTACACAGCGTTTTGCGAGCACCAACATGCTAAAAACTGAAACTGCTACAAGGTGTGTGTAGCGTGCAGAAAGAAGGCTTGTCATTTCAAAGAAAGAAGAGGAAACCAAAATCCAGGTAGTGAAACGAACACACCAGTATGGGAGATGTGCATGTGGACAGTTTCAAGCAGAGGCTCTTTGTGGACACTTGGAAACAGCGCTGGGAAAAAATTTCGTACGAAGCGGGATTTGGCCAAAGTTGAAAGACCTTCCAAAACCAACCCTAAAGAACTTAGCCAAACAATGAATGTTGCAATAAACTCCTGCAGGAAAGGAGCATCTGTGACACAACTCCCGAGCAGGTAGCTACATTCTGCACAGTACAAAATGCATATGTATTCAAGGCTGAAAACTCACTCCAGAAGGAAGCAATGCGTGTGTTTCTCTCTGAAAGAACACTCAGCCACTAGGCTTTTGCCTTCTCCTTCAAAGTCTTTGTAGAAACGTGTGTTTTCACTGCTGGAATACGTTTTGGGATGCATTGTTTCAATCTCTTGCAAGCCTCATGTTGTTTCTAACACAATGTGGAAAAATAAGGAGTATGTTTCCCAAATCACTTGAAATCCAGGAAAACGCACACTGCATCACTCTTGCACAAACACGCTCTTTCTCCTAATGTGTTGAGAACATTCAAGATACCAGAAAAGAAGGGCATTTTGTAGTGAAATTCAGACGGGTTTGTAGAAAAGTACATTTCTATTGGCTGCAGAGTGCAAAACCATGATTGACTTCATGTTCTCGATGAAAACCTTACATTTCCAACTGACCTGAAGTAGGACGTTCACAAAAGGATGTGTTTGAGTGTCTGTGGTGAAAGGAGCTCTAAGTTGTGTATTCAGTGCTGGTAGTGACACACTCTACATAGGTTACACAGCGTTTTGCGAGCAACAACATGCTAAAAACTGAAACTGCTACAAGGTGTGTGTAGCGTGCAGAAAGAAGGCTTGTCATTTCAAAGAAAGAAGAGGAAACCAAAATCCAGGTAGTGAAACGAACACACCAGTATGGGAGATGTGCATGTGGACAGTTTCAAGCAGAGGCTCTTTGTGGACACTTGGAAACAGCGCTGTGAAAAAATTTCGTACGAACCGGGATTTGGCCAAAGTTGAAAGACCTTCCAAAACCAAATCTAAGGAATTTAGCCAAACAATGAATGTTGCAATAAACTCCTGCAGGAAAGGTGCATCTATGACACAACTCCCGAGAAGGTAGCTACATTCAGCACAGTACAAAATGCATATGAATTCCAAGCTGAAAACTCACTCCAGAAGGAAGCAATGCGTGTGTTTCTCTCTGAAAGAACACTCTGCCACTAGGCTTTTGCTTGCTCCTTCAAAGTCTTTGTAGAAACATGTGTTTTCACTGCTGGAATATGTTTTGGGATGCATTGTTTCAATCTCTTGCAAGCCTCATGTTGTTTCTAACACATTCTGGAAAAATAAGGAGTATGTTTCCCAAATCACTTGAAATCCAGGAAAACGCACACTGCATCACTCTTGCACAAACACGCTCTTTCTCCTAATGTGTTGAGAACATTCAAGATACCAGAAAAGAAGGGCATTTTGTCGTGTAATTCAGACGGGTTTGTAGAAAAGTACATTTCTATTGGCTGCAGAGTGCAAAACCATGATTGACTTCATGGTCTAGATGAAATCCTTACATTTACAAGTGACCTGAAGTAGGACGTTCACAAAAAGATGTGTTTGCGTGTCTGTGGTGAAAGGAGCTCTAAGTTGTGTATTCAGTGCTGGAGAGTGACACAGTCTACATAGGTTACACAGCGTTTTGCGAGCACCAACATGCTAAAAACTGAAACTGCTACAAGGTGTGTGTAGCGTGCAGAAAGAAGGCTTGTCATTTCAAAGAAAGAAGAGGAAACCAAAATCCAGGTAGTGAAACGAACACACCAGTATGGGAGATGTGCATGTGGACAGTTTCAAGCAGAGGCTCTTTGTGGACACTTGGAAACAGCGCTGTGAAAAAATTTCGTACGAAGCGGGATTTGGCCAAAGTTGAAAGACCTTCCAAAACCAACCCTAAAGAACTTAGCCAAACAATGAATGTTGCAATGAACTCCTGCAGGAAAGGAGCATCTGTGACACAACTCCCGAGCAGGTAGCTACATTCTGCACAGTACAAAATGCATATGAATTCCAAGCTGAAAACTCACTCCGGAAGGAAGCAATGCGTGTGTTTCTCTCTGAAAGAACACTCAGCCACTAGGCTTTTGCTTGCTCCTTCAAAGTCTTTGTAGAAACATGTGTTTTCACTGCTGGAATACGTTTTGGGATGCATTGTTTCAATCTCTTGCAAGCCTCATGTTGTTTCTAACACAATGTGGAAAAATAAGGAGTATGTTTCCCAAATCACTTGAAATCCAGGAAAACGCACACTGCATCACTCTTGCACAAACACGCTCTTTCTCCTAATGTGTTGAGAACATTCAAGATACCAGAAAAGAAGGGCATTTTGTAGTGAAATTCAGACGGGTTTGTAGAAAAGTACATTTCTATTGGCTGCAGAGTGCAAAACCATGATTGACTTCATGGTCTAGATGAAATCCTTACATTTACAAGTGACCTGAAGTAGGACGTTCACAAAAAGATGTGTTTGCGTGTCTGTGGTGAAAGGAGCTCTAAGTTGTGTATTCAGTGCTGGAGAGTGACACAGTCTACATAGGTTACACAGCGTTTTGCGAGCACCAACATGCTAAAAACTGAAACTGCTACAAGGTGTGTGTAGCGTGCAGAAAGAAGGCTTGTCATTTCAAAGAAAGAAGAGGAAACCAAAATCCAGGTAGTGAAACGAACACACCAGTATGGGAGATGTGCATGTGGACAGTTTCAAGCAGAGGCTCTTTGTCGACACTTGGGAACAGAGCTGTGAAAAAATTTCGTACGAAGCGGGATTTGGCCAAAGTTGAAAGACCTTCCAAAACCAACCCTAAAGAACTTAGCCAAACAATGAATGTTGCAATAAACTCCTGCAGGAAAGGAGCATCTGTGACACAACTCCCGAGCAGGTAGCTACATTCTGCACAGTACAAAATGCATATGAATTCAAGGCTGAAAACTCACTCCGGAAGGAAGCAATGCGTGTGTTTCTCTCTGAAAGAACACTCAGCCACTAGGCTTTTGCTTGCTCCTTCAAAGTCTTTGTAGAAACGTGTGTTTTCACTGCTGGAATACGTTTTGGGATGCATTGTTTCAATCTCTTGCAAGCCTCATGTTGTTTCTTACACAATGTGGAAAAATAAGGAGTATGTTTCCCAAATCACTTGAAATCCAGGAAAACGCACACTGCATCACTCTTGCACAAACACGCTCTTTCTTCTAATGTGTTGAGAACATTCAAGATACCAGAAAAGAAGGGCATTTTGTCGTGTAATTCAGCCGGTTTGAACAAAAGTACATTACTATTGGCTGCAGAGTGCAAAACCATGCTTGACTTCATGTTCTCGATGAAAACCTTACATTTCCAAGTGACTTGAAGTAGGACGTTCACAAAAAGATGTGTTTGCGTGTCTGTGGTGAAAGGAGCTCTAAGTTGTGTATTCAGTGCTGGAGAGTGACACACTCTACATAGGTTACACAGCGTTTTGCGAGCACCAACATGCTAAAAACTGAAACTGCTACAAGGTGTGTGTAGCGTGCAGAAAGAAGGCTTGTCATTTCAAAGAAAGAAGAGGAAACCAAAATCCAGGTAGTGAAACGAACACACCAGTATGGGAGATGTGCATGTGGACAGTTTCAAGCAGAGGCTCTTTGTGGACACTTGGAAACAGCGCTGGGAAAAAATTTCGTACGAAGCGGGATTTGGCCAAAGTTGAAAGACCTTCCAAAACCAACCCTAAAGAACTTAGCCAAACAATGAATGTTGCAATAAACTCCTGCAGGAAAGGAGCATCTGTGACACAACTCCCGAGCAGGTAGCTACATTCTGCACAGTACAAAATGCATATGTATTCAAGGCTGAAAACTCACTCCAGAAGGAAGCAATGCGTGTGTTTCTCTCTGAAAGAACACTCAGCCACTAGGCTTTTGCCTTCTCCTTCAAAGTCTTTGTAGAAACGTGTGTTTTCACTGCTGGAATACGTTTTGGGATGCATTGTTTCAATCTCTTGCAAGCCTCATGTTGTTTCTAACACAATGTGGAAAAATAAGGAGTATGTTTCCCAAATCACTTGAAATCCAGGAAAACGCACACTGCATCACTCTTGCACAAACACGCTCTTTCTCCTAATGTGTTGAGAACATTCAAGATACCAGAAAAGAAGGGCATTTTGTAGTGAAATTCAGACGGGTTTGTAGAAAAGTACATTTCTATTGGCTGCAGAGTGCAAAACCATGATTGACTTCATGTTCTCGATGAAAACCTTACATTTCCAACTGACCTGAAGTAGGACGTTCACAAAAGGATGTGTTTGAGTGTCTGTGGTGAAAGGAGCTCTAAGTTGTGTATTCAGTGCTGGTAGTGACACACTCTACATAGGTTACACAGCGTTTTGCGAGCAACAACATGCTAAAAACTGAAACTGCTACAAGGTGTGTGTAGCGTGCAGAAAGAAGGCTTGTCATTTCAAAGAAAGAAGAGGAAACCAAAATCCAGGTAGTGAAACGAACACACCAGTATGGGAGATGTGCATGTGGACAGTTTCAAGCAGAGGCTCTTTGTGGACACTTGGAAACAGCGCTGTGAAAAAATTTCGTACGAACCGGGATTTGGCCAAAGTTGAAAGACCTTCCAAAACCAAATCTAAGGAATTTAGCCAAACAATGAATGTTGCAATAAACTCCTGCAGGAAAGGTGCATCTATGACACAACTCCCGAGAAGGTAGCTACATTCAGCACAGTACAAAATGCATATGAATTCCAAGCTGAAAACTCACTCCAGAAGGAAGCAATGCGTGTGTTTCTCTCTGAAAGAACACTCTGCCACTAGGCTTTTGCTTGCTCCTTCAAAGTCTTTGTAGAAACATGTGTTTTCACTGCTGGAATACGTTTTGGGATGCATTGTTTCAATCTCTTGCAAGCCTCATGTTGTTTCTAACACATTCTGGAAAAATAAGGAGTATGTTTCCCAAATCACTTGAAATCCAGGAAAACGCACACTGCATCACTCTTGCACAAACACGCTCTTTCTCCTAATGTGTTGAGAACATTCAAGATACCAGAAAAGAAGGGCATTTTGTCGTGTAATTCAGACGGGTTTGTAGAAAAGTACATTTCTATTGGCTGCAGAGTGCAAAACCATGATTGACTTCATGGTCTAGATGAAATCCTTACATTTACAAGTGACCTGAAGTAGGACGTTCACAAAAAGATGTGTTTGCGTGTCTGTGGTGAAAGGAGCTCTAAGTTGTGTATTCAGTGCTGGAGAGTGACACAGTCTACATAGGTTACACAGCGTTTTGCGAGCACCAACATGCTAAAAACTGAAACTGCTACAAGGTGTGTGTAGCGTGCAGAAAGAAGGCTTGTCATTTCAAAGAAAGAAGAGGAAACCAAAATCCAGGTAGTGAAACGAACACACCAGTATGGGAGATGTGCATGTGGACAGTTTCAAGCAGAGGCTCTTTGTGGACACTTGGAAACAGCGCTGTGAAAAAATTTCGTACGAAGCGGGATTTGGCCAAAGTTGAAAGACCTTCCAAAACCAACCCTAAAGAACTTAGCCAAACAATGAATGTTGCAATGAACTCCTGCAGGAAAGGAGCATCTGTGACACAACTCCCGAGCAGGTAGCTACATTCTGCACAGTACAAAATGCATATGAATTCCAAGCTGAAAACTCACTCCGGAAGGAAGCAATGCGTGTGTTTCTCTCTGAAAGAACACTCAGCCACTAGGCTTTTGCTTGCTCCTTCAAAGTCTTTGTAGAAACATGTGTTTTCACTGCTGGAATACGTTTTGGGATGCATTGTTTCAATCTCTTGCAAGCCTCATGTTGTTTCTAACACAATGTGGAAAAATAAGGAGTATGTTTCCCAAATCACTTGAAATCCAGGAAAACGCACACTGCATCACTCTTGCACAAACACGCTCTTTCTCCTAATGTGTTGAGAACATTCAAGATACCAGAAAAGAAGGGCATTTTGTAGTGAAATTCAGACGGGTTTGTAGAAAAGTACATTTCTATTGGCTGCAGAGTGCAAAACCATGATTGACTTCATGGTCTAGATGAAATCCTTACATTTACAAGTGACCTGAAGTAGGACGTTCACAAAAAGATGTGTTTGCGTGTCTGTGGTGAAAGGAGCTCTAAGTTGTGTATTCAGTGCTGGAGAGTGACACAGTCTACATAGGTTACACAGCGTTTTGCGAGCACCAACATGCTAAAAACTGAAACTGCTACAAGGTGTGTGTAGCGTGCAGAAAGAAGGCTTGTCATTTCAAAGAAAGAAGAGGAAACCAAAATCCAGGTAGTGAAACGAACACACCAGTATGGGAGATGTGCATGTGGACAGTTTCAAGCAGAGGCTCTTTGTCGACACTTGGGAACAGAGCTGTGAAAAAATTTCGTACGAAGCGGGATTTGGCCAAAGTTGAAAGACCTTCCAAAACCAACCCTAAAGAACTTAGCCAAACAATGAATGTTGCAATAAACTCCTGCAGGAAAGGAGCATCTGTGACACAACTCCCGAGCAGGTAGCTACATTCTGCACAGTACAAAATGCATATGAATTCAAGGCTGAAAACTCACTCCGGAAGGAAGCAATGCGTGTGTTTCTCTCTGAAAGAACACTCAGCCACTAGGCTTTTGCTTGCTCCTTCAAAGTCTTTGTAGAAACGTGTGTTTTCACTGCTGGAATACGTTTTGGGATGCATTGTTTCAATCTCTTGCAAGCCTCATGTTGTTTCTTACACAATGTGGAAAAATAAGGAGTATGTTTCCCAAATCACTTGAAATCCAGGAAAACGCACACTGCATCACTCTTGCACAAACACGCTCTTTCTTCTAATGTGTTGAGAACATTCAAGATACCAGAAAAGAAGGGCATTTTGTCGTGTAATTCAGCCGGTTTGAACAAAAGTACATTACTATTGGCTGCAGAGTGCAAAACCATGCTTGACTTCATGTTCTCGATGAAAACCTTACATTTCCAAGTGACTTGAAGTAGGACGTTCACAAAAAGATGTGTTTGCGTGTCTGTGGTGAAAGGAGCTCTAAGTTGTGTATTCAGTGCTGGAGAGTGACACACTCTACATAGGTTACACAGCGTTTTGCGAGCACCAACATGCTAAAAACTGAAACTGCTACAAGGTGTGTGTAGCGTGCAGAAAGAAGGCTTGTCATTTCAAAGAAAGAAGAGGAAACCAAAATCCAGGTAGTGAAACGAACACACCAGTATGGGAGATGTGCATGTGGACAGTTTCAAGCAGAGGCTCTTTGTGGACACTTGGAAACAGCGCTGGGAAAAAATTTCGTACGAAGCGGGATTTGGCCAAAGTTGAAAGACCTTCCAAAACCAACCCTAAAGAACTTAGCCAAACAATGAATGTTGCAATAAACTCCTGCAGGAAAGGAGCATCTGTGACACAACTCCCGAGCAGGTAGCTACATTCTGCACAGTACAAAATGCATATGTATTCAAGGCTGAAAACTCACTCCAGAAGGAAGCAATGCGTGTGTTTCTCTCTGAAAGAACACTCAGCCACTAGGCTTTTGCCTTCTCCTTCAAAGTCTTTGTAGAAACGTGTGTTTTCACTGCTGGAATACGTTTTGGGATGCATTGTTTCAATCTCTTGCAAGCCTCATGTTGTTTCTAACACAATGTGGAAAAATAAGGAGTATGTTTCCCAAATCACTTGAAATCCAGGAAAACGCACACTGCATCACTCTTGCACAAACACGCTCTTTCTCCTAATGTGTTGAGAACATTCAAGATACCAGAAAAGAAGGGCATTTTGTAGTGAAATTCAGACGGGTTTGTAGAAAAGTACATTTCTATTGGCTGCAGAGTGCAAAACCATGATTGACTTCATGTTCTCGATGAAAACCTTACATTTCCAACTGACCTGAAGTAGGACGTTCACAAAAGGATGTGTTTGAGTGTCTGTGGTGAAAGGAGCTCTAAGTTGTGTATTCAGTGCTGGTAGTGACACACTCTACATAGGTTACACAGCGTTTTGCGAGCAACAACATGCTAAAAACTGAAACTGCTACAAGGTGTGTGTAGCGTGCAGAAAGAAGGCTTGTCATTTCAAAGAAAGAAGAGGAAACCAAAATCCAGGTAGTGAAACGAACACACCAGTATGGGAGATGTGCATGTGGACAGTTTCAAGCAGAGGCTCTTTGTGGACACTTGGAAACAGCGCTGTGAAAAAATTTCGTACGAACCGGGATTTGGCCAAAGTTGAAAGACCTTCCAAAACCAAATCTAAGGAATTTAGCCAAACAATGAATGTTGCAATAAACTCCTGCAGGAAAGGTGCATCTATGACACAACTCCCGAGAAGGTAGCTACATTCAGCACAGTACAAAATGCATATGAATTCCAAGCTGAAAACTCACTCCAGAAGGAAGCAATGCGTGTGTTTCTCTCTGAAAGAACACTCTGCCACTAGGCTTTTGCTTGCTCCTTCAAAGTCTTTGTAGAAACATGTGTTTTCACTGCTGGAATACGTTTTGGGATGCATTGTTTCAATCTCTTGCAAGCCTCATGTTGTTTCTAACACATTCTGGAAAAATAAGGAGTATGTTTCCCAAATCACTTGAAATCCAGGAAAACGCACACTGCATCACTCTTGCACAAACACGCTCTTTCTCCTAATGTGTTGAGAACATTCAAGATACCAGAAAAGAAGGGCATTTTGTCGTGTAATTCAGACGGGTTTGTAGAAAAGTACATTTCTATTGGCTGCAGAGTGCAAAACCATGATTGACTTCATGGTCTAGATGAAATCCTTACATTTACAAGTGACCTGAAGTAGGACGTTCACAAAAAGATGTGTTTGCGTGTCTGTGGTGAAAGGAGCTCTAAGTTGTGTATTCAGTGCTGGAGAGTGACACAGTCTACATAGGTTACACAGCGTTTTGCGAGCACCAACATGCTAAAAACTGAAACTGCTACAAGGTGTGTGTAGCGTGCAGAAAGAAGGCTTGTCATTTCAAAGAAAGAAGAGGAAACCAAAATCCAGGTAGTGAAACGAACACACCAGTATGGGAGATGTGCATGTGGACAGTTTCAAGCAGAGGCTCTTTGTGGACACTTGGAAACAGCGCTGTGAAAAAATTTCGTACGAAGCGGGATTTGGCCAAAGTTGAAAGACCTTCCAAAACCAACCCTAAAGAACTTAGCCAAACAATGAATGTTGCAATGAACTCCTGCAGGAAAGGAGCATCTGTGACACAACTCCCGAGCAGGTAGCTACATTCTGCACAGTACAAAATGCATATGAATTCCAAGCTGAAAACTCACTCCGGAAGGAAGCAATGCGTGTGTTTCTCTCTGAAAGAACACTCAGCCACTAGGCTTTTGCTTGCTCCTTCAAAGTCTTTGTAGAAACATGTGTTTTCACTGCTGGAATACGTTTTGGGATGCATTGTTTCAATCTCTTGCAAGCCTCATGTTGTTTCTAACACAATGTGGAAAAATAAGGAGTATGTTTCCCAAATCACTTGAAATCCAGGAAAACGCACACTGCATCACTCTTGCACAAACACGCTCTTTCTCCTAATGTGTTGAGAACATTCAAGATACCAGAAAAGAAGGGCATTTTGTAGTGAAATTCAGACGGGTTTGTAGAAAAGTACATTTCTATTGGCTGCAGAGTGCAAAACCATGATTGACTTCATGGTCTAGATGAAATCCTTACATTTACAAGTGACCTGAAGTAGGACGTTCACAAAAAGATGTGTTTGCGTGTCTGTGGTGAAAGGAGCTCTAAGTTGTGTATTCAGTGCTGGAGAGTGACACAGTCTACATAGGTTACACAGCGTTTTGCGAGCACCAACATGCTAAAAACTGAAACTGCTACAAGGTGTGTGTAGCGTGCAGAAAGAAGGCTTGTCATTTCAAAGAAAGAAGAGGAAACCAAAATCCAGGTAGTGAAACGAACACACCAGTATGGGAGATGTGCATGTGGACAGTTTCAAGCAGAGGCTCTTTGTCGACACTTGGGAACAGAGCTGTGAAAAAATTTCGTACGAAGCGGGATTTGGCCAAAGTTGAAAGACCTTCCAAAACCAACCCTAAAGAACTTAGCCAAACAATGAATGTTGCAATAAACTCCTGCAGGAAAGGAGCATCTGTGACACAACTCCCGAGCAGGTAGCTACATTCTGCACAGTACAAAATGCATATGAATTCAAGGCTGAAAACTCACTCCGGAAGGAAGCAATGCGTGTGTTTCTCTCTGAAAGAACACTCAGCCACTAGGCTTTTGCTTGCTCCTTCAAAGTCTTTGTAGAAACGTGTGTTTTCACTGCTGGAATACGTTTTGGGATGCATTGTTTCAATCTCTTGCAAGCCTCATGTTGTTTCTTACACAATGTGGAAAAATAAGGAGTATGTTTCCCAAATCACTTGAAATCCAGGAAAACGCACACTGCATCACTCTTGCACAAACACGCTCTTTCTTCTAATGTGTTGAGAACATTCAAGATACCAGAAAAGAAGGGCATTTTGTCGTGTAATTCAGCCGGTTTGAACAAAAGTACATTACTATTGGCTGCAGAGTGCAAAACCATGCTTGACTTCATGTTCTCGATGAAAACCTTACATTTCCAAGTGACTTGAAGTAGGACGTTCACAAAAAGATGTGTTTGCGTGTCTGTGGTGAAAGGAGCTCTAAGTTGTGTATTCAGTGCTGGAGAGTGACACACTCTACATAGGTTACACAGCGTTTTGCGAGCACCAACATGCTAAAAACTGAAACTGCTACAAGGTGTGTGTAGCGTGCAGAAAGAAGGCTTGTCATTTCAAAGAAAGAAGAGGAAACCAAAATCCAGGTAGTGAAACGAACACACCAGTATGGGAGATGTGCATGTGGACAGTTTCAAGCAGAGGCTCTTTGTGGACACTTGGAAACAGCGCTGGGAAAAAATTTCGTACGAAGCGGGATTTGGCCAAAGTTGAAAGACCTTCCAAAACCAACCCTAAAGAACTTAGCCAAACAATGAATGTTGCAATAAACTCCTGCAGGAAAGGAGCATCTGTGACACAACTCCCGAGCAGGTAGCTACATTCTGCACAGTACAAAATGCATATGTATTCAAGGCTGAAAACTCACTCCAGAAGGAAGCAATGCGTGTGTTTCTCTCTGAAAGAACACTCAGCCACTAGGCTTTTGCCTTCTCCTTCAAAGTCTTTGTAGAAACGTGTGTTTTCACTGCTGGAATACGTTTTGGGATGCATTGTTTCAATCTCTTGCAAGCCTCATGTTGTTTCTAACACAATGTGGAAAAATAAGGAGTATGTTTCCCAAATCACTTGAAATCCAGGAAAACGCACACTGCATCACTCTTGCACAAACACGCTCTTTCTCCTAATGTGTTGAGAACATTCAAGATACCAGAAAAGAAGGGCATTTTGTAGTGAAATTCAGACGGGTTTGTAGAAAAGTACATTTCTATTGGCTGCAGAGTGCAAAACCATGATTGACTTCATGTTCTCGATGAAAACCTTACATTTCCAACTGACCTGAAGTAGGACGTTCACAAAAGGATGTGTTTGAGTGTCTGTGGTGAAAGGAGCTCTAAGTTGTGTATTCAGTGCTGGTAGTGACACACTCTACATAGGTTACACAGCGTTTTGCGAGCACCAACATGCTAAAAACTGAAACTGCTACAAGGTGTGTGTAGCGTGCAGAAGGAAGGCTTGTCATTTCAAAGAAAGAAGAGGAAACCAAAATCCAGGTAGTGAAACGAACACACCAGTATGGGAGATGTGCATGTGGACAGTTTCAAGCAGAGGCTCTCTGTGGACACTTGGAAACAGAGCTGTGAAAAAATTTCGTACGAAGCGGGATTTGGCCAAAGTTGAAAGACCTTCCAAAACCAACCCTAAAGAACTTAGCCAAACAATGAATGTTGCAATAAACTCCTGCAGGAAAGGAGCATCTGTGACACAACTCCCGAGCAGGTAGCTACATTCTGCACAGTACAAAATGCATATGAATTCAAGGCTGAAAACTCACTCCAGAAGGAAGCAATGCGTGTGTTTCTCTCTGAAAGAACACTCAGCCACTAGGCTTTTGCTTGCTCCTTCAAAGTCTTTGTAGAAACATGTGTTTTCACTGCTGGAATACGTTTTGGGATGCATTGTTTCAATCTCTTGCAAGCCTCATGTTGTTTCTAACACAATGTGGAAAAATAAGGAGTATGTTTCCCAAATCACTTGAAATCCAGGAAAACGCACACTGCATCACTCTTGCACAAACACGCTCTTTCTCCTAATGTGTTGAGAACATTCAAGATACCAGAAAAGAAGGGCATTTTGTAGTGAAATTCAGACGGGTTTGTAGAAAAGTACATTTCTATTGGCTGCAGAGTGCAAAACCATGATTGACTTCATGGTCTAGATGAAATCCTTACATTTACAAGTGACCTGAAGTAGGACGTTCACAAAAAGATGTGTTTGCGTGTCTGTGGTGAAAGGAGCTCTAAGTTGTGTATTCAGTGCTGGAGAGTGACACACTCTACATAGGTTACACAGCGTTTTGCTAGCACCAACATGCTAAAAACTGAAACTGCTACAAGGTGTGTGTAGCGTGCAGAAAGAAGGCTTGTCATTTCAAAGAAAGAAGAGGAAACCAAAATCCAGGTAGTGAAACGAACACACCAGTATGGGAGATGTGCATGTGGACAGTTTCAAGCAGAGGCTCTTTGTCGACACTTGGGAACAGAGCTGTGAAAAAATTTCGTACGAAGCGGGATTTGGCCAAAGTTGAAAGACCTTCCAAAACCAACCCTAAAGAACTTAGCCAAACAATGAATGTTGCAATAAACTCCTGCAGGAAAGGAGCATCTGTGACACAACTCCCGAGCAGGTAGCTACATTCTGCACAGTACAAAATGCATATGAATTCAAGGCTGAAAACTCACTCCAGAAGGAAGCAATGCGTGTGTTTCTCTCTGAAAGAACACTCAGCCACTAGGCTTTTGCTTGCTCCTTCAAAGTCTTTGTAGAAACGTGTGTTTTCACTGCTGGAATACGTTTTGGGATGCATTGTTTCAATCTCTTGCAAGCCTCATGTTGTTTCTTACACAATGTGGAAAAATAAGGAGTATGTTTCCCAAATCACTTGAAATCCAGGAAAACGCACACTGCATCACTCTTGCACAAACACGCTCTTTCTTCTAATGTGTTGAGAACATTCAAGATACCAGAAAAGAAGGGCATTTTGTAGTGAAATTCAGACGGGTTTGTAGAAAAGTACATTTCTATTGGCTGCAGAGTGCAAAACCATGATTGACTTCATGGTCTAGATGAAATCCTTACATTTACAAGTGACCTGAAGTAGGACGTTCACAAAAAGATGTGTTTGCGTGTCTGTGGTGAAAGGAGCTCTAAGTTGTGTATTCAGTGCTGGAGAGTGACACAGTCTACATAGGTTACACAGCGTTTTGCGAGCACCAACATGCTAAAAACTGAAACTGCTACAAGGTGTGTGTAGCGTGCAGAAAGAAGGCTTGTCATTTCAAAGAAAGAAGAGGAAACCAAAATCCAGGTAGTGAAACGAACACACCAGTATGGGAGATGTGCATGTGGACAGTTTCAAGCAGAGGCTCTTTGCGGACACTTGGAAACAGCGCTGTGAAAAAATTTCGTACGAAGCGGGATTTGGCCAAAGTTGAAAGACCTTCCAAAACCAACCCTAAAGAACTTAGCCAAACAATGAATGTTGCAATGAACTCCTGCAGGAAAGGTGTCTCTATGACACAACTCCCGAGCAGGTAGCTACATTCTGCACAGTACAAAATGCATATGAATTCCAAGCTGAAAACTCACTCCGGAAGGAAGCAGTGCGTGTGTTTCTCTCTGAAAGAACACTCAGCCACTAGGCTTTTGCTTGCTCCTTCAAAGTCTTTGTAGAAACATGTGTTTTCACTGCTGGAATACGTTTTGGGATGCATTGTTTCAATCTCTTGCAAGCCTCATGTTGTTTCTAACACAATGTGGAAAAATAAGGAGTATGTTTCCCAAATCACTTGAAATCCAGGAAAACGCACACTGCATCACTCTTGCACAAACACGCTCTTTCTCCTAATGTGTTGAGAACATTCAAGATACCAGAAAAGAAGGGCATTTTGTAGTGAAATTCAGACGGGTTTGTAGAAAAGTACATTTCTATTGGCTGCAGAGTGCAAAACCATGATTGACTTCATGGTCTAGATGAAATCCTTACATTTACAAGTGACCTGAAGTAGGACGTTCACAAAAAGATGTGTTTGCGTGTCTGTGGTGAAAGGAGCTCTAAGTTGTGTATTCAGTGCTGGAGAGTGACACAGTCTACATAGGTTACACAGCGTTTTGCGAGCACCAACATGCTAAAAACTGAAACTGCTACAAGGTGTGTGTAGCGTGCAGAAAGAAGGCTTGTCATTTCAAAGAAAGAAGAGGAAACCAAAATCCAGGTAGTGAAACGAACACACCAGTATGGGAGATGTGCATGTGGACAGTTTCAAGCAGAGGCTCTTTGTCGACACTTGGGAACAGAGCTGTGAAAAAATTTCGTACGAAGCGGGATTTGGCCAAAGTTGAAAGACCTTCCAAAACCAACCCTAAAGAACTTAGCCAAACAATGAATGTTGCAATAAACTCCTGCAGGAAAGGAGCATCTGTGACACAACTCCCGAGCAGGTAGCTACATTCTGCACAGTACAAAATGCATATGAATTCAAGGCTGAAAACTCACTCCAGAAGGAAGCAATGCGTGTGTTTCTCTCTGAAAGAACACTCAGCCACTAGGCTTTTGCTTGCTCCTTCAAAGTCTTTGTAGAAACGTGTGTTTTCACTGCTGGAATACGTTTTGGGATGCATTGTTTCAATCTCTTGCAAGCCTCATGTTGTTTCTAACACAATGTGGAAAAATAAGGAGTATGTTTCCCAAATCACTTGAAATCCAGGAAAACGCACACTGCATCACTCTTGCACAAACACGCTCTTTCTTCTAATGTGTTGAGAACATTCAAGATACCAGAAAAGAAGGGCATTTTGTCGTGTAATTCAGCCGGTTTGAACAAAAGTACATTACTATTGGCTGCAGAGTGCAAAACCATGCTTGACTTCATGTTCTCGATGAAAACCTTACATTTCCAAGTGACCTGAAGTAGGACGTTCACAAAAAGATGTGTTTGCGTGTCTGTGGTGAAAGGAGCTCTAAGTTGTGTATTCAGTGCTGGAGAGTGACACACTCTACATAGGTTACACAGCGTTTTGCGAGCACCAACATGCTAAAAACTGAAACTGCTACAAGGTGTGTGTAGCGTGCAGAAAGAAGGCTTGTCATTTCAAAGAAAGAAGAGGAAACCAAAATCCAGGTAGTGAAATGAACACACCAGTATGGGAGATGTGCATGTGGACAGTTTCAAGCAGAGGCTCTTTGTGGACACTTGGAAACAGCGCTGGGAAAAAATTTCGTACGAAGCGGGATTTGGCCAAAGTTGAAAGACCTTCCAAAACCAACCCTAAAGAACTTAGCCAAACAATGAATGTTGCAATAAACTCCTGCAGGAAAGGAGCATCTGTGACACAACTCCCGAGCAGGTAGCTACATTCTGCACAGTACAAAATGCATATGTATTCAAGGCTGAAAACTCACTCCAGAAGGAAGCAATGCGTGTGTTTCTCTCTGAAAGAACACTCAGCCACTAGGCTTTTGCCTTCTCCTTCAAAGTCTTTGTAGAAACGTGTGTTTTCACTGCTGGAATACGTTTTGGGATGCATTGTTTCAATCTCTTGCAAGCCTCATGTTGTTTCTAACACAATGTGGAAAAATAAGGAGTATGTTTCCCAAATCACTTGAAATCCAGGAAAACGCACACTGCATCACTCTTGCACAAACACGCTCTTTCTCCTAATGTGTTGAGAACATTCAAGATACCAGAAAAGAAGGGCATTTTGTAGTGAAATTCAGACGGGTTTGTAGAAAAGTACATTTCTATTGGCTGCAGAGTGCAAAACCATGATTGACTTCATGTTCTCGATGAAAACCTTACATTTCCAACTGACCTGAAGTAGGACGTTCACAAAAGGATGTGTTTGAGTGTCTGTGGTGAAAGGAGCTCTAAGTTGTGTATTCAGTGCTGGTAGTGACACACTCTACATAGGTTACACAGCGTTTTGCGAGCACCAACATGCTAAAAACTGAAACTGCTACAAGGTGTGTGTAGCGTGCAGAAGGAAGGCTTGTCATTTCAAAGAAAGAAGAGGAAACCAAAATCCAGGTAGTGAAACGAACACACCAGTATGGGAGATGTGCATGTGGACAGTTTCAAGCAGAGGCTCTCTGTGGACACTTGGAAACAGAGCTGTGAAAAAATTTCGTACGAAGCGGGATTTGGCCAAAGTTGAAAGACCTTCCAAAACCAACCCTAAAGAACTTAGCCAAACAATGAATGTTGCAATAAACTCCTGCAGGAAAGGAGCATCTGTGACACAACTCCCGAGCAGGTAGCTACATTCTGCACAGTACAAAATGCATATGAATTCAAGGCTGAAAACTCACTCCAGAAGGAAGCAATGCGTGTGTTTCTCTCTGAAAGAACACTCAGCCACTAGGCTTTTGCTTGCTCCTTCAAAGTCTTTGTAGAAACGTGTGTTTTCACTGCTGGAATACGTTTTGGGATGCATTGTTTCAATCTCTTGCAAGCCTCATGTTGTTTCTTACACAATGTGGAAAAATAAGGAGTATGTTTCCCAAATCACTTGAAATCAAGGAAAACGCACACTGCATCACTCTTGCACAAACACGCTCTTTCTTCTAATGTGTTGAGAACATTCAAGATACCAGAAAAGAAGGGCATTTTGTAGTGTAATTCAGACGGGTTTGTAGAAAAGTACATTTCTATTGGCTGCAGAGTGCAAAACCATGATTGACTTCATGGTCTTGATGAAATCCTTACATTTACAAGTGACCTGAAGTAGGACGTTCACAAAAAGATGTGTTTGCGTGTCTGTGGTGAAAGGAGCTCTAAGTTGTGTATTCAGTGCTGGAGAGTGACACAGTCTACATAGGTTACACAGCGTTTTGCGAGCACCAACATGCTAAAAACTGAAACTGCTACAAGGTGTGTGTAGCGTGCAGAAAGAAGGCTTGTCATTTCAAAGAAAGAAGAGGAAACCAAAATCCAGGTAGTGAAACGAACACACCAGTATGGGAGATGTGCATGTGGACAGTTTCAAGCAGAGGCTCTCTGTGGACACTTGGAAACAGAGCTGTGAAAAAATTTCGTACGAAACGGGATTTGGCCAAAGTTGAAAGACCTTCCAAAACCAACCCTAAAGAACTTAGCCAAACAATGAATGTTGCAATGAACTCCTGCAGGAAAGGTGTCTCTATGACACAACTCCCGAGCAGGTAGCTACATTCTGCACAGTACAAAATGCATATGAATTCCAAGCTGAAAACTCACTCCGGAAGGAAGCAGTGCGTGTGTTTCTCTCTGAAAGAACACTCAGCCACTAGGCTTTTGCTTGCTCCTTCAAAGTCTTTGTAGAAACATGTGTTTTCACTGCTGGAATACGTTTTGGGATGCATTGTTTCAATCTCTTGCAAGCCTCATGTTGTTTCTAACACAATGTGGAAAAATAAGGAGTATGTTTCCCAAATCACTTGAAATCCAGGAAAACGCACACTGCATCACTCTTGCACAAACACGCTCTTTCTCCTAATGTGTTGAGAACATTCAAGATACCAGAAAAGAAGGGCATTTTGTAGTGAAATTCAGACGGGTTTGTAGAAAAGTACATTTCTATTGGCTGCAGAGTGCAAAACCATGATTGACTTCATGGTCTAGATGAAATCCTTACATTTACAAGTGACCTGAAGTAGGACGTTCACAAAAAGATGTGTTTGCGTGTCTGTGGTGAAAGGAGCTCTAAGTTGTGTATTCAGTGCTGGAGAGTGACACACTCTACATAGGTTACACAGCGTTTTGCTAGCACCAACATGCTAAAAAGTGAAACTACTACAAGGTGTGTGTAGCGTGCAGAAAGAAGGCTTGTCATTTCAAAGAAAGAAGAGGAAACCAAAATCCAGGTAGTGAAACGAACACACCAGTATGGGAGATGTGCATGTGGACAGTTTCAAGCAGAGGCTCTTTGTCGACACTTGGGAACAGAGCTGTGAAAAAATTTCGTACGAAGCGGGATTTGGCCAAAGTTGAAAGACCTTCCAAAACCAACCCTAAAGAACTTAGCCAAACAATGAATGTTGCAATAAACTCCTGCAGGAAAGGAGCATCTGTGACACAACTCCCGAGCAGGTAGCTACATTCTGCACAGTACAAAATGCATATGAATTCAAGGCTGAAAACTCACTCCAGAAGGAAGCAATGCGTGTGTTTCTCTCTGAAATAACACTCAGCCACTAGGCTTTTGCTTGCTCCTTCAAAGTCTTTGTAGAAACGTGTGTTTTCACTGCTGGAATACGTTTTGGGATGCATTGTTTCAATCTCTTGCAAGCCTCATGTTGTTTCTTACACAATGTGGAAAAATAAGGAGTATGTTTCCCAAATCACTTGAAATCCAGGAAAACGCACACTGCATCACTCTTGCACAAACACGCTCTTTCTTCTAATGTGTTGAGAACATTCAAGATACCAGAAAAGAAGGGCATTTTGTAGTGAAATTCAGACGGGTTTGTAGAAAAGTACATTTCTATTGGCTGCAGAGTGCACAACCATGATTGACTTCATGGTCTAGATGAAATCCTTACATTTACAAGTGACCTGAAGTAGGACGTTCACAAAAAGATGTGTTTGCGTGTCTGTGGTGAAAGGAGCTCTAAGTTGTGTATTCAGTGCTGGAGAGTGACACAGTCTACATAGGTTACACAGCGTTTTGCGAGCACCAACATGCTAAAAACTGAAACTGCTACAAGGTGTGTGTAGCGTGCAGAAAGAAGGCTTGTCATTTCAAAGAAAGAAGAGGAAACCAAAATCCAGGTAGTGAAACGAACACACCAGTATGGGAGATGTGCATGTGGACAGTTTCAAGCAGAGGCTCTTTGCGGACACTTGGAAACAGCGCTGTGAAAAAATTTCGTACGAAGCGGGATTTGGCCAAAGTTGAAAGACCTTCCAAAACCAACCCTAAAGAACTTAGCCAAACAATGAATGTTGCAATGAACTCCTGCAGGAAAGGTGTCTCTATGACACAACTCCCGAGCAGGTAGCTACATTCTGCACAGTACAAAATGCATATGAATTCCAAGGTGAAAACTCACTCCGGAAGGAAGCAGTGCGTGTGTTTCTCTCTGAAAGAACACTCAGCCACTAGGCTTTTGCTTGCTCCTTCAAAGTCTTTGTAGAAACGTGTGTTTTCACTGCTGGAATACGTTTTGGGATGCATTGTTTCAATCTCTTGCAAGCCTCATGTTGTTTCTAACACAATGTGGAAAAATAAGGAGTATGTTTCCCAAATCACTTGAAATCCAGGAAAACGCACACTGCATCACTCTTGCACAAACACGCTCTTTCTCCTAATGTGTTGAGAACATTCAAGATACCAGAAAAGAAGGGCATTTGGTAGTGAAATTCAGACGGGTTTGTAGAAAAGTACATTTCTATTGGCTGCAGAGTGCAAAACCATGATTGACTTCATGGTCTAGATGAAATCCTTACATTTACAAGTGACCTGAAGTAGGACGTTCACAAAAAGATGTGTTTGCGTGTCTGTGGTGAAAGGAGCTCTAAGTTGTGTATTCAGTGCTGGAGAGTGACACACTCTACATAGGTTACACAGCGTTTTGCTAGCACCAACATGCTAAAAAGTGAAACTACTACAAGGTGTGTGTAGCGTGCAGAAAGAAGGCTTGTCATTTCAAAGAAAGAAGAGGAAACCAAAATCCAGGTAGTGAAACGAACACACCAGTATGGGAGATGTGCATGTGGACAGTTTCAAGCAGAGGCTCTTTGTCGACACTTGGGAACAGAGCTGTGAAAAAATTTCGTACGAAGCGGGATTTGGCCAAAGTTGAAAGACCTTCCAAAACCAACCCTAAAGAACTTAGCCAAACAATGAATGTTGCAATAAACTCCTGCAGGAAAGGAGCATCTGTGACACAACTCCCGAGCAGGTAGCTACATTCTGCACAGTACAAAATGCATATGAATTCAAGGCTGAAAACTCACTCCAGAAGGAAGCAATGCGTGTGTTTCTCTCTGAAATAACACTCAGCCACTAGGCTTTTGCTTGCTCCTTCAAAGTCTTTGTAGAAACGTGTGTTTTCACTGCTGGAATACGTTTTGGGATGCATTGTTTCAATCTCTTGCAAGCCTCATGTTGTTTCTTACACAATGTGGAAAAATAAGGAGTATGTTTCCCAAATCACTTGAAATCCAGGAAAACGCACACTGCATCACTCTTGCACAAACACGCTCTTTCTTCTAATGTGTTGAGAACATTCAAGATACCAGAAAAGAAGGGCATTTTGTAGTGAAATTCAGACGGGTTTGTAGAAAAGTACATTTCTATTGGCTGCAGAGTGCACAACCATGATTGACTTCATGGTCTAGATGAAATCCTTACATTTACAAGTGACCTGAAGTAGGACGTTCACAAAAAGATGTGTTTGCGTGTCTGTGGTGAAAGGAGCTCTAAGTTGTGTATTCAGTGCTGGAGAGTGACACAGTCTACATAGGTTACACAGCGTTTTGCGAGCACCAACATGCTAAAAACTGAAACTGCTACAAGGTGTGTGTAGCGTGCAGAAAGAAGGCTTGTCATTTCAAAGAAAGAAGAGGAAACCAAAATCCAGGTAGTGAAACGAACACACCAGTATGGGAGATGTGCATGTGGACAGTTTCAAGCAGAGGCTCTTTGCGGACACTTGGAAACAGCGCTGTGAAAAAATTTCGTACGAAGCGGGATTTGGCCAAAGTTGAAAGACCTTCCAAAACCAACCCTAAAGAACTTAGCCAAACAATGAATGTTGCAATGAACTCCTGCAGGAAAGGTGTCTCTATGACACAACTCCCGAGCAGGTAGCTACATTCTGCACAGTACAAAATGCATATGAATTCCAAGGTGAAAACTCACTCCGGAAGGAAGCAGTGCGTGTGTTTCTCTCTGAAAGAACACTCAGCCACTAGGCTTTTGCTTGCTCCTTCAAAGTCTTTGTAGAAACGTGTGTTTTCACTGCTGGAATACGTTTTGGGATGCATTGTTTCAATCTCTTGCAAGCCTCATGTTGTTTCTAACACAATGTGGAAAAATAAGGAGTATGTTTCCCAAATCACTTGAAATCCAGGAAAACGCACACTGCATCACTCTTGCACAAACACGCTCTTTCTCCTAATGTGTTGAGAACATTCAAGATACCAGAAAAGAAGGGCATTTGGTAGTGAAATTCAGACGGGTTTGTAGAAAAGTACATTTCTATTGGCTGCAGAGTGCAAAACCATGATTGACTTCATGGTCTAGATGAAATCCTTACATTTACAAGTGACCTGAAGTAGGACGTTCACAAAAAGATGTGTTTGCGTGTCTGTGGTGAAAGGAGCTCTAAGTTGTGTATTCAGTGCTGGAGAGTGACACAGTCTACATAGGTTACACAGCGTTTTGCGAGCACCAACATGCTAAAAACTGAAACTGCTACAAGGTGTGTGTAGCGTGCAGAAAGAAGGCTTGTCATTTCAAAGAAAGAAGAGGAAACCAAAATCCAGGTAGTGAAACGAACACACCAGTATGGGAGATGTGCATGTGGACAGTTTCAAGCAGAGGCTCTTTGTCGACACTTGGGAACAGAGCTGTGAAAAAATTTCGTACGAAGCGGGATTTGGCCAAAGTTGAAAGACCTTCCAAAACCAACCCTAAAGAACTTAGCCAAACAATGAATGTTGCAATAAACTCCTGCAGGAAAGGAGCATCTGTGACACAACTCCCGAGCAGGTAGCTACATTCTGCACAGTACAAAATGCATATGAATTCAAGGCTGAAAACTCACTCCAGAAGGAAGCAATGCGTGTGTTTCTCTCTGAAAGAACACTCAGCCACTAGGCTTTTGCTTGCTCCTTCAAAGTCTTTGTAGAAACGTGTGTTTTCACTGCTGGAATACGTTTTGGGATGCATTGTTTCAATCTCTTGCAAGCCTCATGTTGTTTCTTACACAATGTGGAAAAATAAGGAGTATGTTTCCCAAATCACTTGAAATCCAGGAAAACGCACACTGCATCACTCTTGCACAAACACGCTCTTTCTTCTAATGTGTTGAGAACATTCAAGATACCAGAAAAGAAGGGCATTTTGTAGTGAAATTCAGACGGGTTTGTAGAAAAGTACATTTCTATTGGCTGCAGAGTGCAAAACCATGATTGACTTCATGGTCTAGATGAAATCCTTACATTTACAAGTGACCTGAAGTAGGACGTTCACAAAAAGATGTGTTTGCGTGTCTGTGGTCAAAGGAGCTCTAAGTTGTGTATTCAGTGCTGGAGAGTGACACAGTCTACATAGGTTACACAGCGTTTTGCGAGCACCAACATGCTAAAAACTGAAACTGCTACAAGGTGTGTGTAGCGTGCAGAAAGAAGGCTTGTCATTTCAAAGAAAGAAGAGGAAACCAAAATCCAGGTAGTGAAACGAACACACCAGTATGGGAGATGTGCATGTGGACAGTTTCAAGCAGAGGCTCTCTGTGGACACTTGGAAACAGAGCTGTGAAAAAATTTCGTACGAAACGGGATTTGGCCAAAGTTGAAAGACCTTCCAAAACCAACCCTAAAGAACTTAGCCAAACAATGAATGTTGCAATGAACTCCTGCAGGAAAGGTGTCTCTATGACACAACTCCCGAGCAGGTAGCTACATTCTGCACAGTAGAAAATGCATATGAATTCCAAGCTGAAAACTCACTCCGGAAGGAAGCAGTGCGTGTGTTTCTCTCTGAAAGAACACTCAGCCACTAGGCTTTTGCTTGCTCCTTCAAAGTCTTTGTAGAAACATGTGTTTTCACTGCTGGAATACGTTTTGGGATGCATTGTTTCAATCTCTTGCAAGCCTCATGTTGTTTCTTACACAATGTGGAAAAATAAGGAGTATGTTTCCCAAATCACTTGAAATCAAGGAAAACGCACACTGCATCACTCTTGCACAAACACGCTCTTTCTCCTAATGTGTTGAGAACATTCAAGATACCAGAAAAGAAGGGCATTTTGTAGAGAAATTCAGACGGGTTTGAACAAAAGTACATTTCTATTGGCTGCAGAGTGCAAAACCATGATTGACTTCATGTTCTCGATGAAAACCTTACATTTCCAAGTGACCTGAAGTAGGACGTTCACAAAAAGATGTGTTTGCGTGTCTGTGGTGAAAGGAGCTCTAAGTTGTGTATTCAGTGCTGGAGAGTGACACACTCTACATAGGTTACACAGCGTTTTGCGAGCACCAACATGCTAAAAACTGAAACTGCTACAAGGTGTGTGTAGCGTGCAGAAAGAAGGCTTGTCATTTCAAAGAAAGAAGAGGAAACCAAAATCCAGGTAGTGAAACGAACACACCAGTATGGGAGATGTGCATGTGGACAGTTTCAAGCAGAGGCTCTTTGTGGACACTTGGAAACAGCGCTGGGAAAAAATTTCGTACGAAGCGGGATTTGGCCAAAGTTGAAAGACCTTCCAAAACCAACCCTAAAGAATTTAGCCAAACAGTGAATGTTGCAATAAACTCCTGCAGGAAAGGTGCATCTATGACACAACTCCCGAGCAGGTAGCTACATTCAGCACAGTACAAAATGCATATGAATTCCAAGCTGAAAACTCACTCCAGAAGGAAGCAATGCGTGTGTTTCTCTCTGAAAGAACACTCAGCCACTAGGCTTTTGCTTGCTCCTTCAAAGTCTTTGTAGAAACATGTGTTTTCACTGCTGGAATACGTTTTGGGATGCATTGTTTCAATCTCTTGCAAGCCTCATGTTGTTTCTAACACAATGTGGAAAAATAAGGAGTATGTTTCCCAAATCACTTGAAATCCAGGAAAACGCACACTGCATCACTCTTGCACAAACACGCTCTTTCTTCTAATGTGTTGAGAACATTCAAGATACCAGAAAAGAAGGGCATTTTGTAGTGAAATTCAGACGGGTTTGTAGAAAAGTACATTTCTATTGGCTGCAGAGTGCACAACCATGATTGACTTCATGGTCTAGATGAAATCCTTACATTTACAAGTGACCTGAAGTAGGACGTTCACAAAAAGATGTGTTTGCGTGTCTGTGGTGAAAGGAGCTCTAAGTTGTGTATTCAGTGCTGGAGAGTGACACAGTCTACATAGGTTACACAGCGTTTTGCGAGCACCAACATGCTAAAAACTGAAACTGCTACAAGGTGTGTGTAGCGTGCAGAAAGAAGGCTTGTCATTTCAAAGAAAGAAGAGGAAACCAAAATCCAGGTAGTGAAACGAACACACCAGTATGGGAGATGTGCATGTGGACAGTTTCAAGCAGAGGCTCTTTGCGGACACTTGGAAACAGCGCTGTGAAAAAATTTCGTACGAAGCGGGATTTGGCCAAAGTTGAAAGACCTTCCAAAACCAACCCTAAAGAACTTAGCCAAACAATGAATGTTGCAATGAACTCCTGCAGGAAAGGTGTCTCTATGACACAACTCCCGAGCAGGTAGCTACATTCTGCACAGTACAAAATGCATATGAATTCCAAGGTGAAAACTCACTCCGGAAGGAAGCAGTGCGTGTGTTTCTCTCTGAAAGAACACTCAGCCACTAGGCTTTTGCTTGCTCCTTCAAAGTCTTTGTAGAAACGTGTGTTTTCACTGCTGGAATACGTTTTGGGATGCATTGTTTCAATCTCTTGCAAGCCTCATGTTGTTTCTAACACAATGTGGAAAAATAAGGAGTATGTTTCCCAAATCACTTGAAATCCAGGAAAACGCACACTGCATCACTCTTGCACAAACACGCTCTTTCTCCTAATGTGTTGAGAACATTCAAGATACCAGAAAAGAAGGGCATTTGGTAGTGAAATTCAGACGGGTTTGTAGAAAAGTACATTTCTATTGGCTGCAGAGTGCAAAACCATGATTGACTTCATGGTCTAGATGAAATCCTTACATTTACAAGTGACCTGAAGTAGGACGTTCACAAAAAGATGTGTTTGCGTGTCTGTGGTGAAAGGAGCTCTAAGTTGTGTATTCAGTGCTGGAGAGTGACACAGTCTACATAGGTTACACAGCGTTTTGCGAGCACCAACATGCTAAAAACTGAAACTGCTACAAGGTGTGTGTAGCGTGCAGAAAGAAGGCTTGTCATTTCAAAGAAAGAAGAGGAAACCAAAATCCAGGTAGTGAAACGAACACACCAGTATGGGAGATGTGCATGTGGACAGTTTCAAGCAGAGGCTCTTTGTCGACACTTGGGAACAGAGCTGTGAAAAAATTTCGTACGAAGCGGGATTTGGCCAAAGTTGAAAGACCTTCCAAAACCAACCCTAAAGAACTTAGCCAAACAATGAATGTTGCAATAAACTCCTGCAGGAAAGGAGCATCTGTGACACAACTCCCGAGCAGGTAGCTACATTCTGCACAGTACAAAATGCATATGAATTCAAGGCTGAAAACTCACTCCAGAAGGAAGCAATGCGTGTGTTTCTCTCTGAAAGAACACTCAGCCACTAGGCTTTTGCTTGCTCCTTCAAAGTCTTTGTAGAAACGTGTGTTTTCACTGCTGGAATACGTTTTGGGATGCATTGTTTCAATCTCTTGCAAGCCTCATGTTGTTTCTTACACAATGTGGAAAAATAAGGAGTATGTTTCCCAAATCACTTGAAATCCAGGAAAACGCACACTGCATCACTCTTGCACAAACACGCTCTTTCTTCTAATGTGTTGAGAACATTCAAGATACCAGAAAAGAAGGGCATTTTGTAGTGAAATTCAGACGGGTTTGTAGAAAAGTACATTTCTATTGGCTGCAGAGTGCAAAACCATGATTGACTTCATGGTCTAGATGAAATCCTTACATTTACAAGTGACCTGAAGTAGGACGTTCACAAAAAGATGTGTTTGCGTGTCTGTGGTCAAAGGAGCTCTAAGTTGTGTATTCAGTGCTGGAGAGTGACACAGTCTACATAGGTTACACAGCGTTTTGCGAGCACCAACATGCTAAAAACTGAAACTGCTACAAGGTGTGTGTAGCGTGCAGAAAGAAGGCTTGTCATTTCAAAGAAAGAAGAGGAAACCAAAATCCAGGTAGTGAAACGAACACACCAGTATGGGAGATGTGCATGTGGACAGTTTCAAGCAGAGGCTCTCTGTGGACACTTGGAAACAGAGCTGTGAAAAAATTTCGTACGAAACGGGATTTGGCCAAAGTTGAAAGACCTTCCAAAACCAACCCTAAAGAACTTAGCCAAACAATGAATGTTGCAATGAACTCCTGCAGGAAAGGTGTCTCTATGACACAACTCCCGAGCAGGTAGCTACATTCTGCACAGTAGAAAATGCATATGAATTCCAAGCTGAAAACTCACTCCGGAAGGAAGCAGTGCGTGTGTTTCTCTCTGAAAGAACACTCAGCCACTAGGCTTTTGCTTGCTCCTTCAAAGTCTTTGTAGAAACATGTGTTTTCACTGCTGGAATACGTTTTGGGATGCATTGTTTCAATCTCTTGCAAGCCTCATGTTGTTTCTTACACAATGTGGAAAAATAAGGAGTATGTTTCCCAAATCACTTGAAATCAAGGAAAACGCACACTGCATCACTCTTGCACAAACACGCTCTTTCTCCTAATGTGTTGAGAACATTCAAGATACCAGAAAAGAAGGGCATTTTGTAGAGAAATTCAGACGGGTTTGAACAAAAGTACATTTCTATTGGCTGCAGAGTGCAAAACCATGATTGACTTCATGTTCTCGATGAAAACCTTACATTTCCAAGTGACCTGAAGTAGGACGTTCACAAAAAGATGTGTTTGCGTGTCTGTGGTGAAAGGAGCTCTAAGTTGTGTATTCAGTGCTGGAGAGTGACACACTCTACATAGGTTACACAGCGTTTTGCGAGCACCAACATGCTAAAAACTGAAACTGCTACAAGGTGTGTGTAGCGTGCAGAAAGAAGGCTTGTCATTTCAAAGAAAGAAGAGGAAACCAAAATCCAGGTAGTGAAACGAACACACCAGTATGGGAGATGTGCATGTGGACAGTTTCAAGCAGAGGCTCTTTGTGGACACTTGGAAACAGCGCTGGGAAAAAATTTCGTACGAAGCGGGATTTGGCCAAAGTTGAAAGACCTTCCAAAACCAACCCTAAAGAATTTAGCCAAACAGTGAATGTTGCAATAAACTCCTGCAGGAAAGGTGCATCTATGACACAACTCCCGAGCAGGTAGCTACATTCAGCACAGTACAAAATGCATATGAATTCCAAGGTGAAAACTCACTCCGGAAGGAAGCAGTGCGTGTGTTTCTCTCTGAAAGAACACTCAGCCACTAGGCTTTTGCTTGCTCCTTCAAAGTCTTTGTAGAAACGTGTGTTTTCACTGCTGGAATACGTTTTGGGATGCATTGTTTCAATCTCTTGCAAGCCTCATGTTGTTTCTAACACAATGTGGAAAAATAAGGAGTATGTTTCCCAAATCACTTGAAATCCAGGAAAACGCACACTGCATCACTCTTGCACAAACACGCTCTTTCTCCTAATGTGTTGAGAACATTCAAGATACCAGAAAAGAAGGGCATTTGGTAGTGAAATTCAGACGGGTTTGTAGAAAAGTACATTTCTATTGGCTGCAGAGTGCAAAACCATGATTGACTTCATGGTCTAGATGAAATCCTTACATTTACAAGTGACCTGAAGTAGGACGTTCACAAAAAGATGTGTTTGCGTGTCTGTGGTGAAAGGAGCTCTAAGTTGTGTATTCAGTGCTGGAGAGTGACACAGTCTACATAGGTTACACAGCGTTTTGCGAGCACCAACATGCTAAAAACTGAAACTGCTACAAGGTGTGTGTAGCGTGCAGAAAGAAGGCTTGTCATTTCAAAGAAAGAAGAGGAAACCAAAATCCAGGTAGTGAAACGAACACACCAGTATGGGAGATGTGCATGTGGACAGTTTCAAGCAGAGGCTCTTTGTCGACACTTGGGAACAGAGCTGTGAAAAAATTTCGTACGAAGCGGGATTTGGCCAAAGTTGAAAGACCTTCCAAAACCAACCCTAAAGAACTTAGCCAAACAATGAATGTTGCAATAAACTCCTGCAGGAAAGGAGCATCTGTGACACAACTCCCGAGCAGGTAGCTACATTCTGCACAGTACAAAATGCATATGAATTCAAGGCTGAAAACTCACTCCAGAAGGAAGCAATGCGTGTGTTTCTCTCTGAAAGAACACTCAGCCACTAGGCTTTTGCTTGCTCCTTCAAAGTCTTTGTAGAAACGTGTGTTTTCACTGCTGGAATACGTTTTGGGATGCATTGTTTCAATCTCTTGCAAGCCTCATGTTGTTTCTTACACAATGTGGAAAAATAAGGAGTATGTTTCCCAAATCACTTGAAATCCAGGAAAACGCACACTGCATCACTCTTGCACAAACACGCTCTTTCTTCTAATGTGTTGAGAACATTCAAGATACCAGAAAAGAAGGGCATTTTGTAGTGAAATTCAGACGGGTTTGTAGAAAAGTACATTTCTATTGGCTGCAGAGTGCAAAACCATGATTGACTTCATGGTCTAGATGAAATCCTTACATTTACAAGTGACCTGAAGTAGGACGTTCACAAAAAGATGTGTTTGCGTGTCTGTGGTCAAAGGAGCTCTAAGTTGTGTATTCAGTGCTGGAGAGTGACACAGTCTACATAGGTTACACAGCGTTTTGCGAGCACCAACATGCTAAAAACTGAAACTGCTACAAGGTGTGTGTAGCGTGCAGAAAGAAGGCTTGTCATTTCAAAGAAAGAAGAGGAAACCAAAATCCAGGTAGTGAAACGAACACACCAGTATGGGAGATGTGCATGTGGACAGTTTCAAGCAGAGGCTCTCTGTGGACACTTGGAAACAGAGCTGTGAAAAAATTTCGTACGAAACGGGATTTGGCCAAAGTTGAAAGACCTTCCAAAACCAACCCTAAAGAACTTAGCCAAACAATGAATGTTGCAATGAACTCCTGCAGGAAAGGTGTCTCTATGACACAACTCCCGAGCAGGTAGCTACATTCTGCACAGTAGAAAATGCATATGAATTCCAAGCTGAAAACTCACTCCGGAAGGAAGCAGTGCGTGTGTTTCTCTCTGAAAGAACACTCAGCCACTAGGCTTTTGCTTGCTCCTTCAAAGTCTTTGTAGAAACATGTGTTTTCACTGCTGGAATACGTTTTGGGATGCATTGTTTCAATCTCTTGCAAGCCTCATGTTGTTTCTTACACAATGTGGAAAAATAAGGAGTATGTTTCCCAAATCACTTGAAATCAAGGAAAACGCACACTGCATCACTCTTGCACAAACACGCTCTTTCTCCTAATGTGTTGAGAACATTCAAGATACCAGAAAAGAAGGGCATTTTGTAGAGAAATTCAGACGGGTTTGAACAAAAGTACATTTCTATTGGCTGCAGAGTGCAAAACCATGATTGACTTCATGTTCTCGATGAAAACCTTACATTTCCAAGTGACCTGAAGTAGGACGTTCACAAAAAGATGTGTTTGCGTGTCTGTGGTGAAAGGAGCTCTAAGTTGTGTATTCAGTGCTGGAGAGTGACACACTCTACATAGGTTACACAGCGTTTTGCGAGCACCAACATGCTAAAAACTGAAACTGCTACAAGGTGTGTGTAGCGTGCAGAAAGAAGGCTTGTCATTTCAAAGAAAGAAGAGGAAACCAAAATCCAGGTAGTGAAACGAACACACCAGTATGGGAGATGTGCATGTGGACAGTTTCAAGCAGAGGCTCTTTGTGGACACTTGGAAACAGCGCTGGGAAAAAATTTCGTACGAAGCGGGATTTGGCCAAAGTTGAAAGACCTTCCAAAACCAACCCTAAAGAATTTAGCCAAACAGTGAATGTTGCAATAAACTCCTGCAGGAAAGGTGCATCTATGACACAACTCCCGAGCAGGTAGCTACATTCAGCACAGTACAAAATGCATATGAATTCCAAGCTGAAAACTCACTCCAGAAGGAAGCAATGCGTGTGTTTCTCTCTGAAAGAACACTCAGCCACTAGGCTTTTGCTTGCTCCTTCAAAGTCTTTGTAGAAACATGTGTTTTCACTGCTGGAATACGTTTTGGGATGCATTGTTTCAATCTCTTGCAAGCCTCATGTTGTTTCTAACACAATGTGGAAAAATAAGGAGTATGTTTCCCAAATCACTTGAAATCCAGGAAAACGCACACTGCATCACTCTTGCACAAACACGCTCTTTCTCCTAATGTGTTGAGAACATTCAAGATACCAGAAAAGAAGGGCATTTTGTAGTGAAATTCAGACGGGTTTGTAGAAAAGTACATTTCTATTGGCTGCAGAGTGCAAAACCATGATTGACTTCATGGTCTAGATGAAATCCTTACATTTACAAGTGACCTGAAGTAGGACGTTCACAAAAAGATGTGTTTGCGTGTCTGTGGTGAAAGGAGCTCTAAGTTGTGTATTCAGTGCTGGAGAGTGACACAGTCTACATAGGTTACACAGCGTTTTGCGAGCACCAACATGCTAAAAACTGAAACTGCTACAAGGTGTGTGTAGCGTGCAGAAAGAAGGCTTGTCATTTCAAAGAAAGAAGAGGAAACCAAAATCCAGGTAGTGAAACGAACACACCAGTATGGGAGATGTGCATGTGGACAGTTTCAAGCAGAGGCTCTTTGTCGACACTTGGGAACAGAGCTGTGAAAAAATTTCGTACGAAGCGGGATTTGGCCAAAGTTGAAAGACCTTCCAAAACCAACCCTAAAGAACTTAGCCAAACAAGGAATGTTGCAATGAACTCCTGCAGGAAAGGTGTCTCTATGACACAACTCCCGAGCAGGTAGCTACATTCTGCACAGTACAAAATGCATATGAATTCCAAGCTGAAAACTCACTCCAGAAGGAAGCAGTGCGTGTGATTCTCTCTGAAAGAACACTCAGCCACTAGGCTTTTGCTTGCTCCTTCAAAGTCTTTGTAGAAACGTGTGTTTTCACTGCTGGAATACGTTTTGGGATGCATTGTTTCAATCTCTTGCAAGCCTCATGTTGTTTCTAACACAATGTGGAAAAATAAGGAGTATGTTTCCCAAATCACTTGAAATCCAGGAAAACGCACACTGCATCACTCTTGCACAAACACGCTCTTTCTCCTAATGTGTTGAGAACATTCAAGATACCAGAAAAGAAGGGCATTTTGTCGTGTAATTCAGACGGGTTTGAACAAAAGTACATTACTATTGGCTGCAGAGTGCAAAACCATGCTTGACTTCATGTTCTCGATGAAAACCTTACATTTCCAAGTGACCTGAAGTAGGACGTTCACAAAAAGATGTGTTTGCGTGTCTGTGGTGAAAGGAGCTCTAAGTTGTGTATTCAGTGCTGGAGAGTGACACACTCTACATAGGTTACACAGCGTTTTGCGAGCACCAACATGCTAAAAACTGAAACTGCTACAAGGTGTGTGTAGCGTGCAGAAAGAAGGCTTGTCATTTCAAAGAAAGAAGAGGAAACCAAAATCCAGGTAGTGAAACGAACACACCAGTATGGGAGATGTGCATGTGGACAGTTTCAAGCAGAGGCTCTTTGTGGACACTTGGAAACAGAGCTGTGAAAAAATTTCGTACGAAGCGGGATTTGGCCAAAGATGAAAGACCTTCCAAAACCAAACCTAAAGAACTTAGCCAAACAATGAATGTTGCAATAAACTCCTGCAGGAAAGGAGCATCTGTGACACAACTCCCGAGCAGGTAGCTACATTCTGCACAGTACAAAATGCATATGTATTCAAGGCTGAAAACTCACTCCAGAAGGAAGCAATGTGTGTGTTTCTCTCTGAAAGAACACTCAGCCACTAGGCTTTTGCTTGCTCCTTCAAAGTCTTTGTAGAAACGTGTGTTTCCACTGCTGGAATACGTTTTGGGATGCATTGTTTCAATCTCTTGCAAGCCTCATGTTGTTTCTAACACTATGTGGAAAAATAAGGAGTATGTTTCCCAAATCACTTGAAATCCAGGCAAACGCACACTGCATCACTCTTGCACAAACACGCTCTTTCTCCTAATGTGTTGAGAACATTCAAGATACCAGAAAAGAAGGGCATTTTGTAGTGTAATTCAGACGGTTTTGTAGAAAAGTACATTTCTATTGGCTGCAGAGTGCAAAACCATGATTGACTTCATGGTCTAGATGAAAACCTTACATTTCCAACTGACCTGAAGTAGGACGTTCACAAAAAGATGTGTTTGCGTGTCTGTGGTGAAAGGAGCTCTAAGTTGTGTATTCAGTGCTGGAGAGTGACACACTCTACATAGGTTACACAGCGTTTTGCGAGCACCAACATGCTAAAAACTGAAACTGCTACAAGGTGTGTGTAGCGTGCAGAAGGAAGGCTTGTCATTTCAAAGAAAGAAGCGGAAATCAAAATCCAGGTAGTGAAACGAACACACCAGTATGGGAGATGTGCATGTGGACAGTTTCAAGCAGAGGCTCTCTGTGGACACTTGGAAACAGAGCTGTGAAAAAATTTCGTACGAAGCGGGATTTGGCCAAAGTTGAAAGACCTTCCAAAACCAAATCTAAGGAATTTAGCCAAACAATGAATGTTGCAATAAACTCCTGCAGGAAAGGTGCATCTATGACACAACTCCCGAGAAGGTAGCTACGTTCAGCACAGTACAAAATGCATATGAATTCCAAGCTGAAAACTCACTCCAGAAGGAAGCAATGCGTGTGTTTCTCTCTGAAAGAACACTCTGCCACTAGGCTTTTGCTTGCTCCTTCAAAGTCTTTGTAGAAACATGTGTTTTCACTGCTGGAATACGTTTTGGGATGCATTGTTTCAATCTCTTGCAAGCCTCATGTTGTTTCTAACACATTCTGGAAAAATAAGGAGTATGTTTCCCAAATCACTTGAAATCCAGGAAAACGCACACTGCATCACTCTTGCACAAACACGCTCTTTCTCCTAATGTATTGAGAACATTCAAGATACCAGAAAAGAAGGGCATTTTGTAGTGAAATTCAGACGGGTTTGTACAAAAGTACATTTCTATTGGCTGCAGAGTGCAAAACCATGATTGACTTCATGGTCTAGATGAAAACCTTACATTTCCAAGTGACCTGAAGTAGGACGTTCACAAAAAGATGTGTTTGCGTGTCTGTGGTGAAAGGAGCTCTAAGTTGTGTATTCAGTGCTGGAGAGTGACACACTCTACATAGGTTACACAGCGTTTTGCGAGCACCAACATGCTAAAAACTGAAACTGCTACAAGGTGTGTGTAGCGTGCAGAAGGAAGGCTTGTCATTTCAAAGAAAGAAGAGGAAACCAAAATCCAGGTAGTGAAACGAACACACCAGTATGGGAGATGTGCATGTGGACAGTTTCAAGCAGAGGCTCTCTGTGGACACTTGGAAACAGAGCTGTCAAAAAATTTCGTAGGAAGCGGGATTTGGCCAAAGTTGAAAGACCTTCCAAAACCAACCCTAAAGAACTTAGCCAAACAATGAATGTTGCAATAAACTCCTGCAGGAAAGGAGCATCTGTGACACAACTCCCGAGCAGGTAGCTACATTCTGCACAGTACAAAATGCATATGAATTCAAGGCTGAAAACTCACTCCAGAAGGAAGCAATGCGTGTGTTTCTCTCTGAAAGAACACTCAGCCACTAGGCTTTTGCTTGCTCCTTCAAAGTCTTTGTAGAAACGTGTGTTTTCACTGCTGGAATACGTTTTGGGATGCATTGTTTCAATCTCTTGCAAGCCTCATGTTGTTTCTTACACAATGTGCAAAAATAAGGAGTATGTTTCCCAAATCACTTGAAATCAAGGAAAACGCACACTGCATCACTCTTGCACAAACACGCTCTTTCTTCTAATGTGTTGAGAACATTCAAGATACCAGAAAAGAAGGGCATTTTGTAGAGAAATTCAGACGGGTTTGAACAAAAGTACATTTCTATTGGCTGCAGAGTGCAAAACCATGATTGACTTCATGTTCTCGATGAAAACCTTACATTTCCAAGTGACCTGAAGTAGGACGTTCACAAAAAGATGTGTTTGCGTGTCTGTGGTGAAAGGAGCTCTAAGTTGTGTATTCAGTGCTGGAGAGTGACACACTCTACATAGGTTACACAGCGTTTTGCGAGCACCAACATGCTAAAAACTGAAACTTCTACAAGGTGTGCGTAGCGTGCAGAAAGAAGGCTTGTCATTTCAAAGAAAGAAGAGGAAACCAAAATCCAGGTAGTGAAACGAACACACCAGTATGGGAGATGTGCATGTGGACAGTTTCAAGCAGAGGCTCTTTGTGGACACTTGGAAACAGCGCTGGGAAAAAATTTCGTACGAAGCGGGATTTGGCCAAAGTTGAAAGACCTTCCAAAACCAACCCTAAAGAATTTAGCCAAACAATGAATGTTGCAATAAACTCCTGCAGGAAAGGTGCATCTATGACACAACTCCCGAGCAGGTAGCTACATTCAGCACAGTACAAAATGCATATGAATTCCAAGCTGAAAACTCACTCCAGAAGGAAGCAATGCGTGTGTTTCTCTCTGAAAGAACACTCAGCCCCTAGGCATTTGCTTGCTCCTTCAAAGTCTTTGTAGAAACGTGTGTTTTCACTGCTGGAATACGTTTTGGCATGCATTGTTTCAATCTCCTGCAAGCCTCATGTTGTTTCTTACACAATGTGGAAAAATAAGGAGTATGTTTCCCAAATCACTTGAAATCAAGGAAAACGCACACTGATCACTCTTGCACAAACACGCTCTTTCTCCTAATGTGTTGAGAACATTCAAGATACCAGAAAAGAAGGGCATTTTGTCGTGTAATTCAGCCGGTTTGAACAAAAGTACATTACTATTGGCTGCAGAGTGCAAAACCATGCTTGACTTCATGTTCTCGATGAAAACCTTACATTTCTAAGTGACCTGAAGTAGGACGTTCACAAAAAGATGTGTTTGCGTGTCTGTGGTGAAAGGAGCTCTAAGTTGTGTATTCAGTGCTGGAGAGTGACACACTCAACATAGGTTACACAGCGTTTTGCGAGCACCAACATGCTAAAAACTGAAACTGCTACAAGGTGTGTGTAGCGTGCAGAAAGAAGGCTTGTCATTTCAAAGAAAGAAGAGGAAACCAAAATCCAGGTAGTGAAACGAACACACCAGTATGGGAGATGTGCATGTGGACAGTTTCAAGCAGAGGCTCTTTGTGGACACTTGGAAACAGCGCTGGGAAAAAATTTCGTACGAAGCGGGATTTGGCCAAAGTTGAAAGACCTTCCAAAACCAACCCTAAAGAACTTAGCCAAACAATGAATGTTGCAATAAACTCCTGCAGGAAAGGAGCATCTGTGACACAACTCCCGAGCAGGTAGCTACATTCTGCACAGTACAAAATGCATATGAATTCAAGGCTGAAAACTCACTCCAGAAGGAAGCAATGCGTGTGTTTCTCTCTGAAAGAACACTCAGCCACTAGGCTTTTGCTTGCTCCTTCAAAGTCTTTGTATAAACGTGTGTTTTCACTGCTGGAATACGTTTTGGGATGCATTGTTTCAATCTCTTGCAAGCCTCATGTTGTTTCTTACACAATGTGGAAAAATAAGGAGTATGTTTCCCAAATCACTTGAAATCAAGGAAAACGCACACTGCATCACTCTTGCACAAACACGCTCTTTCTTCTAATGTGTTGAGAACATTCAAGATACCAGAAAAGAAGGGCATTTTGTAGTGAAATTCAGATGGGTTTGTAGAAAAGTACATTTCTATTGGCTGCAGAGTGCAAAACCATGATTGACTTCATGGTCTTGATGAAATCCTTACATTTACAAGTGACCTGAAGTAGGACGTTCACAAAAAGATGTGTTTGCGTGTCTGTGGTGAAAGGAGCTCTAAGTTGTGTATTCAGTGCTGGAGAGTGACACACTCTACATAGGTTACACAGCGTTTTGCGAGCACCAACATGCTAAAAACTGAAACTGCTACAAGGTGTGTGTAGCGTGCAGAAAGAAGGCTTGTCATTTCAAAGAAAGAAGAGGAAACCAAAATCCAGGTAGTGAAACGAACACACCAGTATGGGAGATGTGCATGTGGACAGTTTCAAGCAGAGGCTCTCTGTGGACACTTGGAAACAGAGCTGTGAAAAAATTTCGTACGAAACGGGATTTGGCCAATGTTGAAAGACCTTCCAAAACCAACCCTAAAGAACTTAGCCAAACAATGAATGTTGCAATGAACTCCTGCAGGAAAGGTGTCTCTATGACACAACTCCCGAGCAGGTAGCTACATTCTGCACAGTACAAAATGCATATGAATTCCAAGCTGAAAACTCACTCCGGAAGGAAGCAGTGCGTGTGTTTCTCTCTGAAAGAACACTCAGCCACTAGGCTTTTGCTTGCTCCTTCAAAGTCTTTGTAGAAACATGTGTTTTCACTGCTGGAATACGTTTTGGGATGCATTGTTTCAATCTCTTGCAAGCCTCATGTTGTTTCTTACACAATGTGGAAAAATAAGGAGTATGTTTCCCAAATCACTTGAAATCAAGGAAAACGCACACTGCATCACTCTTGCACAAACACGCTCTTTCTCCTAATGTGTTGAGAACATTCAAGATACCAGAAAAGACGGGCATTTTGTAGAGAAATTCAGACGGGTTTGTAGAAAAGTACATTTCTATTGGCTGCAGAGTGCAAAACCATGATTGACTTCATGTTCTCGATGAAAACCTTACATTTCCAAGTTACCTGAAGTAGGACGTTCACAAAAAGATGTGTTTGCGTGTCTGTGGTGAAAGGAGCTCTAAGTTGTGTATTCAGTGCTGGAGAGTGACACACTCTACATAGGTTACACAGCGTTTTGCGAGCACCAACATGCTAAAAACTGAAACTGCTACAAGGTGTGTGTAGCGTGCAGATAGAAGGCTTGTCATTTCAAAGAAAGAAGAGGAAACCAAAATCCAGGTAGTGAAACGAACACACCAGTATGGGAGATGTGCATGTGGACCGTTTCAAGCAGAGGCTCTTTGTGGACACTTGGAAACAGCGCTGGGAAAAAATTTCGTACGAAGCGGGATTTGGCCAAAGTTGAAAGACCTTCCAAAACCAACCCTAAAGAATTTAGCCAAACAATGAATGTTGCAATAAACTCCTGCAGGAAAGGTGCATCTATGACACAACTCCCGAGCAGGTAGCTACATTCAGCACAGTACAAAATGCATATGAATTCCAAGCTGAAAACTCACTCCAGAAGGAAGCACTGCGTGTGTTTCTCTCTGAAAGAACACTCAGCCACTAGGCTTTTGCTTGCTCCTTCAAAGTCTTTGTAGAAACATGTGTTTTCACTGCTGGAATACGTTTTGGGATGCATTGTTTCAATCTCTTGCAAGCCTCATGTTGTTTCTAACACAATGTGGAAAAATAAGGAGTATGTTTCCCAAATCACTTGAAATCCAGGAAAACGCACACTGCATCACTCTTGCACAGACACGGTCTTTCTCCTAATGTGTTGAGAACATTCAAGATACCAGAAAAGAAGGGCATTTTGTAGTGAAATTCAGACGGGTTTGTAGAAAAGTACATTTCTATTGGCTGCAGAGTGCAAAACCATGATTGACTTCATGGTCTAGATGAAATCCTTACATTTACAAGTGACCTGAAGTAGGACGTTCACAAAAAGATGTGTTTGCGTGTCTGTGGTGAAAGGAGCTCTAAGTTGTGTATTCAGTGCTGGAGAGTGACACACTCTACATAGGTTACACAGCGTTTTGCGAGCACCAACATGCTAAAAACTGAAACTGCTACAAGGTGTGTGTAGCGTGCAGAAAGAAGGCTTGTCATTTCAAAGAAAGAAGAGGAAACCAAAATCCAGGTAGTGAAACGAACACACCAGTATGGGAGATGTGCATGTGGACAGTTTCAAGCAGAGGCTCTTTGTCGACACTTGGGAACAGAGCTGTGAAAAAATTTCGTACGAAGCGGGATTTGGCCAAAGTTGAAAGACCTTCCAAAACCAACCCTAAAGAACTTAGCCAAACAATGAATGTTGCAATAAACTCCTGCAGGAAAGGAGCATCTGTGACACAACTCCCGAGCAGGTAGCTACATTCTGCACAGTACAAAATGCATATGAATTCAAGGCTGAAAACTCACTCCAGAAGGAAGCAATGCGTGTGTTTCTCTCTGAAAGAACACTCAGCCACTAGGCTTTTGCTTGCTCCTTCAAAGTCTTTGTAGAAACGTGTGTTTTCACTGCTGGAATACGTTTTGGGATGCATTGTTTCAATCTCTTGCAAGCCTCATGTTGTTTCTTACACAATGTGGAAAAATAAGGAGTATGTTTCCCAAATCACTTGAAATCAAGGAAAACGCACACTGCATCACTCTTGCACAAACACGCTCTTTCTCCTAATGTGTTGAGAACATTCAAGATACCAGAAAAGAAGGGCATTTTGTAGTGAAATTCAGACGGGTTTGAACAAAAGTACATTTCTATTGGCTGCAGAGTGCAAAACCATGATTGACTTCATGGTCTCGATGAAATCCTTACATTTCCAAGTGACATGAAGTAGGACGTTCACAAAAGGATGTGTTTGAGTGTCTGTGGTGAAAGGAGCTCTAAGTTGTGTATTCAGTGCTGGTAGTGACACACTCTACATAGGTTACACAGCGTTTTGCGAGCAACAACATGCTAAAAACTGAAACTGCTACAAGGTGTGTGTAGCGTGCAGAAAGAAGGCTTGTCATTTCAAAGAAAGAAGAGGAAACCAAAATCCAGGTAGTGAAACGAACACACCAGTATGGGAGATGTGCATGTGGACAGTTTCAAGCAGAGGCTCTTTGTGGACACTTGGAAACAGCGCTGTGAAAAAATTTCGTACGAACCGGGATTTGGCCAAAGTTGAAAGACCTTCCAAAACCAAATCTAAGGAATTTAGCCAAACAATGAATGTTGCAATAAACTCCTGCAGGAAAGGTGCATCTATGACACAACTCCCGAGAAGGTAGCTACATTCAGCACAGTACAAAATGCATATGAATTCCAAGCTGAAAACTCACTCCAGAAGGAAGCAATGCGTGTGTTTCTCTCTGAAAGAACACTCTGCCACTAGGCTTTTGCTTGCTCCTTCAAAGTCTTTGTAGAAACATGTGTTTTCACTGCTGGAATACGTTTTGGGATGCATTGTTTCAATCTCTTGCAAGCCTCATGTTGTTTCTAACACATTCTGGAAAAATAAGGAGTATGTTTCCCAAATCACTTGAAATCCAGGAAAACGCACACTGCATCACTCTTGCACAAACACGCTCTTTCTCCTAATGTGTTGAGAACATTCAAGATACCAGAAAAGAAGGGCATTTTGTCGTGTAATTCAGACGGGTTTGTAGAAAAGTACATTTCTATTGGCTGCAGAGTGCAAAACCATGATTGACTTCATGGTCTAGATGAAATCCTTACATTTACAAGTGACCTGAAGTAGGACGTTCACAAAAAGATGTGTTTGCGTGTCTGTGGTGAAAGGAGCTCTAAGTTGTGTATTCAGTGCTGGAGAGTGACACACTCTACATAGGTTACACAGCGTTTTGCGAGCACCAACATGCTAAAAACTGAAACTGCTACAAGGTGTGTGTAGCGTGCAGAAAGAAGGCTTGTCATTTCAAAGAAAGAAGAGGAAACCAAAATCCAGGTAGTGAAACGAACACACCAGTATGGGAGATGTGCATGTGGACAGTTTCAAGCAGAGGCTCTTTGTGGACACTTGGAAACAGCGCTGTGAAAAAATTTCGTACGAAGCGGGATTTGGCCAAAGTTGAAAGACCTTCCAAAACCAACCCTAAAGAACTTAGCCAAACAATGAATGTTGCAATGAACTCCTGCAGGAAAGGAGCATCTGTGACACAACTCCCGAGCAGGTAGCTACATTCTGCACAGTACAAAATGCATATGAATTCCAAGCTGAAAACTCACTCCGGAAGGAAGCAATGCGTGTGTTTCTCTCTGAAAGAACACTCAGCCACTAGGCTTTTGCTTGCTCCTTCAAAGTCTTTGTAGAAACATGTGTTTTCACTGCTGGAATACGTTTTGGGATGCATTGTTTCAATCTCTTGCAAGCCTCATGTTGTTTCTAACACAATGTGGAAAAATAAGGAGTATGTTTCCCAAATCACTTGAAATCCAGGAAAACGCACACTGCATCACTCTTGCACAAACACGCTCTTTCTCCTAATGTGTTGAGAACATTCAAGATACCAGAAAAGAAGGGCATTTTGTAGTGAAATTCAGACGGGTTTGTAGAAAAGTACATTTCTATTGGCTGCAGAGTGCAAAACCATGATTGACTTCATGGTCTAGATGAAATCCTTACATTTACAAGTGACCTGAAGTAGGACGTTCACAAAAAGATGTGTTTGCGTGTCTGTGGTGAAAGGAGCTCTAAGTTGTGTATTCAGTGCTGGAGAGTGACACAGTCTACATAGGTTACACAGCGTTTTGCGAGCACCAACATGCTAAAAACTGAAACTGCTACAAGGTGTGTGTAGCGTGCAGAAAGAAGGCTTGTCATTTCAAAGAAAGAAGAGGAAACCAAAATCCAGGTAGTGAAACGAACACACCAGTATGGGAGATGTGCATGTGGACAGTTTCAAGCAGAGGCTCTTTGTCGACACTTGGGAACAGAGCTGTGAAAAAATTTCGTACGAAGCGGGATTTGGCCAAAGTTGAAAGACCTTCCAAAACCAACCCTAAAGAACTTAGCCAAACAATGAATGTTGCAATAAACTCCTGCAGGAAAGGAGCATCTGTGACACAACTCCCGAGCAGGTAGCTACATTCTGCACAGTACAAAATGCATATGAATTCAAGGCTGAAAACTCACTCCGGAAGGAAGCAATGCGTGTGTTTCTCTCTGAAAGAACACTCAGCCACTAGGCTTTTGCTTGCTCCTTCAAAGTCTTTGTAGAAACGTGTGTTTTCACTGCTGGAATACGTTTTGGGATGCATTGTTTCAATCTCTTGCAAGCCTCATGTTGTTTCTTACACAATGTGGAAAAATAAGGAGTATGTTTCCCAAATCACTTGAAATCCAGGAAAACGCACACTGCATCACTCTTGCACAAACACGCTCTTTCTTCTAATGTGTTGAGAACATTCAAGATACCAGAAAAGAAGGGCATTTTGTCGTGTAATTCAGCCGGTTTGAACAAAAGTACATTACTATTGGCTGCAGAGTGCAAAACCATGCTTGACTTCATGTTCTCGATGAAAACCTTACATTTCCAAGTGACTTGAAGTAGGACGTTCACAAAAAGATGTGTTTGCGTGTCTGTGGTGAAAGGAGCTCTAAGTTGTGTATTCAGTGCTGGAGAGTGACACACTCTACATAGGTTACACAGCGTTTTGCGAGCACCAACATGCTAAAAACTGAAACTGCTACAAGGTGTGTGTAGCGTGCAGAAAGAAGGCTTGTCATTTCAAAGAAAGAAGAGGAAACCAAAATCCAGGTAGTGAAACGAACACACCAGTATGGGAGATGTGCATGTGGACAGTTTCAAGCAGAGGCTCTTTGTGGACACTTGGAAACAGCGCTGGGAAAAAATTTCGTACGAAGCGGGATTTGGCCAAAGTTGAAAGACCTTCCAAAACCAACCCTAAAGAACTTAGCCAAACAATGAATGTTGCAATAAACTCCTGCAGGAAAGGAGCATCTGTGACACAACTCCCGAGCAGGTAGCTACATTCTGCACAGTACAAAATGCATATGTATTCAAGGCTGAAAACTCACTCCAGAAGGAAGCAATGCGTGTGTTTCTCTCTGAAAGAACACTCAGCCACTAGGCTTTTGCCTTCTCCTTCAAAGTCTTTGTAGAAACGTGTGTTTTCACTGCTGGAATACGTTTTGGGATGCATTGTTTCAATCTCTTGCAAGCCTCATGTTGTTTCTAACACAATGTGGAAAAATAAGGAGTATGTTTCCCAAATCACTTGAAATCCAGGAAAACGCACACTGCATCACTCTTGCACAAACACGCTCTTTCTCCTAATGTGTTGAGAACATTCAAGATACCAGAAAAGAAGGGCATTTTGTAGTGAAATTCAGACGGGTTTGTAGAAAAGTACATTTCTATTGGCTGCAGAGTGCAAAACCATGATTGACTTCATGTTCTCGATGAAAACCTTACATTTCCAACTGACCTGAAGTAGGACGTTCACAAAAGGATGTGTTTGAGTGTCTGTGGTGAAAGGAGCTCTAAGTTGTGTATTCAGTGCTGGTAGTGACACACTCTACATAGGTTACACAGCGTTTTGCGAGCACCAACATGCTAAAAACTGAAACTGCTACAAGGTGTGTGTAGCGTGCAGAAGGAAGGCTTGTCATTTCAAAGAAAGAAGAGGAAACCAAAATCCAGGTAGTGAAACGAACACACCAGTATGGGAGATGTGCATGTGGACAGTTTCAAGCAGAGGCTCTCTGTGGACACTTGGAAACAGAGCTGTGAAAAAATTTCGTACGAAGCGGGATTTGGCCAAAGTTGAAAGACCTTCCAAAACCAACCCTAAAGAACTTAGCCAAACAATGAATGTTGCAATAAACTCCTGCAGGAAAGGAGCATCTGTGACACAACTCCCGAGCAGGTAGCTACATTCTGCACAGTACAAAATGCATATGAATTCAAGGCTGAAAACTCACTCCAGAAGGAAGCAATGCGTGTGTTTCTCTCTGAAAGAACACTCAGCCACTAGGCTTTTGCTTGCTCCTTCAAAGTCTTTGTAGAAACATGTGTTTTCACTGCTGGAATACGTTTTGGGATGCATTGTTTCAATCTCTTGCAAGCCTCATGTTGTTTCTAACACAATGTGGAAAAATAAGGAGTATGTTTCCCAAATCACTTGAAATCCAGGAAAACGCACACTGCATCACTCTTGCACAAACACGCTCTTTCTCCTAATGTGTTGAGAACATTCAAGATACCAGAAAAGAAGGGCATTTTGTAGTGAAATTCAGACGGGTTTGTAGAAAAGTACATTTCTATTGGCTGCAGAGTGCAAAACCATGATTGACTTCATGGTCTAGATGAAATCCTTACATTTACAAGTGACCTGAAGTAGGACGTTCACAAAAAGATGTGTTTGCGTGTCTGTGGTGAAAGGAGCTCTAAGTTGTGTATTCAGTGCTGGAGAGTGACACACTCTACATAGGTTACACAGCGTTTTGCTAGCACCAACATGCTAAAAACTGAAACTGCTACAAGGTGTGTGTAGCGTGCAGAAAGAAGGCTTGTCATTTCAAAGAAAGAAGAGGAAACCAAAATCCAGGTAGTGAAACGAACACACCAGTATGGGAGATGTGCATGTGGACAGTTTCAAGCAGAGGCTCTTTGTCGACACTTGGGAACAGAGCTGTGAAAAAATTTCGTACGAAGCGGGATTTGGCCAAAGTTGAAAGACCTTCCAAAACCAACCCTAAAGAACTTAGCCAAACAATGAATGTTGCAATAAACTCCTGCAGGAAAGGAGCATCTGTGACACAACTCCCGAGCAGGTAGCTACATTCTGCACAGTACAAAATGCATATGAATTCAAGGCTGAAAACTCACTCCAGAAGGAAGCAATGCGTGTGTTTCTCTCTGAAAGAACACTCAGCCACTAGGCTTTTGCTTGCTCCTTCAAAGTCTTTGTAGAAACGTGTGTTTTCACTGCTGGAATACGTTTTGGGATGCATTGTTTCAATCTCTTGCAAGCCTCATGTTGTTTCTTACACAATGTGGAAAAATAAGGAGTATGTTTCCCAAATCACTTGAAATCCAGGAAAACGCACACTGCATCACTCTTGCACAAACACGCTCTTTCTTCTAATGTGTTGAGAACATTCAAGATACCAGAAAAGAAGGGCATTTTGTAGTGAAATTCAGACGGGTTTGTAGAAAAGTACATTTCTATTGGCTGCAGAGTGCAAAACCATGATTGACTTCATGGTCTAGATGAAATCCTTACATTTACAAGTGACCTGAAGTAGGACGTTCACAAAAAGATGTGTTTGCGTGTCTGTGGTGAAAGGAGCTCTAAGTTGTGTATTCAGTGCTGGAGAGTGACACAGTCTACATAGGTTACACAGCGTTTTGCGAGCACCAACATGCTAAAAACTGAAACTGCTACAAGGTGTGTGTAGCGTGCAGAAAGAAGGCTTGTCATTTCAAAGAAAGAAGAGGAAACCAAAATCCAGGTAGTGAAACGAACACACCAGTATGGGAGATGTGCATGTGGACAGTTTCAAGCAGAGGCTCTTTGCGGACACTTGGAAACAGCGCTGTGAAAAAATTTCGTACGAAGCGGGATTTGGCCAAAGTTGAAAGACCTTCCAAAACCAACCCTAAAGAACTTAGCCAAACAATGAATGTTGCAATGAACTCCTGCAGGAAAGGTGTCTCTATGACACAACTCCCGAGCAGGTAGCTACATTCTGCACAGTACAAAATGCATATGAATTCCAAGCTGAAAACTCACTCCGGAAGGAAGCAGTGCGTGTGTTTCTCTCTGAAAGAACACTCAGCCACTAGGCTTTTGCTTGCTCCTTCAAAGTCTTTGTAGAAACATGTGTTTTCACTGCTGGAATACGTTTTGGGATGCATTGTTTCAATCTCTTGCAAGCCTCATGTTGTTTCTAACACAATGTGGAAAAATAAGGAGTATGTTTCCCAAATCACTTGAAATCCAGGAAAACGCACACTGCATCACTCTTGCACAAACACGCTCTTTCTCCTAATGTGTTGAGAACATTCAAGATACCAGAAAAGAAGGGCATTTTGTAGTGAAATTCAGACGGGTTTGTAGAAAAGTACATTTCTATTGGCTGCAGAGTGCAAAACCATGATTGACTTCATGGTCTAGATGAAATCCTTACATTTACAAGTGACCTGAAGTAGGACGTTCACAAAAAGATGTGTTTGCGTGTCTGTGGTGAAAGGAGCTCTAAGTTGTGTATTCAGTGCTGGAGAGTGACACAGTCTACATAGGTTACACAGCGTTTTGCGAGCACCAACATGCTAAAAACTGAAACTGCTACAAGGTGTGTGTAGCGTGCAGAAAGAAGGCTTGTCATTTCAAAGAAAGAAGAGGAAACCAAAATCCAGGTAGTGAAACGAACACACCAGTATGGGAGATGTGCATGTGGACAGTTTCAATCAGAGGCTCTTTGTCGACACTTGGGAACAGAGCTGTGAAAAAATTTCGTACGAAGCGGGATTTGGCCAAAGTTGAAAGACCTTCCAAAACCAACCCTAAAGAACTTAGCCAAACAATGAATGTTGCAATAAACTCCTGCAGGAAAGGAGCATCTGTGACACAACTCCCGAGCAGGTAGCTACATTCTGCACAGTACAAAATGCATATGAATTCAAGGCTGAAAACTCACTCCAGAAGGAAGCAATGCGTGTGTTTCTCTCTGAAAGAACACTCAGCCACTAGGCTTTTGCTTGCTCCTTCAAAGTCTTTGTAGAAACGTGTGTTTTCACTGCTGGAATACGTTTTGGGATGCATTGTTTCAATCTCTTGCAAGCCTCATGTTGTTTCTAACACAATGTGGAAAAATAAGGAGTATGTTTCCCAAATCACTTGAAATCCAGGAAAACGCACACTGCATCACTCTTGCACAAACACGCTCTTTCTTCTAATGTGTTGAGAACATTCAAGATACCAGAAAAGAAGGGCATTTTGTCGTGTAATTCAGCCGGTTTGAACAAAAGTACATTACTATTGGCTGCAGAGTGCAAAACCATGCTTGACTTCATGTTCTCGATGAAAACCTTACATTTCCAAGTGACCTGAAGTAGGACGTTCACAAAAAGATGTGTTTGCGTGTCTGTGGTGAAAGGAGCTCTAAGTTGTGTATTCAGTGCTGGAGAGTGACACACTCTACATAGGTTACACAGCGTTTTGCGAGCACCAACATGCTAAAAACTGAAACTGCTACAAGGTGTGTGTAGCGTGCAGAAAGAAGGCTTGTCATTTCAAAGAAAGAAGAGGAAACCAAAATCCAGGTAGTGAAATGAACACACCAGTATGGGAGATGTGCATGTGGACAGTTTCAAGCAGAGGCTCTTTGTGGACACTTGGAAACAGCGCTGGGAAAAAATTTCGTACGAAGCGGGATTTGGCCAAAGTTGAAAGACCTTCCAAAACCAACCCTAAAGAACTTAGCCAAACAATGAATGTTGCAATAAACTCCTGCAGGAAAGGAGCATCTGTGACACAACTCCCGAGCAGGTAGCTACATTCTGCACAGTACAAAATGCATATGTATTCAAGGCTGAAAACTCACTCCAGAAGGAAGCAATGCGTGTGTTTCTCTCTGAAAGAACACTCAGCCACTAGGCTTTTGCCTTCTCCTTCAAAGTCTTTGTAGAAACGTGTGTTTTCACTGCTGGAATACGTTTTGGGATGCATTGTTTCAATCTCTTGCAAGCCTCATGTTGTTTCTAACACAATGTGGAAAAATAAGGAGTATGTTTCCCAAATCACTTGAAATCCAGGAAAACGCACACTGCATCACTCTTGCACAAACACGCTCTTTCTCCTAATGTGTTGAGAACATTCAAGATACCAGAAAAGAAGGGCATTTTGTAGTGAAATTCAGACGGGTTTGTAGAAAAGTACATTTCTATTGGCTGCAGAGTGCAAAACCATGATTGACTTCATGTTCTCGATGAAAACCTTACATTTCCAACTGACCTGAAGTAGGACGTTCACAAAAGGATGTGTTTGAGTGTCTGTGGTGAAAGGAGCTCTAAGTTGTGTATTCAGTGCTGGTAGTGACACACTCTACATAGGTTACACAGCGTTTTGCGAGCACCAACATGCTAAAAACTGAAACTGCTACAAGGTGTGTGTAGCGTGCAGAAGGAAGGCTTGTCATTTCAAAGAAAGAAGAGGAAACCAAAATCCAGGTAGTGAAACGAACACACCAGTATGGGAGATGTGCATGTGGACAGTTTCAAGCAGAGGCTCTCTGTGGACACTTGGAAACAGAGCTGTGAAAAAATTTCGTACGAAGCGGGATTTGGCCAAAGTTGAAAGACCTTCCAAAACCAACCCTAAAGAACTTAGCCAAACAATGAATGTTGCAATAAACTCCTGCAGGAAAGGAGCATCTGTGACACAACTCCCGAGCAGGTAGCTACATTCTGCACAGTACAAAATGCATATGAATTCAAGGCTGAAAACTCACTCCAGAAGGAAGCAATGCGTGTGTTTCTCTCTGAAAGAACACTCAGCCACTAGGCTTTTGCTTGCTCCTTCAAAGTCTTTGTAGAAACGTGTGTTTTCACTGCTGGAATACGTTTTGGGATGCATTGTTTCAATCTCTTGCAAGCCTCATGTTGTTTCTTACACAATGTGGAAAAATAAGGAGTATGTTTCCCAAATCACTTGAAATCAAGGAAAACGCACACTGCATCACTCTTGCACAAACACGCTCTTTCTTCTAATGTGTTGAGAACATTCAAGATACCAGAAAAGAAGGGCATTTTGTAGTGTAATTCAGACGGGTTTGTAGAAAAGTACATTTCTATTGGCTGCAGAGTGCAAAACCATGATTGACTTCATGGTCTTGATGAAATCCTTACATTTACAAGTGACCTGAAGTAGGACGTTCACAAAAAGATGTGTTTGCGTGTCTGTGGTGAAAGGAGCTCTAAGTTGTGTATTCAGTGCTGGAGAGTGACACAGTCTACATAGGTTACACAGCGTTTTGCGAGCACCAACATGCTAAAAACTGAAACTGCTACAAGGTGTGTGTAGCGTGCAGAAAGAAGGCTTGTCATTTCAAAGAAAGAAGAGGAAACCAAAATCCAGGTAGTGAAACGAACACACCAGTATGGGAGATGTGCATGTGGACAGTTTCAAGCAGAGGCTCTCTGTGGACACTTGGAAACAGAGCTGTGAAAAAATTTCGTACGAAACGGGATTTGGCCAAAGTTGAAAGACCTTCCAAAACCAACCCTAAAGAACTTAGCCAAACAATGAATGTTGCAATGAACTCCTGCAGGAAAGGTGTCTCTATGACACAACTCCCGAGCAGGTAGCTACATTCTGCACAGTACAAAATGCATATGAATTCCAAGCTGAAAACTCACTCCGGAAGGAAGCAGTGCGTGTGTTTCTCTCTGAAAGAACACTCAGCCACTAGGCTTTTGCTTGCTCCTTCAAAGTCTTTGTAGAAACATGTGTTTTCACTGCTGGAATACGTTTTGGGATGCATTGTTTCAATCTCTTGCAAGCCTCATGTTGTTTCTAACACAATGTGGAAAAATAAGGAGTATGTTTCCCAAATCACTTGAAATCCAGGAAAACGCACACTGCATCACTCTTGCACAAACACGCTCTTTCTCCTAATGTGTTGAGAACATTCAAGATACCAGAAAAGAAGGGCATTTTGTAGTGAAATTCAGACGGGTTTGTAGAAAAGTACATTTCTATTGGCTGCAGAGTGCAAAACCATGATTGACTTCATGGTCTAGATGAAATCCTTACATTTACAAGTGACCTGAAGTAGGACGTTCACAAAAAGATGTGTTTGCGTGTCTGTGGTGAAAGGAGCTCTAAGTTGTGTATTCAGTGCTGGAGAGTGACACACTCTACATAGGTTACACAGCGTTTTGCTAGCACCAACATGCTAAAAAGTGAAACTACTACAAGGTGTGTGTAGCGTGCAGAAAGAAGGCTTGTCATTTCAAAGAAAGAAGAGGAAACCAAAATCCAGGTAGTGAAACGAACACACCAGTATGGGAGATGTGCATGTGGACAGTTTCAAGCAGAGGCTCTTTGTCGACACTTGGGAACAGAGCTGTGAAAAAATTTCGTACGAAGCGGGATTTGGCCAAAGTTGAAAGACCTTCCAAAACCAACCCTAAAGAACTTAGCCAAACAATGAATGTTGCAATAAACTCCTGCAGGAAAGGAGCATCTGTGACACAACTCCCGAGCAGGTAGCTACATTCTGCACAGTACAAAATGCATATGAATTCAAGGCTGAAAACTCACTCCAGAAGGAAGCAATGCGTGTGTTTCTCTCTGAAATAACACTCAGCCACTAGGCTTTTGCTTGCTCCTTCAAAGTCTTTGTAGAAACGTGTGTTTTCACTGCTGGAATACGTTTTGGGATGCATTGTTTCAATCTCTTGCAAGCCTCATGTTGTTTCTTACACAATGTGGAAAAATAAGGAGTATGTTTCCCAAATCACTTGAAATCCAGGAAAACGCACACTGCATCACTCTTGCACAAACACGCTCTTTCTTCTAATGTGTTGAGAACATTCAAGATACCAGAAAAGAAGGGCATTTTGTAGTGAAATTCAGACGGGTTTGTAGAAAAGTACATTTCTATTGGCTGCAGAGTGCACAACCATGATTGACTTCATGGTCTAGATGAAATCCTTACATTTACAAGTGACCTGAAGTAGGACGTTCACAAAAAGATGTGTTTGCGTGTCTGTGGTGAAAGGAGCTCTAAGTTGTGTATTCAGTGCTGGAGAGTGACACAGTCTACATAGGTTACACAGCGTTTTGCGAGCACCAACATGCTAAAAACTGAAACTGCTACAAGGTGTGTGTAGCGTGCAGAAAGAAGGCTTGTCATTTCAAAGAAAGAAGAGGAAACCAAAATCCAGGTAGTGAAACGAACACACCAGTATGGGAGATGTGCATGTGGACAGTTTCAAGCAGAGGCTCTTTGCGGACACTTGGAAACAGCGCTGTGAAAAAATTTCGTACGAAGCGGGATTTGGCCAAAGTTGAAAGACCTTCCAAAACCAACCCTAAAGAACTTAGCCAAACAATGAATGTTGCAATGAACTCCTGCAGGAAAGGTGTCTCTATGACACAACTCCCGAGCAGGTAGCTACATTCTGCACAGTACAAAATGCATATGAATTCCAAGGTGAAAACTCACTCCGGAAGGAAGCAGTGCGTGTGTTTCTCTCTGAAAGAACACTCAGCCACTAGGCTTTTGCTTGCTCCTTCAAAGTCTTTGTAGAAACGTGTGTTTTCACTGCTGGAATACGTTTTGGGATGCATTGTTTCAATCTCTTGCAAGCCTCATGTTGTTTCTAACACAATGTGGAAAAATAAGGAGTATGTTTCCCAAATCACTTGAAATCCAGGAAAACGCACACTGCATCACTCTTGCACAAACACGCTCTTTCTCCTAATGTGTTGAGAACATTCAAGATACCAGAAAAGAAGGGCATTTGGTAGTGAAATTCAGACGGGTTTGTAGAAAAGTACATTTCTATTGGCTGCAGAGTGCAAAACCATGATTGACTTCATGGTCTAGATGAAATCCTTACATTTACAAGTGACCTGAAGTAGGACGTTCACAAAAAGATGTGTTTGCGTGTCTGTGGTGAAAGGAGCTCTAAGTTGTGTATTCAGTGCTGGAGAGTGACACACTCTACATAGGTTACACAGCGTTTTGCTAGCACCAACATGCTAAAAAGTGAAACTACTACAAGGTGTGTGTAGCGTGCAGAAAGAAGGCTTGTCATTTCAAAGAAAGAAGAGGAAACCAAAATCCAGGTAGTGAAACGAACACACCAGTATGGGAGATGTGCATGTGGACAGTTTCAAGCAGAGGCTCTTTGTCGACACTTGGGAACAGAGCTGTGAAAAAATTTCGTACGAAGCGGGATTTGGCCAAAGTTGAAAGACCTTCCAAAACCAACCCTAAAGAACTTAGCCAAACAATGAATGTTGCAATAAACTCCTGCAGGAAAGGAGCATCTGTGACACAACTCCCGAGCAGGTAGCTACATTCTGCACAGTACAAAATGCATATGAATTCAAGGCTGAAAACTCACTCCAGAAGGAAGCAATGCGTGTGTTTCTCTCTGAAAGAACACTCAGCCACTAGGCTTTTGCTTGCTCCTTCAAAGTCTTTGTAGAAACGTGTGTTTTCACTGCTGGAATACGTTTTGGGATGCATTGTTTCAATCTCTTGCAAGCCTCATGTTGTTTCTTACACAATGTGGAAAAATAAGGAGTATGTTTCCCAAATCACTTGAAATCCAGGAAAACGCACACTGCATCACTCTTGCACAAACACGCTCTTTCTTCTAATGTGTTGAGAACATTCAAGATACCAGAAAAGAAGGGCATTTTGTAGTGAAATTCAGACGGGTTTGTAGAAAAGTACATTTCTATTGGCTGCAGAGTGCACAACCATGATTGACTTCATGGTCTAGATGAAATCCTTACATTTACAAGTGACCTGAAGTAGGACGTTCACAAAAAGATGTGTTTGCGTGTCTGTGGTGAAAGGAGCTCTAAGTTGTGTATTCAGTGCTGGAGAGTGACACAGTCTACATAGGTTACACAGCGTTTTGCGAGCACCAACATGCTAAAAACTGAAACTGCTACAAGGTGTGTGTAGCGTGCAGAAAGAAGGCTTGTCATTTCAAAGAAAGAAGAGGAAACCAAAATCCAGGTAGTGAAACGAACACACCAGTATGGGAGATGTGCATGTGGACAGTTTCAAGCAGAGGCTCTTTGCGGACACTTGGAAACAGCGCTGTGAAAAAATTTCGTACGAAGCGGGATTTGGCCAAAGTTGAAAGACCTTCCAAAACCAACCCTAAAGAACTTAGCCAAACAATGAATGTTGCAATGAACTCCTGCAGGAAAGGTGTCTCTATGACACAACTCCCGAGCAGGTAGCTACATTCTGCACAGTACAAAATGCATATGAATTCCAAGGTGAAAACTCACTCCGGAAGGAAGCAGTGCGTGTGTTTCTCTCTGAAAGAACACTCAGCCACTAGGCTTTTGCTTGCTCCTTCAAAGTCTTTGTAGAAACGTGTGTTTTCACTGCTGGAATACGTTTTGGGATGCATTGTTTCAATCTCTTGAAAGCCTCATGTTGTTTCTAACACAATGTGGAAAAATAAGGAGTATGTTTCCCAAATCACTTGAAATCCAGGAAAACGCACACTGCATCACTCTTGCACAAACACGCTCTTTCTCCTAATGTGTTGAGAACATTCAAGATACCAGAAAAGAAGGGCATTTGGTAGTGAAATTCAGACGGGTTTGTAGAAAAGTACATTTCTATTGGCTGCAGAGTGCAAAACCATGATTGACTTCATGGTCTAGATGAAATCCTTACATTTACAAGTGACCTGAAGTAGGACGTTCACAAAAAGATGTGTTTGCGTGTCTGTGGTGAAAGGAGCTCTAAGTTGTGTATTCAGTGCTGGAGAGTGACACAGTCTACATAGGTTACACAGCGTTTTGCGAGCACCAACATGCTAAAAACTGAAACTGCTACAAGGTGTGTGTAGCGTGCAGAAAGAAGGCTTGTCATTTCAAAGAAAGAAGAGGAAACCAAAATCCAGGTAGTGAAACGAACACACCAGTATGGGAGATGTGCATGTGGACAGTTTCAAGCAGAGGCTCTTTGTCGACACTTGGGAACAGAGCTGTGAAAAAATTTCGTACGAAGCGGGATTTGGCCAAAGTTGAAAGACCTTCCAAAACCAACCCTAAAGAACTTAGCCAAACAATGAATGTTGCAATAAACTCCTGCAGGAAAGGAGCATCTGTGACACAACTCCCGAGCAGGTAGCTACATTCTGCACAGTACAAAATGCATATGAATTCAAGGCTGAAAACTCACTCCAGAAGGAAGCAATGCGTGTGTTTCTCTCTGAAAGAACACTCAGCCACTAGGCTTTTGCTTGCTCCTTCAAAGTCTTTGTAGAAACGTGTGTTTTCACTGCTGGAATACGTTTTGGGATGCATTGTTTCAATCTCTTGCAAGCCTCATGTTGTTTCTTACACAATGTGGAAAAATAAGGAGTATGTTTCCCAAATCACTTGAAATCCAGGAAAACGCACACTGCATCACTCTTGCACAAACACGCTCTTTCTTCTAATGTGTTGAGAACATTCAAGATACCAGAAAAGAAGGGCATTTTGTAGTGAAATTCAGACGGGTTTGTAGAAAAGTACATTTCTATTGGCTGCAGAGTGCAAAACCATGATTGACTTCATGGTCTAGATGAAATCCTTACATTTACAAGTGACCTGAAGTAGGACGTTCACAAAAAGATGTGTTTGCGTGTCTGTGGTCAAAGGAGCTCTAAGTTGTGTATTCAGTGCTGGAGAGTGACACAGTCTACATAGGTTACACAGCGTTTTGCGAGCACCAACATGCTAAAAACTGAAACTGCTACAAGGTGTGTGTAGCGTGCAGAAAGAAGGCTTGTCATTTCAAAGAAAGAAGAGGAAACCAAAATCCAGGTAGTGAAACGAACACACCAGTATGGGAGATGTGCATGTGGACAGTTTCAAGCAGAGGCTCTCTGTGGACACTTGGAAACAGAGCTGTGAAAAAATTTCGTACGAAACGGGATTTGGCCAAAGTTGAAAGACCTTCCAAAACCAACCCTAAAGAACTTAGCCAAACAATGAATGTTGCAATGAACTCCTGCAGGAAAGGTGTCTCTATGACACAACTCCCGAGCAGGTAGCTACATTCTGCACAGTAGAAAATGCATATGAATTCCAAGCTGAAAACTCACTCCGGAAGGAAGCAGTGCGTGTGTTTCTCTCTGAAAGAACACTCAGCCACTAGGCTTTTGCTTGCTCCTTCAAAGTCTTTGTAGAAACATGTGTTTTCACTGCTGGAATACGTTTTGGGATGCATTGTTTCAATCTCTTGCAAGCCTCATGTTGTTTCTTACACAATGTGGAAAAATAAGGAGTATGTTTCCCAAATCACTTGAAATCAAGGAAAACGCACACTGCATCACTCTTGCACAAACACGCTCTTTCTCCTAATGTGTTGAGAACATTCAAGATACCAGAAAAGAAGGGCATTTTGTAGAGAAATTCAGACGGGTTTGAACAAAAGTACATTTCTATTGGCTGCAGAGTGCAAAACCATGATTGACTTCATGTTCTCGATGAAAACCTTACATTTCCAAGTGACCTGAAGTAGGACGTTCACAAAAAGATGTGTTTGCGTGTCTGTGGTGAAAGGAGCTCTAAGTTGTGTATTCAGTGCTGGAGAGTGACACACTCTACATAGGTTACACAGCGTTTTGCGAGCACCAACATGCTAAAAACTGAAACTGCTACAAGGTGTGTGTAGCGTGCAGAAAGAAGGCTTGTCATTTCAAAGAAAGAAGAGGAAACCAAAATCCAGGTAGTGAAACGAACACACCAGTATGGGAGATGTGCATGTGGACAGTTTCAAGCAGAGGCTCTCTGTGGACACTTGAAAACAGAGCTGTGAAAAAATTTCGTACGAAACGGGATTTGGCCAAAGTTGAAAGACCTTCCAAAACCAACCCTAAAGAACTTAGCCAAACAATGAATGTTGCAATGAACTCCTGCAGGAAAGGTGTCTCTAAGACACAACTCCCGAGCAGGTAGCTACATTCTGCACAGTACAAAATGCATATGAATTCCAAGCTGAAAACTCACTCCGGAAGGAAGCAGTGCGTGTGTTTCTCTCTGAAAGAACACTCAGCCACTAAGCTTTTGCTTGCTCCTTCAAAGTGTTTGTAGAAACGTGTGTTTTCACTGCTGGAATACGTTTTGGGATGCATTGTTTCAATCTCTTGCAAGCCTCATGTTGTTTCTTACACAATGTGGAAAAATAAGGAGTATGTTTCCCAAATCACTTGAAATCAAGGAAAACGCACACTGCATCACTCTTGCAAAAACACGCTCTTTCTCCTAATGTGTTGAGAACATTCAAGATACCAGAAAAGAAGGGCATTTTGTAGAGAAATTCAGACGGGTTTGAACAAAAGTACATTTCTATTGGCTGCAGAGTGCAAAACCATGATTGACTTCATGTTCTCGATGAAAACCTTACATTTCCAAGTGACCTGAAGTAGGACGTTCACAAAAAGATGTGTTTGCGTGTCTGTGGTGAAAGGAGCTCTAAGTTGTGTATTCAGTGCTGGAGAGTGACACACTCTACATAGGTTACACAGCGTTTTGCGAGCACCAACATGCTAAAAACTGAAACTGCTACAAGGTGTGTGTAGCGTGCAGAAAGAAGGCTTGTCATTTCACAGAAAGAAGAGGAAACCAAAATCCAGGTAGTGAAACGAACACACCAGTATGGGAGATGTGCATGTGGACAGTTTCAAGCAGAGGCTCTTTGTGGACACTTGGAAACAGCGCTGGGAAAAAATTTCGTACGAAGCGGGATTTGGCCAAAGTTGAAAGACCTTCCAAAACCAACCCTAAAGAATTTAGCCAAACAATGAATGTTGCAATAAACTCCTGCAGGAAAGGTGCATCTATGACACAACTCCCGAGCAGGTAGCTACATTCAGCACAGTACAAAATGCATATGAATTCCAAGCTGAAAACTCACTCCAGAAGGAAGCAATGCGTGTGTTTCTCTCTGAAAGAACACTCAGCCACTAGGCTTTTGCTTGCTCGTTCAAAGTCTTTGTAGAAACATGTGTTTCCACTGCTGGAATACGTTTTGGGATGCATTGTTTCAATCTCTTGCAAGCCTCATGTTGTTTCTAACACAATGTGGAAAAATAAGGAGTATGTTTCCCAAATCACTTGAAATCCAGGAAAACGCACACTGCATCACTCTTGCACAAACACGCTCTTTCTCCTAATGTGTTGAGAACATTCAAGATACCAGAAAAGAAGGGCATTTTGTAGTGAAATTCAGACGGGTTTGTAGAAAAGTACATTTCTATTGGCTGCAGAGTGCAAAACCATGATTGACTTCATGGTCTAGATGAAATCCTTACATTTACAAGTGACCTGAAGTAGGACGTTCACAAAAAGATGTGTTTGCGTGTCTGTGGTGAAAGGAGCTCTAAGTTGTGTATTCAGTGCTGGAGAGTGACACACTCTACATAGGTTAAACAGCGTTTTGCGAGCACCAACATGCTAAAAACTGAAACTGCTACAAGGTGTGTGTAGCGTGCAGAAAGAAGGCTTGTCATTTCAAAGAAAGAAGAGGAAACCAAAATCCAGGTAGTGAAACGAACACACCAGTATGGGAGATGTGCATGTGGACAGTTTCAAGCAGAGGCTCTTTGCGGACACTTGGAAACAGCGCTGTGAAAAAGTTTCGTACGAAGCGGGATTTGGCCAAAGTTGAAAGACCTTCCAAAACCAACCCTAAAGAACTTAGCCAAACAATGAATGTTGCAATGAACTCCTGCAGGAAAGGTGTCTCTATGACACAAATCCCGAGCAGGTAGCTACATTCTGCACAGTACAAAATGCATATGAATTCCAAGCTGAAAACTCACTCCAGAAGGAAGCAATGCGTGTGTTTCTCTCTGAAAGAACACTCAGCCACTAGGCTTTTGCTTGCTCCTTCAATGTCTTTGTAGAAACATGTGTTTTCACTGCTGGAATACGTTTTGGGATGCATTGTTTCAATCCCTTGCAAGCCTCATGTTGTTTCTAACACAATGTGGAAAAATAAGGAGTATGTTTCCCAAATCACTTGAAATCCACGAAAACGCACACTGCATCACTCTTGCACAAACACGCTCTTTCTCCTAATGTGTTGAGAACATTGAAGATACCAGAAAAGAAGGGCATTTTGTAGTGAAATTCAGACGGGTTTGAACAAAAGTACATTTCTATTGGCTGCAGAGTGCAAAACCATGATTGACTTCATGGTCTCGATGAAAACCTTACATTTCCAAGTGACATGAAGTAGGACGTTCACAAAAGGATGTGTTTGAGTGTCTGTGGTGAAAGGAGCTCTAAGTTGTGTATTCAGTGCTGGTAGTGACACACTCTACATAGGTTACACAGCGTTTTGCGAGCACCAACATGCTAAAAACTGAAACTGCTACAAGGTGTGTGTAGCGTGCAGAAAGAAAGCTTGTCATTTCAAAGAAAGAAGAGGAAACCAAAATCCAGGTAGTGAAACAAACACACCAGTATGGGAGATGTGCATGTGGACAGTTTCAAGCAGAGGCTCTTTGTGGACACTTGGGAACAGCGCTGTGAAAAAATTTCGTACGAAGCGGGATTTGGCCAAAGTTGAAAGACCTTCCAAAACCAACCCTAAAGAACGTAGCCAAACAATGAATGTTTCAATAAACTCCTGCAGGAAAGGTGCATCTATGACACAACTCCCGAGCAGGTAGCTACATTCTGCACAGTACAAAATGCATATGAATTCCAAGCTGAAAACTCACTCCAGAAGGAAGCAATGCGTGTGTTTCTCTCTGAAAGAACACTCAGCCACTAGGCTTTTGCTTGCTCCTTCAATGTCTTTGTAGAAACATGTGTTTTCACTGCTGGAATACGTTTTGGGATGCATTGTTTGAATCTCTTGCAAGCCTCATGTTGTTTCTAACACAATGTGGAAAAATAAGGAGTATGTTTCCCAAATCACTTGAAATCCAGGAAAACGCACACTGCATCACTCTTGCACAAACACGCTCTTTCTCCTAATGTGTTGAGAACATTCAAGATACCAGAAAAGAAGGGCATTTTGTAGTGAAATTCAGACGGGTTTGTAGAAAAGTACATTTCTATTGGCTGCAGAGTGCAAAACCATGATTGACTTCATGGTCTCGATGAAAACCTTACATTTCCAAGTGACCTGAAGTAGAACGTTCACAAAAAGATGTGTTTGGGTGTCTGTGGTGAAAGGAGCTCTAAGTTGTGTATTCAGTGCTGGAGAGTGACACACTCTACATAGGTTACACAGCGTTTTGCGAGCACCAACATGCTAAAAACTGAAACTGCTACAAGGTGTGTGTAGCGTGCAGAAAGAAGGCTTGTCATTTCAAAGAAAGAAGAGGAAACCAAAATCCAGGTAGTGAAACGAACAAACCAGTATGGGAGATGTGCATGTGGACAGTTTCAAGCAGAGGCTCTTTGTCGACACTTGGGAACAGAGCTGTGAAAAAATTTCGTACGAAGCGGGATTTGGCCAAAGTTGAAAGACCTTCCAAAACCAACCCTAAAGAACTTAGCCAAACAATGAATGTTGCAATGAACTCCTGCAGGAAAGGTGTCTCTATGACACAACTCCCGAGCAGGTAGCTACATTCTGCACAGTACAAAATGCATATGAATTCCAAGCTGAAAACTCACTCCAGAAGGAAGCAGTGGGTGTGTTTCTCTCTGAAAGAACACTCAGCCACTAGGCTTTTGCTTGCTCCTTCAAAGTCTTTGTAGAAACGTGTGTTTTCACTGCTGGAATACGTTTTGGGATGCATTGTTTCAATCTCTTGCAAGCCTCATGTTGTTTCTTACACAATGTGGAAAAATAAGGACTATGTTTCCCAAATCACTTGAAATCAAGGAAAACGCACACTGCATCACTCTTCCACAAACACGCTCTTTCTCCTAATGTGTTGAGAACATTCAAGATACCAGAAAAGAAGGGCATTTTGTAGAGAAATTCAGACGGGTTTGAGCAAAAGTACATTTCTATTGGCTGCAGAGTGCAAAACCATGATTGACTTCATGTTCTCGATGAAAACCTTACATTTCCAAGTGACCTGAAGTAGGACGTTCACAAAAAGATGTGTTTGCGTGTCTGTGGTGAAAGGAGCTCTAAGTTGTGTATTCAGTGCTGGAGAGTGACACACTCTACATAGGTTACAAAGCGTTTTGCGAGCACCAACATGCTAAAAACTGAAACTGCTACAAGGTGTGTGTAGCGTGCAGAAAGAAGGCTTGTCATTTCAAAGAAAGAAGAGGAAACCAAAATCCAGGTAGTGAAACGAACACACCAGTATGGGAGATGTGCATGTGGACAGTTTCAAGCAGAGGACACTTGGAAACAGAGCTGTGAAAAAATTTCGTACGAAGCGGGATTTGGCCAAAGTTGAAAGATCTTCCAAAACCAACCCTAAAGAACTTAGCCGACCAATGAATGTTGCAATGAACTCCTGCAGGAAAGGTGTCTCTATGACACAACTCCCAAGCAGGTAGCTACATTCTGCACAGTACAAAATGCATATGAATTCCAAGCTGAAAACTCACTCCAGAAGCAAGCAGTGCGTGTGTTTCTCTCTGAAAGAACACTCAGCCACTAGGCTTTTGCTTGCTCCTTCAACGTCTTTGTAGAAACATGTGTTTTCACTGCTGGAATACGTTTTGGGATGCATTGTTTCAATCTCTTGCAAGCCTCATGTTGTTTCTAACACAATGTGGAAAAATAAGGAGCATGTTTCCCAAATCACTTGAAATCAAGGAAAACGCACACTGCATCACTCTTGCACAAACACGCTCTTTCTCCTAATGTGTTGTGAACATTCAAGATACCAGAAAAGAAGGGCATTTTGTAGAGAAATTCAGAGGGATTTGTAGAAAAGTACATTCCTCTTGGCTGCAGAGTGCAAAACCATGTTTTACTTCTTGGTCTCGATGAAAACCTTACATTTCCAAGTGACATGAAGTAGGACGTTCACAAAAGGATGTGTTTGAGTGTCTGTGGTGAAAGGAGCTCTAAGTTGTGTATTCAGTGCTGGTAGTGACACAATCTACATAGGTTACACAGCGTTTTGCGAGCACCAACATGCTAAAAACTGAAACTGCTACAAGGTGTGTGTAGCGTGCAGAAAGAAGGCTTGTCATTTCAAAGAAAGAAGAGGAAACCAAAATCCAGGTAGTGAAACGAACACACCAGTATGGGAGATGTGCATGTGGACAGTTTCACGCAGAGGCTCTTTGTGGACACTTGGGAACAGCGCTGTGAAAAAATTTCGTACGAAGCGGGATTTGGCCAAAGTTGAAAGACCTTCCAAAACCAACCCTAAAGAACGTAGCCAAACAATGAATGTTGCAATAAACTCCTGCAGGAAAGGTGCATCTATGACACAACTCCCGAGCAGGTAGCTACATTCTGCACAGTACAAAATGCATATGAATTCAAGGCTGAAAACTCACTCCAGAAGGAAGCAATGCGTGTGTTTCTCTCTGAAAGAACACTCAGCCACTAGGCTTTTGCTTGCTCCTTCAAAGTCTTTGTAGAAACATGTGTTTTCACTGCTGGAATACGTTTTGGGATGCATTGTTTCAATCTCTTGCAAGCCTCATGTTGTTTCTAACACAATGTGGAAAAATAAGGAGTATGTTTCCCAAATCACTTGAAATCCAGGAAAACGCACACTGCATCACTCTTCCACAAACACGCTCTTTCTCCTAATGTGTTGAGAACATTCAAGATACCAGAAAAGAAGGGCATTTTGTAGTGAAATTCAGACGGGTTTGTAGAAAAGTACATTTCTATTGGCTGCAGAGTGCAAAACCATGATTGACTTCATGGTCTAGGTGAAAACCTTACATTTCCAAGTTACCTGAAGTAGGACGTTCACAAAAAGATGTGTTTGCGTGTCTGTGGTGAAAGGAGCTCTAAGTTGTGTATTCAGTGCTGGAGAGTGACACACTCTACATAGGTTACACAGCGTTTTGAGAGCACCAACATGCTAATAACTGAAACTGCTACAAGGTGTGTGTAGCGTGCAGAAAGAAGGCTTGTCATTTCAAAGAAAGAAGAGGAAACCAAAATCCAGGTAGTGAAACGAACACACCAATATGGGAGATGTGCATGTGGACAGTTTCAAGCAGAGGCTCTTTGTGGACACTTGGAAACAGAGCTGTGAAAAAATTTCGTACAAAGCGGGATTTGGCCAAAGTTGAAAGACCTTCCAAAACCAACCCTAAAGAACTTAGCCAAACAATGAATGTTGCAATGAACTCCTGCAGGAAAGGTGTCTCTATGACACAACTCCCGAGCAGGTAGCTACATTCAGCACAGTACGAAATGCATATGAATTCCAAGCTGAAAACTCACTCCAGAAGGAAGAAGTGCATGTGTTTCTCTCTGAAAGAACACTCAGCCACTAGGCTTTTGCTTGCTCCTTCAAAGTCTTTGTAGAAACATGTGTTTTCACTGCTGGAATACGTTTTGGGATGCATTGTTTCAATCTCTTGCAAGCCTCATGTTGTTTCTTACACAATGTGGAAAAATAAGGAGTATGTTTCCCAAATCACTTGAAATCAAGGAAAACGCACACTGCATCACTCTTGCACAAACACGCTCTTTCTCCTAATGTGTTGAGAACATTCAAGATACCAGAAAAGAAGGGCATTTTGTAGAGAAATTCAGACGGGTTTGTAGAAAAGTACATTTCTATTGGCTGCAGAGTGCAAAACCATGATTGACTTCATGGTCTCGATGAAAACCTTACATTTCCAAGTGACATGAAGTAGGACGTTCAGAAAAGGATGTGTTTGAGTGTCTGTGGTGAAAGGAGCTCTAAGTTGTGTATTCAATGCTGGTAGTGACACACTCTACATAGGTTACACAGCGTTTTGAGAACAACAACATGCTAAAAACTGAAGCTGCTACAAGGTGTGAGTAGCATACAGAAAGAAGGCTTGTCATTTCAAAGAAGAGGAAACCAAAATCCAGGTAGTGAAACGAGCACACCAGTTTGGGAGAAGTGCATGTGGACAGATTCAAGCAGAGGCTCTTTGTGGACACTTGGAAACAGCGCTGTGAAAAAATTTCGTACGAAGCGGGATTTGGACAAAATTGAAAGACCTTCCAAAACCAACCCTAAAGAACTTAGCCAAACAATGAATGTTGCAATAAACTCCTGCAGGAAAGGTGCATCTATGACACAACTCCCGAGCAGGTAGCTACTTTCTGCACAGTACAAAATGCATATGAATTCCAGGCTGAAAACTCACTCCAAAAGGAAGAAATGCATGTGTTTTTCTCTGAAAGAACACTCAGCCAGTAGGCTTTTGCTTGCTCCTTCAAAGTCGTTGTAGAAACGTGTGTTTTCACTGCGTGAATATATTTTGGATGCATTGTTTCAATCTCTTGCAAGCCTCATGTTGTTTCTTACACAATGTGGAAAAAAAAGGAGTATGTTTCCCAATTCACTTGAAATTCAGGAAAACGCACACTGCCTCACTCTTGTACAAACACGCTCTTTCTCCTAATGTATTGAGAACATTCAAGATACCAGAAAAGAAGGGCATTTTGCAGTGAAATTCAGACGGGCATGCACAACAGCTCATTTCTTTTGGTTAGAGAGTGCAAAAGCATGATTCACTTCATGTTCTCGATGAATCCCTACATTTCCAAGTGACCTGAAGTAGGACTTCCACAAAAAGATGTGTTTGCGTTTAAGTGGTGAAAAGAGCTCTAAGTTGTGTATTCAGTGCTGGAGAGTGACACACTCTACAGAGGTTACACAGCGTTTTGAGAGCACCCACATGCTAAAAACTGAAGCTGCTACAAGTTGTGTGTAGCGTGCAGAAAGAAGGCTTGTTATTTCAAAGCAAGAAGAGGAAACCAAAATCCAGGTAGTGAAACGAGCACACCAGTTTGGGAGAAGTGCATGTGGACAGTTTCAAGAAGAGGCTCTTTGTAGACACGTGGAAACAGCGCTGTGAAAAAATTTCGTACGAAGCGGGATTTGGCCAAAGTTGAAAGACCTTCCAAAACCAACCCTAAAGAACTTAGCCAAACAATGAATGTTGCAATGAACTCCTGCAGGAAAGGTGCATCTATGACACGACTCCCGAGCAGGTAGCTACATTCTGCACAGTACAAAATGCATATGAATTCCTGGATGAAAACTCACCCCAGAAGGATGAAATGCATGTCCTTCTCTCAGAAAGAACACTCAGTCCGTAGTCTTTTGCTTGCTCCTTCAAAGTGTTTGTAGAAACATGTGTTTTCACTGCTGGAATACATTTTGGGATGCATTGTTTCAATCTCTTGCAAGCCTCATGTTGTTTCTTACACAATGTGGAATAAGGAGTATGTTTCCCAAATCACTTGAAATTCAGGAAAACGCATACTGCATCACTCTTGCACAAACACGCTCTTTCTCCTAATGTGTTGAGAACATTCAAGATACCAGAAAAGAAGGGCATTTTACAGTGAAATTCAGACGGGTTTGTAGAAAAGTACATTTCTATTGGATGCAGAGTGCAAAACCATGGTTGACTTCATGTTCTCGATGAAAACCTTACATTTCCAAGTGACCTGAAGTAGGACGTTCACAAAAAGATGTGTTTGCGTGTCTGTGGTGAAAGGAGCTCTAAGTTGTGTATTGAGTACTGGAGAGTGACACACTCTACATAGGTTACACAGCGTTTTGAGAGCACCAACATGCTAAAAACTGAAACTGCTACAAGGTGTGTTTAGCGTGCAGAAAGAAGGCTTGTCATTTCAAAGAAAGAGGAGGAAACCAAAATCCAGGTAGTGAAACGAACACACCAGTATGGGAGATGTGCATGTGGACATTTTCAAGCAGAGGCTCCTTGTGGACACTTGGAAACAGCGCTGTGAAAAAATTTCGTACAAAGCGGGATTTGGCCAAAGTTGAAAGACCTTCCAAAACCAACCCTAAAGAACTTAGCCAAACAATGAATGTTGCAATGAACTCCTGCAGGAAAGGTGTCTCTATGCACAACTCCCGAGCAGGTAGCTACATTCTGCACAGTACAAAATGCATATGAATTCCAAGCTGAAAACTCACTCCAGAAGGAAGCAATGCGTGTGTTTTTCTCTGAAAGAACACTCAGCCACTAGGCTTTGGCTTGCTCCTTCAAAGTCTTCGTAGAAACATGTGTTTTCACTGCTGGAATATGTTTTGGGATGCATTGTTTCAATCTCTTGCAAGCCTCATGTTTTTTCTAACACAATGTGGAAAAATAAGGAGTATGTTTCCCAAATCACTTGAAATCCAGAAAAACGCACACTGCATCACTCTTGCTCAAACACGCTCTTTCTCCTAATGTGTTGAGAACATTCAACAAACCAGATAAGAAGGGCATTTTGCAGTGAAATTCAGACGGGCATGCAGAACAGCTCATTTCTTTTGGTTGCAGAGTGCAAAAGCATGATTCACTTCATGTTCGCGATGAATCCCTAACATTTCCAAGTGACCTGAAGTAGGACTTTCACAAAAAGATGTGTTTGCGTTTAAGTGGTGAAAGGAGCTCTACGTTGTGTATTCAGAGCTGGCGATTGACACACTCTACATAGGTTACACAGCGTTTTGAGAACAACAACATGCTAAAAACTGAAGCTGCTACAAGGTGTGAGTAGCATACAGAAAGAAGGCTTGTCATTTCAAAGAAGAGGAAACCAAAATCCAGGTAGTGAAACGAGCACACCAGTTTGGGAGAAGTGCATGTGGACAGATTCAAGCAGAGGCTCTTTGTGGACACTTGGAAACAGCGCTGTGAAAAAATTTCGTACGAAGCGGGATTTGGACAAAATTGAAAGACCTTCCAAAACCAACCCTAAAGAACTTAGCCAAACAATGAATGTTGCAATAAACTCCTGCAGGAAAGGTGCATCTATGACACAACTCCCGAGCAGGTAGCTACTTTCTGCACAGTACAAAATGCATATGAATTCCAGGCTGAAAACTCACTCCAAAAGGAAGAAATGCATGTGTTTTTCTCTGAAAGAACACTCAGCCAGTAGGCTTTTGCTTGCTCCTTCAAAGTCGTTGTAGAAACGTGTGTTTTCATTGCGTGAATATATTTTGGATGCATTGTTTCAATCTCTTGCAAGCCTCATGTTGTTTCTTACACAATGTGGAAAAAAAAGGAGTATGTTTCCCAATTCACTTGAAATTCAGGAAAACGCACACTGCCTCACTCTTGTACAAACACGCTCTTTCTCCTAATGTGTTGAGAACATTCAAGATACCAGAAAAGAAGGGCATTTTGCAGTGAAATTCAGACGGGCATGCACAACAGCTCATTTCTTTTGGTTACAGAGTGCAAAAGCATGATTCACTTCATGTTCTCGATGAATCCCTACATTTCCAAGTGACCTGAAGTAGGACTTTCACAAAAAGATGTGTTTGCGTTTAAGTGGTGAAAAGAGCTCTAAGTTGTGTATTCAGTGCTGGAGAGTGACACACTCTACAGAGGTTACACAGCGTTTTGAGAGCACCCACATGCTAAAAACTGAAGCTGCTACAAGTTGTGTGTAGCGTGCAGAAAGAAGGCTTGTTATTTCAAAGCAAGAAGAGGAAACCAAAATCCAGGTAGTGAAACGAGCACACCAGTTTGGGAGAAGTGCATGTGGACAGTTTCAAGAAGAGGCTCTTTGTAGACACGTGGAAACAGCGCTGTGAAAAAATTTCGTACGAAGCGGGATTTGGCCAAAGTTGAAAGACCTTCCAAAACCAACCCTAAAGAACTTAGCCAAACAATGAATGTTGCAATGAACTCCTGCAGGAAAGGTGCATCTATGACACGACTCCCGAGCAGGTAGCTACATTCTGCACAGTACAAAATGCATATGAATTCCTGGATGAAAACTCACCCCAGAAGGATGAAATGCATGTCCTTCTCTCAGAAAGAACACTCAGTCCGTAGGCTTTTGCTTGCTCCTTCAAAGTGTTTGTAGAAACATGTGTTTTCACTGCTGGAATACGTTTTGGGATGCATTGTTTCAATCTCTTGCAAGCCTCATGTTGTTTCTTACACAATGTGGAATAAGGAGTATGTTTCCCAAATCACTTGAAATTCAGGAAAACGCATACTGCATCACTCTTGCACAAACACGCTCTTTCTCCTAATGTGTTGAGAACATTCAAGATACCAGAAAAGAAGGGCATTTTACAGTGAAATTCAGACGGGTTTGTAGAAAAGTACATTTCTATTGGATGCAGAGTGCAAAACCATGGTTGACTTCATGTTCTCGATGAAAACCTTACATTTCCAAGTGACCTGAAGTAGGACGTTCACAAAAAGATGTGTTTGCGTGTCTGTGGTGAAAGGAGCTCTAAGTTGTGTATTCAGTACTGGAGAGTGACACACTCTACATAGGTTACACAGCGTTTTGCGATCACCAACATGCTAAAAACTGAAACGGCTACAAGGTGTGTGTAGCGTGCAGAAAGAAGGCTTGTCATTTCAAAGAAAGAAGAGGAAACCAAAATCCAGGTAGTGAAACGAACACACCAGTATGGGAGATGTGCATGTGGACAGTTTCAAGCAGAGGACACTTGGAAACAGAGCTGTGAAAAAATTTCGTACGAAGCGGGATTTGGCCAAAGTTGAAAGATCTTCCAAAACCAACCCTAAAGAACTTAGCCGACCAATGAATGTTGCAATGAACTCCTGCAGGAAAGGTGTCTCTATGACACAACTCCCAAGCAGGTAGCTACATTCTGCACAGTACAAAATGCATATGAATTCCAAGCTGAAAACTCACTCCAGAAGGAAGCAGTGCGTGTGTTTCTCTCTGAAAGAACACTCAGCCACTAGGCTTTTGCTTGCTCCTTCAACGTCTTTGTAGAAACATGTGTTTTCACTGCTGGAATACGTTTTGGGATGCATTGTTTCAATCTCTTGCAAGCCTCATGTTGTTTCTAACACAATGTGGAAAAATAAGGAGCATGTTTCCCAAATCACTTGAAATCAAGGAAAACGCACACTGCATCACTCTTGCACAAACACGCTCTTTCTCCTAATGTGTTGTGAACATTCAAGATACCAGAAAAGAAGGGCATTTTGTAGAGAAATTCAGAGGGATTTGTAGAAAAGTACATTCCTCTTGGCTGCAGAGTGCAAAACCATGTTTTACTTCATGGTCTCGATGAAAACCTTACATTTCCAAGTGACATGAAGTAGGACGTTCACAAAAGGATGTGTTTGAGTGTCTGTGGTGAAAGGAGCTCTAAGTTGTGTATTCAGTGCTGGTAGTGACACAATCTACATAGGTTACACAGCGTTTTGCGAGCACCAACATGCTAAAAACTGAAACTGCTACAAGGTGTGTGTAGCGTGCAGAAAGAAGGCTTGTCATTTCAAAGAAAGAAGAGGAAACCAAAATCCAGGTAGTGAAACGAACACACCAGTATGGGAGATGTGCATGTGGACAGTTTCAAGCAGAGGCTCTTTGTGGACACTTGGGAACAGCGCTGTGAAAAAATTTCGTACGAAGCGGGATTTGGCCAAAGTTGAAAGACCTTCCAAAACCAACCCTAAAGAACGTAGCCAAACAATGAATGTTGCAATAAACTCCTGCAGGAAAGGTGCATCTATGACACAACTCCCGAGCAGGTAGCTACATTCTGCACAGTACAAAATGCATATGAATTCCAAGCTGAAAACTCACTCCAGAAGGAAGCAGTGCGTGTGTTTCTCTCTGAAAGAACACTCAGCCACTAGGCTTTTGCTTGCTCCTTCAAAGTCTTTGTAGAAACGTGTGTTTTCACTGCTGGAATACGTTTTGGGATGCATTGTTTCAATCTCTTGCAAGCCTCATGTTGTTTCTTACACAATGTGGAAAAATAAGGACTATGTTTCCCAAATCACTTGAAATCAAGGAAAACGCACACTGCATCACTCTTCCACAAACACGCTCTTTCTCCTAATGTGTTGAGAACATTCAAGATACCAGAAAAGAAGGGCATTTTGTAGAGAAATTCAGACGGGTTTGAGCAAAAGTACATTTCTATTGGCTGCAGAGTGCAAAACCATGATTGACTTCATGTTCTCGATGAAAACCTTACATTTCCAAGTGACCTGAAGTAGGACGTTCACAAAAAGATGTGTTTGCGTGTCTGTGGTGAAAGGAGCTCTAAGTTGTGTATTCAGTGCTGGAGAGTGACACACTCTACATAGGTTACAAAGCGTTTTGCGAGCACCAACATGCTAAAAACTGAAACTGCTACAAGGTGTGTGTAGCGTGCAGAAAGAAGGCTTGTCATTTCAAAGAAAGAAGAGGAAACCAAAATCCAGGTAGTGAAACGAACACACCAGTATGGGAGATGTGCATGTGGACAGTTTCAAGCAGAGGACACTTGGAAACAGAGCTGTGAAAAAATTTCGTACGAAGCGGGATTTGGCCAAAGTTGAAAGATCTTCCAAAACCAACCCTAAAGAACTTAGCCGACCAATGAATGTTGCAATGAACTCCTGCAGGAAAGGTGTCTCTATGACACAACTCCCAAGCAGGTAGCTACATTCTGCACAGTACAAAATGCATATGAATTCCAAGCTGAAAACTCACTCCAGAAGCAAGCAGTGCGTGTGTTTCTCTCTGAAAGAACACTCAGCCACTAGGCTTTTGCTTGCTCCTTCAACGTCTTTGTAGAAACATGTGTTTTCACTGCTGGAATACGTTTTGGGATGCATTGTTTCAATCTCTTGCAAGCCTCATGTTGTTTCTAACACAATGTGGAAAAATAAGGAGCATGTTTCCCAAATCACTTGAAATCAAGGAAAACGCACACTGCATCACTCTTGCACAAACACGCTCTTTCTCCTAATGTGTTGTGAACATTCAAGATACCAGAAAAGAAGGGCATTTTGTAGAGAAATTCAGAGGGATTTGTAGAAAAGTACATTCCTCTTGGCTGCAGAGTGCAAAACCATGTTTTACTTCTTGGTCTCGATGAAAACCTTACATTTCCAAGTGACATGAAGTAGGACGTTCACAAAAGGATGTGTTTGAGTGTCTGTGGTGAAAGGAGCTCTAAGTTGTGTATTCAGTGCTGGTAGTGACACAATCTACATAGGTTACACAGCGTTTTGCGAGCACCAACATGCTAAAAACTGAAACTGCTACAAGGTGTGTGTAGCGTGCAGAAAGAAGGCTTGTCATTTCAAAGAAAGAAGAGGAAACCAAAATCCAGGTAGTGAAACGAACACACCAGTATGGGAGATGTGCATGTGGACAGTTTCACGCAGAGGCTCTTTGTGGACACTTGGGAACAGCGCTGTGAAAAAATTTCGTACGAAGCGGGATTTGGCCAAAGTTGAAAGACCTTCCAAAACCAACCCTAAAGAACGTAGCCAAACAATGAATGTTGCAATAAACTCCTGCAGGAAAGGTGCATCTATGACACAACTCCCGAGCAGGTAGCTACATTCTGCACAGTACAAAATGCATATGAATTCAAGGCTGAAAACTCACTCCAGAAGGAAGCAATGCGTGTGTTTCTCTCTGAAAGAACACTCAGCCACTAGGCTTTTGCTTGCTCCTTCAAAGTCTTTGTAGAAACATGTGTTTTCACTGCTGGAATACGTTTTGGGATGCATTGTTTCAATCTCTTGCAAGCCTCATGTTGTTTCTAACACAATGTGGAAAAATAAGGAGTATGTTTCCCAAATCACTTGAAATCCAGGAAAACGCACACTGCATCACTCTTCCACAAACACGCTCTTTCTCCTAATGTGTTGAGAACATTCAAGATACCAGAAAAGAAGGGCATTTTGTAGTGAAATTCAGACGGGTTTGTAGAAAAGTACATTTCTATTGGCTGCAGAGTGCAAAACCATGATTGACTTCATGGTCTAGGTGAAAACCTTACATTTCCAAGTTACCTGAAGTAGGACGTTCACAAAAAGATGTGTTTGCGTGTCTGTGGTGAAAGGAGCTCTAAGTTGTGTATTCAGTGCTGGAGAGTGACACACTCTACATAGGTTACACAGCGTTTTGAGAGCACCAACATGCTAATAACTGAAACTGCTACAAGGTGTGTGTAGCGTGCAGAAAGAAGGCTTGTCATTTCAAAGAAAGAAGAGGAAACCAAAATCCAGGTAGTGAAACGAACACACCAATATGGGAGATGTGCATGTGGACAGTTTCAAGCAGAGGCTCTTTGTGGACACTTGGAAACAGAGCTGTGAAAAAATTTCGTACAAAGCGGGATTTGGCCAAAGTTGAAAGACCTTCCAAAACCAACCCTAAAGAACTTAGCCGACCAATGAATGTTGCAATGAACTCCTGCAGGAAAGGTGTCTCTATGACACAACTCCCGAGCAGGTAGCTACATTCAGCACAGTACGAAATGCATATGAATTCCAAGCTGAAAACTCACTCCAGAAGGAAGAAGTGCATGTGTTTCTCTCTGAAAGAACACTCAGCCACTAGGCTTTTGCTTGCTCCTTCAAAGTCTTTGTAGAAACATGTGTTTTCACTGCTGGAATACGTTTTGGGATGCATTGTTTCAATCTCTTGCAAGCCTCATGTTGTTTCTTACACAATGTGGAAAAATAAGGAGTATGTTTCCCAAATCACTTGAAATCAAGGAAAACGCACACTGCATCACTCTTGCACAAACACGCTCTTTCTCCTAATGTGTTGAGAACATTCAAGATACCAGAAAAGAAGGGCATTTTGTAGAGAAATTCAGACGGGTTTGTAGAAAAGTACATTTCTATTGGCTGCAGAGTGCAAAACCATGATTGACTTCATGGTCTCGATGAAAACCTTACATTTCCAAGTGACATGAAGTAGGACGTTCAGAAAAGGATGTGTTTGAGTGTCTGTGGTGAAAGGAGCTCTAAGTTGTGTATTCAATGCTGGTAGTGACACACTCTACATAGGTTACACAGCGTTTTGAGAACAACAACATGCTAAAAACTGAAGCTGCTACAAGGTGTGAGTAGCATACAGAAAGAAGGCTTGTCATTTCAAAGAAGAGGAAACCAAAATCCAGGTAGTGAAACGAGCACACCAGTTTGGGAGAAGTGCATGTGGACAGATTCAAGCAGAGGCTCTTTGTGGACACTTGGAAACAGCGCTGTGAAAAAATTTCGTACGAAGCGGGATTTGGACAAAATTGAAAGACCTTCCAAAACCAACCCTAAAGAACTTAGCCAAACAATGAATGTTGCAATAAACTCCTGCAGGAAAGGTGCATCTATGACACAACTCCCGAGCAGGTAGCTACTTTCTGCACAGTACAAAATGCATATGAATTCCAGGCTGAAAACTCACTCCAAAAGGAAGAAATGCATGTGTTTTTCTCTGAAAGAACACTCAGCCAGTAGGCTTTTGCTTGCTCCTTCAAAGTCGTTGTAGAAACGTGTGTTTTCACTGCGTGAATATATTTTGGATGCATTGTTTCAATCTCTTGCAAGCCTCATGTTGTTTCTTACACAATGTGGAAAAAAAAGGAGTATGTTTCCCAATTCACTTGAAATTCAGGAAAACGCACACTGCCTCACTCTTGTACAAACACGCTCTTTCTCCTAATGTGTTGAGAACATTCAAGATACCAGAAAAGAAGGGCATTTTGCAGTGAAATTCAGACGGGCATGCACAACAGCTCATTTCTTTTGGTTAGAGAGTGCAAAAGCATGATTCACTTCATGTTCTCGATGAATCCCTACATTTCCAAGTGACCTGAAGTAGGACTTCCACAAAAAGATGTGTTTGCGTTTAAGTGGTGAAAAGAGCTCTAAGTTGTGTATTCAGTGCTGGAGAGTGACACACTCTACAGAGGTTACACAGCGTTTTGAGAGCACCCACATGCTAAAAACTGAAGCTGCTACAAGTTGTGTGTAGCGTGCAGAAAGAAGGCTTGTTATTTCAAAGCAAGAAGAGGAAACCAAAATCCAGGTAGTGAAACGAGCACACCAGTTTGGGAGAAGTGCATGTGGACAGTTTCAAGAAGAGGCTCTTTGTAGACACGTGGAAACAGCGCTGTGAAAAAATTTCGTACGAAGCGGGATTTGGCCAAAGTTGAAAGACCTTCCAAAACCAACCCTAAAGAACTTAGCCAAACAATGAATGTTGCAATGAACTCCTGCAGGAAAGGTGCATCTATGACACGACTCCCGAGCAGGTAGCTACATTCTGCACAGTACAAAATGCATATGAATTCCTGGATGAAAACTCACCCCAGAAGGATGAAATGCATGTCCTTCTCTCAGAAAGAACACTCAGTCCGTAGTCTTTTGCTTGCTCCTTCAAAGTGTTTGTAGAAACATGTGTTTTCACTGCTGGAATACATTTTGGGATGCATTGTTTCAATCTCTTGCAAGCCTCATGTTGTTTCTTACACAATGTGGAATAAGGAGTATGTTTCCCAAATCACTTGAAATTCAGGAAAACGCATACTGCATCACTCTTGCACAAACACGCTCTTTCTCCTAATGTGTTGAGAACATTCAAGATACCAGAAAAGAAGGGCATTTTACAGTGAAATTCAGACGGGTTTGTAGAAAAGTACATTTCTATTGGATGCAGAGTGCAAAACCATGGTTGACTTCATGTTCTCGATGAAAACCTTACATTTCCAAGTGACCTGAAGTAGGACGTTCACAAAAAGATGTGTTTGCGTGTCTGTGGTGAAAGGAGCTCTAAGTTGTGTATTGAGTACTGGAGAGTGACACACTCTACATAGGTTACACAGCGTTTTGAGAGCACCAACATGCTAAAAACTGAAACTGCTACAAGGTGTGTTTAGCGTGCAGAAAGAAGGCTTGTCATTTCAAAGAAAGAGGAGGAAACCAAAATCCAGGTAGTGAAACGAACACACCAGTATGGGAGATGTGCATGTGGACATTTTCAAGCAGAGGCTCCTTGTGGACACTTGGAAACAGCGCTGTGAAAAAATTTCGTACAAAGCGGGATTTGGCCAAAGTTGAAAGACCTTCCAAAACCAACCCTAAAGAACTTAGCCAAACAATGAATGTTGCAATGAACTCCTGCAGGAAAGGTGTCTCTATGCACAACTCCCGAGCAGGTAGCTACATTCTGCACAGTACAAAATGCATATGAATTCCAAGCTGAAAACTCACTCCAGAAGGAAGCAATGCGTGTGTTTTTCTCTGAAAGAACACTCAGCCACTAGGCTTTGGCTTGCTCCTTCAAAGTCTTCGTAGAAACATGTGTTTTCACTGCTGGAATATGTTTTGGGATGCATTGTTTCAATCTCTTGCAAGCCTCATGTTTTTTCTAACACAATGTGGAAAAATAAGGAGTATGTTTCCCAAATCACTTGAAATCCAGAAAAACGCACACTGCATCACTCTTGCTCAAACACGCTCTTTCTCCTAATGTGTTGAGAACATTCAACAAACCAGATAAGAAGGGCATTTTGCAGTGAAATTCAGACGGGCATGCAGAACAGCTCATTTCTTTTGGTTGCAGAGTGCAAAAGCATGATTCACTTCATGTTCGCGATGAATCCCTAACATTTCCAAGTGACCTGAAGTAGGACTTTCACAAAAAGATGTGTTTGCGTTTAAGTGGTGAAAGGAGCTCTACGTTGTGTATTCAGAGCTGGCGATTGACACACTCTACATAGGTTACACAGCGTTTTGAGAACAACAACATGCTAAAAACTGAAGCTGCTACAAGGTGTGAGTAGCATACAGAAAGAAGGCTTGTCATTTCAAAGAAGAGGAAACCAAAATCCAGGTAGTGAAACGAGCACACCAGTTTGGGAGAAGTGCATGTGGACAGATTCAAGCAGAGGCTCTTTGTGGACACTTGGAAACAGCGCTGTGAAAAAATTTCGTACGAAGCGGGATTTGGACAAAATTGAAAGACCTTCCAAAACCAACCCTAAAGAACTTAGCCAAACAATGAATGTTGCAATAAACTCCTGCAGGAAAGGTGCATCTATGACACAACTCCCGAGCAGGTAGCTACTTTCTGCACAGTACAAAATGCATATGAATTCCAGGCTGAAAACTCACTCCAAAAGGAAGAAATGCATGTGTTTTTCTCTGAAAGAACACTCAGCCAGTAGGCTTTTGCTTGCTCCTTCAAAGTCGTTGTAGAAACGTGTGTTTTCACTGCGTGAATATATTTTGGATGCATTGTTTCAATCTCTTGCAAGCCTCATGTTGTTTCTTACACAATGTGGAAAAAAAAGGAGTATGTTTCCCAATTCACTTGAAATTCAGGAAAACGCACACTGCCTCACTCTTGTACAAACACGCTCTTTCTCCTAATGTGTTGAGAACATTCAAGATACCAGAAAAGAAGGGCATTTTGCAGTGAAATTCAGACGGGCATGCACAACAGCTCATTTCTTTTGGTTAGAGAGTGCAAAAGCATGATTCACTTCATGTTCTCGATGAATCCCTACATTTCCAAGTGACCTGAAGTAGGACTTTCACAAAAAGATGTGTTTGCGTTTAAGTGGTGAAAAGAGCTCTAAGTTGTGTATTCAGTGCTGGAGAGTGACACACTCTACAGAGGTTACACAGCGTTTTGAGAGCACCCACATGCTAAAAACTGAAGCTGCTACAAGTTGTGTGTAGCGTGCAGAAAGAAGGCTTGTTATTTCAAAGCAAGAAGAGGAAACCAAAATCCAGGTAGTGAAACGAGCACACCAGTTTGGGAGAAGTGCATGTGGACAGTTTCAAGAAGAGGCTCTTTGTAGACACGTGGAAACAGCGCTGTGAAAAAATTTCGTACGAAGCGGGATTTGGCCAAAGTTGAAAGACCTTCCAAAACCAACCCTAAAGAACTTAGCCAAACAATGAATGTTGCAATGAACTCCTGCAGGAAAGGTGCATCTATGACACGACTCCCGAGCAGGTAGCTACATTCTGCACAGTACAAAATGCATATGAATTCCTGGATGAAAACTCACCCCAGAAGGATGAAATGCATGTCCTTCTCTCAGAAAGAACACTCAGTCCGTAGGCTTTTGCTTGCTCCTTCAAAGTCTTTGTAGAAACATGTGTTTTCACTGCTGGAATACGTTTTGGGATGCATTGTTTCAATCTCTTGCAAGCCTCATGTTGTTTCTAACACAATGTGGAAAAATAAGGAGTATGTTTCCCAAATCACTTGAAATCCAGGAAAACGCACACTGCATCACTCTTCCACAAACACGCTCTTTCTCCTAATGTGTTGAGAACATTCAAGATACCAGAAAAGAAGGGCATTTTGTAGTGAAATTCAGACGGGTTTGTAGAAAAGTACATTTCTATTGGCTGCAGAGTGCAAAACCATGATTGACTTCATGGTCTAGGTGAAAACCTTACATTTCCAAGTTACCTGAAGTAGGACGTTCACAAAAAGATGTGTTTGCGTGTCTGTGGTGAAAGGAGCTCTAAGTTGTGTATTCAGTGCTGGAGAGTGACACACTCTACATAGGTTACACAGCGTTTTGAGAGCACCAACATGCTAAAAACTGAAACTGCTACAAGGTGTGTGTAGCGTGCAGAAAGAAGGCTTGTCATTTCAAAGAAAGAAGAGGAAACCAAAATCCAGGTAGTGAAACGAACACACCAGTATGGGAGATGTGCATGTGGACAGTTTCAAGCAGAGGCTCTTTGTGGACACTTGGAAACAGCGCTGGGAAAAAATTTCGTACGAAGCGGGATTTGGCCAAAGTTGAAAGACCTTCCAAAACCAACCCTAAAGAACTTAGCCAAACAATGAATGTTGCAATAAACTCCTGCAGGAAAGGAGCATCTGTGACACAACTCCCGAGCAGGTAGCTACATTCTGCACAGTACAAAATGCATATGTATTCAAGGCTGAAAACTCACTCCAGAAGGAAGCAATGCGTGTGTTTCTCTCTGAAAGAACACTCAGCCACTAGGCTTTTGCCTTCTCCTTCAAAGTCTTTGTAGAAACGTGTGTTTTCACTGCTGGAATACGTTTTGGGATGCATTGTTTCAATCTCTTGCAAGCCTCATGTTGTTTCTAACACAATGTGGAAAAATAAGGAGTATGTTTCCCAAATCACTTGAAATCCAGGAAAACGCACACTGCATCACTCTTGCACAAACACGCTCTTTCTCCTAATGTGTTGAGAACATTCAAGATACCAGAAAAGAAGGGCATTTTGTAGTGAAATTCAGACGGGTTTGTAGAAAAGTACATTTCTATTGGCTGCAGAGTGCAAAACCATGATTGACTTCATGTTCTCGATGAAAACCTTACATTTCCAACTGACCTGAAGTAGGACGTTCACAAAAGGATGTGTTTGAGTGTCTGTGGTGAAAGGAGCTCTAAGTTGTGTATTCAGTGCTGGTAGTGACACACTCTACATAGGTTACACAGCGTTTTGCGAGCACCAACATGCTAAAAACTGAAACTGCTACAAGGTGTGTGTAGCGTGCAGAAGGAAGGCTTGTCATTTCAAAGAAAGAAGAGGAAACCAAAATCCAGGTAGTGAAACGAACACACCAGTATGGGAGATGTGCATGTGGACAGTTTCAAGCAGAGGCTCTCTGTGGACACTTGGAAACAGAGCTGTGAAAAAATTTCGTACGAAGCGGGATTTGGCCAAAGTTGAAAGACCTTCCAAAACCAACCCTAAAGAACTTAGCCAAACAATGAATGTTGCAATAAACTCCTGCAGGAAAGGAGCATCTGTGACACAACTCCCGAGCAGGTAGCTACATTCTGCACAGTACAAAATGCATATGAATTCAAGGCTGAAAACTCACTCCAGAAGGAAGCAATGCGTGTGTTTCTCTCTGAAAGAACACTCAGCCACTAGGCTTTTGCTTGCTCCTTCAAAGTCTTTGTAGAAACATGTGTTTTCACTGCTGGAATACGTTTTGGGATGCATTGTTTCAATCTCTTGCAAGCCTCATGTTGTTTCTAACACAATGTGGAAAAATAAGGAGTATGTTTCCCAAATCACTTGAAATCCAGGAAAACGCACACTGCATCACTCTTGCACAAACACGCTCTTTCTCCTAATGTGTTGAGAACATTCAAGATACCAGAAAAGAAGGGCATTTTGTAGTGAAATTCAGACGGGTTTGTAGAAAAGTACATTTCTATTGGCTGCAGATTGCAAAACCATGATTGACTTCATGGTCTAGATGAAATCCTTACATTTACAAGTGACCTGAAGTAGGACGTTCACAAAAAGATGTGTTTGCGTGTCTGTGGTGAAAGGAGCTCTAAGTTGTGTATTCAGTGCTGGAGAGTGACACACTCTACATAGGTTACACAGCGTTTTGCTAGCACCAACATGCTAAAAACTGAAACTGCTACAAGGTGTGTGTAGCGTGCAGAAAGAAGGCTTGTCATTTCAAAGAAAGAAGAGGAAACCAAAATCCAGGTAGTGAAACGAACACACCAGTATGGGAGATGTGCATGTGGACAGTTTCAAGCAGAGGCTCTTTGTCGACACTTGGGAACAGAGCTGTGAAAAAATTTCGTACGAAGCGGGATTTGGCCAAAGTTGAAAGACCTTCCAAAACCAACCCTAAAGAACTTAGCCAAACAATGAATGTTGCAATAAACTCCTGCAGGAAAGGAGCATCTGTGACACAACTCCCGAGCAGGTAGCTACATTCTGCACAGTACAAAATGCATATGAATTCAAGGCTGAAAACTCACTCCAGAAGGAAGCAATGCGTGTGTTTCTCTCTGAAAGAACACTCAGCCACTAGGCTTTTGCTTGCTCCTTCAAAGTCTTTGTAGAAACGTGTGTTTTCACTGCTGGAATACGTTTTGGGATGCATTGTTTCAATCTCTTGCAAGCCTCATGTTGTTTCTTACACAATGTGGAAAAATAAGGAGTATGTTTCCCAAATCACTTGAAATCCAGGAAAACGCACACTGCATCACTCTTGCACAAACACGCTCTTTCTTCTAATGTGTTGAGAACATTCAAGATACCAGAAAAGAAGGGCATTTTGTAGTGAAATTCAGACGGGTTTGTAGAAAAGTACATTTCTATTGGCTGCAGAGTGCAAAACCATGATTGACTTCATGGTCTAGATGAAATCCTTACATTTACAAGTGACCTGAAGTAGGACGTTCACAAAAAGATGTGTTTGCGTGTCTGTGGTGAAAGGAGCTCTAAGTTGTGTATTCAGTGCTGGAGAGTGACACAGTCTACATAGGTTACACAGCGTTTTGCGAGCACCAACATGCTAAAAACTGAAACTGCTACAAGGTGTGTGTAGCGTGCAGAAAGAAGGCTTGTCATTTCAAAGAAAGAAGAGGAAACCAAAATCCAGGTAGTGAAACGAACACACCAGTATGGGAGATGTGCATGTGGACAGTTTCAAGCAGAGGCTCTTTGCGGACACTTGGAAACAGCGCTGTGAAAAAATTTCGTACGAAGCGGGATTTGGCCAAAGTTGAAAGACCTTCCAAAACCAACCCTAAAGAACTTAGCCAAACAATGAATGTTGCAATGAACTCCTGCAGGAAAGGTGTCTCTATGACACAACTCCCGAGCAGGTAGCTACATTCTGCACAGTACAAAATGCATATGAATTCCAAGCTGAAAACTCACTCCGGAATGAAGCAGTGCGTGTGTTTCTCTCTGAAAGAACACTCAGCCACTAGGCTTTTGCTTGCTCCTTCAAAGTCTTTGTAGAAACATGTGTTTTCACTGCTGGAATACGTTTTGGGATGCATTGTTTCAATCTCTTGCAAGCCTCATGTTGTTTCTAACACAATGTGGAAAAATAAGGAGTATGTTTCCCAAATCACTTGAAATCCAGGAAAACGCACACTGCATCACTCTTGCACAAACACGCTCTTTCTCCTAATGTGTTGAGAACATTCAAGATACCAGAAAAGAAGGGCATTTTGTAGTGAAATTCAGACGGGTTTGTAGAAAATTACATTTCTATTGGCTGCAGAGTGCAAAACCATGATTGACTTCATGGTCTAGATGAAATCGTTACATTTACAAGTGACCTGAAGTAGGACGTTCACAAAAAGATGTGTTTGCGTGTCTGTGGTGAAAGGAGCTCTAAGTTGTGTATTCAGTGCTGGAGAGTGACACAGTCTACATAGGTTACACAGCGTTTTGCGAGCACCAACATGCTAAAAACTGAAACTGCTACAAGGTGTGTGTAGCGTGCAGAAAGAAGGCTTGTCATTTCAAAGAAAGAAGAGGAAACCAAAATCCAGGTAGTGAAACGAACACACCAGTATGGGAGATGTGCATGTGGACAGTTTCAAGCAGAGGCTCTTTGTCGACACTTGGGAACAGAGCTGTGAAAAAATTTCGTACGAAGCGGGATTTGGCCAAAGTTGAAAGACCTTCCAAAACCAACCCTAAAGAACTTAGCCAAACAATGAATGTTGCAATAAACTCCTGCAGGAAAGGAGCATCTGTGACACAACTCCCGAGCAGGTAGCTACATTCTGCACAGTACAAAATGCATATGAATTCAAGGCTGAAAACTCACTCCAGAAGGAAGCAATGCGTGTGTTTCTCTCTGAAAGAACACTCAGCCACTAGGCTTTTGCTTGCTCCTTCAAAGTCTTTGTAGAAACGTGTGTTTTCACTGCTGGAATACGTTTTGGGATGCATTGTTTCAATCTCTTGCAAGCCTCATGTTGTTTCTAACACAATGTGGAAAAATAAGGAGTATGTTTCCCAAATCACTTGAAATCCAGGAAAACGCACACTGCATCACTCTTGCACAAACACGCTCTTTCTTCTAATGTGTTGAGAACATTCAAGATACCAGAAAAGAAGGGCATTTTGTCGTGTAATTCAGCCGGTTTGAACAAAAGTACATTACTATTGGCTGCAGAGTGCAAAACCATGCTTGACTTCATGTTCTCGATGAAAACCTTACATTTCCAAGTGACCTGAAGTAGGACGTTCACAAAAAGATGTGTTTGCGTGTCTGTGGTGAAAGGAGCTCTAAGTTGTGTATTCAGTGCTGGAGAGTGACACACTCGACATAGGTTACACAGCGTTTTGCGAGCACCAACATGCTAAAAACTGAAACTGCTACAAGGTGTGTGTAGCGTGCAGAAAGAAGGCTTGTCATTTCAAAGAAAGAAGAGGAAACCAAAATCCAGGTAGTGAAACGAACACACCAGTATGGGAGATGTGCATGTGGACAGTTTCAAGCAGAGGCTCTTTGTGGACACTTGGAAACAGCGCTGGGAAAAAATTTCGTACGAAGCGGGATTTGGCCAAAGTTGAAAGACCTTCCAAAACCAACCCTAAAGAACTTAGCCAAACAATGAATGTTGCAATAAACTCCTGCAGGAAAGGAGCATCTGTGACACAACTCCCGAGCAGGTAGCTACATTCTGCACAGTACAAAATGCATATGTATTCAAGGCTGAAAACTCACTCCAGAAGGAAGCAATGCGTGTGTTTCTCTCTGAAAGAACACTCAGCCACTAGGCTTTTGCCTTCTCCTTCAAAGTCTTTGTAGAAACGTGTGTTTTCACTGCTGGAATACGTTTTGGGATGCATTGTTTCAATCTCTTGCAAGCCTCATGTTGTTTCTAACACAATGTGGAAAAATAAGGAGTATGTTTCCCAAATCACTTGAAATCCAGGAAAACGCACACTGCATCACTCTTGCACAAACACGCTCTTTCTCCTAATGTGTTGAGAACATTCAAGATACCAGAAAAGAAGGGCATTTTGTAGTGAAATTCAGACGGGTTTGTATAAAAGTACATTTCTATTGGCTGCAGAGTGCAAAACCATGATTGACTTCATGTTCTCGATGAAAACCTTACATTTCCAACTGACCTGAAGTAGGACGTTCACAAAAGGATGTGTTTGAGTGTCTGTGGTGAAAGGAGCTCTAAGTTGTGTATTCAGTGCTGGTAGTGACACACTCTACATAGGTTACACAGCGTTTTGCGAGCACCAACATGCTAAAAACTGAAACTGCTACAAGGTGTGTGTAGCGTGCAGAAGGAAGGCTTGTCATTTCAAAGAAAGAAGAGGAAACCAAAATCCAGGTAGTGAAACGAACACACCAGTATGGGAGATGTGCATGTGGACAGTTTCAAGCAGAGGCTCTCTGTGGACACTTGGAAACAGAGCTGTGAAAAAATTTCGTACGAAGCGGGATTTGGCCAAAGTTGAAAGACCTTCCAAAACCAACCCTAAAGAACTTAGCCAAACAATGAATGTTGCAATAAACTCCTGCAGGAAAGGAGCATCTGTGACACAACTCCCGAGCAGGTAGCTACATTCTGCACAGTACAAAATGCATATGAATTCAAGGCTGAAAACTCACTCCAGAAGGAAGCAATGCGTGTGTTTCTCTCTGAAAGAACACTCAGCCACTAGGCTTTTGCTTGCTCCTTCAAAGTCTTTGTAGAAACGTGTGTTTTCACTGCTGGAATACGTTTTGGGATGCATTGTTTCAATCTCTTGCAAGCCTCATGTTGTTTCTTACACAATGTGGAAAAATAAGGAGTATGTTTCCCAAATCACTTGAAATCAAGGAAAACGCACACTGCATCACTCTTGCACAAACACGCTCTTTCTTCTAATGTGTTGAGAACATTCAAGATACCAGAAAAGAAGGGCATTTTGTAGTGAAATTCAGACGGGTTTGTAGAAAAGTACATTTCTATTGGCTGCAGAGTGCAAAACCATGATTGACTTCATGGTCTTGATGAAATCCTTACATTTACAAGTGACCTGAAGTAGGACGTTCACAAAAAGATGTGTTTGCGTGTCTGTGGTGAAAGGAGCTCTAAGTTGTGTATTCAGTGCTGGAGAGTGACACACTCTACATAGGTTACACAGCGTTTTGCGAGCACCAACATGCTAAAAACTGAAACTGCTACAAGGTGTGTGTAGCGTGCAGAAAGAAGGCTTGTCATTTCAAAGAAAGAAGAGGAAACCAAAATCCAGGTAGTGAAACGAACACACCAGTATGGGAGATGTGCATGTGGACAGTTTCAAGCAGAGGCTCTCTGTGGACACTTGGAAACAGAGCTGTGAAAAAATTTCGTACGAACCGGGATTTGGCCAAAGTTGAAAGACCTTCCAAAACCAACCCTAAAGAACTTAGCCAAACAATGAATGTTGCAATGAACTCCTGCAGGAAAGGTGTCTCTATGACACAACTCCCGAGCAGGTAGCTACATTCTGCACAGTACAAAATGCATATGAATTCCAAGCTGAAAACTCACTCGGGAAGGAAGCAGTGCGTGTGTTTCTCTCTGAAAGAACACTCAGCCACTAGGCTTTTGCTTGCTCCTTCAAAGTCTTTGTAGAAACATGTGTTTTCACTGCTGGAATACGTTTTGGGATGCATTGTTTCAATCTCTTGCAAGCCTCATGTTGTTTCTAACACAATGTGGAAAAATAAGGAGTATGTTTCCCAAATCACTTGAAATCCAGGAAAACGCACACTGCATCACTCTTGCACAAACACGCTCTTTCTCCTAATGTGTTGAGAACATTCAAGATACCAGAAAAGAAGGGCATTTTGTAGTGAAATTCAGACGGGTTTGTAGAAAAGTACATTTCTATTGGCTGCAGAGTGCAAAACCATGATTGACTTCATGGTCTAGATGAAATCCTCACATTTACAAGTGACCTGAAGTAGGACGTTCACAAAAAGATGGGTTTGCGTGTCTGTGGTGAAAGGAGCTCTAAGTTGTGTATTCAGTGCTGGAGAGTGACACACTCTACATAGGTTACACAGCGTTTTGCTAGCACCAACATGCTAAAAACTGAAACTGCTACAAGGTGTGTGTAGCGTGCAGAAAGAAGGCTTGTCATTTCAAAGAAAGAAGAGGAAACCAAAATCCAGGTAGTGAAACGAACACACCAGTATGGGAGATGTGCATGTGGACAGTTTCAAGCAGAGGCTCTTTGTGGACACTTGGGAACAGAGCTGTGAAAAAATTTCGTACGAAGCGGGATTTGGCCAAAGTTGAAAGACCTTCCAAAACCAACCCTAAAGAACTTAGCCAAACAATGAATGTTGCAATAAACTCCTGCAGGAAAGGAGCATCTGTGACACAACTCCCGAGCAGGTAGCTACATTCTGCACAGTACAAAATGCATATGAATTCAAGGCTGAAAACTCACTCCAGAAGGAAGCAATGCGTGTGTTTCTCTCTGAAAGAACACTCAGCCACTAGGCTTTTGCTTGCTCCTTCAAAGTCTTTGTAGAAACGTGTGTTTTCACTGCTGGAATACGTTTTGGGATGCATTGTTTCAATCTCTTGCAAGCCTCATGTTGTTTCTTACACAATGTGGAAAAATAAGGAGTATGTTTCCCAAATCACTTGAAATCCAGGAAAACGCACACTGCATCACTCTTGCACAAACACGCTCTTTCTTCTAATGTGTTGAGAACATTCAAGATACCAGAAAAGAAGGGCATTTTGTAGTGAAATTCAGACAGGTTTGTAGAAAAGTACATTTCTATTGGCTGCAGAGTGCAAAACCATGATTGACTTCATGGTCTAGATGAAGTCCTTACATTTACAAGTGACCTGAAGTAGGACGTTCACAAAAAGATGTGTTTGCGTGTCTGTGGTGAAAGGAGCTCTAAGTTGTGTATTCAGTGCTGGAGAGTGACACAGTCTACATAGGTTACACAGCGTTTTGCGAGCACCAACATGCTAAAAACTGAAACTGCTACAAGGTGTGTGTAGCGTGCAGAAAGAAGGCTTGTCATTTCAAAGAAAGAAGAGGAAACCAAAATCCAGGTAGTGAAACGAACACACCAGTATGGGAGATGTGCATGTGGACAGTTTCAAGCAGAGGCTCTTTGCGGACACTTGGAAACAGCGCTGTGAAAAAATTTCGTACGAAGCGGGATTTGGCCAAAGTTGAAAGACCTTCCAAAACCAACCCTAAAGAACTTAGCCAAACAATGAATGTTGCAATGAACTCCTGCAGGAAAGGTGTCTCTATGACACAACTCCCGAGCAGGTAGCTACATTCTGCACAGTACAAAATGCATATGAATTCCAAGCTGAAAACTCACTCCGGAAGGAAGCAGTGCGTGTGTTTCTCTCTGAAAGAACACTCAGCCACTAGGCTTTTGCTTGCTCCTTCAAAGGCTTTGTAGAAACGTGTGTTTTCACTGCTGGAATACGTTTTGGGATGCATTGTTTCAATCTCTTGCAAGCCTCATGTTGTTTCTAACACAATGTGGAAAAATAAGGAGTATGTTTCCCAAATCACTTGAAATCCAGGAAAACGCACACTGCATCACTCTTGCACAAACACGCTCTTTCTCCTAATGTGTTGAGAACATTCATGATACCAGAAAAGAAGGGCATTTTGTAGTGAAATTCAGACGGGTTTGTAGAAAAGTACATTTCTATTGGCTGCAGAGTGCAAAACCATGATTGACTTCATGGTCTAGATGAAATCCTTACATTTACAAGTGACCTGAAGTAGGACGTTCACAAAAAGATGTGTTTGCGTGTCTGTGGTGAAAGGAGCTCTAAGTTGTGTATTCAGTGCTGGAGAGTGACACAGTCTACATAGGTTACACAGCGTTTTGCGAGCACCAACATGCTAAAAACTGAAACTGCTACAAGGTGTGTGTAGCGTGCAGAAAGAAGGCTTGTCATTTCAAAGAAAGAAGAGGAAACCAAAATCCAGGTAGTGAAACGAACACACCAGTATGGGAGATGTGCATGTGGACAGTTTCAAGCAGAGGCTCTTTGTCGACACTTGGGAACAGAGCTGTGAAAAAATTTCGTACGAAGCGGGATTTGGCCAAAGTTGAAAGACCTTCCAAAACCAACCCTAAAGAACTTAGCCAAACAATGAATGTTGCAATAAACTCCTGCAGGAAAGGAGCATCTGTGACACAACTCCCGAGCAGGTAGCTACATTCTGCACAGTACAAAATGCATATGAATTCAAGGCTGAAAACTCACTCCAGAAGGAAGCAATGCGTGTGTTTCTCTCTGAAAGAACACTCAGCCACTAGGCTTTTGCTTGCTCCTTCAAAGTCTTTGTAGAAACGTGTGTTTTCACTGCTGGAATACGTTTTGGGATGCATTGTTTCAATCTCTTGCAAGCCTCATGTTGTTTCTTACACAATGTGGAAAAATAAGGAGTATGTTTCCCAAATCACTTGAAATCCAGGAAAACGCACACTGCATCACTCTTGCACAAACACGCTCTTTCTTCTAATGTGTTGAGAACATTCAAGATACCAGAAAAGAAGGGCATTTTGTAGTGAAATTCAGACGGGTTTGTAGAAAAGTACATTTCTATTGGCTGCAGAGTGCAAAACCATGATTGACTTCATGGTCTAGATGAAATCCTTACATTTACAAGTGACCTGAAGTAGGACGTTCACAAAAAGATGTGTTTGCGTGTCTGTGGTCAAAGGAGCTCTAAGTTGTGTATTCAGTGCTGGAGAGTGACACAGTCTACATAGGTTACACAGCGTTTTGCGAGCACCAACATGCTAAAAACTGAAACTGCTACAAGGTGTGTGTAGCGTGCAGAAAGAAGGCTTGTCATTTCAAAGAAAGAAGAGGAAACCAAAATCCAGGTAGTGAAACGAACACACCAGTATGGGAGATGTGCATGTGGACAGTTTCAAGCAGAGGCTCTCTGTGGACACTTGGAAACAGAGCTGTGAAAAAATTTCGTACGAAACGGGATTTGGCCAAAGTTGAAAGACCTTCCAAAACCAACCCTAAAGAACTTAGCCAAACAATGAATGTTGCAATGAACTCCTGCAGGAAAGGTGTCTCTATGACACAACTCCCGAGCAGGTAGCTACATTCTGCACAGTACAAAATGCATATGAATTCCAAGCTGAAAACTCACTCCGGAAGGAAGCAGTGCGTGTGTTTCTCTCTGAAAGAACACTCAGCCACTAGGCTTTTGCTTGCTCCTTCAAAGTCTTTGTAGAAACATGTGTTTTCACTGCTGGAATACGTTTTGGGATGCATTGTTTCAATCTCTTGCAAGCCTCATGTTGTTTCTTACACAATGTGGAAAAATAAGGAGTATGTTTCCCAAATCACTTGAAATCAAGGAAAACGCACACTGCATCACTCTTGCACAAACACGCTCTTTCTCCTAATGTGTTGAGAACATTCAAGATACCAGAAAAGAAGGGCATTTTGTAGAGAAATTCAGACGGGTTTGAACAAAAGTACATTTCTATTGGCTGCAGAGTGCAAAACCATGATTGACTTCATGTTCTCGATGAAAACCTTACATTTCCAAGTGACCTGAAGTAGGACGTTCACAAAAAGATGTGTTTGCGTGTCTGTGGTGAAAGGAGCTCTAAGTTGTGTATTCAGTGCTGGAGAGTGACACACTCTACATAGGTTACACAGCGTTTTGCGAGCACCAACATGCTAAAAACTGAAACTGCTACAAGGTGTGTGTAGCGTGCAGAAAGAAGGCTTGTCATTTCAAAGAAAGAAGAGGAAACCAAAATCCAGGTAGTGAAACGAACACACCAGTATGGGAGATGTGCATGTGGACAGTTTCAAGCAGAGGCTCTTTGTGGACACTTGGAAACAGCGCTGGGAAAAAATTTCGTACGAAGCGGGATTTGGCCAAAGTTGAAAGACCTTCCAAAACCAACCCTAAAGAATTTAGCCAAACAATGAATGTTGCAATAAACTCCTGCAGGAAAGGTGCATCTATGACACAACTCCCGAGCAGGTAGCTACATTCAGCACAGTACAAAATGCATATGAATTCCAAGCTGAAAACTCACTCCAGAAGGAAGCAATGCGTGTGTTTCTCTCTGAAAGAACACTCAGCCACTAGGCTTTTGCTTGCTCCTTCAAAGTCTTTGTAGAAACATGTGTTTTCACTGCTGGAATACGTTTTGGGATGCATTGTTTCAATCTCTTGCAAGCCTCATGTTGTTTCTAACACAATGTGGAAAAATAAGGAGTATGTTTCCCAAATCACTTGAAATCCAGGAAAACGCACACTGCATCACTCTTGCACAAACACGCTCTTTCTCCTAATGTGTTGAGAACATTCAAGATACCAGAAAAGAAGGGCATTTTGTAGTGAAATTCAGACGGGTTTGTAGAAAAGTACATTTCTATTGGCTGCAGAGTGCAAAACCATGATTGACTTCATGGTCTAGATGAAATCCTTACATTTACAAGTGACCTGAAGTAGGACGTTCACAAAAAGATGTGTTTGCGTGTCTGTGGTGAAAGGAGCTCTAAGTTGTGTATTCAGTGCTGGAGAGTGACACAGTCTACATAGGTTACACAGCGTTTTGCGAGCACCAACATGCTAAAAACTGAAACTGCTACAAGGTGTGTGTAGCGTGCAGAAAGAAGGCTTGTCATTTCAAAGAAAGAAGAGGAAACCAAAATCCAGGTAGTGAAACGAACACACCAGTATGGGAGATGTGCATGTGGACAGTTTCAAGCAGAGGCTCTTTGTCGACACTTGGGAACAGAGCTGTGAAAAAATTTCGTACGAAGCGGGATTTGGCCAAAGTTGAAAGACCTTCCAAAACCAACCCTAAAGAACTTAGCCAAACAAGGAATGTTGCAATGAACTCCTGCAGGAAAGGTGTCTCTATGACACAACTCCCGAGCAGGTAGCTACATTCTGCACAGTACAAAATGCATATGAATTCCAAGCTGAAAACTCACTCCAGAAGGAAGCAGTGCGTGTGATTCTCTCTGAAAGAACACTCAGCCACTAGGCTTTTGCTTGCTCCTTCAAAGTCTTTGTAGAAACGTGTGTTTTCACTGCTGGAATACGTTTTGGGATGCATTGTTTCAATCTCTTGCAAGCCTCATGTTGTTTCTTACACAATGTGGAAAAATAAGGAGTATGTTTCCCAAATCACTTGAAATCCAGGAAAACGCACACTGCATCACTCTTGCACAAACACGCTCTTTCTCCTAATGTGTTGAGAACATTCAAGATACCAGAAAAGAAGGGCATTTTGTCGTGTAATTCAGACGGGTTTGAACAAAAGTACATTACTATTGGCTGCAGAGTGCAAAACCATGCTTGACTTCATGTTCTCGATGAAAACCTTACATTTCCAAGTGACCTGAAGTAGGACGTTCACAAAAAGATGTGTTTGCGTGTCTGTGGTGAAAGGAGCTCTAAGTTGTGTATTCAGTGCTGGAGAGTGACACACTCTACATAGGTTACACAGCGTTTTGCGAGCACCAACATGCTAAAAACTGAAACTGCTACAAGGTGTGTGTAGCGTGCAGAAAGAAGGCTTGTCATTTCAAAGAAAGAAGAGGAAACCAAAATCCAGGTAGTGAAACGAACACACCAGTATGGGAGATGTGCATGTGGACAGTTTCAAGCAGAGGCTCTTTGTGGACACTTGGAAACAGCGCTGGGAAAAAATTTCGTACGAAGCGGGATTTGGCCAAAGATGAAAGACCTTCCAAAACCAAACCTAAAGAACTTAGCCAAACAATGAATGTTGCAATAAACTCCTGCAGGAAAGGAGCATCTGTGACACAACTCCCGAGCAGGTAGCTACATTCTGCACAGTACAAAATGCATATGTATTCAAGGCTGAAAACTCACTCCAGAAGGAAGCAATGTGTGTGTTTCTCTCTGAAAGAACACTCAGCCACTAGGCTTTTGCTTGCTCCTTCAAAGTCTTTGTAGAAACGTGTGTTTCCACTGCTGGAATACGTTTTGGGATGCATTGTTTCAATCTCTTGCAAGCCTCATGTTGTTTCTAACACTATGTGGAAAAATAAGGAGTATGTTTCCCAAATCACTTGAAATCCAGGCAAACGCACACTGCATCACTCTTGCACAAACACGCTCTTTCTCCTAATGTGTTGAGAACATTCAAGATACCAGAAAAGAAGGGCATTTTGTAGTGAAATTCAGACGGGTTTGTATAAAAGTACATTTCTATTGGCTGCAGAGTGCAAAACCATGATTGACTTCATGTTCTCGATGAAAACCTTACATTTCCAACTGACCTGAAGTAGGACGTTCACAAAAGGATGTGTTTGAGTGTCTGTGGTGAAAGGAGCTCTAAGTTGTGTATTCAGTGCTGGTAGTGACACACTCTACATAGGTTACACAGCGTTTTGCGAGCACCAACATGCTAAAAACTGAAACTGCTACAAGGTGTGTGTAGCGTGCAGAAAGAAGGCTTGTCATTTCAAAGAAAGAAGAGGAAACCAAAATCCAGGTAGTGAAACGAACACACCAGTATGGGAGATGTGCATGTGGACAGTTTCAAGCAGAGGCTCTTTGTGGACACTTGGAAACAGAGCTGCGAAAAAATTTCGTACGAACCGGGATTTGGCCAAAGTTGAAAGACCTTCCAAAACCAACCCTAAAGAATTTAGCCAAACAATGAATGTTGCAATAAACTCCTGCAGGAAAGGTGCATCTATGACACAACTCCCGAGAAGGTAGCTACATTCAGCACAGTACAAAATGCATATGAATTCCAAGCTGAAAACTCACTCCAGAAGGAAGCAATGCGTGTGTTTCTCTCTGAAAGAACACTCTGCCACTAGGCTTTTGCTTGCTCCTTCAAAGTCTTTGTAGAAACATGTGTTTTCACTGCTGGAATACGTTTTGGGATGCATTGTTTCAATCTCTTGCAAGCCTCATGTTGTTTCTAACACATTGTGGAAAAATAAGGAGTATGTTTCCCAAATCACTTGAAATCCAGGAAAACGCACACTGCATCACTCTTGCACAAACACGCTCTTTCTCCTAATGTATTGAGAACATTCAAGATACCAGAAAAGAAGGGCATTTTGTAGTGTAATTCAGACGGTTTTGTAGAAAAGTACATTTCTATTGGCTGCATAGTGCAAAACCATGATTGACTTCATGGTCTAGATGAAAACCTTACATTTCCAAGTGACCTGAAGTAGGATATTCACAAAAAGATGTGTTTGCGTGTCTGTGGTGAAAGGAGCTCTAAGTTGTGTATTCAGTGCTGGAGAGTGACACACTCTACATAGGTTACACAGCGTTTTGCGAGCACCAACATGCTAAAAACTGAAACTGCTACAAGGTGTGTGTAGCGTGCAGAAGGAAGGCTTGTCATTTCAAAGAAAGAAGCGGAAATCAAAATCCAGGTAGTGAAACGAACACACCAGTATGGGAGATGTGCATGTGGACAGTTTCAAGCAGAGGCTCTCTGTGGACACTTGGAAACAGAGCTGTGAAAAAATTTCGTACGAAGCGGGATTTGGCCAAAGTTGAAAGACCTTCCAAAACCAACCCTAAAGAACTTAGCCAAACAATGAATGTTGCAATAAACTCCTGCAGGAAAGGAGCATCTGTGACACAACCCCGAGCAGGTAGCTACATTCTGCACAGTACAAAATGCATATGAATTCAAGGCTGAAAACTCACTCCAGAAGGAAGCAATGCGTGTGTTTCTCTCTGAAAGAACACTCAGCCACTAGGCTTTTGCTTGCTCCTTCAAAGTCTTTGTAGAAACGTGTGTTTTCACTGCTGGAATACGTTTTGGGATGCATTGTTTCAATCTCTTGCAAGCCTCATGTTGTTTCTTACACAATGTGGAAAAATAAGGAGTATGTTTCCCAAATCACTTGAAATCAAGGAAAACGCACACTGCATCACTCTTGCAAAAACACGCTCTTTCTCCTAATGTGTTGAGAACATTCAAGATACCAGAAAAGAAGGGCATTTTGTAGAGAAATTCAGACGGGTTTGAACAAAAGTACATTTCTATTGGCTGCAGAGTGCAAAACCATGATTGACTTCATGTTCTCGATGAAAACCTTACATTTCCAAGTGACCTGAAGTAGGACGTTCACAAAAAGATGTGTTTGCGTGTCTGTGGTGAAAGGAGCTCTAAGTTGTGTATTCAGTGCTGGAGAGTGACACACTCTACATAGGTTACACAGCGTTTTGCGAGCACCAACATGCTAAAAACTGAAACTGCTACAAGGTGTGTGTAGCGTGCAGAAAGAAGGCTTGTCATTTCACAGAAAGAAGAGGAAACCAAAATCCAGGTAGTGAAACGAACACACCAGTATGGGAGATGTGCATGTGGACAGTTTCAAGCAGAGGCTCTTTGTGGACACTTGGAAACAGCGCTGGGAAAAAATTTCGTACGAAGAGGGATTTGGCCAAAGTTGAAAGACCTTCCAAAACCAACCCTAAAGAATTTAGCCAAACAATGAATGTTGCAATAAACTCCTGCAGGAAAGGTGAATCTATGACACAACTCCCGAGCAGGTAGCTACATTCAGCACAGTACAAAATGCATATGAATTCCAAGCTGAAAACTCACTCCAGAAGGAAGCAATGCGTGTGTTTCTCTCTGAAAGAACACTCAGCCACTAGGCTTTTGCTTGCTCGTTCAAAGTCTTTGTAGAAACATGTGTTTCCACTGCTGGAATACGTTTTGGGATGCATTGTTTCAATCTCTTGCAAGCCTCATGTTGTTTCTAACACAATGTGGAAAAATAAGGAGTATGTTTCCCAAATCACTTGAAATCCAGGAAAACGCACACTGCATCACTCTTGCACAAACACCCTCTTTCTCCTAATGTGTTGAGAACATTCAAGATACCAGAAAAGAAGGGCATTTTGTAGTGAAATTCAGACGGGTTTGTAGAAAAGTACATTTCTATTGGCTGCAGAGTGCAAAACCATGATTGACTTCATGGTCTAGATGAAATCCTTACATTTACAAGTGACCTGAAGTAGGACGTTCACAAAAAGATGTGTTTGCGTGTCTGTGGTGAAAGGAGCTCTAAGTTGTGTATTCAGTGCTGGAGAGTGACACACTCTACATAGGTTACACAGCGTTTTGCGAGCACCAACATGCTAAAAACTGAAACTGCTACAAGGTGTGTGTAGCGTGCAGAAAGAAGGCTTGTCATTTCAAAGAAAGAAGAGGAAACCAAAATCCAGGTAGTGAAACGAACACACCAGTATGGGAGATGTGCATGTGGACAGTTTCAAGCAGAGGCTCTTTGCGGACACTTGGAAACAGCGCTGTGAAAAAATTTCGTACGAAGCGGGATTTGGCCAAAGTTGAAAGACCTTCCAAAACCAACCCTAAAGAACTTAGCCAAACAATGAATGTTGCAATGAACTCCTGCAGGAAAGGTGCATCTATGACACAACTCCCGAGCAGGTAGCTACATTCTGCACAGTACAAAATGCATATGATTTCAAGGCTGAAAACTCACTCCAGAAGGAAGCAATGCGTGTGTTTCTCTCTGAAAGAACACTCAGCCACTAGGCTTTTGCTTGCTCCTTCAAAGTCTTTGTAGAAACGTGTGTTTTCACTGCTGGAATACGTTTTGGGATGCATTGTTTCAATCTCTTGCAAGCCTCATGTTGTTTCTTACACAATGTGGAAAAATAAGGAGTATGTTTCCCAAATCACTTGAAATCCAGGAAAACGCACACTGCATCACTCTTGCACAAACACGCTCTTTCTCCTAATGTGTTGACAACATTCAAGATTCCAGAAAAGAAGGGCATTTTGTAGTGAAATTCAGACGGGTTTGAACAAAAGTACATTTCTATTGGCTGCAGAGTGCAAAACCATGATTGACTTCATGTTCTCGATGAAAACCTTACATTTCCAAGTGACCTGAAGTAGGACGTTCACAAAAAGATGTGTTTGCGTGTCTGTGGTGAAAGGAGCTCTAAGTTGTGTATTCAGTGCTGGAGAGTGACACACTCTACATAGGTTACACAGCATTTTGCAAGCACCAACATGCTAAAAACTGAAACTGCTACAAGGTTGTGTCGCGTGCAGAAAGAAGGCTTGTCATTTCAAAGAAAGAAGAGGAAACCAAAATCCAGGTAGTGAAACGAACACACCAGTATGGGAGATGTGCATGTGGACAGTTTCAAGCAGAGGCTCTTTGTGGACACTTGGAAACAGCGCTGGGAAAAAATTTCGTACGAAGAGGGATTTGGCCAAAGTTGAAAGACCTTCCAAAACCAACCCTAAAGAACTTAGCCAAACAATGAATGTTGCAATGAACTCCTGCAGGAAAGGTGCATCTATGACACAACTCCCGAGCAGGTAGCTACATTCTGCACAGTACAAAATGCATATGAATTCCAAGCTGAAAACTCACTCCAGAAGGAAGCAATGCGTGTGTTTCTCTCTGAAAGAACACTCAGCCACTAGGCTTTTGCTTGCTCCTTCAATGTCTTTGTAGAAACATGTGTTTTCACTGCTGGAATACGTTTTGGGATGCATTGTTTCAATCTCTTGCAAGCCTCATGTTGTTTCTAACACAATGTGGAAAAATAAGGAGTATGTTTCCCAAATCACTTGAAATCCAGGAAAACGCACACTGCATCACTCTTGCACAAACACGCTCTTTCTCCTAATGTGTTGAGAACATTGAAGATACCAGAAAAGAAGGGCATTTTGTAGTGAAATTCAGACGGGTTTGAACAAAAGTACATTTCTATTGGCTGCAGAGTGCAAAACCATGATTGACTTCATGGTCTCGATGAAAACCTTACATTTCCAAGTGACATGAAGTAGGACGTTCACAAAAGGATGTGTTTGAGTGTCTGTGGTGAAAGGAGCTCTAAGTTGTGTATTCAGTGCTGGTAGTGACACACTCTACATAGGTTACACAGCGTTTTGCGAGCACCAACATGCTAAAAACTGAAACTGCTACAAGGTGTGTGTAGCGTGCAGAAAGAAAGCTTGTCATTTCAAAGAAAGAAGAGGAAACCAAAATCCAGGTAGTGAAACAAACACACCAGTATGGGAGATGTGCATGTGGACAGTTTCAAGCAGAGGCTCTTTGTGGACACTTGGGAACAGCGCTGTGAAAAAATTTCGTACGAAGCGGGATTTGGCCAAAGTTGAAAGACCTTCCAAAACCAACCCTAAAGAACTTAGCCAAACAATGAATGTTGCAATAAACTCCTGCAGGAAAGGAGCATCTGTGACACAACTCCCGAGCAGGTAGCTACATTCTGCACAGTACAAAATGCATATGAATTCAAGGCTGAAAACTCACTCCAGAAGGAAGCAATGCGTGTGTTTCTCTCTGAAAGAACACTCAGCCACTAGGCTTTTGCTTGCTCCTTCAAAGTCTTTGTAGAAACGTGTGTTTTCACTGCTGGAATACGTTTTGGGATGCATTGATTCAATCTCTTGCAAGCCTCATGTTGTTTCTTACACAATGTGGAAAAATAAGGAGTATGTTTCCCAAATCACTTGAAATCAAGGAAAACGCACACTGCATCACTCTTGCACAAACACGCTCTTTCTTCTAATGTGTTGAGAACATTCAAGATACCAGAAAAGAAGGGCATTTTGTAGTGAAATTCAGACGGGTTTGTAGAAAAGTACATTTCTATTGGCTGCAGAGTGCAAAACCATGATTGACTTCATGGTCTTGATGAAATCCTTACATTTACAAGTGACCTGAAGTAGGACGTTCACAAAAAGATGTGTTTGCGTGTCTGTGGTGAAAGGAGCTCTAAGTTGTGTATTCAGTGCTGGAGAGTGACACACTCTACATAGGTTACACAGCGTTTTGCGAGCACCAACATGCTAAAAACTGAAACTTCTACAAGGTGTGCGTAGCGTGCAGAAAGAAGGCTTGTCATTTCAAAGAAAGAAGAGGAAACCAAAATCCAGGTAGTGAAACGAACACACCAGTATGGGAGATGTGCATGTGGACAGTTTCAAGCAGAGGCTCTCTGTGGACACTTGGAAACAGAGCTGTGAAAAAATTTCGTACGAAACGGGATTTGGCCAATGTTGAAAGACCTTCCAAAACCAACCCTAAAGAACTTAGCCAAACAATGAATGTTGCAATGAACTCCTGCAGGAAAGGTGTCTCTATGACACAACTCCCGAGCAGGTAGCTACATTCTGCACAGTACAAAATGCATATGAATTCCAAGCTGAAAACTCACTCCGGAAGGAAGCAGTGCGTGTGTTTCTCTCTGAAAGAACACTTAGCCACTAGGCTTTTGCTTGCTCCTTCAAAGTCTTTGTAGAAACATGTGTTTTCACTGCTGGAATACGTTTTGGGATGCATTGTTTCAATCTCTTGCAAGCCTCATGTTGTTTCTTACACAATGTGGAAAAATAAGGAGTATGTTTCCCAAATCACTTGAAATCAAGGAAAACGCACACTGCATCACTCTTGCACAAACACGCTCTTTCTCCTAATGTGTTGAGAACATTCAAGATACCAGAAAAGACGGGCATTTTGTAGAGAAATTCAGACGGGTTTGTAGAAAAGTACATTTCTATTGGCTGCAGAGTGCAAAACCATGATTGACTTCATGTTCTCGATGAAAACCTTACATTTCCAAGTTACCTGAAGTAGGACGTTCACAAAAAGATGTGTTTGCGTGTCTGTGGTGAAAGGAGCTCTAAGTTGTGTATTCAGTGCTGGAGAGTGACACACTCTACATAGGTTACACAGCGTTTTGCGAGCACCAACATGCTAAAAACTGAAACTGCTACAAGGTGTGTGTAGCGTGCAGAAAGAAGGCTTGTCATTTCAAAGAAAGAAGAGGAAACCAAAATCCCGGTAGTGAAACGAACACACCAGTATGGGAGATGTGCATGTGGACAGTTTCAAGCAGAGGCTCTTTGTGGACACTTGGAAACAGCGCTGGGAAAAAATTTCGTACGAAGCGGGATTTGGCCAAAGTTGAAAGACCTTCCAAAACCAACCCTAAAGAATTTAGCCAAACAATGAATGTTGCAATAAACTCCTGCAGGAAAGGTGCATCTATGACACAACTCCCGAGCAGGTAGCTACATTCAGCACAGTACAAAATGCATATGAATTCCAAGCTGAAAACTCACTCCAGAAGGAAGCAATGCGTGTGTTTCTCTCTGAAAGAACACTCAGCCACTAGGCTTTTGCTTGCTCCTTCAAAGTCTTTGTAGAAACATGTGTTTTCACTGCTGGAATACGTTTTGGGATGCATTGTTTCAATCTCTTGCAAGCCTCATGTTGTTTCTAACACAATGTGGAAAAATAAGGAGTATGTTTCCCAAATCACTTGAAATCCAGGAAAACGCACACTGCATCACTCTTGCACAAACACGCTCTTTCTCCTAATGTGTTGAGAACATTCAAGATACCAGAAAAGAAGGGCATTTTGTAGTGAAATTCAGACGGGTTTGTACAAAAGTACATTTCTATTGGCTGCAGAGTGCAAAACCATGATTGACTTCATGGTCTAGATGAAATCCTTACATTTACAAGTGACCTGAAGTAGGACGTTCACAAAAAGATGTGTTTGCGTGTCTGTGGTGAAAGGAGCTCTAAGTTGTGTATTCAGTGCTGGAGAGTGACACACTCTACATAGGTTACACAGCGTTTTGCGAGCACCAACATGCTAAAAACTGAAACTGCTACAAGGTGTGTGTAGCGTGCAGAAAGAAGGCTTGTCATTTCAAAGAAAGAAGAGGAAACCAAAATCCAGGTAGTGAAACGAACACACCAGTATGGGAGATGTGCATGTGGACAGTTTCAAGCAGAGGCTCTTTGTCGACACTTGGGAACAGAGCTGTGAAAAAATTTCGTACGAAGCGGGATTTGGCCAAAGTTGAAAGACCTTCCAAAACCAACCCTAAAGAACTTAGCCAAACAATGAATGTTGCAATAAACTCCTGCAGGAAAGGAGCATCTGTGACACAACTCCCGAGCAGGTAGCTACATTCTGCACAGTACAAAATGCATATGAATTCAAGGCTGAAAACTCACTCCAGAAGGAAGCAATGCGTGTGTTTCTCTCTGAAAGAACACTCAGCCACTAGGCTTTTGCTTGCTCCTTCAAAGTCTTTGTAGAAACGTGTGTTTTCACTGCTGGAATACGTTTTGGGATGCATTGTTTCAATCTCTTGCAAGCCTCATGTTGTTTCTTACACAATGTGGAAAAATAAGGAGTATGTTTCCCAAATCACTTGAAATCAAGGAAAACGCACACTGCATCACTCTTGCACAAACACGCTCTTTCTTCTAATGTGTTGAGAACATTCAAGATACCAGAAAAGAAGGGCATTTTGTAGTGAAATTCAGACGGGTTTGTAGAAAAGTACATTTCTATTGGCTGCAGAGTGCAAAACCATGCTTGACTTCATGGTCTAGATGAAATCCTTACATTTACAAGTGACCTGAAGTAGGACGTTCACAAAAAGATGTGTTTGCGTGTCTGTGGTGAAAGGAGCTCTAAGTTGTGTATTCAGTGCTGGAGAGTGACACACTCTACATAGGTTACACAGCGTTTTGCGAGCAACAACATGCTAAAAACTGAAACTGCTACAAGGTGTGTGTAGCGTGCAGAAAGAAGGCTTGTCATTTCAAAGAAAGAAGAGGAAACCAAAATCCAGGTAGTGAAACGAACACACCAGTATGGGAGATGTGCATGTGGACAGTTTCAAGCAGAGGCTCTTTGTGGACACTTGGAAACAGCGCTGGGAAAAAATTTCGTACGAAGCGGGATTTGGCCAAAGTTGAAAGACCTTCCAAAACCAACCCTAAAGAACTTAGCCAAACAATGAATGTTGCAATAAACTCCTGCAGGAAAGGAGCATCTGTGACACAACTCCCGAGCAGGTAGCTACATTCTTCACAGTACAAAATGCATATGTATTCAAGGCTGAAAACTCACTCCAGAAGAAAGCAATGCGTGTGTTTCTCTCTGAAAGAACACTCAGCCACTAGGCTTTTGCTTGCTCCTTCAAAGTCTTTGTAGAAACGTGTGTTTTTACTGCTGGAATACGTTTTGGGATGCATTGTTTCAATCTCTTGCAAGCCTCATGTTGTTTGTAACACAATGTGGAAAAATAAGGAGTATGTTTCCCAAATCACTTGAAATCCAGGAAAACGCACACTGCATCACTCTTGCACAAACACGCTCTTTCTCCTAATGTGTTGAGAACATTCAAGATACCAGAAAAGAAGGGCATTTTGTAGTGAAATTCAGACGGGTTTGAACAAAAGTACATTTCTATTGGCTGCAGAGTGCAAAACCATGATTGACTTCATGGTCTCGATGAAATCCTTACATTTCCAAGTGACATGAAGTAGGACGTTCACAAAAGGATGTGTTTGAGTGTCTGTGGTGAAAGGAGCTCTAAGTTGTGTATTCAGTGCTGGTAGTGACACACTCTACATAGGTTACACAGCGTTTTGCGAGCAACAACATGCTAAAAACTGAAACTGCTACAAGGTGTGTGTAGCGTGCAGAAAGAAGGCTTGTCATTTCAAAGAAAGAAGAGGAAACCAAAATCCAGGTAGTGAAACGAACACACCAGTATGGGAGATGTGCATGTGGACAGTTTCAAGCAGAGGCTCTTTGTGGACACTTGGAAACAGCGCTGTGAAAAAATTTCGTACGAACCGGGATTTGGCCAAAGTTGAAAGACCTTCCAAAACCAAATCTAAGGAATTTAGCCAAACAATGAATGTTGCAATAAACTCCTGCAGGAAAGGTGCATCTATGACACAACTCCCGGGAAGGTAGCTACATTCAGCACAGTACAAAATGCATATGAATTCCAAGCTGAAAACTCACTCCAGAAGGAAGCAATGCGTGTGTTTCTCTCTGAAAGAACACTCTGCCACTAGGCTTTTGCTTGCTCCTTCAAAGTCTTTGTAGAAACATGTGTTTTCACTGCTGGAATACGTTTTGGGATGCATTGTTTCAATCTCTTGCAAGCCTCATGTTGTTTCTAACACATTCTGGAAAAATAAGGAGTATGTTTCCCAAATCACTTGAAATCCAGGAAAACGCACACTGCATCACTCTTGCACAAACACGCTCTTTCTCCTAATGTATTCAGAACATTCAAGATACCAGAAAAGAAGGGCATTTTGTAGTGAAATTCAGACGGGTTTGTACAAAAGTACATTTCTATTGGCTGCAGAGTGCAAAACCATGATTGACTTCATGGTCTTGATGAAAACCTTACATTTCCAAGTGACCTGAAGTAGGACGTTCACAAAAAGATGTGTTTGCGTGTCTGTGGTGAAAGGAGATCTAAGTTGTGTATTCAGTGCTGGAGAGTGACACACTCTACATAGGTTACACAGCGTTTTGCGAGCACCAACATGCTAAAAACTGAAACTGCTACAAGGTGTGTGTAGCGTGCAGAAGGAAGGCTTGTCATTTCAAAGAAAGAAGAGAAAAAGAAAATCCAGGTAGTGAAACGAACACACCAGTATGGGAGATGTGCATGTGGACAGTTTCAAGCAGAGGCTCTCTGTGGACACTTGGAAACAGAGCTGTCAAAAAATTTCGTAGGAAGCGGGATTTGGCCAAAGTTGAAAGACCTTCCAAAACCAACCCTAAAGAACTCAGCCAAACAATGAATGTTGCAATAAACTCCTGCAGGAAAGGTGCATCTATGACACAACTCCCGAGCAGGTAGCTACATTCAGCACAGTACAAAATGCATATGAATTCCAAGCTGAAAACTCACTCCAGAAGGAAGCAATGCGTGTGTTTCTCTCTGAAAGAACACTCAGCCCCTAGGCATTTGCTTGCTCCTTCAAAGTCTTTGTAGAAACGTGTGTTTTCACTGCTGGAATACGTTTTGGCATGCATTGTTTCAATCTCCTGCAAGCCTCATGTTGTTTCTTACACAATGTGGAAAAATAAGGAGTATGTTTCCCAAATCACTTGAAATCAAGGAAAACGCACACTGATCACTCTTGCACAAACACGCTCTTTCTCCTAATGTGTTGAGAACATTCAAGATACCAGAAAAGAAGGGCATTTTGTCGTGTAATTCAGCCGGTTTGAACAAAAGTACATTACTATTGGCTGCAGAGTGCAAAACCATGCTTGACTTCATGTTCTCGATGAAAACCTTACATTTCCAAGTGACCTGAAGTAGGACGTTCACAAAAAGATGTGTTTGCGTGTCTGTGGTGAAAGGAGCTCTAAGTTGTGTATTCAGTGCTGGAGAGTGACACACTCTACATAGGTTACACAGCGTTTTGCGAGCACCAACATGCTAAAAACTGAAACTGCTACAAGGTGTGTGTAGCGTGCAGAAAGAAGGCTTGTCATTTCAAAGAAAGAAGAGGAAACCAAAATCCAGGTAGTGAAACGAACACACCAGTATGGGAGATGTGCATGTGGACAGTTTCAAGCAGAGGCTCTTTGTGGACACTTGGAAACAGCGCTGGGAAAAAATTTCGTACGAAGCGGGATTTGGCCAAAGTTGAAAGACCTTCCAAAACCAACCCTAAAGAACTTAGCCAAACAATGAATGTTGCAATAAACTCCTGCAGGAAAGGAGCATCTGTGACACAACTCCCGAGCAGGTAGCTACATTCTGCACAGTACAAAATGCATATGTATTCAAGGCTGAAAACTCACTCCAGAAGGAAGCAATGCGTGTGTTTCTCTCTGAAAGAACACTCAGCCACTAGGCTTTTGCCTTCTCCTTCAAAGTCTTTGTAGAAACGTGTGTTTTCACTGCTGGAATACGTTTTGGGATGCATTGTTTCAATCTCTTGCAAGCCTCATGTTGTTTCTAACACAATGTGGAAAAATAAGGAGTATGTTTCCCAAATCACTTGAAATCCAGGAAAACGCACACTGCATCACTCTTGCACAAACACACTCTTTCTCCTAATGTGTTGAGAACATTCAAGATACCAGAAAAGAAGGGCATTTTGTAGTGAAATTCAGACGGGTTTGTATAAAAGTACATTTCTATTGGCTGCAGAGTGCAAAACCATGATTGACTTCATGTTCTCGATGAAAACCTAACATTTCCAACTGACCTGAAGTAGGACGTTCACAAAAGGATGTGTTTGAGTGTCTGTGGTAAAAGGAGCTCTAAGTTGTGTATTCAGTGCTGGTAGTGACACACTCTACATAGGTTACACAGCGTTTTGCGAGCACCAACATGCTAAAAACTGAAACTGCTACAAGGTGTGTGTAGCGTGCAGAAGGAAGGCTTGTCATTTCAAAGAAAGAAGAGGAAACCAAAATCCAGGTAGTGAAACGAACACACCAGTATGGGAGATGTGCATGTGGACAGTTTCAAGCAGAGGCTCTCTGTGGACACTTGGAAAAAGAGCTGTGAAAAAATTTCGTACGAAGCGGGATTTGGCCAAAGTTGAAAGACCTTCCAAAACCAACCCTAAAGAACTTAGCCAAACAATGAATGTTGCGATAAATTCCTGCAGGAAAGGAGCATCTGTGACACAACTCCCGAGCAGGTAGCTACATTCTGCACAGTACAAAATGCATATGAATTCAAGGCTGAAAACTCACTCCAGAAGGAAGCAATGCGTGTGTTTCTCTCTGAAAGAACACTCAGCCACTAGGCTTTTGCTTGCTCCTTCAAAGTCTTTGTATAAACGTGTGTTTTCACTGCTGGAATACGTTTTGGGATGCATTGTTTCAATCTCTTGCAAGCCTCATGTTGTTTCTTACACAATGTGGAAAAATAAGGAGTATGTTTCCCAAATCACTTGAAATCAAGGAAAACGCACACTGCATCACTCTTGCACAAACACGCTCTTTCTCCTAATGTGTTGAGAACATTCAAGATACCAGAAAAGAAGGGCATTTTGTAGAGAAATTCAGACGGGTTTGAACAAAAGTACATTTCTATTGGCTGCAGAGTGCAAAACCATGATTGACTTCATGTTCTCGATGAAAACCTTACATTTCCAAGTGACCTGAAGTAGGACGTTCACAAAAAGATGTGTTTGCGTGTCTGTGGTGAAAGGAGCTCTAAGTTGTGTATTCAGTGCTGGAGAGTGACACACTCTACATAGGTTACACAGCGTTTTGCGAGCACCAACATGCTAAAAACTGAAACTGCTACAAGGTGTGTGTAGCGTGCAGAAAGAAGGCTTGTCATTTCAAAGAAAGAAGAGGAAACCAAAATCCAGGTAGTGAAACGAACACACCAGTATGGGAGATGTGCATGTGGACAGTTTCAAGCAGAGGCTCTTTGTAGACACTTGGAAACAGCGCTGGGAAAAAATTTCGTACGAAGCGGGATTTGGCCAAAGTTGAAAGACCTTCCAAAACCAACCCTAAAGAATTTAGCCAAACAATGAATGTTGCAATAAACTCCTGCAGGAAAGGTGCATCTATGACACAACTACCGAGCAGGTAGCTACATTCAGCACAGTACAAAATGCATATGAATTCCAAGCTGAAAACTCACTCCAGAAGGAAGCAATGCGTGTGTTTCTCTCTGAAAGAACACTCAGCCACTAGGCTTTTGCTTGCTCCTTCAAAGTCTTTGTAGAAACATGTGTTTTCACTGCTGGAATACGTTTTGGGATGCATTGTTTCAATCTCTTGCAAGCCTCATGTTGTTTCTAACACAATGTGGAAAAATAAGGAGTATGTTTCCCAAATCACTTGAAATCCAGGAAAACGCACACTGCATCACTCTTGCACAAACACGCTCTTTCTCCTAATGTGTTGAGAACATTCAAGATATCAGAAAAGAAGGGCATTTTGTAGTGAAATTCAGACGGGTTTGTAGAAAAGTACATTTCTATTGGCTGCAGAGTGCAAAACCATGATTGACTTCATGGTCTAGATGAAATCCTTACATTTACAAGTGACCTGAAGTAGGACGTTCACAAAAAGATGTGTTTGCGTGTCTGTGGTGAAAGGAGCTCTAAGTTGTGTATTCAGTGCTGGAGAGTGACACACTCTACATAGGTTACACAGCGTTTTGCGAGCACCAACATGCTAAAAACTGAAACTGCTACAAGGTGTGTGTAGCGTGCAGAAAGAAGGCTTGTCATTTCAAAGAAAGAAGAGGAAACCAAAATCCAGGTAGTGAAACGAACACACCAGTATGGGAGATGTGCATGTGGACAGTTTCAAGCAGAGGCTCTTTGTCGACACTTGGGAACAGAGCTGTGAAAAAATTTCGTACGAAGCGGGATTTGGCCACAGTTGAAAGACCTTCCAAAACCAACCCTAAAGAACTTAGCCAAACAAGGAATGTTGCAATGAACTCCTGCAGGAAAGGTGTCTCTATGACACAACTCCCGAGCAGGTAGCTACATTCTGCACAGTACAAAATGCATATGAATTCCAAGCTGAAAACTCACTCCAGAAGGAAGCAGTGCGTGTGATTCTCTCTGAAAGAACACTCAGCCACTAGGCTTTTGCTTGCTCCTTCAAAGTCTTTGTAGAAACGTGTGTTTTCACTGCTGGAATACGTTTTGGGATGCATTGTTTCAATCTCTTGCAAGCCTCATGTTGTTTCTAACACAATGTGGAAAAATAAGGAGTATGTTTCCCAAATCACTTGAAATCCAGGAAAACGCACACTGCATCACTCTTGCACAAACACGCTCTTTCTCCTAATGTGTTGAGAACATTCAAGATACCAGAAAAGAAGGGCATTTTGTCGTGTAATTCAGACGGGTTTGAACAAAAGTACATTACTATTGGCTGCAGAGTGCAAAACCATGCTTGACTTCATGTTCTCGATGAAAACCTTACATTTCCAAGTGACCTGAAGTAGGACGTTCACAAAAAGATGTGTTTGCGTGTCTGTGGTGAAAGGAGCTCTAAGTTGTGTATTCAGTGCTGGAGAGTGACACACTCTACATAGGTTACACAGCGTTTTGCGAGCACCAACATGCGAAAAACTGAAACTGCTACAAGGTGTGTGTAGCGTGCAGAAAGAAGGCTTGTCATTTCAAAGAAAGAAGAGGAAACCAAAATCCAGGTAGTGAAACGAACACACCAGTATGGGAGATGTGCATGTGGACAGTTTCAAGCAGAGGCTCTTTGTGGACACTTGGAAACAGCGCTGGGAAAAAATTTCGTACGAAGCGGGATTTGGCCAAAGATGAAAGACCTTCCAAAACCAAACCTAAAGAACTTAGCCAAACAATGAATGTTGCAATAAACTCCTGCAGGAAAGGAGCATCTGTGACACAACTCCCGAGCAGGTAGCTACATTCTGCACAGTACAAAATGCATATGTATTCAAGGCTGAAAACTCACTCCAGAAGGAAGCAATGTGTGTGTTTCTCTCTGAAAGAACACTCAGCCACTAGGCTTTTGCTTGCTCCTTCAAAGTCTTTGTAGAAACGTGTGTTTCCACTGCTGGAATATGTTTTGGGATGCATTGTTTCAATCTCTTGCAAGCCTCATGTTGTTTCTAACACAATGTGGAAAAATAAGGAGTATGTTTCCCAAATCACTTGAAATCCAGGCAAACGCACACTGCATCACTCTTGCACAAACACGCTCTTTCTCCTAATGTGTTGAGAACATTCAAGATACCAGAAAAGAAGGGCATTTTGTAGTGAAATTCAGACGGGTTTGTATAAAAGTACATTTCTATTGGCTGCAGAGTGCAAAACCATGATTGACTTCATGTTCTCGATGAAAACCTTACATTTCCAACTGACCTGAAGTAGGACGTTCAAAAAGGATGTGTTTGAGTGTCTGTGGTGAAAGGAGCTCTAAGTTGTGTATTCAGTGCTGGTAGTGACACACTCTACATAGGTTACACAGCGTTTTGCGAGCACCAACATGCTAAAAACTGAAACTGCTACAAGGTGTGTGTAGCGTGCAGAAAGAAGGCTTGTCATTTCAAAGAAAGAAGAGGAAACCAAAATCCAGGTAGTGAAACGAACACACCAGTATGGGAGATGTGCATGTGGACAGTTTCAAGCAGAGGCTCTTTGTGGACACTTGGAAACAGCGCTGTGAAAAAATTTCGTACGAACCGGGATTTGGCCAAAGTTGAAAGACCTTCCAAAACCTACCCTAAAGAATTTAGCCAAACAATGAATGTTGCAATAAACTCCTGCAGGAAAGGTGCATCTATGACACAACTCCCGAGAAGGTAGCTACATTCAGCACAGTACAAAATGCATATGAATTCCAAGCTGAAAACTCATTCCAGAAGGAAGCAATGCGTGTGTTTCTCTCTGAAAGAACACTCTGCCACTAGGCTTTTGCTTGCTCCTTCAAAGTCTTTGTAGAAACATGTGTTTTCACTGCTGGAATACGTTTTGGGATGCATTGTTTCAATCTCTTGCAAGCCTCATGTTGTTTCTAACACATTGTGGAAAAATAAGGAGTATGTTTCCCAAATCACTTGAAATCCAGGAAAACGCACACTGCATCACTCTTGCACAAACACGCTCTTTCTCCTAATGTATTGAGAACATTCAAGATACCAGAAAAGAAGGGCATTTTGTAGTGTAATTCAGACGGTTTTGTAGAAAAGTACATTTCTATTGGCTGCAGAGTGCAAAACCATGATTGACTTCATGGTCTAGATGAAAACCTTACATTTCCAAGTGACCTGAAGTAGGACATTCACAAAAAGATGTGTTTGCGTGTCTGTGGTGAAAGGAGCTCTAAGTTGTGTATTCAGTGCTGGAGAGTGACACACTCTACATAGGTTACACAGCGTTTTGCGAGCACCAACATGCTAAAAACTGAAACTGCTACAAGGTGTGTGTAGCGTGCAGAAGGAAGGCTTGTCATTTCAAAGAAAGAAGCGGAAATCAAAATCCAGGTAGTGAAACGAACACACCAGTATGGGAGATGTGCATGTGGACAGTTTCAAGCAGAGGCTCTCTGTGGACACTTGGAAACAGAGCTGTGAAAAAATTTCGTACGAAGCGGGATTTGGCCAAAGTTGAAAGACCTTCCAAAACCAACCCTAAAGAACTTAGCCAAACAATGAATGTTGCAATAAACTCCTGCAGGAAAGGAGCATCTGTGACACAACCCCGAGCAGGTAGCTACATTCTGCACAGTACAAAATGCATATGAATTCAAGGCTGAAAACTCACTCCAGAAGGAAGCAATGCGTGTGTTTCTCTCTGAAAGAACTCTCAGCCACTAGGCTTTTGCTTGCTCCTTCAAAGTCTTTGTAGAAACGTGTGTTTTCACTGCTGGAATACGTTTTGGGATGCATTGTTTCAATCTCTTGCAAGCCTCATGTTGTTTCTTACACAATGTGGAAAAATAAGGAGTATGTTTCCCAAATCACTTGAAATCAAGGAAAACGCACACTGCATCACTCTTGCACAAACACGCTCTTTCTTCTAATGTGTTGAGAACATTCAAGATACCAGAAAAGAAGGGCATTTTCTAGTGAAATTCAGACGGGTTTGTAGAAAAGTACATTTCTATTGGCTGCAGAGTGCAAAACCATGATTGACTTCATGGTCTAGATGAAATCCTTACATTTACAAGTGACCTGAAGTAGGACGTTCACAAAAAGATGTGTTTCCGTGTCTGTGGTGAAAGGAGCTCTAAGTTGTGTATTCAGTGCTGGAGAGTGACACACTCTACATAGGTTACACAGCGTTTTGCGAGCACCAACATGCTAAAAACTGAAACTGCTACAAGGTGTGTGTAGCGTGCAGAAAGAAGGCTTGTCATTTCAAAGAAAGAAGAGGAAACCAAAATCCAGGTAGTGAAACGAACACACCAGTATGGGAGATGTGCATGTGGACAGTTTCAAGCAGAGGCTCTCTGTGGACACTTGAAAACAGAGCTGTGAAAAAATTTCGTACGAAACGGGATTTGGCCAAAGTTGAAAGACCTTCCAAAACCAACCCTAAAGAACTTAGCCAAACAATGAATGTTGCAATGAACTCCTGCAGGAAAGGTGTCTCTAAGACACAACTCCCGAGCAGGTAGCTACATTCTGCACAGTACAAAATGCATATGAATTCCAAGCTGAAAACTCACTCCAGAAGGAAGCAGTGCGTGTGATTCTCTCTGAAAGAACACTCAGCCACTAGGCTTTTGCTTGCTCCTTCAAAGTCTTTGTAGAAACGTGTGTTTTCACTGCTGGAATACGTTTTGGGATGCATTGTTTCAATCTCTTGCAAGCCTCATGTTGTTTCTAACACAATGTGGAAAAATAAGGAGTATGTTTCCCAAATCACTTGAAATCCAGGAAAACGCACACTGCATCACTCTTGCACAAACACGCTCTTTCTCCTAATGTGTTGAGAACATTCAAGATACCAGAAAAGAAGGGCATTTTGTCGTGTAATTCAGACGGGTTTGAACAAAAGTACATTACTATTGGCTGCAGAGTGCAAAACCATGCTTGACTTCATGTTCTCGATGAAAACCTTACATTTCCAAGTGACCTGAAGTAGGACGTTCACAAAAAGATGTGTTTGCGTGTCTGTGGTGAAAGGAGCTCTAAGTTGTGTATTCAGTGCTGGAGAGTGACACACTCTACATAGGTTACACAGCGTTTTGCGAGCACCAACATGCGAAAAACTGAAACTGCTACAAGGTGTGTGTAGCGTGCAGAAAGAAGGCTTGTCATTTCAAAGAAAGAAGAGGAAACCAAAATCCAGGTAGTGAAACGAACACACCAGTATGGGAGATGTGCATGTGGACAGTTTCAAGCAGAGGCTCTTTGTGGACACTTGGAAACAGCGCTGGGAAAAAATTTCGTACGAAGCGGGATTTGGCCAAAGATGAAAGACCTTCCAAAACCAAACCTAAAGAACTTAGCCAAACAATGAATGTTGCAATAAACTCCTGCAGGAAAGGAGCATCTGTGACACAACTCCCGAGCAGGTAGCTACATTCTGCACAGTACAAAATGCATATGTATTCAAGGCTGAAAACTCACTCCAGAAGGAAGCAATGTGTGTGTTTCTCTCTGAAAGAACACTCAGCCACTAGGCTTTTGCTTGCTCCTTCAAAGTCTTTGTAGAAACGTGTGTTTCCACTGCTGGAATATGTTTTGGGATGCATTGTTTCAATCTCTTGCAAGCCTCATGTTGTTTCTAACACAATGTGGAAAAATAAGGAGTATGTTTCCCAAATCACTTGAAATCCAGGCAAACGCACACTGCATCACTCTTGCACAAACACGCTCTTTCTCCTAATGTGTTGAGAACATTCAAGATACCAGAAAAGAAGGGCATTTTGTAGTGAAATTCAGACGGGTTTGTATAAAAGTACATTTCTATTGGCTGCAGAGTGCAAAACCATGATTGACTTCATGTTCTCGATGAAAACCTTACATTTCCAACTGACCTGAAGTAGGACGTTCAAAAAGGATGTGTTTGAGTGTCTGTGGTGAAAGGAGCTCTAAGTTGTGTATTCAGTGCTGGTAGTGACACACTCTACATAGGTTACACAGCGTTTTGCGAGCACCAACATGCTAAAAACTGAAACTGCTACAAGGTGTGTGTAGCGTGCAGAAAGAAGGCTTGTCATTTCAAAGAAAGAAGAGGAAACCAAAATCCAGGTAGTGAAACGAACACACCAGTATGGGAGATGTGCATGTGGACAGTTTCAAGCAGAGGCTCTTTGTGGACACTTGGAAACAGCGCTGTGAAAAAATTTCGTACGAACCGGGATTTGGCCAAAGTTGAAAGACCTTCCAAAACCAAATCTAAGGAATTTAGCCAAACAATGAATGTTGCAATAAACTCCTGCAGGAAAGGTGCATCTATGACACAACTCCCGGGAAGGTAGCTACATTCAGCACAGTACAAAATGCATATGAATTCCAAGCTGAAAACTCACTCCAGAAGGAAGCAATGCGTGTGTTTCTCTCTGAAAGAACACTCTGCCACTAGGCTTTTGCTTGCTCCTTCAAAGTCTTTGTAGAAACATGTGTTTTCACTGCTGGAATACGTTTTGGGATGCATTGTTTCAATCTCTTGCAAGCCTCATGTTGTTTCTAACACATTCTGGAAAAATAAGGAGTATGTTTCCCAAATCACTTGAAATCCAGGAAAACGCACACTGCATCACTCTTGCACAAACACGCTCTTTCTCCTAATGTATTCAGAACATTCAAGATACCAGAAAAGAAGGGCATTTTGTAGTGAAATTCAGACGGGTTTGTACAAAAGTACATTTCTATTGGCTGCAGAGTGCAAAACCATGATTGACTTCATGGTCTTGATGAAAACCTTACATTTCCAAGTGACCTGAAGTAGGACGTTCACAAAAAGATGTGTTTGCGTGTCTGTGGTGAAAGGAGCTCTAAGTTGTGTATTCAGTGCTGGAGAGTGACACACTCTACATAGGTTACACAGCGTTTTGCGAGCACCAACATGCTAAAAACTGAAACTGCTACAAGGTGTGTGTAGCGTGCAGAAGGAAGGCTTGTCATTTCAAAGAAAGAAGAGAAAAAGAAAATCCAGGTAGTGAAACGAACACACCAGTATGGGAGATGTGCATGTGGACAGTTTCAAGCAGAGGCTCTCTGTGGACACTTGGAAACAGAGCTGTCAAAAAATTTCGTAGGAAGCGGGATTTGGCCAAAGTTGAAAGACCTTCCAAAACCAACCCTAAAGAACTCAGCCAAACAATGAATGTTGCAATAAACTCCTGCAGGAAAGGTGCATCTATGACACAACTCCCGAGCAGGTAGCTACATTCAGCACAGTACAAAATGCATATGAATTCCAAGCTGAAAACTCACTCCAGAAGGAAGCAATGCGTGTGTTTCTCTCTGAAAGAACACTCAGCCCCTAGGCATTTGCTTGCTCCTTCAAAGTCTTTGTAGAAACGTGTGTTTTCACTGCTGGAATACGTTTTGGCATGCATTGTTTCAATCTCCTGCAAGCCTCATGTTGTTTCTTACACAATGTGGAAAAATAAGGAGTATGTTTCCCAAATCACTTGAAATCAAGGAAAACGCACACTGATCACTCTTGCACAAACACGCTCTTTCTCCTAATGTGTTGAGAACATTCAAGATACCAGAAAAGAAGGGCATTTTGTCGTGTAATTCAGCCGGTTTGAACAAAAGTACATTACTATTGGCTGCAGAGTGCAAAACCATGCTTGACTTCATGTTCTCGATGAAAACCTTACATTTCCAAGTGACCTGAAGTAGGACGTTCACAAAAAGATGTGTTTGCGTGTCTGTGGTGAAAGGAGCTCTAAGTTGTGTATTCAGTGCTGGAGAGTGACACACTCTACATAGGTTACACAGCGTTTTGCGAGCACCAACATGCTAAAAACTGAAACTGCTACAAGGTGTGTGTAGCGTGCAGAAAGAAGGCTTGTCATTTCAAAGAAAGAAGAGGAAACCAAAATCCAGGTAGTGAAACGAACACACCAGTATGGGAGATGTGCATGTGGACAGTTTCAAGCAGAGGCTCTTTGTGGACACTTGGAAACAGCGCTGGGAAAAAATTTCGTACGAAGCGGGATTTGGCCAAAGTTGAAAGACCTTCCAAAACCAACCCTAAAGAACTTAGCCAAACAATGAATGTTGCAATAAACTCCTGCAGGAAAGGAGCATCTGTGACACAACTCCCGAGCAGGTAGCTACATTCTGCACAGTACAAAATGCATATGTATTCAAGGCTGAAAACTCACTCCAGAAGGAAGCAATGCGTGTGTTTCTCTCTGAAAGAACACTCAGCCACTAGGCTTTTGCCTTCTCCTTCAAAGTCTTTGTAGAAACGTGTGTTTTCACTGCTGGAATACGTTTTGGGATGCATTGTTTCAATCTCTTGCAAGCCTCATGTTGTTTCTAACACAATGTGGAAAAATAAGGAGTATGTTTCCCAAATCACTTGAAATCCAGGAAAACGCACACTGCATCACTCTTGCACAAACACACTCTTTCTCCTAATGTGTTGAGAACATTCAAGATACCAGAAAAGAAGGGCATTTTGTAGTGAAATTCAGACGGGTTTGTATAAAAGTACATTTCTATTGGCTGCAGAGTGCAAAACCATGATTGACTTCATGTTCTCGATGAAAACCTTACATTTCCAACTGACCTGAAGTAGGACGTTCACAAAAGGATGTGTTTGAGTGTCTGTGGTAAAAGGAGCTCTAAGTTGTGTATTCAGTGCTGGTAGTGACACACTCTACATAGGTTACACAGCGTTTTGCGAGCACCAACATGCTAAAAACTGAAACTGCTACAAGGTGTGTGTAGCGTGCAGAAGGAAGGCTTGTCATTTCAAAGAAAGAAGAGGAAACCAAAATCCAGGTAGTGAAACGAACACACCAGTATGGGAGATGTGCATGTGGACAGTTTCAAGCAGAGGCTCTCTGTGGACACTTGGAAAAAGAGCTGTGAAAAAATTTCGTACGAAGCGGGATTTGGCCAAAGTTGAAAGACCTTCCAAAACCAACCCTAAAGAACTTAGCCAAACAATGAATGTTGCGATAAATTCCTGCAGGAAAGGAGCATCTGTGACACAACTCCCGAGCAGGTAGCTACATTCTGCACAGTACAAAATGCATATGAATTCAAGGCTGAAAACTCACTCCAGAAGGAAGCAATGCGTGTGTTTCTCTCTGAAAGAACACTCAGCCACTAGGCTTTTGCTTGCTCCTTCAAAGTCTTTGTATAAACGTGTGTTTTCACTGCTGGAATACGTTTTGGGATGCATTGTTTCAATCTCTTGCAAGCCTCATGTTGTTTCTTACACAATGTGGAAAAATAAGGAGTATGTTTCCCAAATCACTTGAAATCAAGGAAAACGCACACTGCATCACTCTTGCACAAACACGCTCTTTCTCCTAATGTGTTGAGAACATTCAAGATACCAGAAAAGAAGGGCATTTTGTAGAGAAATTCAGACGGGTTTGAACAAAAGTACATTTCTATTGGCTGCAGAGTGCAAAACCATGATTGACTTCATGTTCTCGATGAAAACCTTACATTTCCAAGTGACCTGAAGTAGGACGTTCACAAAAAGATGTGTTTGCGTGTCTGTGGTGAAAGGAGCTCTAAGTTGTGTATTCAGTGCTGGAGAGTGACACACTCTACATAGGTTACACAGCGTTTTGCGAGCACCAACATGCTAAAAACTGAAACTGCTACAAGGTGTGTGTAGCGTGCAGAAAGATGGCTTGTCATTTCAAAGAAAGAAGAGGAAACCAAAATCCAGGTAGTGAAACGAACACACCAGTATGGGAGATGTGCATGTGGACAGTTTCAAGCAGAGGCTCTTTGTAGACACTTGGAAACAGCGCTGGGAAAAAATTTCGTACGAAGCGGGATTTGGCCAAAGTTGAAAGACCTTCCAAAACCAACCCTAAAGAATTTAGCCAAACAATGAATGTTGCAATAAACTCCTGCAGGAAAGGTGCATCTATGACACAACTACCGAGCAGGTAGCTACATTCAGCACAGTACAAAATGCATATGAATTCCAAGCTGAAAACTCACTCCAGAAGGAAGCAATGCGTGTGTTTCTCTCTGAAAGAACACTCAGCCACTAGGCTTTTGCTTGCTCCTTCAAAGTCTTTGTAGAAACATGTGTTTTCACTGCTGGAATACGTTTTGGGATGCATTGTTTCAATCTCTTGCAAGCCTCATGTTGTTTCTAACACAATGTGGAAAAATAAGGAGTATGTTTCCCAAATCACTTGAAATCCAGGAAAACGCACACTGCATCACTCTTGCACAAACACGCTCTTTCTCCTAATGTGTTGAGAACATTCAAGATATCAGAAAAGAAGGGCATTTTGTAGTGAAATTCAGACGGGTTTGTAGAAAAGTACATTTCTATTGGCTGCAGAGTGCAAAACCATGATTGACTTCATGGTCTAGATGAAATCCTTACATTTACAAGTGACCTGAAGTAGGACGTTCACAAAAAGATGTGTTTGCGTGTCTGTGGTGAAAGGAGCTCTAAGTTGTGTATTCAGTGCTGGAGAGTGACACACTCTACATAGGTTACACAGCGTTTTGCGAGCACCAACATGCTAAAAACTGAAACTGCTACAAGGTGTGTGTAGCGTGCAGAAAGAAGGCTTGTCATTTCAAAGAAAGAAGAGGAAACCAAAATCCAGGTAGTGAAACGAACACACCAGTATGGGAGATGTGCATGTGGACAGTTTCAAGCAGAGGCTCTTTGTCGACACTTGGGAACAGAGCTGTGAAAAAATTTCGTACGAAGCGGGATTTGGCCACAGTTGAAAGACCTTCCAAAACCAACCCTAAAGAACTTAGCCAAACAAGGAATGTTGCAATGAACTCCTGCAGGAAAGGTGTCTCTATGACACAACTCCCGAGCAGGTAGCTACATTCTGCACAGTACAAAATGCATATGAATTCCAAGCTGAAAACTCACTCCAGAAGGAAGCAGTGCGTGTGATTCTCTCTGAAAGAACACTCAGCCACTAGGCTTTTGCTTGCTCCTTCAAAGTCTTTGTAGAAACGTGTGTTTTCACTGCTGGAATACGTTTTGGGATGCATTGTTTCAATCTCTTGCAAGCCTCATGTTGTTTCTAACACAATGTGGAAAAATAAGGAGTATGTTTCCCAAATCACTTGAAATCCAGGAAAACGCACACTGCATCACTCTTGCACAAACACGCTCTTTCTCCTAATGTGTTGAGAACATTCAAGATACCAGAAAAGAAGGGCATTTTGTCGTGTAATTCAGACGGGTTTGAACAAAAGTACATTACTATTGGCTGCAGAGTGCAAAACCATGCTTGACTTCATGTTCTCGATGAAAACCTTACATTTCCAAGTGACATGAAGTAGGACGTTCACAAAAGGATGTGTTTGAGTGTCTGTGGTGAAAGGAGCTCTAAGTTGTGTATTCAGTGCTGGTAGTGACACACTCTACATAGGTTACACAGCGTTTTGCGAGCACCAACATGCTAAAAACTGAAACTGCTACAAGGTGTGTGTAGCGTGCAGAAAGAAAGCTTGTCATTTCAAAGAAAGAAGAGGAAACCAAAATCCAGGTAGTGAAACAAACACACCAGTATGGGAGATGTGCATGTGGACAGTTTCAAGCAGAGGCTCTTTGTGGACACTTGGGAACAGCGCTGTGAAAAAATTTCGTACGAAGCGGGATTTGGCCAAAGTTGAAAGACCTTCCAAAACCAACCCTAAAGAACGTAGCCAAACAATGAATGTTTCAATAAACTCCTGCAGGAAAGGTGCATCTATGACACAACTCCCGAGCAGGTAGCTACATTCTGCACAGTACAAAATGCATATGAATTCCAAGCTGAAAACTCACTCCAGAAGGAAGCAATGCGTGTGTTTCTCTCTGAAAGAACACTCAGCCACTAGGCTTTTGCTTGCTCCTTCAATGTCTTTGTAGAAACATGTGTTTTCACTGCTGGAATACGTTTTGGGATGCATTGTTTGAATCTCTTGCAAGCCTCATGTTGTTTCTAACACAATGTGGAAAAATAAGGAGTATGTTTCCCAAATCACTTGAAATCCAGGAAAACGCACACTGCATCACTCTTGCACAAACACGCTCTTTCTCCTAATGTGTTGAGAACATTCAAGATACCAGAAAAGAAGGGCATTTTGTAGTGAAATTCAGACGGGTTTGTAGAAAAGTACATTTCTATTGGCTGCAGAGTGCAAAACCATGATTGACTTCATGGTCTCGATGAAAACCTTACATTTCCAAGTGACCTGAAGTAGGACGTTCACAAAAAGATGTGTTTGCGTGTCTGTGGTGAAAGGAGCTCTAAGTTGTGTATTCAGTGCTGGAGAGTGACACACTCTACATAGGTTACACAGCGTTTTGCGAGCACCAACATGCTAAAAACTGAAACTGCTACAAGGTGTGTGTAGCGTGCAGAAAGAAGGCTTGTCATTTCAAAGAAAGAAGAGGAAACCAAAATCCAGGTAGTGAAACGAACACACCAGTATGGGAGATGTGCATGTGGACAGTTTCAAGCAGAGGACACTTGGAAACAGAGCTGTGAAAAAATTTCGTACGAAGCGGGATTTGGCCAAAGTTGAAAGATCTTCCAAAACCAACCCTAAAGAACATAGCCGACCAATGAATGTTGCAATGAACTCCTGCAGGAAAGGTGTCTCTATGACACAACTCCCAAGCAGGTAGCTACATTCTGCACAGTACAAAATGCATATGAATTCCAAGCTGAAAACTCACTCCAGAAGCAAGCAGTGCGTGTGTTTCTCTCTGAAAGAACACTCAGCCACTAGGCTTTTGCTTGCTCCTTCAACGTCTTTGTAGAAACATGTGTTTTCACTGCTGGAATACGTTTTGGGATGCATTGTTTCAATCTCTTGCAAGCCTCATGTTGTTTCTAACACAATGTGGAAAAATAAGGAGCATGTTTCCCAAATCACTTGAAATCAAGGAAAACGCACACTGCATCACTCTTGCACAAACACGCTCTTTCTCCTAATGTGTTGTGAACATTCAAGATACCAGAAAAGAAGGGCATTTTGTAGAGAAATTCAGAGGGATTTGTAGAAAAGTACATTCCTCTTGGCTGCAGAGTGCAAAACCATGTTTTACTTCTTGGTCTCGATGAAAACCTTACATTTCCAAGTGACATGAAGTAGGACGTTCACAAAAGGATGTGTTTGAGTGTCTGTGGTGAAAGGAGCTCTAAGTTGTGTATTCAGTGCTGGTAGTGACACAATCTACATAGGTTACACAGCGTTTTGCGAGCACCAACATGCTAAAAACTGAAACTGCTACAAGGTGTGTGTAGCGTGCAGAAAGAAGGCTTGTCATTTCAAAGAAAGAAGAGGAAACCAAAATCCAGGTAGTGAAACGAACACACCAGTATGGGAGATGTGCATGTGGACAGTTTCACGCAGAGGCTCTTGGTGGACACTTGGGAACAGCGCTGTGAAAAAATTTCGTACGAAGCGGGATTTGGCCAAAGTTGAAAGACCTTCCAAAACCAACCCTAAAGAACGTAGCCAAACAATGAATGTTGCAATAAACTCCTGCAGGAAAGGTGCATCTATGACACAACTCCCGAGCAGGTAGCTACATTCTGCACAGTACAAAATGCATATGAATTCAAGGCTGAAAACTCACTCCAGAAGGAAGCAATGCGTGTGTTTCTCTCTGAAAGAACACTCAGCCACTAGGCTTTTGCTTGCTCCTTCAACGTCTTTGTAGAAACATGTGTTTTCACTGCTGGAATACGTTTTGGGATGCATTGTTTCAATCTCTTGCAAGCCTCATGTTGTTTCTAACACAATGTGGAAAAATAAGGAGTATGTTTCCCAAATCACTTGAAATCCAGGAAAACGCACACTGCATCACTCTTCCACAAACACGCTCTTTCTCCTAATGTGTTGAGAACATTCAAGATACCAGAAAAGAAGGGCATTTTGTAGTGAAATTCAGACGGGTTTGTAGAAAAGTACATTTCTATTGGCTGCAGAGTGCAAAACCATGATTGACTTCATGGTCTAGGTGAAAACCTTACATTTCCAAGTTACCTGAAGTAGGACGTTCACAAAAAGATGTGTTTGCGTGTCTGTGGTGAAAGGAGCTCTAAGTTGTGTATTCAGTGCTGGAGAGTGACACACTCTACATAGGTTACACAGCGTTTTGAGAGCACCAACATGCTAAAAACTGAAACTGCTACAAGGTGTGTGTAGCGTGCAGAAAGAAGGCTTGTCATTTCAAAGAAAGAAGAGGAAACCAAAATCCAGGTAGTGAAACGAACACACCAGTATGGGAGATGTGCATGTGGACAGTTTCAAGCAGAGGCTCTTTGTGGACACTTGGGAACAGCGCTGTGCAAAAATTTCGTACGAAGCGGGATTTGGCCAAAGTTGAAAGACCTTCCAAAACCAACCCTAAAGAACTTAGCCAAACAATGTATGTTGCATTAAACTCCTGCAGGAAAGATGAATCTATGACACAACTCCCCAGCAGGTAGCTACATTCTGCACAGTACAAAATGCATATGAATTCAAGGCTGAAAACTCACTCCTGAAGGTTGAAATGCGTGTGTTTCTCTCTGAAAGAACACTCAGCCACTAGGCTTTTGCTTGCTCCATCAAAGTCTTTGTAGAAACGTGTGTTTTCACTGCTGGAATATGTTTTGGGATGCATTGTTTCAATCTCTTGCAAGCCTCATGTTGTTTCTTACACAATGTGGAAAAATAAGGAGTATGTTTCCCAAATCACTTGAAATCCAGAAAAACGCACACTGCATCACTCTTGCACAAAAACGCTCTTCCTCCTAATGTGTTGAGAACATTCAAGATACCAGAAAAGAAGGGCATTTTGCAGTGAAATTCAGACGGGCATGCACAACAGCTCATTTCTTTTGGTTAGAGAGTGCAAAAGCATGATTCACTTCATGTTCTCGATGAATCCCTACATTTCCAAGTGACCTGAAGTAGGACTTCCACAAAAAGATGTGTTTGCGTTTAAGTGGTGAAAAGAGCTCTAAGTTGTGTATTCAGTGCTGGAGAGTGACACACTCTACAGAGGTTACACAGCGTTTTGAGAGCACCCATATGCTAAAAACTGAAGCTGCTACAAGTTGTGTGTAGCGTGCAGAAAGAAGGCTTGTTATTTCAAAGCAAGAAGAGGAAACCAAAATCCAGGTAGTGAAACGAGCACACCAGTTTGGGAGAAGTGCATGTGGACAGTTTCAAGAAGAGGCTCTTTGTAGACACGTGGAAACAGCGCTGTGAAAAAATTTCGTACGAAGCGGGATTTGGCCAAAGTTGAAAGACCTTCCAAAACCAACCCTAAAGAACTTAGCCAAACAATGAATGTTGCAATGAACTCCTGCAGGAAAGGTGCATCTATGACACGACTCCCGAGCAGGTAGCTACATTCTGCACAGTACAAAATGCATATGAATTCCTGGATGAAAACTCACCCCAGAAGGATGAAATGCATGTCCTTCTCTCAGAAAGAACACTCAGTCCGTAGGCTTTTGCTTGCTCCTTCAAAGTGTTTGTAGAAACATGTGTTTTCACTGCTGGAATACGTTTTGGGATGCATTGTTTCAATCTCTTGCAAGCCTCATGTTGTTTCTTACACAATGTGGAATAAGGAGTATGTTTCCCAAATCACTTGAAATTCAGGAAAACGCATACTGCATCACTCTTGCACAAACACGCTCTTTCTCCTAATGTGTTGAGAACATTCAAGATACCAGAAAAGAAGGCCATTTTACAGTGAAATTCAGACGGGTTTGTAGAAAAGTACATTTCTATTGGATGCAGAGTGCAAAACCATGGTTGACTTCATGTTCTCGATGAAAACCTTACATTTCCAAGTGACCTGAAGTAGGACGTTCACAAAAAGATGTGTTTGCGTGTCTGTGGTGAAAGGAGCTCTAAGTTGTGTATTCAGTACTGGAGAGTGACACACTCTACATAGGTTACACAGCGTTTTGCGATCACCAACATGCTAAAAACTGAAACGGCTACAAGGTGTGTGTAGCGTGCAGAAAGAAGGCTTGTCATTTCAAAGAAAGAAGAGGAAACCAAAATCCAGGTAGTGAAACGAACACACCAGTATGGGAGATGTGCATGTGGACAGTTTCAAGCAGAGGACACTTGGAAACAGAGCTGTGAAAAAATTTCGTACGAAGCGGGATTTGGCCAAAGTTGAAAGATCTTCCAAAACCAACCCTAAAGAACTTAGCCGACCAATGAATGTTGCAATGAACTCCTGCAGGAAAGGTGTCTCTATGACACAACTCCCAAGCAGGTAGCTACATTCTGCACAGTACAAAATGCATATGAATTCCAAGCTGAAAACTCACTCCAGAAGCAAGCAGTGCGTGTGTTTCTCTCTGAAAGAACACTCAGCCACTAGGCTTTTGCTTGCTCCTTCAACGTCTTTGTAGAAACATGTGTTTTCACTGCTGGAATACGTTTTGGGATGCATTGTTTCAATCTCTTGCAAGCCTCATGTTGTTTCTAACACAATGTGGAAAAATAAGGAGCATGTTTCCCAAATCACTTGAAATCAAGGAAAACGCACACTGCATCACTCTTGCACAAACACGCTCTTTCTCCTAATGTGTTGTGAACATTCAAGATACCAGAAAAGAAGGGCATTTTGTAGAGAAATTCAGAGGGATTTGTAGAAAAGTACATTCCTCTTGGCTGCAGAGTGCAAAACCATGTTTTACTTCATGGTCTCGATGAAAACCTTACATTTCCAAGTGACATGAAGTAGGACGTTCACAAAAGGATGTGTTTGAGTGTCTGTGGTGAAAGGAGCTCTAAGTTGTGTATTCAGTGCTGGTAGTGACACAATCTACATAGGTTACACAGCGTTTTGCGAGCACCAACATGCTAAAAACTGAAACTGCTACAAGGTGTGTGTAGCGTGCAGAAAGAAGGCTTGTCATTTCAAAGAAAGAAGAGGAAACCAAAATCCAGGTAGTGAAACGAACACACCAGTATGGGAGATGTGCATGTGGACAGTTTCAAGCAGAGGCTCTTTGTGGACACTTGGGAACAGCGCTGTGAAAAAATTTCGTACGAAGCGGGATTTGGCCAAAGTTGAAAGACCTTCCAAAACCAACCCTAAAGAACGTAGCCAAACAATGAATGTTGCAATAAACTCCTGCAGGAAAGGTGCATCTATGACACAACTCCCGAGCAGGTAGCTACATTCTGCACAGTACAAAATGCATATGAATTCAAGGCGGAAAACTCACTCCAGAAGGAAGCAATGCGTGTGTTTCTCTCTGAAAGAACACTCAGCCACTAGGCTTTTGCTTGCTCCTTCAAAGTCTTTGTAGAAACATGTGTTTTCACTGCTGGAATACGTTTTGGGATGCATTGTTTCAATCTCTTGCAAGCCTCATGTTGTTTCTAACACAATGTGGAAAAATAAGGAGTATGTTTCCCAAATCACTTGAAATCCAGGAAAACGCACACTGCATCACTCTTCCACAAACACGCTCTTTCTCCTAATGTGTTGAGAACATTCAAGATACCAGAAAAGAAGGGCATTTTGTAGTGAAATTCAGACGGGTTTGTAGAAAAGTACATTTCTATTGGCTGCAGAGTGCAAAACCATGATTGACTTCATGGTCTAGGTGAAAACCTTACATTTCCAAGTTACCTGAAGTAGGACGTTCACAAAAAGATGTGTTTGCGTGTCTGTGGTGAAAGGAGCTCTAAGTTGTGTATTCAGTGCTGGAGAGTGACACACTCTACATAGGTTACACAGCGTTTTTAGAGCACCAACATGCTAAAAACTGAAACTGCTACAAGGTGTGTGTAGCGTGCAGAAAGAAGGCTTGTCATTTCAAAGAAAGAAGAGGAAACCAAAATCCAGGTAGTGAAACGAACACACCAGTATGGGAGATGTGCATGTGGACAGTTTCAAGCAGAGGCTCTTTGTGGACACTTGGAAACAGCGCTGTGAAAAAATTTCGTACGAAGCGGGATTTGGCCAAAGTTGAAAGACCTTCCAAAACCAACCCTAAAGAACTTAGCCAAACAATGAATGTTGCAATAAACTCCTGCAGGAAAGGAGCATCTGTGACACAACCCCGAGCAGGTAGCTACATTCTGCACAGTACAAAATGCATATGAATTCAAGGCTGAAAACTCACTCCAGAAGGAAGCAATGCGTGTGTTTCTCTCTGAAAGAACTCTCAGCCACTAGGCTTTTGCTTGCTCCTTCAAAGTCTTTGTAGAAACGTGTGTTTTCACTGCTGGAATACGTTTTGGGATGCATTGTTTCAATCTCTTGCAAGCCTCATGTTGTTTCTTACACAATGTGGAAAAATAAGGAGTATGTTTCCCAAATCACTTGAAATCAAGGAAAACGCACACTGCATCACTCTTGCACAAACACGCTCTTTCTTCTAATGTGTTGAGAACATTCAAGATACCAGAAAAGAAGGGCATTTTGTAGTGAAATTCAGACGGGTTTGTAGAAAAGTACATTTCTATTGGCTGCAGAGTGCAAAACCATGATTGACTTCATGGTCTAGATGAAATCCTTACATTTACAAGTGACCTGAAGTAGGACGTTCACAAAAAGATGTGTTTCCGTGTCTGTGGTGAAAGGAGCTCTAAGTTGTGTATTCAGTGCTGGAGAGTGACACACTCTACGTAGGTTACACAGCGTTTTGCGAGCACCAACATGCTAAAAACTGAAACTGCTACAAGGTGTGTGTAGCGTGCAGAAAGAAGGCTTGTCATTTCAAAGAAAGAAGAGGAAACCAAAATCCAGGTAGTGAAACGAACACACCAGTATGGGAGATGTGCATGTGGACAGTTTCAAGCAGAGGCTCTCTGTGGACACTTGAAAACAGAGCTGTGAAAAAATTTCGTACGAAACGGGATTTGGCCAAAGTTGAAAGACCTTCCAAAACCAACCCTAAAGAACTTAGCCAAACAATGAATGTTGCAATGAACTCCTGCAGGAAAGGTGTCTCTAAGACACAACTCCCGAGCAGGTAGCTACATTCTGCACAGTACAAAATGCATATGAATTCCAAGCTGAAAACTCACTCCGGAAGGAAGCAGTGCGTGTGTTTCTCTCTGAAAGAACACTCAGCCACTAAGCTTTTGCTTGCTCCTTCAAAGTCTTTGTAGAAACATGTGTTTTCACTGCTGGAATACGTTTTGGGATGCATTGTTTCAATCTCTTGCAAGCCTCATGTTGTTTCTTACACAATGTGGAAAAATAAGGAGTATGTTTCCCAAATCACTTGAAATCAAGGAAAACGCACACTGCATCACTCTTGCAAAAACACGCTCTTTCTCCTAATGTGTTGAGAACATTCAAGATACCAGAAAAGAAGGGCATTTTGTAGAGAAATTCAGACGGGTTTGAACAAAAGTACATTTCTATTGGCTGCAGAGTGCAAAACCATGATTGACTTCATGTTCTCGATGAAAACCTTACATTTCCAAGTGACCTGCAGTAGGACGTTCACAAAAAGATGTGTTTGCGTGTCTGTGGTGAAAGGAGCTCTAAGTTGTGTATTCAGTGCTGGAGAGTGACACACTCTACATAGGTTACACAGCGTTTTGCGAGCACCAACATGCTAAAAACTGAAACTGCTACAAGGTGTGTGTAGCGTGCAGAAAGAAGGCTTGTCATTTCACAGAAAGAAGAGGAAACCAAAATCCAGGTAGTGAAACGAACACACCAGTATGGGAGATGTGCATGTGGACAGTTTCAAGCAGAGGACACTTGGAAACAGAGCTGTGAAAAAATTTCGTACGAAGCGGGATTTGGCCAAAGTTGAAAGACTTCCAAAACCAACCCTAAAGAACTTAGCCGACCAATGAATGTTGCAATGAACTCCTGCAGGAAAGGTGTCTCTATGACACAACTCCCAAGCAGGTAGCTACATTCTGCACAGTACAAAATGCATATGAATTCCAAGCTGAAAACTCACTCCAGAAGCAAGCAGTGCGTGTGTTTCTCTCTGAAAGAACACTCAGCCACTAGGCTTTTGCTTGCTCCTTCAACGTCTTTGTAGAAACATGTGTTTTCACTGCTGGAATACGTTTTGGGATGCATTGTTTCAATCTCTTGCAAGCCTCATGTTGTTTCTAACACAATGTGGAAAAATAAGGAGCATGTTTCCCAAATCACTTGAAATCAAGGAAAACGCACACTGCATCACTCTTGCACAAACACGCTCTTTCTCCTAATGTGTTGTGAACATTCAAGATACCAGAAAAGAAGGGCATTTTGTAGAGAAATTCAGAGGGATTTGTAGAAAAGTACATTCCTCTTGGCTGCAGAGTGCAAAACCATGTTTTACTTCATGGTCTCGATGAAAACCTTACATTTCCAAGTGACATGAAGTAGGACGTTCACAAAAGGATGTGTTTGAGTGTCTGTGGTGAAAGGAGCTCTAAGTTGTGTATTCAGTGCTGGTAGTGACACAATCTACATAGGTTACACAGCGTTTTGCGAGCACCAACATGCTAAAAACTGAAACTGCTACAAGGTGTGTGTAGCGTGCAGAAAGAAGGCTTGTCATTTCAAAGAAAGAAGAGGAAACCAAAATCCAGGTAGTGAAACGAACACACCAGTATGGGAGATGTGCATGTGGACAGTTTCAAGCAGAGGCTCTTTGTGGACACTTGGGAACAGCGCTGTGAAAAAATTTCGTACGAAGCGGGATTTGGCCAAAGTTGAAAGACCTTCCAAAACCAACCCTAAAGAACGTAGCCAAACAATGAATGTTGCAATAAACTCCTGCAGGAAAGGTGCATCTATGACACAACTCCCGAGCAGGTAGCTACATTCTGCACAGTACAAAATGCATATGAATTCAAGGCTGAAAACTCACTCCAGAAGGAAGCAATGCGTGTGTTTCTCTCTGAAAGAACACTCAGCCACTAGGCTTTTGCTTGCTCCTTCAAAGTCTTTGTAGAAACATGTGTTTTCACTGCTGGAATACGTTTTGGGATGCATTGTTTCAATCTCTTGCAAGCCTCATGTTGTTTCTAACACAATGTGGAAAAATAAGGAGTATGTTTCCCAAATCACTTGAAATCCAGGAAAACGCACACTGCATCACTCTTCCACAAACACGCTCTTTCTCCTAATGTGTTGAGAACATTCAAGATACCAGAAAAGAAGGGCATTTTGTAGTGAAATTCAGACGGGTTTGTAGAAAAGTACATTTCTATTGGCTGCAGAGTGCAAAACCATGATTGACTTCATGGTCTAGGTGAAAACCTTACATTTCCAAGTTACCTGAAGTAGGACGTTCACAAAAAGATGGGTTTGCGTGTCTGTGGTGAAAGGAGCTCTAAGTTGTGTATTCAGTGCTGGAGAGTGACACACTCTACATAGGTTACACAGCGTTTTGAGAGCACCAACATGCTAAAAACTGAAACTGCTACAAGGTGTGTGTAGCGTGCAGAAAGAAGGCTTGTCATTTCAAAGAAAGAAGAGGAAACCAAAATCCAGGTAGTGAAACGAACAAACCAATATGGGAGATGTGCATGTGGACAGTTTCAAGCAGAGGCTCTTTGTGGACACTTGGAAACAGAGCTGTGAAAAAATTTCGTACAAAGCGGGATTTGGCCAAAGTTGAAAGACCTTCCAAAACCAACCCTAAAGAACTTAGCCAAACAATGAATGTTGCAATGAACTCCTGCAGGAAAGGTGTCTCTATGACACAACTCCTGAGCAGGTAGCTACATTCAGCACAGTACGAAATGCATATGAATTCCAAGCTGAAAACTCACTCCAGAAGGAAGAAGTGCATGTGTTTCTCTCTGAAAGAACACTCAGCCACTAGGCTTTTGCTTGCTCCTTCAAAGTCTTTGTAGAAACATGTGTTTTCACTGCTGGAATACGTTTTGGGATGCATTGTTTCAATCTCTTGCAAGCCTCATGTTGTTTCTTACACAATGTGGAAAAATAAGGAGTATGTTTCCCAAATCACTTGAAATCAAGGAAAACGCACACTGCATCACTCTTGCACAAACACGCTCTTTCTCCTAATGTGTTGAGAACATTCAAGATACCAGAAAAGAAGGGCATTTTGTAGAGAAATTCAGACGGGTTTGTAGAAAAGTACATTTCTATTGGCTGCAGAGTGCAAAACCATGATTGACTTCATGGTCTCGATGAAAACCTTACATTTCCAAGTGACATGAAGTAGGACGTTCACAAAAGGATGTGTTTGAGTGTCTGTGGTGAAAGGAGCTCTAAGTTGTGTATTCAATGCTGGTAGTGACACACTCTACATAGGTTACACAGCGTTTTGCGAGAACCAACATGCTAAAAACTGAAACTGCTACAAGGTGTGTGTAGCGTGCAGAAAGAAGGCTTGTCATTTCAAAGAAAGAAGAGGAAACCAAAATCCAGGTAGTGAAACGAACACACCAGTATGGGAGATGTGCATGTGGACAGTTTCAAGCAGAGGCTCTTTGTGGACACTTGGGAACAGCGCTGTGCAAAAATTTCGTACGAAGCGGGATTTGGCCAAAGTTGAAAGACCTTCCAAAACCAACCCTAAAGAACTTAGCCAAACAATGTATGTTGCATTAAACTCCTGCAGGAAAGGTGAATCTATGACACAACTCCCCAGCAGGTAGCTACATTCTGCACAGTACAAAATGCATATGAATTCAAGGCTGAAAACTCACTCCAGAAGGAAGCAATGCGTGTGTTTCTCTCTGAAAGAACACTCAGCCACTAGGCTTTTGCTTGCTCCATCAAAGTCTTTGTAGAAACGTGTGTTTTCACTGCTGGAATATGTTTTGGGATGCATTGTTTCAATCTCTTGCAAGCCTCATGTTGTTTCTTACACAATGTGGAAAAATAAGGAGTATGTTTCCCAAATCACTTGAAATCCAGAAAAACGCACACTGCATCACTCTTGCACAAAAACGCTCTTCCTCCTAATGTGTTGAGAACATTCAAGATACCAGAAAAGAAGGGCATTTTGCAGTGAAATTCAGACGGGTTTGTAGAAAAGTACATTTCTATTGGCTGCAGAGTGCAAAACCATGATTGACTTCATGGTCTCGATGAAAACCTTACATTTACAGTGACCTGAAGTAGGACGTTCACAAAAAGATGTGTTTGGGTTTAAGTGGTGAAAGGAGCTCTAAGTTGTGTATTCAGTGCTGGAGATTGACACACTCTACGTAGGTTACACAGCGTTTTGAGAGCACCAACATGCTAAAAACTGAAACTGCTACAAGGTGTGTTTAGCGTGCAGAAAGAAGGCTTGTCATTTCAAAGAAAGAGGAGGAAACCAAAATCCAGGTAGTGAAACGAACACACCAGTATGGGAGATGTGCATGTGGACATTTTCAAGCAGAGGCTCCTTGTGGACACTTGGAAACAGCGCTGTGAAAAAATTTCGTACAAAGCGGGATTTGGCCAAAGTTGAAAGACCTTCCAAAACCAACCCTAAAGAACTTAGCCAAACAATGAATGTTGCAATGAACTCCTGCAGGAAAGGTGTCTCTATGCACAACTCCCGAGCAGGTAGCTACATTCTGCACAGTACAAAATGCATATGAATTCCAAGCTGAAAACTCACTCCAGAAGGAAGCAATGCGTGTGTTTTTCTCTGAAAGAACACTCAGCCACTAGGCTTTGGCTTGCTCCTTCAAAGTCTTTGTAGAAACATGTGTTTTCACTGCTGGAATATGTTTTGGGATGCATTGTTTCAATCTCTTGCAAGCCTCATGTTTTTTCTAACACAATGTGGAAAAATAAGGAGTATGTTTCCCAAATCATTTGAAATCCAGGAAAACGCACACTGCATCACTCTTGCACAAACACGCTCTTTCTCCTAATGTGTTGAGAACATTCAAGATACCAGAAAAGAAGGGCATTTTGCAGTGAAATTCAGACGGGTTTGTAGAAAAGTACATTTCTATTGGCTGCAGAGTGCAAAACCATGATTGACTTCATGGTCTCCATGAAAACCTTACATTTCCAAGTGACCTGAAGTGGGACATTCACAAAAAGATGTGTTTGCGTGTCTGTGGTGAAAGGAGCTCTAAGTTGTGTATTCATTGCTGGAGAGTGACACACTCTACATAGGTTACACAGCGTTTTGCGAGTACCAACATGCTAAAAAATGAAACTGCTACAAGGTGTGTGTAGCGTGCAGAAAGAAGGCTTGTCATTTCAAAGAAAGAAGAGGAAACCAAAATCCAGGTAGTGAAACGAACACACCAGTATGGGAGATGTGCATGTGGACAGTTTCAAACAGAGGCTCTTTGTGGACACTTGGAAGCAGCGCTGTGAAAAAATTTCGTACGAAGCGGGATTTGGCCAAAGTTGAAAGACCTTCCAAAACCAACCCTAAAGAACTTAGCCAAACAATGAATGTTGCAATAAACTCCTGCAGCAAAGGTGCATCTATGACACAACTCCCGAGCAGGTAGCTACTTTCTGCACAGTCCAAAATGCATTTGAATTCCAGGCTGAAAACTCACTCCAGAAGGAAGCAATGCATGTGTTTCTCTCTGAAAGAACACTCAGCCACTAGGCTTTTGCTTGCACCATCACAGTCTTTGTAGAAACGTGTATTTTCACCTCTGGAATATGTTTTGGGATGCATTGTTTCAATCTCTTGCAAGCCTCATGTTGTTTCTAACACAATGTGGAAAAATAAGGAGTATGTTTCCCAAATCACTTGAAATCCAGAAAAACGCACACTGCATCACTCTTGCTCAAACACGCTCTTTCTCCTAATGTGTTGAGAACTTTCAACAAACCAGATAAGAAGGGCATTTTGCAGTGAAATTCAGACGGGCATGCAGAACAGCTCATTTCTTTTGGTTGCAGAGTGCAAAAGCATGATTCACTTCATGTTCGCGATGAATCCCTAACATTTCCAAGTGACCTGAAGTAGGACTTTCACAAAAAGATGTGTTTGCGTTTAAGTGGTGAAAGGAGCTCTACGTTGTGTATTCAGAGCTGGCGATTGACACACTCTACATAGGTTACACAGCGTTTTGAGAACAACAACATGCTAAAAACTGAAGCTGCTACAAGGTGTGAGTAGCATACAGAAAGAAGGCTTGTCATTTCAAAGAAGAGGAAACCAAAATCCAGGTAGTGAAACGAGCACACCAGTTTGGGAGAAGTGCATGTGGACAGATTCAAGCAGAGGCTCTTTGTGGACACTTGGAAACAGCGCTGTGAAAAAATTTCGTACGAAGCGGGATTTGGACAAAATTGAAAGACCTTCCAAAACCAACCCTAAAGAACTTAGCCAAACAATGAATGTTGCAATAAACTCCTGCAGGAAAGGTGCATCTATGACACAACTCCCGAGCAGGTAGCTACTTTCTGCACAGTACAAAATGCATATGAATTCCAGGCTGAAAACTCACTCCAAAAGGAAGAAATGCATGTGTTTTTCTCTGAAAGAACACTCAGCCAGTAGGCTTTTGCTTGCTCCTTCAAAGTCGTTGTAGAAACGTGTGTTTTCACTGCGTGAATATATTTTGGATGCATTGTTTCAATCTCTTGCAAGCCTCATGTTGTTTCTTACACAATGTGGAAAAAAAAGGAGTATGTTTCCCAATTCACTTGAAATTCAGGAAAACGCACACTGCCTCACTCTTGTACAAACACGCTCTTTCTCCTAATGTGTTGAGAACATTCAAGATACCAGAAAAGAAGGGCATTTTGCAGTGAAATTCAGACGGGCATGCACAACAGCTCATTTCTTTTGGTTAGAGAGTGCAAAAGCATGATTCACTTCATGTTCTCGATGAATCCCTACATTTCCAAGTGACCTGAAGTAGGACTTTCACAAAAAGATGTGTTTGCGTTTAAGTGGTGAAAAGAGCTCTAAGTTGTGTATTCAGTGCTGGAGAGTGACACACTCTACAGAGGTTACACAGCGTTTTGAGAGCACCCACATGCTAAAAACTGAAGCTGCTACAAGTTGTGTGTAGCGTGCAGAAAGAAGGCTTGTTATTTCAAAGCAAGAAGAGGAAACCAAAATCCAGGTAGTGAAACGAGCACACCAGTTTGGGAGAAGTGCATGTGGACAGTTTCAAGAAGAGGCTCTTTGTAGACACGTGGAAACAGCGCTGTGAAAAAATTTCGTACGAAGCGGGATTTGGCCAAAGTTGAAAGACCTTCCAAAACCAACCCTAAAGAACTTAGCCAAACAATGAATGTTGCAATGAACTCCTGCAGGAAAGGTGCATCTATGACACGACTCCCGAGCAGGTAGCTACATTCTGCACAGTACAAAATGCATATGAATTCCTGGATGAAAACTCACCCCAGAAGGATGAAATGCATGTCCTTCTCTCAGAAAGAACACTCAGTCCGTAGGCTTTTGCTTGCTCCTTCAAAGTGTTTGTAGAAACATGTGTTTTCACTGCTGGAATACGTTTTGGGATGCATTGTTTCAATCTCTTGCAAGCCTCATGTTGTTTCTTACACAATGTGGAATAAGGAGTATGTTTCCCAAATCACTTGAAATTCAGGAAAACGCATACTGCATCACTCTTGCACAAACACGCTCTTTCTCCTAATGTGTTGAGAACATTCAAGATACCAGAAAAGAAGGGCATTTTACAGTGAAATTCAGACGGGTTTGTAGAAAAGTACATTTCTATTGGATGCAGAGTGCAAAACCATGGTTGACTTCATGTTCTCGATGAAAACCTTACATTTCCAAGTGACCTGAAGTAGGACGTTCACAAAAAGATGTGTTTGCGTGTCTGTGGTGAAAGGAGCTCTAAGTTGTGTATTCAGTACTGGAGAGTGACACACTCTACATAGGTTACACAGCGTTTTGAGAGCACCAACATGCTAAAAACTGAAACTGCTACAAGGTGTGTTTAGCGTGCAGAAAGAAGGCTTGTCATTTCAAAGAAAGAGGAGGAAACCAAAATCCAGGTAGTGAAACGAACACACCAGTATGGGAGATGTGCATGTGGACATTTTCAAGCAGAGGCTCCTTGTGGACACTTGGAAACAGCGCTGTGAAAAAATTTCGTACAAAGCGGGATTTGGCCAAAGTTGAAAGACCTTCCAAAACCAACCCTAAAGAACTTAGCCAAACAATGAATGTTGCAATGAACTCCTGCAGGAAAGGTGTCTCTATACACAACTCCCGAGCAGGTAGCTACATTCTGCACAGTACAAAATGCATATGAATTCCAAGCTGAAAACTCACTCCAGAAGGAAGCAATGCGTGTGTTTTTCTCTGAAAGAACACTCAGCCACTAGGCTTTGGCTTGCTCCTTCAAAGTCTTTGTAGAAACATGTGTTTTCACTGCTGGAATATGTTTTGGGATGCATTGTTTCAATCTCTTGCAAGCCTCATGTTTTTTCTAACACAATGTGGAAAAATAAGGAGTATGTTTCCCAAATCATTTGAAATCCAGGAAAACGCACACTGCATCACTCTTGCACAAACACGCTCTTTCTCCTAATGTGTTGAGAACATTCAAGATACCAGAAAAGAAGGGCATTTTGCAGTGAAATTCAGACGGGTTTGTAGAAAAGTACATTTCTATTGGCTGCAGAGTGCAAAACCATGATTGACTTCATGGTCTCCATGAAAACCTTACATTTCCAAGTGACCTGAAGTGGGACATTCACAAAAAGATGTGTTTGCGTGTCTGTGGTGAAAGGAGCTCTAAGTTGTGTATTCATTGCTGGAGAGTGACACACTCTACATAGGTTACACAGCGTTTTGCGAGTACCAACATGCTAAAAAATGAAACTGCTACAAGGTGTGTGTAGCGTGCAGAAAGAAGGCTTGTCATTTCAAAGAAAGAAGAGGAAACCAAAATCCAGGTAGTGAAACGAACACACCAGTATGGGAGATGTGCATGTGGACAGTTTCAAACAGAGGCTCTTTGTGGACACTTGGAAGCAGCGCTGTGAAAAAATTTCGTACGAAGCGGGATTTGGCCAAAGTTGAAAGACCTTCCAAAACCAACCCTAAAGAACTTAGCCAAACAATGAATGTTGCAATAAACTCCTGCAGCAAAGGTGCATCTATGACACAACTCCCGAGCAGGTAGCTACTTTCTGCACAGTCCAAAATGCATTTGAATTCCAGGCTGAAAACTCACTCCAGAAGGAAGCAATGCATGTGTTTCTCTCTGAAAGAACACTCAGCCACTAGGCTTTTGCTTGCACCATCACAGTCTTTGTAGAAACGTGTATTTTCACCTCTGGAATATGTTTTGGGATGCATTGTTTCAATCTCTTGCAAGCCTCATGTTGTTTCTAACACAATGTGGAAAAATAAGGAGTATGTTTCCCAAATCACTTGAAATCCAGAAAAACGCACACTGCATCACTCTTGCTCAAACACGCTCTTTCTCCTAATGTGTTGAGAACTTTCAACAAACCAGATAAGAAGGGCATTTTGCAGTGAAATTCAGACGGGCATGCAGAACAGCTCATTTCTTTTGGTTGCAGAGTGCAAAAGCATGATTCACTTCATGTTCGCGATGAATCCCTAACATTTCCAAGTGACCTGAAGTAGGACTTTCACAAAAAGATGTGTTTGCGTTTAAGTGGTGAAAGGAGCTCTACGTTGTGTATTCAGAGCTGGCGATTGACACACTCTACATAGGTTACACAGCGTTTTGAGAACAACAACATGCTAAAAACTGAAGCTGCTACAAGGTGTGAGTAGCATACAGAAAGAAGGCTTGTCATTTCAAAGAAGAGGAAACCAAAATCCAGGTAGTGAAACGAGCACACCAGTTTGGGAGAAGTGCATGTGGACAGATTCAAGCAGAGGCTCTTTGTGGACACTTGGAAACAGCGCTGTGAAAAAATTTCGTACGAAGCGGGATTTGGACAAAATTGAAAGACCTTCCAAAACCAACCCTAAAGAACTTAGCCAAACAATGAATGTTGCAATAAACTCCTGCAGGAAAGGTGCATCTATGACACAACTCCCGAGCAGGTAGCTACTTTCTGCACAGTACAAAATGCATATGAATTCCAGGCTGAAAACTCACTCCAAAAGGAAGAAATGCATGTGTTTTTCTCTGAAAGAACACTCAGCCAGTAGGCTTTTGCTTGCTCCTTCAAAGTCGTTGTAGAAACGTGTGTTTTCACTGCGTGAATATATTTTGGATGCATTGTTTCAATCTCTTGCAAGCCTCATGTTGTTTCTTACACAATGTGGAAAAAAAAGGAGTATGTTTCCCAATTCACTTGAAATTCAGGAAAACGCACACTGCCTCACTCTTGTACAAACACGCTCTTTCTCCTAATGTGTTGAGAACATTCAAGATACCAGAAAAGAAGGGCATTTTGCAGTGAAATTCAGACGGGCATGCACAACAGCTCATTTCTTTTGGTTACAGAGTGCAAAAGCATGATTCACTTCATGTTCTCGATGAATCCCTACATTTCCAAGTGACCTGAAGTAGGACTTTCACAAAAAGATGTGTTTGCGTTTAAGTGGTGAAAAGAGCTCTAAGTTGTGTATTCAGTGCTGGAGAGTGACACACTCTACAGAGGTTACACAGCGTTTTGAGAGCACCCACATGCTAAAAACTGAAGCTGCTACAAGTTGTGTGTAGCGTGCAGAAAGAAGGCTTGTTATTTCAAAGCAAGAAGAGGAAACCAAAATCCAGGTAGTGAAACGAGCACACCAGTTTGGGAGAAGTGCATGTGGACAGTTTCAAGAAGAGGCTCTTTGTAGACACGTGGAAACAGCGCTGTGAAAAAATTTCGTACGAAGCGGGATTTGGCCAAAGTTGAAAGACCTTCCAAAACCAACCCTAAAGAACTTAGCCAAACAATGAATGTTGCAATGAACTCCTGCAGGAAAGGTGCATCTATGACACGACTCCCGAGCAGGTAGCTACATTCTGCACAGTACAAAATGCATATGAATTCCTGGATGAAAACTCACCCCAGAAGGATGAAATGCATGTCCTTCTCTCAGAAAGAACACTCAGTCCGTAGGCTTTTGCTTGCTCCTTCAAAGTGTTTGTAGAAACATGTGTTTTCACTGCTGGAATACGTTTTGGGATGCATTGTTTCAATCTCTTGCAAGCCTCATGTTGTTTCTAACACAATGTGGAATAAGGAGTATGTTTCCCAAATCACTTGAAATTCAGGAAAACGCATACTGCATCACTCTTGCACAAACACGCTCTTTCTCCTAATGTGTTGAGAACATTCAAGATACCAGAAAAGAAGGGCATTTTACAGTGAAATTCAGACGGGTTTGTAGAAAAGTACATTTCTATTGGATGCAGAGTGCAAAACCATGGTTGACTTCATGTTCTCGATGAAAACCTTACATTTCCAAGTGACCTGAAGTAGGACGTTCACAAAAAGATGTGTTTGCGTGTCTGTGGTGAAAGGAGCTCAAAGTTGTGTATTCAGTACTGGAGAGTGACACACTCTACATAGGTTACACAGCGTTTTGAGAGCACCAACATGCTAAAAACTGAAACTGCTACAAGGTGTGTTTAGCGTGCAGAAAGAAGGCTTGTCATTTCAAAGAAAGAGGAGGAAACCAAAATCCAGGTAGTGAAACGAACACACCAGTATGGGAGATGTGCATGTGGACATTTTCAAGCAGAGGCTCCTTGTGGACACTTGGAAACAGCGCTGTGAAAAAATTTCGTACAAAGCGGGATTTGGCCAAAGTTGAAAGACCTTCCAAAACCAACCCTAAAGAACTTAGCCAAACAATGAATGTTGCAATGAACTCCTGCAGGAAAGGTGTCTCTATGCACAACTCCCGAGCAGGTAGCTACATTCTGCACAGTACAAAATGCATATGAATTCCAAGCTGAAAACTCACTCCAGAAGGAAGCAATGCGTGTGTTTTTCTCTGAAAGAACACTCAGCCACTAGGCTTTGGCTTGCTCCTTCAAAGTCTTTGTAGAAACATGTGTTTTCACTGCTGGAATATGTTTTGGGATGCATTGTTTCAATCTCTTGCAAGCCTCATGTTTTTTCTAACACAATGTGGAAAAATAAGGAGTATGTTTCCCAAATCATTTGAAATCCAGGAAAACGCACACTGCATCACTCTTGCACAAACACGCTCTTTCTCCTAATGTGTTGAGAACATTCAAGATACCAGAAAAGAAGGGCATTTTGCACTGAAATTCAGACGGGTTTGTAGAAAAGTACATTTCTATTGGCTGCAGAGTGCAAAACCATGATTGACTTCATGGTCTCCATGAAAACCTTACATTTCCAAGTGACCTGAAGTGGGACATTCACAAAAAGATGTGTTTGCGTGTCTGTGGTGAAAGGAGCTCTAAGTTGTGTATTCATTGCTGGAGAGTGACACACTCTACATAGGTTACACAGCGTTTTGAGAGCACCAACATGCTAAAAACTGAAACTGCTACAAGGTGTGTGTAGCGTGCAGAAAGAAGGCTTGTCATTTCAAAGAAAGAAGAGGAAACCAAAATCCAGGTAGTGAAACGAACACACCAATATGGGAGATGTGCATGTGGACAGTTTCAAGCAGAGGCTCTTTGTGGACACTTGGAAACAGAGCTGTGAAAAAATTTCGTACAAAGCGGGATTTGGCCAAAGTTGAAAGACCTTCCAAAACCAACCCTAAAGAACTTAGCCAAACAATGAATGTTGCAATGAACTCCTGCAGGAAAGGTGTCTCTATGACACAACTCCCGAGCAGGTAGCTACATTCAGCACAGTACGAAATGCATATGAATTCCAAGCTGAAAACTCACTCCAGAAGGAAGAAGTGCATGTGTTTCTCTCTGAAAGAACACTCAGCCACTAGGCTTTTGCTTGCTCCTTCAAAGTCTTTGTAGAAACATGTGTTTTCACTGCTGGAATACGTTTTGGGATGCATTGTTTCAATCTCTTGCAAGCCTCATGTTGTTTCTAACACAATGTGGAAAAATAAGGAGTATGTTTCCCAAATCACTTGAAATCCAGGCAAACGCACACTGCATCACTCTTGCACAAACACGCTCTTTCTCCTAATGTGTTGAGAACATTCAAGATACCAGAAAAGAAGGGCATTTTGTAGTGAAATTCAGACGGGTTTGTATAAAAGTACATTTCTATTGGCTGCAGATTGCAAAACCATGATTGACTTCATGTTCTCGATGAAAACCTTACATTTCCAACTGACCTGAAGTAGGACGTTCACAAAAGGATGTGTTTGAGTGTCTGTGGTGAAAGGAGCTCTAAGTTGTGTATTCAGTGCTGGTAGTGACACACTCTACATAGGTTACACAGCGTTTTGCGAGCACCAACATGCTAAAAACTGAAACTGCTACAAGGTGTGTGTAGCGTGCAGAAAGAAGGCTTGTCATTTCAAAGAAAGAAGAGGAAACCAAAATCCAGGTAGTGAAACGAACACACCAGTATGGGAGATGTGCATGTGGACAGTTTCAAGCAGAGGCTCTTTGTGGACACTTGGAAACAGCGCTGTGAAAAAATTTCGTACGAACCGGGATTTGGCCAAAGTTGAAAGACCTTCCAAAACCAACCCTAAAGAACTTAGCCAAACAATGAATGTTGCAATAAACTCCTGCAGGAAAGGAGCATCTGTGACACAACCCCGAGCAGGTAGCTACATTCTGCACAGTACAAAATGCATATGAATTCAAGGCTGAAAACTCACTCCAGAAGGAAGCAATGCGTGTGTTTCTCTCTGAAAGAACACTCAGCCACTAGGCTTTTGCTTGCTCCTTCAAAGTCTTTGTAGAAACGTGTGTTTTCACTGCTGGAATACGTTTTGGGATGCATTGTTTCAATCTCTTGCAAGCCTCATGTTGTTTCTTACACAATGTGGAAAAATAAGGAGTATGTTTCCCAAATCACTTGAAATCAAGGAAAACGCACACTGCATCACTCTTGCACAAACACGCTCTTTCTTCTAATGTGTTGAGAACATTCAAGATACCAGAAAAGAAGGGCATTTTGTAGTGAAATTCAGACGGGTTTGTAGAAAAGTACATTTCTATTGGCTGCAGAGTGCAAAACCATGATTGACTTCATGGTCTAGATGAAATCCTTACATTTACAAGTGACCTGAAGTAGGACGTTCACAAAAAGATGTGTTTCCGTGTCTGTGGTGAAAGGAGCTCTAAGTTGTGTATTCAGTGCTGGAGAGTGACACACTCTACATAGGTTACACAGCGTTTTGCGAGCACCAACATGCTAAAAACTGAAACTGCTACAAGGTGTGTGTAGCGTGCAGAAAGAAGGCTTGTCATTTCAAAGAAAGAAGAGGAAACCAAAATCCAGGTAGTGAAACGAACACACCAGTATGGGAGATGTGCATGTGGACAGTTTCAAGCAGAGGCTCTCTGTGGACACTTGAAAACAGAGCTGTGAAAAAATTTCGTACGAAACGGGATTTGGCCAAAGTTGAAAGACCTTCCAAAACCAACCCTAAAGAACTTAGCCAAACAATGAATGTTGCAATGAACTCCTGAAGGAAAGGTGTCTCTAAGACACAACTCCCGAGCAGGTAGCTACATTCTGCACAGTACAAAATGCATATGAATTCCAAGCTGAAAACTCACTCCGGAAGGAAGCAGTGCGTGTGTTTCTCTCTGAAAGAACACTCAGCCACTAAGCTTTTGCTTGCTCCTTCAAAGTCTTTGTAGAAACATGTGTTTTCACTGCTGGAATACGTTTTGGGATGCATTGTTTCAATCTCTTGCAAGCCTCATGTTGTTTCTTACACAATGTGGAAAAATAAGGAGTATGTTTCCCAAATCACTTGAAATCAAGGAAAACGCACACTGCATCACTCTTGCAAAAACACGCTCTTTCTCCTAATGTGTTGAGAACATTCAAGATACCAGAAAAGAAGGGCATTTTGTAGAGAAATTCAGACGGGTTTGAACAAAAGTACATTTCTATTGGCTGCAGAGTGCAAAACCATGATTGACTTCATGTTCTCGATGAAAACCTTACATTTCCAAGTGACCTGAAGTAGGACGTTCACAAAAAGATGTGTTTGCGTGTCTGTGGTGAAAGGAGCTCTAAGTTGTGTATTCAGTGCTGGAGAGTGACACACTCTACATAGGTTACACAGCGTTTTGAGAGCACCAACATGCTAAAAACTGAAACTGCTACAAGGTGTGTGTAGCGTGCAGAAAGAAGGCTTGTCATTTCACAGAAAGAAGAGGAAACCAAAATCCAGGTAGTGAAACGAACACACCAGTATGGGAGATGTGCATGTGGACAGTTTCAAGCAGAGGCTCTTTGTGGACACTTGGAAACAGCGCTGGGAAAAAATTTCGTACGAAGCGGGATTTGGCCAAAGTTGAAAGACCTTCCAAAACCAACCCTAAAGAATTTAGCCAAACAATGAATGTTGCAATAAACTCCTGCAGGAAAGGTGCATCTATGACACAACTCCCGAGCAGGTAGCTACATTCAGCACAGTACAAAATGCATATGAATTCCAAGCTGAAAACTCACTCCAGAAGGAAGCAATGCGTGTGTTTCTCTCTGAAAGAACACTCAGCCACTAGGCTTTTGCTTGCTCGTTCAAAGTCTTTGTAGAAACATGTGTTTCCACTGCTGGAATACGTTTTGGGATGCATTGTTTCAATCTCTTGCAAGCCTCATGTTGTTTCTAACACAATGTGGAAAAATAAGGAGTATGTTTCCCAAATCACTTGAAATCCAGGAAAACGCACACTGCATCACTCTTGCACAAACACGCTCTTTCTCCTAATGTGTTGAGAACATTCAAGATACCAGAAAAGAAGGGCATTTTGTAGTGAAATTCAGACGGGTTTGTAGAAAAGTACATTTCTATTGGCTGCAGAGTGCAAAACCATGATTGACTTCATGGTCTAGATGAAATCCTTACATTTCCAAGTGACCTGAAGTAGGACGTTCACAAAAAGATGTGTTTGCGTGTCTGTGGTGAAAGGAGCTCTAAGTTGTGTATTCAGTGCTGGAGAGTGACACACTCTACATAGGTTACAAAGCGTTTTGCGAGCACCAACATGCTAAAAACTGAAACTGCTACAAGGTGTGTGTAGCGTGCAGAAAGAAGGCTTGTCATTTCAAAGAAAGAAGAGGAAACCAAAATCCAGGTAGTGAAACGAACACACCAGTATGGGAGATGTGCATGTGGACAGTTTCAAGCAGAGGACACTTGGAAACAGAGCTGTGAAAAAATTTCGTACGAAGCGGGATTTGGCCAAAGTTGAAAGATCTTCCAAAACCAACCCTAAAGAACTTAGCCGACCAATGAATGTTGCAATGAACTCCTGCAGGAAAGGTGTCTCTATGACACAACTCCCAAGCAGGTAGCTACATTCTGCACAGTACAAAATGCATATGAATTCCAAGCTGAAAACTCACTCCAGAAGCAAGCAGTGCGTGTGTTTCTCTCTGAAAGAACACTCAGCCACTAGGCTTTTGCTTGCTCCTTCAACGTCTTTGTAGAAACATGTGTTTTCACTGCTGGAATACGTTTTGGGATGCATTGTTTCAATCTCTTGCAAGCCTCATGTTGTTTCTAACACAATGTGGAAAAATAAGGAGCATGTTTCCCAAATCACTTGAAATCAAGGAAAACGCACACTGCATCACTCTTGCACAAACACGCTCTTTCTCCTAATGTGTTGTGAACATTCAAGATACCAGAAAAGAAGGGCATTTTGTAGAGAAATTCAGAGGGATTTGTAGAAAAGTACATTCCTCTTGGCTGCAGAGTGCAAAACCATGTTTTACTTCATGGTCTCGATGAAAACCTTACATTTCCAAGTGACATGAAGTAGGACGTTCACAAAAGGATGTGTTTGAGTGTCTGTGGTGAAAGGAGCTCTAAGTTGTGTATTCAGTGCTGGTAGTGACACAATCTACATAGGTTACACAGCGTTTTGCGAGCACCAACATGCTAAAAACTGAAACTGCTACAAGGTGTGTGTAGCGTGCAGAAAGAAGGCTTGTCATTTCAAAGAAAGAAGAGGAAACCAAAATCCAGGTAGTGAAACGAACACACCAGTATGGGAGATGTGCATGTGGACAGTTTCAAGCAGAGGCTCTTTGTGGACACTTGGGAACAGCGCTGTGAAAAAATTTCGTACGAAGCGGGATTTGGCCAAAGTTGAAAGACCTTCCAAAACCAACCCTAAAGAACGTAGCCAAACAATGAATGTTGCAATAAACTCCTGCAGGAAAGGTGCATCTATGACACAACTCCCGAGCAGGTAGCTACATTCTGCACAGTACAAAATGCATATGAATTCAAGGCTGAAAACTCACTCCAGAAGGAAGCAATGCGTGTGTTTCTCTCTGAAAGAACACTCAGCCACTAGGCTTTTGCTTGCTCCTTCAAAGTCTTTGTAGAAACATGTGTTTTCACTGCTGGAATACGTTTTGGGATGCATTGTTTCAATCTCTTGCAAGCCTCATGTTGTTTCTAACACAATGTGGAAAAATAAGGAGTATGTTTCCCAAATCACTTGAAATCCAGGAAAACGCACACTGCATCACTCTTCCACAAACACGCTCTTTCTCCTAATGTGTTGAGAACATTCAAGATACCAGAAAAGAAGGGCATTTTGTAGTGAAATTCAGACGGGTTTGTAGAAAAGTACATTTCTATTGGCTGCAGAGTGCAAAACCATGATTGACTTCATGGTCTAGGTGAAAACCTTACATTTCCAAGTTACCTGAAGTAGGACGTTCACAAAAAGATGGGTTTGCGTGTCTGTGGTGAAAGGAGCTCTAAGTTGTGTATTCAGTGCTGGAGAGTGACACACTCTACATAGGTTACACAGCGTTTTGAGAGCACCAACATGCTAAAAACTGAAACTGCTACAAGGTGTGTGTAGCGTGCAGAAAGAAGGCTTGTCATTTCAAAGAAAGAAGAGGAAACCAAAATCCAGGTAGTGAAACGAACACACCAATATGGGAGATGTGCATGTGGACAGTTTCAAGCAGAGGCTCTTTGTGGACACTTGGAAACAGAGCTGTGAAAAAATTTCGTACAAAGCGGGATTTGGCCAAAGTTGAAAGACCTTCCAAAACCAACCCTAAAGAACTTAGCCAAACAATGAATGTTGCAATGAACTCCTGCAGGAAAGGTGTCTCTATGACACAACTCCCGAGCAGGTAGCTACATTCAGCACAGTACGAAATGCATATGAATTCCAAGCTGAAAACTCACTCCAGAAGGAAGAAGTGCATGTGTTTCTCTCTGAAAGAACACTCAGCCACTAGGCTTTTGCTTGCTCCTTCAAAGTCTTTGTAGAAACATGTGTTTTCACTGCTGGAATACGTTTTGGGATGCATTGTTTCAATCTCTTGCAAGCCTCATGTTGTTTCTTACACAATGTGGAAAAATAAGGAGTATGTTTCCCAAATCACTTGAAATCAAGGAAAACGCACACTGCATCACTCTTGCACAAACACGCTCTTTCTCCTAATGTGATGAGAACATTCAAGATACCAGAAAAGAAGGGCATTTTGTAGAGAAATTCAGACGGGTTTGTAGAAAAGTACATTTCTATTGGCTGCAGAGTGCAAAACCATGATTGACTTCATGGTCTCGATGAAAACCTTACATTTCCAAGTGACATGAAGTAGGACGTTCACAAAAGGATGTGTTTGAGTGTCTGTGGTGAAAGGAGCTCTAAGTTGTGTATTCAATGCTGGTAGTGACACACTCTACATAGGTTACACAGCGTTTTGCGAGAACCAACATGCTAAAAACTGAAACTGCTACAAGGTGTGTGTAGCGTGCAGAAAGAAGGCTTGTCATTTCAAAGAAAGAAGAGGAAACCAAAATCCAGGTAGTGAAACGAACACAGCAGTATGGGAGATGTGCATGTGGACAGTTTCAAGCAGAGGCTCTTTGTGGACACTTGGGAACAGCGCTGTGCAAAAATTTCGTACGAAGCGGGATTTGGCCAAAGTTGAAAGACCTTCCAAAACCAACCCTAAAGAACTTAGCCAAACAATGTATGTTGCATTAAACTCCTGCAGGAAAGGTGAATCTATGACACAACTCCCCAGCAGGTAGCTACATTCTGCACAGTACAAAATGCATATGAATTCAAGGCTGAAAACTCACTCCAGAAGGAAGCAATGCGTGTGTTTCTCTCTGAAAGAACACTCAGCCACTAGGCTTTTGCTTGCTCCATCAAAGTCTTTGTAGAAACGTGTGTTTTCACTGCTGGAATATGTTTTGGGATGCATTGTTTCAATCTCTTGCAAGCCTCATGTTGTTTCTTACACAATGTGGAAAAATAAGGAGTATGTTTCCCAAATCACTTGAAATCCAGAAAAACGCACACTGCATCACTCTTGCACAAAAACGCTCTTCCTCCTAATGTGTTGAGAACATTCAAGATACCAGAAAAGAAGGGCATTTTGCAGTGAAATTCAGACGGGTTTGTAGAAAAGTACATTTCTATTGGCTGCAGAGTGCAAAACCATGATTGACTTCATGGTCTCGATGAAAACCTTACATTTACAGTGACCTGAAGTAGGACGTTCACAAAAAGATGTGTTTGGGTTTAAGTGGTGAAAGGAGCTCTAAGTTGTGTATTCAGTGCTGGAGATTGACACACTCTACGTAGGTTACACAGCGTTTTGAGAGCACCAACATGCTAAAAATGAAACTGCTACAAGGTGTGTTTAGCGTGCAGAAAGAAGGCTTGTCATTTCAAAGAAAGAGGAGGAAACCAAAATCCAGGTAGTGAAACGAACACACCAGTATGGGAGATGTGCATGTGGACATTTTCAAGCAGAGGCTCCTTGTGGACACTTGGAAACAGCGCTGTGAATAAATTTCGTACAAAGCGGGATTTGGCCAAAGTTGAAAGACCTTCCAAAACCAACCCTAAAGAACTTAGCCAAACAATGAATGTTGCAATGAACTCCTGCAGGAAAGGTGTCTCTATGCACAACTCCCGAGCAGGTAGCTACATTCTGCACAGTACAAAATGCATATGAATTCCAAGCTGAAAACTCACTCCAGAAGGAAGCAATGCGTGTGTTTTTCTCTGAAAGAACACTCAGCCACTAGGCTTTGGCTTGCTCCTTCAAAGTCTTTGTAGAAACATGTGTTTTCACTGCTGGAATATGTTTTGGGATGCATTGTTTCAATCTCTTGCAAGCCTCATGTTTTTTCTAACACAATGTGGAAAAATAAGGAGTATGTTTCCCAAATCATTTGAAATCCAGGAAAACGCACACTGCATCACTCTTGCACAAACACGCTCTTTCTCCTAATGTGTTGAGAACATTCAAGATACCAGAAAAGAAGGGCATTTTGCAGTGAAATTCAGACGGGTTTGTAGAAAAGTACATTTCTATTGGCTGCAGAGTGCAAAACCATGATTGACTTCATGGTCTCCATGAAAACCTTACATTTCCAAGTGACCTGAAGTGGGACATTCACAAAAAGATGTGTTTGCGTGTCTGTGGTGAAAGGAGCTCTAAGTTGTGTATTCATTGCTGGAGAGTGACACACTCTACATAGGTTACACAGCGTTTTGCGAGTACCAACATGCTAAAAAATGAAACTGCTACAAGGTGTGTGTAGCGTGCAGAAAGAAGGCTTGTCATTTCAAAGAAAGAAGAGGAAACCAAAATCCAGGTAGTGAAACGAACACACCAGTATGGGAGATGTGCATGTGGACAGTTTCAAACAGAGGCTCTTTGTGGACACTTGGAAGCAGCGCTGTGAAAAAATTTCGTACGAAGCGGGATTTGGCCAAAGTTGAAAGACCTTCCAAAACCAACCCTAAAGAACTTAGCCAAACAATGAATGTTGCAATAAACTCCTGCAGCAAAGGTGCATCTATGACACAACTCCCGAGCAGGTAGCTACTTTCTGCACAGTCCAAAATGCATTTGAATTCCAGGCTGAAAACTCACTCCAGAAGGAAGCAATGCATGTGTTTCTCTCTGAAAGAACACTCAGCCACTAGGCTTTTGCTTGCACCATCACAGTCTTTGTAGAAACGTGTATTTTCACCTCTGGAATATGTTTTGGGATGCATTGTTTCAATCTCTTGCAAGCCTCATGTTGTTTCTAACACAATGTGGAAAAATAAGGAGTATGTTTCCCAAATCACTTGAAATCCAGAAAAACGCACACTGCATCACTCTTGCTCAAACACGCTCTTTCTCCTAATGTGTTGAGAACTTTCAACAAACCAGATAAGAAGGGCATTTTGCAGTGAAATTCAGACGGGCATGCAGAACAGCTCATTTCTTTTGGTTGCAGAGTGCAAAAGCATGATTCACTTCATGTTCGCGATGAATCCCTAACATTTCCAAGTGACCTGAAGTAGGACTTTCACAAAAAGATGTGTTTGCGTTTAAGTGGTGAAAGGAGCTCTACGTTGTGTATTCAGAGCTGGCGATTGACACACTCTACATAGGTTACACAGCGTTTTGAGAACAACAACATGCTAAAAACTGAAGCTGCTACAAGGTGTGAGTAGCATACAGAAAGAAGGCTTGTCATTTCAAAGAAGAGGAAACCAAAATCCAGGTAGTGAAACGAGCACACCAGTTTGGGAGAAGTGCATGTGGACAGATTCAAGCAGAGGCTCTTTGTGGACACTTGGAAACAGCGCTGTGAAAAAATTTCGTACGAAGCGGGATTTGGACAAAATTGAAAGACCTTCCAAAACCAACCCTAAAGAACTTAGCCAAACAATGAATGTTGCAATAAACTCCTGCAGGAAAGGTGCATCTATGACACAACTCCCGAGCAGGTAGCTACTTTCTGCACAGTACAAAATGCATATGAATTCCAGGCTGAAAACTCACTCCAAAAGGAAGAAATGCATGTGTTTTTCTCTGAAAGAACACTCAGCCAGTAGGCTTTTGCTTGCTCCTTCAAAGTCGTTGTAGAAACGTGTGTTTTCACTGCGTGAATATATTTTGGATGCATTGTTTCAATCTCTTGCAAGCCTCATGTTGTTTCTTACACAATGTGGAAAAAAAAGGAGTATGTTTCCCAATTCACTTGAAATTCAGGAAAACGCACACTGCCTCACTCTTGTACAAACACGCTCTTTCTCCTAATGTGTTGAGAACATTCAAGATACCAGAAAAGAAGGGCATTTTGCAGTGAAATTCAGACGGGCATGCACAACAGCTCATTTCTTTTGGTTACAGAGTGCAAAAGCATGATTCACTTCATGTTCTCGATGAATCCCTACATTTCCAAGTGACCTGAAGTAGGACTTTCACAAAAAGATGTGTTTGCGTTTAAGTGGTGAAAAGAGCTCTAAGTTGTGTATTCAGTGCTGGAGAGTGACACACTCTACAGAGGTTACACAGCGTTTTGAGAGCACCCACATGCTAAAAACTGAAGCTGCTACAAGTTGTGTGTAGCGTGCAGAAAGAAGGCTTGTTATTTCAAAGCAAGAAGAGGAAACCAAAATCCAGGTAGTGAAACGAGCACACCAGTTTGGGAGAAGTGCATGTGGACAGTTTCAAGAAGAGGCTCTTTGTAGACACGTGGAAACAGCGCTGTGAAAAAATTTCGTACGAAGCGGGATTTGGCCAAAGTTGAAAGACCTTCCAAAACCAACCCTAAAGAACTTAGCCAAACAATGAATGTTGCAATGAACTCCTGCAGGAAAGGTGCATCTATGACACGACTCCCGAGCAGGTAGCTACATTCTGCACAGTACAAAATGCATATGAATTCCTGGATGAAAACTCACCCCAGAAGGATGAAATGCATGTCCTTCTCTCAGAAAGAACACTCTGTCCGTAGGCTTTTGCTTGCTCCTTCAAAGTGTTTGTAGAAACATGTGTTTTCACTGCTGGAATACGTTTTGGGATGCATTGTTTCAATCTCTTGCAAGCCTCATGTTGTTTCTTACACAATGTGGAATAAGGAGTATGTTTCCCAAATCACTTGAAATTCAGGAAAACGCATACTGCATCACTCTTGCACAAACACGCTCTTTCTCCTAATGTGTTGAGAACATTCAAGATACCAGAAAAGAAGGGCATTTTACAATGAAATTCAGACGGGTTTGTAGAAAAGTACATTTCTATTGGATGCAGAGTGCAAAACCATGGTTGACTTCATGTTCTCGATGAAAACCTTACATTTCCAAGTGACCTGAAGTAGGACGTTCACAAAAAGATGTGTTTGCGTGTCTGTGGTGAAAGGAGCTCTAAGTTGTGTATTCAGTACTGGAGAGTGACACACTCTACATAGGTTACACAGCGTTTTGCGATCACCAACATGCTAAAAACTGAAACGGCTACAAGGTGTGTGTAGCGTGCAGAAAGAAGGCTTGTCATTTCAAAGAAAGAAGAGGAAACCAAAATCCAGGTAGTGAAACGAACACACCAGTATGGGAGATGTGCATGTGGACAGTTTCAAGCAGAGGACACTTGGAAACAGAGCTGTGAAAAAATTTCGTACGAAGCGGGATTTGGCCAAAGTTGAAAGATCTTCCAAAACCAACCCTAAAGAACTTAGCCGACCAATGAATGTTGCAATGAACTCCTGCAGGAAAGGTGTCTCTATGACACAACTCCCAAGCAGGTAGCTACATTCTGCACAGTACAAAATGCATATGAATTCCAAGCTGAAAACTCACTCCAGAAGGAAGCAGTGCGTGTGTTTCTCTCTGAAAGAACACTCAGCCACTAGGCTTTTGCTTGCTCCTTCAACGTCTTTGTAGAAACATGTGTTTTCACTGCTGGAATACGTTTTGGGATGCATTGTTTCAATCTCTTGCAAGCCTCATGTTGTTTCTAACACAATGTGGAAAAATAAGGAGCATGTTTCCCAAATCACTTGAAATCAAGGAAAACGCACACTGCATCACTCTTGCACAAACACGCTCTTTCTCCTAATGTGTTGTGAACATTCAAGATACCAGAAAAGAAGGGCATTTTGTAGAGAAATTCAGAGGGATTTGTAGAAAAGTACATTCCTCTTGGCTGCAGAGTGCAAAACCATGTTTTACTTCATGGTCTCGATGAAAACCTTACATTTCCAAGTGACATGAAGTAGGACGTTCACAAAAGGATGTGTTTGAGTGTCTGTGGTGAAAGGAGCTCTAAGTTGTGTATTCAGTGCTGGTAGTGACACAATCTACATAGGTTACACAGCGTTTTGCGAGCACCAACATGCTAAAAACTGAAACTGCTACAAGGTGTGTGTAGCGTGCAGAAAGAAGGCTTGTCATTTCAAAGAAAGAAGAGGAAACCAAAATCCAGGTAGTGAAACGAACACACCAGTATGGGAGATGTGCATGTGGACAGTTTCAAGCAGAGGCTCTTTGTGGACACTTGGGAACAGCGCTGTGAAAAAATTTCGTACGAAGCGGGATTTGGCCAAAGTTGAAAGACCTTCCAAAACCAACCCTAAAGAACGTAGCCAAACAATGAATGTTGCAATAAACTCCTGCAGGAAAGGTGCATCTATGACACAACTCCCGAGCAGGTAGCTACATTCTGCACAGTACAAAATGCATATGAATTCAAGGCTGAAAACTCACTCCAGAAGGAAGCAATGCGTGTGTTTCTCTCTGAAAGAACACTCAGCCACTAGGCTTTTGCTTGCTCCTTCAAAGTCTTTGTAGAAACATGTGTTTTCACTGCTGGAATACGTTTTGGGATGCATTGTTTCAATCTCTTGCAAGCCTCATGTTGTTTCTAACACAATGTGGAAAAATAAGGAGTATGTTTCCCAAATCACTTGAAATCCAGGAAAACGCACACTGCATCACTCTTCCACAAACACGCTCTTTCTCCTAATGTGTTGAGAACATTCAAGATACCAGAAAAGAAGGGCATTTTGTAGTGAAATTCAGACGGGTTTGTAGAAAAGTACATTTCTATTGGCTGCAGAGTGCAAAACCATGATTGACTTCATGGTCTAGGTGAAAACCTTACATTTCCAAGTTACCTGAAGTAGGACGTTCACAAAAAGATGTGTTTGCGTGTCTGTGGTGAAAGGAGCTCTAAGTTGTGTATTCAGTGCTGGAGAGTGACACACTCTACATAGGTTACACAGCGTTTTGAGAGCACCAACATGCTAAAAACTGAAACTGCTACAAGGTGTGTGTAGCGTGCAGAAAGAAGGCTTGTCATTTCAAAGAAAGAAGAGGAAACCAAAATCCAGGTAGTGAAACGAACACACCAATATGGGAGATGTGCATGTGGACAGTTTCAAGCAGAGGCTCTTTGTGGACACTTGGAAACAGAGCTGTGAAAAAATTTCGTTCAAAGCGGGATTTGGCCAAAGTTGAAAGACCTTCCAAAACCAACCCTAAAGAACTTAGCCAAACAATGAATGTTGCAATGAACTCCTGCAGGAAAGGTGTCTCTATGACACAACTCCCGAGCAGGTAGCTACATTCAGCACAGTACAAAATGCATATGAATTCCAAGCTGAAAACTCACTCCAGAAGGAAGAAGTGCATGTGTTTCTCTCTGAAAGAACACTCAGCCACTAGGCTTTTGCTTGCTCCTTCAAAGTCTTTGTAGAAACATGTGTTTTCACTGCTGGAATACGTTTTGGGATGCATTGTTTCAATCTCTTGCAAGCCTCATGTTGTTTCTAACACAATGTGGAAAAATAAGGAGTATGTTTCCCAAATCACTTGAAATCCAGGCAAACGCACACTGCATCACTCTTGCACAAACACGCTCTTTCTCCTAATGTGTTGAGAACATTCAAGATACCAGAAAAGAAGGGCATTTTGTAGTGAAATTCAGACGGGTTTGTATAAAAGTACATTTCTATTGGCTGCAGAGTGCAAAACCATGATTGACTTCATGTTCTCGATGAAAACCTTACATTTCCAACTGACCTGAAGTAGGACGTTCACAAAAGGATGTGTTTGAGTGTCTGTGGTGAAAGGAGCTCTAAGTTGTGTATTCAGTGCTGGTAGTGACACACTCTACATAGGTTACACAGCGTTTTGCGAGCACCAACATGCTAAAAACTGAAACTGCTACAAGGTGTGTGTAGCGTGCAGAAAGAAGGCTTGTCATTTCAAAGAAAGAAGAGGAAACCAAAATCCAGGTAGTGAAACGAACACACCAGTATGGGAGATGTGCATGTGGACAGTTTCAAGCAGAGGCTCTTTGTGGACACTTGGAAACAGCGCTGTGAAAAAATTTCGTACGAACCGGGATTTGGCCAAAGTTGAAAGACCTTCCAAAACCAACCCTAAAGAACTTAGCCAAACAATGAATGTTGCAATAAACTCCTGCAGCAAAGGTGCATCTATGACACAACTCCCGAGCAGGTAGCTACATTCAGCACAGTACAAAATGCATATGAATTCCAAGCTGAAAACTCACTCCAGAAGGAAGCAATGCGTGTGTTTCTCTCTGAAAGAACACTCAGCCACTAGGCTTTTGCTTGCTCGTTCAAAGTCTTTGTAGAAACATGTGTTTCCACTGCTGGAATACGTTTTGGGATGCATTGTTTCAATCTCTTGCAAGCCTCATGTTGTTTCTAACACAATGTGGAAAAATAAGGAGTATGTTTCCCAAATCACTTGAAATCCAGGAAAACGCACACTGCATCACTCTTGCACAAACACGCTCTTTCTCCTAATGTGTTGAGAACATTCAAGATACCAGAAAAGAAGGGCATTTTGTAGTGAAATTCAGACGGGTTTGTAGAAAAGTACATTTCTATTGGCTGCAGAGTGCAAAACAATGATTGACTTCATGGTCTAGATGAAATCCTTACATTTCCAAGTGACCTGAAGTAGGACGTTCACAAAAAGATGTGTTTGCGTGTCTGTGGTGAAAGGAGCTCTAAGTTGTGTATTCAGTGCTGGAGAGTGACACACTCTACATAGGTTACAAAGCGTTTTGCGAGCACCAACATGCTAAAAACTGAAACTGCTACAAGGTGTGTGTAGCGTGCAGAAAGAAGGCTTGTCATTTCAAAGAAAGAAGAGGAAACCAAAATCCAGGTAGTGAAACGAACACACCAGTATGGGAGATGTGCATGTGGACAGTTTCAAGCAGAGGACACTTGGAAACAGAGCTGTGAAAAAATTTCGTACGAAGCGGGATTTGGCCAAAGTTGAAAGATCTTCCAAAACCAACCCTAAAGAACTTAGCCGACCAATGAATGTTGCAATGAACTCCTGCAGGAAAGGTGTCTCTATGACACAACTCCCAAGCAGGTAGCTACATTCTGCACAGTACAAAATGCATATGAATTCCAAGCTGAAAACTCACTCCAGAAGCAAGCAGTGCGTGTGTTTCTCTCTGAAAGAACACTCAGCCACTAGGCTTTTGCTTGCTCCTTCAACGTCTTTGTAGAAACATGTGTTTTCACTGCTGGAATACGTTTTGGGATGCATTGTTTCAATCTCTTGCAAGCCTCATGTTGTTTCTAACACAATGTGGAAAAATAAGGAGCATGTTTCCCAAATCACTTGAAATCAAGGAAAACGCACACTGCATCACTCTTGCACAAACACGCTCTTTCTCCTAATGTGTTGTGAACATTCAAGATACCAGAAAAGAAGGGCATTTTGTAGAGAAATTCAGAGGGATTTGTAGAAAAGTACATTCCTCTTGGCTGCAGAGTGCAAAACCATGTTTTACTTCATGGTCTCGATGAAAACCTTACATTTCCAAGTGACATGAAGTAGGACGTTCACAAAAGGATGTGTTTGAGTGTCTGTGGTGAAAGGAGCTCTAAGTTGTGTATTCAGTGCTGGTAGTGACACAATCTACATAGGTTACACAGCGTTTTGCGAGCACCAACATGCTAAAAACTGAAACTGCTACAAGGTGTGTGTAGCGTGCAGAAAGAAGGCTTGTCATTTCAAAGAAAGAAGAGGAAACCAAAATCCAGGTAGTGAAACGAACACACCAGTATGGGAGATGTGCATGTGGACAGTTTCAAGCAGAGGCTCTTTGTGGACACTTGGGAACAGCGCTGTGAAAAAATTTCGTACGAAGCGGGATTTGGCCAAAGTTGAAAGACCTTCCAAAACCAACCCTAAAGAACGTAGCCAAACAATGAATGTTGCAATAAACTCCTGCAGGAAAGGTGCATCTATGACACAACTCCCGAGCAGGTAGCTACATTCTGCACAGTACAAAATGCATATGAATTCAAGGCTGAAAACTCACTCCAGAAGGAAGCAATGCGTGTGTTTCTCTCTGAAAGAACACTCAGCCACTAGGCTTTTGCTTGCTCCTTCAAAGTCTTTGTAGAAACATGTGTTTTCACTGCTGGAATACGTTTTGGGATGCATTGTTTCAATCTCTTGCAAGCCTCATGTTGTTTCTAACACAATGTGGAAAAATAAGGAGTATGTTTCCCAAATCACTTGAAATCCAGGAAAACGCACACTGCATCACTCTTCCACAAACACGCTCTTTCTCCTAATGTGTTGAGAACATTCAAGATACCAGAAAAGAAGGGCATTTTGTAGTGAAATTCAGACGGGTTTGTAGAAAAGTACATTTCTATTGGCTGCAGAGTGCAAAACCATGATTGACTTCATGGTCTAGGTGAAAACCTTACATTTCCAAGTTACCTGAAGTAGGACGTTCACAAAAAGATGGGTTTGCGTGTCTGTGGTGAAAGGAGCTCTAAGTTGTGTATTCAGTGCTGGAGAGTGACACACTCTACATAGGTTACACAGCGTTTTGAGAGCACCAACATGCTAAAAACTGAAACTGCTACAAGGTGTGTGTAGCGTGCAGAAAGAAGGCTTGTCATTTCAAAGAAAGAAGAGGAAACCAAAATCCAGGTAGTGAAACGAACACACCAATATGGGAGATGTGCATGTGGACAGTTTCAAGCAGAGGCTCTTTGTGGACACTTGGAAACAGAGCTGTGAAAAAATTTCGTACAAAGCGGGATTTGGCCAAAGTTGAAAGACCTTCCAAAACCAACCCTAAAGAACTTAGCCAAACAATGAATGTTGCAATGAACTCCTGCAGGAAAGGTGTCTCTATGACACAACTCCCGAGCAGGTAGCTACATTCAGCACAGTACGAAATGCATATGAATTCCAAGCTGAAAACTCACTCCAGAAGGAAGAAGTGCATGTGTTTCTCTCTGAAAGAACACTCAGCCACTAGGCTTTTGCTTGCTCCTTCAAAGTCTTTGTAGAAACATGTGTTTTCACTGCTGGAATACGTTTTGGGATGCATTGTTTCAATCTCTTGCAAGCCCCATGTTGTTTCTTACACAATGTGGAAAAATAAGGAGTATGTTTCCCAAATCACTTGAAATCAAGGAAAACGCACACTGCATCACTCTTGCACAAACACGCTCTTTCTCCTAATGTGTTGAGAACATTCAAGATACCAGAAAAGAAGGGCATTTTGTAGAGAAATTCAGACGGGTTTGTAGAAAAGTACATTTCTATTGGCTGCAGAGTGCAAAACCATGATTGACTTCATGGTCTCGATGAAAACCTTACATTTCCAAGTGACATGAAGTAGGACGTTCACAAAAGGATGTGTTTGAGTGTCTGTGGTGAAAGGAGCTCTAAGTTGTGTATTCAATGCTGGTAGTGACACACTCTACATAGGTTACACAGCGTTTTGCGAGAACCAACATGCTAAAAACTGAAACTGCTACAAGGTGTGTGTAGCGTGCAGAAAGAAGGCTTGTCATTTCAAAGAAAGAAGAGGAAACCAAAATCCAGGTAGTGAAACGAACACACCAGTATGGGAGATGTGCATGTGGACAGTTTCAAGCAGAGGCTCTTTGTGGACACTTGGGAACAGCGCTGTGAAAAAATTTCGTACGAAGCGGGATTTGGCCAAAGTTGAAAGACCTTCCAAAACCAACCCTAAAGAACGTAGCCAAACAATGAATGTTGCAATAAACTCCTGCAGGAAAGGTGCATCTATGACACAACTCCCGAGCAGGTAGCTACATTCTGCACAGTACAAAATGCATATGAATTCAAGGCTGAAAACTCACTCCAGAAGGAAGCAATGCGTGTGTTTCTCTCTGAAAGAACACTCAGCCACTAGGCTTTTGCTTGCTCCATCAAAGTCTTTGTAGAAACGTGTGTTTTCACTGCGTGAATATATTTTGGATGCATTGTTTCAATCTCTTGCAAGCCTCATGTTGTTTCTTACACAATGTGGAAAAAAAAGGAGTATGTTTCCCAATTCACTTGAAATTCAGGAAAACGCACACTGCCTCACTCTTGTACAAACACGCTCTTTCTCCTAATGTGTTGAGAACATTCAAGATACCAGAAAAGAAGGGCATTTTGCAGTGAAATTCAGACGGGCATGCACAACAGCTCATTTCTTTTGGTTACAGAGTGCAAAAGCATGATTCACTTCATGTTCTCGATGAATCCCTACATTTCCAAGTGACCTGAAGTAGGACTTTCACAAAAAGATGTGTTTGCGTTTAAGTGGTGAAAAGAGCTCTAAGTTGTGTATTCAGTGCTGGAGAGTGACACACTCTACAGAGGTTACACAGCGTTTTGAGAGCACCCACATGCTAAAAACTGAAGCTGCTACAAGTTGTGTGTAGCGTGCAGAAAGAAGGCTTGTTATTTCAAAGCAAGAAGAGGAAACCAAAATCCAGGTAGTGAAACGAGCACACCAGTTTGGGAGAAGTGCATGTGGACAGTTTCAAGAAGAGGCTCTTTGTAGACACGTGGAAACAGCGCTGTGAAAAAATTTCGTACGAAGCGGGATTTGGCCAAAGTTGAAAGACCTTCCAAAACCAACCCTAAAGAACTTAGCCAAACAATGAATGTTGCAATGAACTCCTGCAGGAAAGGTGCATCTATGACACGACTCCCGAGCAGGTAGCTACATTCTGCACAGTACAAAATGCATATGAATTCCTGGATGAAAACTCACCCCAGAAGGATGAAATGCATGTCCTTCTCTCAGAAAGAACACTCATTCCGTAGGCTTTTGCTTGCTCCTTCAAAGTGTTTGTAGAAACATGTGTTTTCACTGCTGGAATACGTTTTGGGATGCATTGTTTCAATCTCTTGCAAGCCTCATGTTGTTTCTTACACAATGTGGAATAAGGAGTATGTTTCCCAAATCACTTGAAATTCAGGAAAACGCATACTGCATCACTCTTGCACAAACACGCTCTTTCTCCTAATGTGTTGAGAACATTCAAGATACCAGAAAAGAAGGGCATTTTACAGTGAAATTCAGACGGGTTTGTAGAAAAGTACATTTCTATTGGATGCAGAGTGCAAAACCATGGTTGACTTCATGTTCTCGATGAAAACCTTACATTTCCAAGTGACCTGAAGTAGGACGTTCACAAAAAGATGTGTTTGCGTGTCTGTGGTGAAAGGAGCTCTAAGTTGTGTATTCAGTACTGGAGAGTGACACACTCTACATAGGTTACACAGCGTTTTGCGATCACCAACATGCTAAAAACTGAAACGGCTACAAGGTGTGTGTAGCGTGCAGAAAGAAGGCTTGTCATTTCAAAGAAAGAAGAGGAAACCAAAATCCAGGTAGTGAAACGAACACACCAGTATGGGAGATGTGCATGTGGACAGTTTCAAGCAGAGGACACTTGGAAACAGAGCTGTGAAAAAATTTCGTACGAAGCGGGATTTGGCCAAAGTTGAAAGATCTTCCAAAACCAACCCTAAAGAACTTAGCCGACCAATGAATGTTGCAATGAACTCCTGCAGGAAAGGTGTCTCTATGACACAACTCCCAAGCAGGTAGCTACATTCTGCACAGTACAAAATGCATATGAATTCCAAGCTGAAAACTCACTCCAGAAGGAAGCAGTGCGTGTGTTTCTCTCTGAAAGAACACTCAGCCACTAGGCTTTTGCTTGCTCCTTCAACGTCTTTGTAGAAACATGTGTTTTCACTGCTGGAATACGTTTTGGGATGCATTGTTTCAATCTCTTGCAAGCCTCATGTTGTTTCTAACACAATGTGGAAAAATAAGGAGCATGTTTCCCAAATCACTTGAAATCAAGGAAAACGCACACTGCATCACTCTTGCACAAACACGCTCTTTCTCCTAATGTGTTGTGAACATTCAAGATACCAGAAAAGAAGGGCATTTTGTAGAGAAATTCAGAGGGATTTGTAGAAAAGTACATTCCTCTTGGCTGCAGAGTGCAAAACCATGTTTTACTTCATGGTCTCGATGAAAACCTTACATTTCCAAGTGACATGAAGTAGGACGTTCACAAAAGGATGTGTTTGAGTGTCTGTGGTGAAAGGAGCTCTAAGTTGTGTATTCAGTGCTGGTAGTGACACAATCTACATAGGTTACACAGCGTTTTGCGAGCACCAACATGCTAAAAACTGAAACTGCTACAAGGTGTGTGTAGCGTGCAGAAAGAAGGCTTGTCATTTCAAAGAAAGAAGAGGAAACCAAAATCCAGGTAGTGAAACGAACACACCAGTATGGGAGATGTGCATGTGGACAGTTTCAAGCAGAGGCTCTTTGAGGACACTTGGGAACAGCGCTGTGAAAAAATTTCGTACGAAGCGGGATTTGGCCAAAGTTGAAAGACCTTCCAAAACCAACCCTAAAGAACGTAGCCAAACAATGAATGTTGCAATAAACTCCTGCAGGAAAGGTGCATCTATGACACAACTCCCGAGCAGGTAGCTACATTCTGCACAGTACAAAATGCATATGAATTCAAGGCTGAAAACTCACTCCAGAAGGAAGCAATGCGTGTGTTTCTCTCTGAAAGAACACTCAGCCACTAGGCTTTTGCTTGCTCCTTCAAAGTCTTTGTAGAAACATGTGTTTTCACTGCTGGAATACGTTTTGGGATGCATTGTTTCAATCTCTTGCAAGCCTCATGTTGTTTCTAACACAATGTGGAAAAATAAGGAGTATGTTTCCCAAATCACTTGAAATCCAGGAAAACGCACACTGCATCACTCTTCCACAAACACGCTCTTTCTCCTAATGTGTTGAGAACATTCAAGATACCAGAAAAGAAGGGCATTTTGTAGTGAAATTCAGACGGGTTTGTAGAAAAGTACATTTCTATTGGCTGCAGAGTGCAAAACCATGATTGACTTCATGGTCTAGGTGAAAACCTTACATTTCCAAGTTACCTGAAGTAGGACGTTCACAAAAAGATGTGTTTGCGTGTCTGTGGTGAAAGGAGCTCTAAGTTGTGTATTCAGTGCTGGAGAGTGACACACTCTACATAGGTTACACAGCGTTTTGAGAGCACCAACATGCTAAAAACTGAAACTGCTACAAGGTGTGTGTAGCGTGCAGAAAGAAGGCTTGTCATTTCAAAGAAAGAAGAGGAAACCAAAATCCAGGTAGTGAAACGAACACACCAATATGGGAGATGTGCATGTGGACAGTTTCAAGCAGAGGCTCTTTGTGGACACTTGGAAACAGAGCTGTGAAAAAATTTCGTACAAAGCGGGATTTGGCCAAAGTTGAAAGACCTTCCAAAACCAACCCTAAAGAACTTAGCCAAACAATGAATGTTGCAATGAACTCCTGCAGGAAAGGTGTCTCTATGACACAACTCCCGAGCAGGTAGCTACATTCAGCACAGTACGAAATGCATATGAATTCCAAGCTGAAAACTCACTCCAGAAGGAAGAAGTGCATGTGTTTCTCTCTGAAAGAACACTCAGCCACTAGGCTTTTGCTTGCTCCTTCAAAGTCTTTGTAGAAACATGTGTTTTCACTGCTGGAATACGTTTTGGGATGCATTGTTTCAATCTCTTGCAAGCCTCATGTTGTTTCTTACACAATGTGGAAAAATAAGGAGTATGTTTCCCAAATCACTTGAAATCAAGGAAAACACACACTGCATCACTCTTGCACAAACACGCTCTTTCTCCTAATGTGTTGAGAACATTCAAGATACCAGAAAAGAAGGGCATTTTGTAGAGAAATTCAGACGGGTTTGTAGAAAAGTACATTTCTATTGGCTGCAGAGTGCAAAACCATGATTGACTTCATGGTCTCGATGAAAACCTTACATTTCCAAGTGACATGAAGTAGGACGTTCACAAAAGGATGTGTTTGAGTGTCTGTGGTGAAAGGAGCTCTAAGTTGTGTATTCAGTGCTGGTAGTGACACACTCTACATAGGTTACACAGCGTTTTGCGAGCACCAACATGCTAAAAACTGAAACTGCTACAAGGTGTGTGTAGCGTGCAGAAAGAAGGCTTGTCATTTCAAAGAAAGAAGAGGAAACCAAAATCCAAGTAGTGAAACGAACACACCAATATGGGAGATGTGCATGTGGACAGTTTCAAGCAGAGGCTCTTTGTGGACACTTGGAAACAGAGCTGTGAAAAAATTTCGTACAAAGCGGGATTTGGCCAAAGTTGAAAGACCTTCCAAAACCAACCCTAAAGAACTTAGCCAAACAATGAATGTTGCAATGAACTCCTGCCGGAAAGGTGTCTCTATGACACAACTCCCGAGCAGGTAGCGACATTCAGCACAGTACAAAATGCATATGAATTCCAAGCTGAAAACTCACTCCAGAAGGAAGCAGTGCGTGTGTTTCTCTCTGAAAGAACACTCAGCCACTAGGCTTTTGCTTGCTCCTTCAAAGTCTTTGTAGAAACATGTGTTTTCACTGCTGGAATACGTTTTGGGATGCATTGTTTCAATCTCTTGCAAGCCTCATGTTGTTTCTAACACAATGTGGAAAAATAAGGAGTATGTTTCCCAAATCACTTGAAATCCAGGAAAACGCACACTGCATCACTCTTGCACAAACACGCTCTTTCTCCTAATGTGTTGAGAACATTCAAGATACCAGAAAAGAAGGGCATTTTGCAGTGAAATTCAGACGGGTTTGTAGAAAAGTACATTTCTATTGGCTGCAGAGTGCAAAACCATGATTGACTTCATGTTCTCGATGAAAACCTTACATTTCCAAGTGACCTGAAGTAGGACGTTCACAAAAAGATGTGTTTGCGTGTCTGTGGTGAAAGGAGCTCTAAGTTGTGTATTCAGTACTGGAGAGTGACACACTCTACATAGGTTACACAGCGTTTTGCGAGCACCAACATGCTAAAAACTGAAACTGCTACAAGGTGTGTGTAGCGTGCAGAAAGAAGGCTTGTCATTTCAAAGAAAGATGAGGAAACCAAAATCCAGGTAGTGAAACGAACACACCAGTATGGGAGATGTGCACGTGGACAGTTTCATGCAGAGGCTCTTTTTGGACACTTGGAAACAGCGCTGTGAAAAAATTTCGTACGAAGCGGGATTTGGCCAAAGATGAAAGACCTTCCAAAACCAACCCTAAAGAACTTAGCCAAACAATGAATGTTGCAATAAACTCCTGCAGGAAAGGTGCATCTATGACACAACTCCCGAGCAGGTAGCTACAGTCTGCACAGTACAAAATGCATATGAATTCAAGGCTAAAAACTCACTCCAGATGGAAGAAATGCATGTGTTTCTCTCTGGAAGAACACTTAGCCACTAGGCTTTTGCTTGCTCCTTCAAAGGCGTTGTAGAAACGTGTGTTTTCACTGCTAGAATATGTTTTGGATGGATTGTTTCAATCTCTTGCAAGCCTCACGTTGTTTCTTACACAATGTGGAATAATAAGGAGTATGTTTCACAAATCACTTGAAATCCAGGAAAACGCACACTGCATCACTCTTGCACAAACACGCTCTTTCTCCTAATGTGTTGAGAACATTCAAGATACCAGAAAAAAAGGGCATTTTGCAGTGAAATTCAGACGGGTTTGTAGAAAAGTACATTTCTATTGGCTGCAGAGTGCAAAACCATGATAGACTTCATGTTCTCGATGAAAACCTTCCATTTCCCAGTGACATGAAGTAGGACGTTCACAAAAGGATGTGTTTGAGTGTCTGTGGTGAAAGGAGCTCTAAGTTGTGTATTCAGTGCTGGTAGTGACACACTCTACATAGGTTACACAGCGTTTTGCGAGCACCAACATGCTAAAAACTAAAACTGCTACAAGGTGTGTGTAGCATGCAGAAAGAAGGCTTGTCATTTCAAAGAAAGAAGAGGAAACCAAAATCCAGGTAGTGAAACGAACACACCAGTATGGGAGATGTGCATGTGGACAGTTTCAAGCAGAGGCTCTTTGTGGACTATTCGGAACAGCGCTGTGAAAAAATTTCTTAAGAAGCGGGATTTGGCCAAAGATGAAAGACCTTCCAAAACCAACCCTAAAGAACTTAGCCAAACAATGAATGTTGCTATAAACTCCTGCAGGAAAGATGCATCTATGACACAACTCCCGAGCAGGTAGCTACATTCTGCACAGTACAAAATGCATATGAATTCAAGGCTGAAAACTCACTCCAGAAGGAAGCAATGCGTGTGTTTCTCTCTGAAAGAACACTCAGCCACTAGGCTTTTGCTTGCTCCTTCAAAGTCTTTGTAGAAACATGTGTTTTCACTGCTGGAATACGTTTTGGGATGCATTGTTTCAATCTCTTGCAAGCCTCATGTTGTTTCTAACACAATGTGGAAAAATAAGGAGTATGTTTCCCAAATCACTTGAAATCCAGGAAAACGCACACTGCATCACTCTTGCACAAACACGCTCTTTCTCCTAATGTGTTGAGAACATTCAAGATACCAGAAAAGAAGGGCATTTTGTAGTGAAATTCAGACGGGTTTGTACAAAAGTACATTTCTATTGGCTGCAGAGTGCAAAACCATGATTGAATTCATGGTCTCGATGAAAACCTTACATTTCCAAGTGACATGAAGTAGGACGTTCACAAAAGGATGTGTTTGCGTGTCTGTGGTGAAAGGAGCTCTAAGTTGTGTATTCAATGCTGGTAGTGACACACTCTACATAGGTTACACAGCGTTTTGCGAGAACCAACATGCTAAAAACTGAAACTGCTACAAGGTGTGTGTAGCGTGCAGAAAGAAGGCTTGTCATTTCAAAGAAAGAAGAGGAAACCAAAATCCAGGTAGTGAAACGAACACACCAGTATGGGAGATGTGCATGTGGACAGTTTCAAGCAGAGGCTCTTTGTGGACACTTGGGAACAGCGCTGTGCAAAAATTTCGTACGAAGCGGGATTTGGCCAAAGTTGAAAGACCTTCCAAAACCAACCCTAAAGAACTTAGCCAAACAATGTATGTTGCATTAAACTCCTGCAGGAAAGATGAATCTATGACACAACTCCCCAGCAGGTAGCTACATTCTGCACAGTACAAAATGCATATGAATTCAAGGCTGAAAACTCACTCCTGAAGGTTGAAATGCGTGTGTTTCTCTCTGAAAGAACACTCAGCCACTAGGCTTTTGCTTGCTCCATCAAAGTCTTTGTAGAAACGTGTGTTTTCACTGCTGGAATATGTTTTGGGATGCATTGTTTCAATCTCTTGCAAGCCTCATGTTGTTTCTTACACAATGTGGAAAAATAAGGAGTATGTTTCCCAAATCACTTGAAATCCAGAAAAACGCACACTGCATCACTCTTGCACAAAAACGCTCTTCCTCCTAATGTGTTGAGAACATTCAAGATACCAGAAAAGAAGGGCATTTTGCAGTGAAATTCAGACGGGTTTGTAGAAAAGTACATTTCTATTGGCTGCAGAGTGCAAAACCATGATTGACTTCATGGTCTCGATGAAAACCTTACATTTACAGTGACCTGAAGTAGGACGTTCACAAAAAGATGTGTTTGGGTTTAAGTGGTGAAAGGAGCTCTAAGTTGTGTATTCAGTGCTGGAGATTGACACACTCTACGTAGGTTACACAGCGTTTTGAGAGCACCAACATGCTAAAAACTGAAACTGCTACAAGGTGTGTTTAGCGTGCAGAAAGAAGGCTTGTCATTTCAAAGAAAGATGAGGAAACCAAAATCCAGGTAGTGAAACGAACACACCAGTATGGGAGATGTGCATGTGGACATTTTCAAGCAGAGGCTCCTTGTGGACACTTGGAAACAGCGCTGTGAAAAAATTTCGTACAAAGCGGGATTTGGCCAAAGTTGAAAGACCTTCCAAAACCAACCCTAAAGAACTTAGCCAAACAATGAATGTTGCAATGAACTCCTGCAGGAAAGGTGTCTCTATGCACAACTCCCGAGCAGGTAGCTACATTCTGCACAGTACAAAATGCATATGAATTCCAAGCTGAAAACTCACTCCAGAAGGAAGCAATGCGTGTGTTTTTCTCTGAAAGAACACTCAGCCACTAGGCTTTGGCTTGCTCCTTCAAAGTCTTTGTAGAAACATGTGTTTTCACTGCTGGAATATGTTTTGGGATGCATTGTTTCAATCTCTTGCAAGCCTCATGTTTTTTCTAACACAATGTGGAAAAATAAGGAGTATGTTTCCCATATCATTTGAAATCCAGGAAAACGCACACTGCATCACTCTTGCACAAACACGCTCTTTCTCCTAATGTGTTGAGAACATTCAAGATACCAGAAAAGAAGGGCATTTTGCAGTGAAATTCAGACGGGTTTGTAGAAAAGTACATTTCTATTGGCTGCAGAGTGCAAAACCATGATTGACTTCATGGTCTCCATGAAAACCTTACATTTCCAAGTGACCTGAAGTGGGACATTCACAAAAAGATGTGTTTGCGTGTCTGTGGTGAAAGGAGCTCTAAGTTGTGTATTCATTGCTGGAGAGTGACACACTCTACATAGGTTACACAGCGTTTTGCGAGTACCAACATGCTAAAAAATGAAACTGCTACAAGGTGTGTGTAGCGTGCAGAAAGAAGGCTTGTCATTTCAAAGAAAGAAGAGGAAACCAAAATCCAGGTAGTGAAACGAACACACCAGTATGGGAGATGTGCATGTGGACAGTTTCAAACAGAGGCTCTTTGTGGACACTTGGAAGCAGCGCTGTGAAAAAATTTCGTACGAAGCGGGATTTGGCCAAAGTTGAAAGACCTTCCAAAACCAACCCTAAAGAACTTAGCCAAACAATGAATGTTGCAATAAACTCCTGCAGCAAAGGTGCATCTATGACACAACTCCCGAGCAGGTAGCTACTTTCTGCACAGTCCAAAATGCATTTGAATTCCAGGCTGAAAACTCACTCCAGAAGGAAGCAATGCATGTGTTTCTCTCTGAAAGAACACTCAGCCACTAGGCTTTTGCTTGCACCATCACAGTCTTTGTAGAAACGTGTATTTTCACCTCTGGAATATGTTTTGGGATGCATTGTTTCAATCTCTTGCAAGCCTCATGTTGTTTCTAACACAATGTGGAAAAATAAGGAGTATGTTTCCCAAATCACTTGAAATCCAGAAAAACGCACACTGCATCACTCTTGCTCAAACACGCTCTTTCTCCTAATGTGTTGAGAACTTTCAACAAACCAGATAAGAAGGGCATTTTGCAGTGAAATTCAGACGGGCATGCAGAACAGCTCATTTCTTTTGGTTGCAGAGTGCAAAAGCATGATTCACTTCATGTTCGCGATGAATCCCTAACATTTCCAAGTGACCTGAAGTAGGACTTTCACAAAAAGATGTGTTTGCGTTTAAGTGGTGAAAGGAGCTCTACGTTGTGTATTCAGAGCTGGCGATTGACACACTCTACATAGGTTACACAGCGTTTTGAGAACAACAACATGCTAAAAACTGAAGCTGCTACAAGGTGTGAGTAGCATACAGAAAGAAGGCTTGTCATTTCAAAGAAGAGGAAACCAAAATCCAGGTAGTGAAACGAGCACACCAGTTTGGGAGAAGTGCATGTGGACAGATTCAAGCAGAGGCTCTTTGTGGACACTTGGAAACAGCGCTGTGAAAAAATTTCGTACGAAGCGGGATTTGGACAAAATTGAAAGACCTTCCAAAACCAACCCTAAAGAACTTAGCCAAACAATGAATGTTGCAATAAACTCCTGCAGGAAAGGTGCATCTATGACACAACTCCCGAGCAGGTAGCTACTTTCTGCACAGTACAAAATGCATATGAATTCCAGGCTGAAAACTCACTCCAAAAGGAAGAAATGCATGTGTTTTTCTCTGAAAGAACACTCAGCCAGTAGGCTTTTGCTTGCTCCTTCAAAGTCGTTGTAGAAACGTGTGTTTTCACTGCGTGAATATATTTTGGATGCATTGTTTCAATCTCTTGCAAGCCTCATGTTGTTTCTTACACAATGTGGAAAAAAAAGGAGTATGTTTCCCAATTCACTTGAAATTCAGGAAAACGCACACTGCCTCACTCTTGTACAAACACGCTCTTTCTCCTAATGTGTTGAGAACATTCAAGATACCAGAAAAGAAGGGCATTTTGCAGTGAAATTCAGACGGGCATGCACAACAGCTCATTTCTTTTGGTTACAGAGTGCAAAAGCATGATTCACTTCATGTTCTCGATGAATCCCTACATTTCCAAGTGACCTGAAGTAGGACTTTCACAAAAAGATGTGTTTGCGTTTAAGTGGTGAAAAGAGCTCTAAGTTGTGTATTCAGTGCTGGAGAGTGACACACTCTACAGAGGTTACACAGCGTTTTGAGAGCACCCACATGCTAAAAACTGAAGCTGCTACAAGTTGTGTGTAGCGTGCAGAAAGAAGGCTTGTTATTTCAAAGCAAGAAGAGGAAACCAAAATCCAGGTAGTGAAACGAGCACACCAGTTTGGGAGAAGTGCATGTGGACAGTTTCAAGAAGAGGCTCTTTGTAGACACGTGGAAACAGCGCTGTGAAAAAATTTCGTACGAAGCGGGATTTGGCCAAAGTTGAAAGACCTTCCAAAACCAACCCTAAAGAACTTAGCCAAACAATGAATGTTGCAATGAACTCCTGCAGGAAAGGTGCATCTATGACACGACTCCCGAGCAGGTAGCTACATTCTGCACAGTACAAAATGCATATGAATTCCTGGATGAAAACTCACCCCAGAAGGATGAAATGCATGTCCTTCTCTCAGAAAGAACACTCAGTCCGTAGGCTTTTGCTTGCTCCTTCAAAGTGTTTGTAGAAACATGTGTTTTCACTGCTGGAATACGTTTTGGGATGCATTGTTTCAATCTCTTGCAAGCCTCATGTTGTTTCTTACACAATGTGGAATAAGGAGTATGTTTCCCAAATCACTTGAAATTTAGGAAAACGCATACTGCATCACTCTTGCACAAACACGCTCTTTCTCCTAATGTGTTGAGAACATTCAAGATACCAGAAAAGAAGGGCATTTTGCAGTGAAATTCAGACGGGCATGCAGAACAGCTCATTTCTTTTGGTTGCAGAGTGCAAAAGCATGATTCACTTCATGTTCGCGATGAATCCCTAACATTTCCAAGTGACCTGAAGTAGGACTTTCACAAAAAGATGTGTTTGCGTTTAAGTGGTGAAAGGAGCTCTACGTTGTGTATTCAGAGCTGGCGATTGACACACTGTACATAGGTTACACAGCGTTTTGAGAGCACCAACATGCTAAAAACTGAAGCTGCTACAAGGTGTGTGTAGCGTGCAGAAAGAAGGCTTGTCATTTCAAAGAAAGAAGAGGAAACCAAAATCCAGGTTGTGAAACGAACACACCAGTATGGGAGATGTGCATGTGGACATTTTCAAGCAGAGGCTCTTTGTGGACACCTGGAAACAGCGCTGTGAAAACATTTCGTACGAAGCGGGATTTGGCCAAAGTTGAAAGACCTTCCAAAACCAACCCTAAAGAACTTAGCCAAACAATGAATGTTGCAATGAACTCCTGCAGGAAAGGTGCATCTATGACACAACTCCCTAGCAGGTAGCTACATTCTGCACAGTACAAAATGCATATGAATTCCAGGCTGAAAACTCACTCCATAAGGATGAAATGCATGTTTTTCTCTCTGAATGAACACTCAGCCAGTAGGCCTTTGCTTGCTCCTTCAAAGTCTTTGTAGAAACGTGTGTTTTCACTGCTGGAATACATTTTGGGATACATTGTATCAATCTCTTGCAAGCCTCATGTTGTTTCTTGGACAATGTGGAAATACGCGGATTATGTTTCCCAAATCACTTCCAATCGAGGAAAACGCACACTGCATCCCTCTTGCTCAAACACGCTCTTTCTCCTAATGTGTTGAGAACATTCCAGAAACCATAAAAGACGGGCATTTTGCTGTGAAATTCAGACAGGCATGTACAAAAGTCATTTCTATCGGTTGCAGAGTGAAAAAGCATGATTGTCTTCATTTTCTCAGTGAAACCATTACATTTCTAAGTGACCTGAAGTGGGACTTTCACTAAAAGGTGTGTTTGCGTGTCTGTGGCGAAAGGAGCTCTAAATTGTGTATTCAGTGCTGGAGAGTGACACACTCTACATAGGTTACACAGCGTTTTGAGAGCACCAACATGTTTAAAACTGAACTGCTACTAGGTGTTTGTAGCATGCAGAAAGAAGGCTTGTCATTTCAAAGAAAGAAGAGGAAATCAAAATCCAGGTAGTGAAACGTGCACACCAGTATGGGAGATGTGCATGTGGACAGTTTCAAACAGCAGGTCTTTGTGGATACTTGGAAACTGAGCTTTGGAAAAATTTCGTACGAAGCGCTTTTTTGCCAAAGTTGAAAGACCTTCCAAAAGTAGCCTTAGAGAACTTAGCCAAACAATGAATGTTGCAATAGTCTCCTGCAGGAAAGGTGCTCCTATGACACTACCCCAGAGCAGATACCAACATTCTGCACAGTGCAAAATGCATATATATCCAGGATGAAAACTCACTCCAGAAGGATGAAATGTATGTGGTTCTCTTTGAAAGAACACTCAGTGAGTAGATTTTTGCTAGCTCCTTCAAAGTCTTTTTAGAAAGGTGTATTTTCACTGGCAGAATAGGTTTTGGGATGTATTGTTTCATCTCTTGCAAGCCTCATGTGCAGCCATCTATGTTTCCTTAGAGAATGTGGAAAAATACAGATTATGTATCCCAAATCAGTTGAAATTCAGGAACACGCACACTGCATAACTCTTGAGAAGATTCAAGACAGCGGAAAAGAAGGGCATTTAGCAGTGAAATTCAGGAAGGGATGTACAAAGGGTCATTTCCATTGGTTGCAGAGAGCAAAAGCATGATTGATCATGAAAAAACCCTGACATTTCCAAGTGCCGTGAAGTGGGACTTTGAAGAAACACATGTCTTTGTGTGCTATTCGCCAAAGGGGCTCTAAGTTGTGTATTCAGTGCTGGAGAGATACACACTCCACATATGTTAAACAGCATTTTAAGAGCACCAACATGCTTCAGTCTAAAACTGCTACAAAGTGTGTGTAGCATGGAGAAAAAGGCATCTTTCTAGGAGAAGATTAGCTTATAACACATCCCAGAGAAGAGGACCTTTCAATAATGGACTTCTCTAGTCATTTTCCCTATAGATGGGACGACCCTGGAAAGACACTTGTCATTTCAAAGAAAAAACAGGACACCAAAATCCAGGTAGTGAAACGAGCACACCAGTATGGCAGAAGTGCATGTGTAGGATTTCAAGCAGCAGCTCCTTGTGGACACTTGGAAACAGCACTGTGAAAAAATTTCATACAAAGCGCGTTTTCGCCAAAGTTGAAAGACCTTCCAAAACCAGCCTTAGAGAACTTAGCCAAACAATGAATGTTGCAATAGTCTCCTGCAGGAAAGGTGCTCTTATGACACTACCCTGGAGCAGATACCAACATTCTGCACAGTGCAAAATGCATATTGAATCCAGGATGAAAACTCACTCCAGAAGGATGAAATGTCTGCGATTCTCTCCGAAGGAACACTCAGCCACTAGGTTTTTGCTTTCTCCTTCAAAGTCTTTGTAGAAAGGTGTATTTTCACTGGCGGAATAAGTTTTGGGATGCATTGTTTCATCTCTTGCAAGCCTCCTGTGCAGCCATCTATGTTGTTTCCTTAGAGAATGTGGAAAAATGTAGATTATGTATCCCAAATCACTTGAAATCCAGGAAAGGCACACTGCATAACTCTTGGTCATACACGCTCTTTCTCCTAATGCATTGAGAAGATTCAAGACAGGAGAAAAGAAGGGCTATTTGCAGTGAATTCAGGGTGGCATGTACAATGGGTCGTTTCTATTGGTTGCAGAGAGCAAAAGCATGATTGATCATGATGAAACCCTGACAATTCCACGTGCCCTGAAGTAGAACTTTCAAGAAACACATGTCTTAGCGTGTTTATTCGCTAAAGGGGCTCTAAGTTGTGTATTCAGTGCTGGAGAGTTGCACACTCCACATATGTTAAACAGCGTATTAAGAGCACCAAAATGCTTCAAACTAAAACTGACACAAAGTGCCTGTATCGTGGTGAAAAAGGAATCTTTCTAGGAGAAGATTACGTTATAACACATCCTAGAGGAGAGGACCCTTCAAAAATGGAATTCTCTTGTCAATTAACTCAAAGTTGGCACGACCCTGGAAAGAAGGCTTGTCATTTCAAAGACATAACAGGAAACCAAAATCCAGGGACTGAAAGGAGCACACGCGTAATGGAGAAGTGCATGTGTAGGATTTCAAACAGCAGCTCTTTGTGGACACTTGGAAACAGCATGTGAAAAAATTTCGTAAGAAGCGGGTTTTTGCCAAAGTTGAAAGACCTTCCAAAACCAGCCCTAGAGAACTTAGCCAAACAATGAATGTTGCAATAAGCTCCTGCAGGAAAGGTGCTCCTGTGACACTACCCCGGAGCAGATAGCAACATTCTGAAGAGTGCAAAATGCATATGGATTCCAGGATGAAAACTCACTCCAGAGGGATGAAATGTTTGTGGTTTTCTATGAAAGAATACTCAGTGAGTAGGTTTTTGCTAGCTCCTTCAAAGTCTTTTTAGAAAGGTGTATTTTCACTGGCAGAATATGTTTTGGGATGTATTGTTTCATCTCGTGCAAGCCTCATGTGCCGCCATTGATGTTGTTTCCTTAGAGAATGTGGAAAAATGTAGATTATGTATCCCAAATGCCTTGAAATCCAGGAAAGCGCACACTGCATAACTCTTGCCCAAACACGCCCTTTCTCCTAATGCATTGAGAAGATTCAAGACAGAGGAAAAGAAGGGCATTTAGCAGTGAAATTCAGGCGGGCATGTACAACGGTTCATTTCTATTGGTTGCAGAGAGCAAAAGCATGATTGATCATGATAAAACCTTCCAAAACCTGCCTAGAGAACTTAGCCAAACTATGAATGTTACAATAAGGTCCTGCAGGAAAGGTGCTTCTATAACACAACCTCTGAGTATATAGCAACACTCTGCACAGTACAAAATGCATATGAATTCCAGGCTGAAAACTCACTACAGAAGGATGAAATGCACGTATTTCTCTGTGAAAGAATACTGAACCGCAAAGTTATTGCTTCCTCCTTCAGTCTGTTTGGAAACATATATTTTCACAGATGGATAAAGTTTTTTGATCATTATTGCATCTTTCAAGCATCATGTGCAGCTTTCTCTGTTATTTCCTTAGAGAATGTGGAAAAACGCTGATGATCTATCCAACTGACTTGTAATCCAGGGAAACGCACGCTGCATAACTCTTGCTCAAACACACTCTTTCACATAATGCATTGAGAAGATTCATGAAAGCAGAAAAGAAGGCATTTTGCAGTGAAATTCAGACGATGATGTGCAAAAGTTCATTTCTATCCATTGAGGAGCACAAAAGCATGAAGGACTTCAGGTTGTCGATGACACACTTACTTTTCCATGTGCCCTGAAGCAGGACTTTGAAGAAAAATATGTCTTTGCATGTCAATTCGCTTTAAGCTTCCTAAAGCAGCTCTAAGGTGTGTCTTCAATGCTGCAGAGTTACACACTCTACATATGTCAAACAGTTTAATTAGACCACCAACATACTTAAAAGTGAAACTGCTACAAAGTTTGTGAAGCATGGGAAAGAGGTATCTTTTTAGGAGAAGTTTACCTTTTAACACATCCCAGAGAAGAGGAGCTTTCAAAAATGGACTTTCCTTGTCAATTTCCTCAAAGATGGGACCATCCTGGAAAGAAGGCTAGTAATTTAAAGGAAATAACAGGAAACCAAAATCTAGATAGTGAGACATGCACACCAGTATGGGAAAACTGCATGTGTAGAATTTGAAGCAGCATCTCTTTGTGGACACTTGGAAAGAGCACTGTGAATAAAATTCGTACGAAGCGGGATTTGGCCAAATTTGGAAAATGTTCCAAAACCACCACTGGTAAAGTTAGCCAAACAATGAATGTTGCAATTAGCTCCTGGAGGAAAGGTGCTTCTATGACACAACCACCGAGAAGATAGCAACATTCTACGCAGATCAAAATGGATATGAATTCCAGCATGAACACTCACTCTGGAAGGAACAAATGCATGTATTTCTCAGCCACTACCTTGGTGCTTGCTCCTTCAAAGTCTTTGTAGACACGTGTGTTTCCCCTGGTGGAGTCAGTTTGGGATGCATTGTTTCATCTCTTCTAAGCCTCATCGACAATATGAAGTAATTCATGCTTTTGTTCTCTGCAACTGATAGAAATGTAATTTTGTACATGGTCATCTGAATTTCACTGCAAAATGCCCTTCTTTTCTGCTTTCTTGAATCTTCTCAATGCATTAGGTGAAAGAGCCTGTTTGCACAAG